>NC_085843.1:9013867-9672200 GCF_035594765.1 Anolis carolinensis
TCTCACCCAGAAGGGGACTCAGGGCGGATTACAATGAACACATATATGGCAAACATTCAATGCCAACAGACAAACAACATTCAGTTTTAGACAGACACAGAGGCATTTTTTAACATCTTTCCAGCTTCACGATTCCGGCCACAGGGGGAGCTGTTGCTTCACTGTCCATTGGTGGCTGTTCTTCCTCTTTTTTTCCTCGTGAGCAGTTTTATGGTGTTGTAGATTAGTTAAATTAGCCTCCCGCATAAAGCGTCCCTAAATTTTCCCTACTTGACAGATGCAACTGTCTTTCGGGGCTGCTAGGTCAACAGCAAGCCGGGGCTATTTTTTTTTTAATGGTCGGAGGCTTAACCCGACCTGGGCTTCGAACTCATGACCTCTCGGTCAGTAGTGCTTTATAGCAGCTGGTTACTAGCCAGCTGCGCCACAGCCCGGCTTATACTCGAGTGAGGGTCCTGGCCGGCTTCTATTCAGGTTGGCTTATGCTTGAGTATACAGGTATTCAGAGTTGTACAGTCTTATCTTATTAAAGTCTTATTATTATCTTAAATTACAGTTTTATATAAATATTCAAAAACATTTAACCTACTGATGCTTCAAATAATGCAGCTTTATTAATATCTATTTTTATTTTTGAATATGACCCGTAGCTGCTGCATTTTCCACCCTCGTCTTATACTCGAGTCAATAAGTTTTCCCAGTTTTTGTGGTAAAATTAGGTGCCTCGGCTTATATTCGGGTTGGCTTTTACTTGAGTATATACGGTACTTAAATGCAGGGGGGTCCTGAATGTTAGAAGCATGAAATCACAGAGTTGGAAGAGACTCCAAGGGCCATCTAGTCCAACCCCATTCTGTCAGACAGAATTGACACAATCAAAGCCCTCCTGACAGATGGCCATCCAAATCTTCTGCAGCATACATTTAACACAAATGTAAGATGTCTGCAGGATATTATGTCGTTCACTAGAGTCCTTCTCGACTCTTACCCATTGCAACACAGCTCTGTGTATTTCCTCCTTTCTTCCCATTTCCCTGTCATATTCTGCCCCCTCCTGCTTCTCCTCGCTGTTCTCTTCTTGCTCCGACCTTGGATGCCCTTTGTTCTCAGTCCTTTCCCTTGGAGTGCTTCACATCCCGGGGTCTGATTGGGCAGCTAGAGTTCGTGGCGCATTTCCCCGCAGAAGCATTAATTCGAAGTGGCGGCCGTGAAAAACACAAGTCCCGTGAACGGGATAATTAGATAGAGGCTGAAAATAAAACTCTCAGTATTGTAAACGGTGTGGCTAAATCTGAGGAGAAGCTGGATAAAATCATAGAGTTAGAAGGGGCCCTAGAGGCCATCCAGTCTGCATTACATTTTTGGACTACAAGTCCCAGAATCTGTTACGATTTGATGATGCATGCAGACAAGTTGAAGATTGGCCTATTCAAAATTGAGCAACACAAGTAGAAGAAATTCATATTAGATGTACAGTAGAGTCTCACTAATCCAAGCCTCGCTTATCCAAGCTTCTGGATTATCCAAGCCATTTTTGTAGTCAATGCTTTCAATATATCGTGATATTTTGGTGCTAAATTCATAAATACAGTAAGTACAACATAACATTACTGTGTATTGAACTACTTTTTCTGTCAAATTTGTTGTATAACATGATGTTTTGGTGCTTAATTTGTAAAATCATAACCTAATTTGATGTTTAATAGGCTTTTCCTTAATTCGTCCTTATAATCCAAGATATACGCTTATCCAAGCTTCTGTCGGCCCATTTAGCTTGGATAAGTGAGACTCTACTGTAAGTGCAAAATATATGAAAGGGCTCAAGTCGCTTAACCTGATGCAAATAAATTCATTTTGAAAACGTTTAACCTTTCTTTAGCACAACATTAAGGTAAAGGAAAAGGTTTTCCCCTGACATTAAGTCCAGTCATGTCCAACTCTAGGGGTTGGTGCTCATCTCCATTTCTAAGCCGAAGAGCCGGCGTTGTCCGTAGACACCTCCAAGGTCATGTGGCTGGCATGACTACATGAAGAGCTGTTACCTTCCTGCAGAAGCAGTACCTATTGATCTACTCACATTTACATGTTTTCGAACTGCTAGGTTGGCAGCTGGGGCTTATAGCAGGAGATCACTCCGCTCCCCAGATTTGAACCGCCAACCTTTATGTCAGCAAGGTCAACAGCTCAGCGGTTTAATCCGCTGCACCACTGAGGGCTCCATGCACAATATTAGCAGAGTATAAAGTATAGGAGAGTTTGCCTTTTATAAGAGAGACAGGCAGTGTTAAGCTTACTAAATGGTTGATCACAGCATGCACATAAAAAGGAATGTATTCAGTACACCAAATCAAACAAATAGCACGCCAATGTGTTGATGTAATAAAGCAGTTTACTCACAAAAAGCTAATGTAAAAGATCATGTAAATACAAGTATCTTGGTTGTAGGATATCAAAAGATATAATCCAAAAGATAGATAGTAAAAGGTAGATTGCTAAGCTTGAGCATAGCCTTAACAAAGCAGGCCATGCTAGGCATGCAAGCTACCTAACTGGAAATGATTGTTACGGATTGATGATGATAAATTGAAGCTCTGAAATGTGCCCGTGATCCAGAGTTACCTGCAAAACAATAACGTGCCACTCAGGTTTGCAGAACAAAAATGCAAGAACTTTACTGATTCCAAGAGATCAAAACAGTAGTATTTACAATAGTCCCTCTGACTGCTTACAGAAGTCCAGTCATAAACAGTCCTTTCTCAGTCCACAAATCTGCTTCAGAGAAGAATACAGTCCTGGTTCTTCTTCCTCTTTTCTCAACAGCAAACAGGCCTCAAAATACCAAGGCCTTTATGAGTACACTGCTCCCTCAGTACTCAGTCAGCACTGAAAACTTGTCCAAACTGGTTCTGCAGCAGCAGAACAGAAACAATATCAAATCAATCCCCAGGTCTTTGCAGGCTCAGCAGATCGGTTTCATGCACTTCATTTTCCAGTTAACACACACAACACAGTGCTTTTGCAAACCATGGCAATGATGACGATCACTTCTTCTACAGCAACTTCTTCAAGACAGAGTGGGGAACAAAGGAAAGGACCCCTCTTTTATAACCTTAACGTCAAAAGATGGCGTAAGTGACTAGAAGATACTCGAAGCCCCATGCAAATGTCAACTGAGTGTATCATAAAACTGACAGGAAGGAAGTGAGGTGAGACAGAAACATGGAGACAAACCACTTTGATGCACATGCAAAACCCAACTTTTACTCCTATGGAGCAGAATTCATGGAAAAACAATAATCTCAATACAAACTTCCTAATAACAATACATTCACAGTTCCTTTGCTGTATCAAACTCATGTGTAGTCCTTGCTTTCCATCAGAAAATACATCTTTCAATCTTCATTTCTGGTTCATGGAGACGACCATGGAAAATGAACTTGCCAGCATTAAATAGGCTGCAAGCCAGGAGCTTACATCAAGTAAGCCCAGGAGGAAACCTTTAGTAGTAGTAGTAGTAGTAATAATAATAATAATAATAATAATAATAATAATAATAATAATAATTAAAAAAAAACTTTATTTATATACCACCCTATCTCCCGGATGGGACTCAGGGCGGTTTCCAGTCATAAAAACAACACAAACATTACATAACAACGTATTAACACATTATTAAACATAGTAAAATAATACAATTAGAACAATAAATAATACTTACATGACCAGATCAGGTAAGCCCAAAGACATACAACAAGAACTCCCCAGTTATAATACCCCTTTGGGAGTGGCCACAAAACTTGCTGACCTTAATTACTCCAATTTCTCAGCCTGTGGGTTGTAATTAACCAGGGTGAATATATGTTATCGAAGGCTTTCATGACCAGAATCACAGGGTTGTTGTGTGTTTTCTGGCTGTATGTCCATGTTCCAGAAGCATTCTCTCCTGATGTTTCGCCCACATCTGTGGCAGGCATCCTCAGAGGTTGTGAGGATATGGGCGAAACGTTAGGAGAGAATGCTTCTGGAATATGACCATACAGCTCAGAAAACACACAGTAACCAGGGTGAGTCTTTTTCTTTTAACACATACATCCAGTAGTGATCCCACAAGAACTTATCCATATACTGTATATACTTGAGTATAAGCCTAGTTTTTCAGCCCTTTTTTAGGGCTGAAAAAGCTCCCCTCGGCTTATACTCGAGTGAGGGTCCTGGCTGACTTCTATTCAGGTCGGCTTATACTTGAGTATATAGGTATTCAGAGTTGGACAGTCTTATCTTATTAAAGTCTTATTATTATCTTAAATTATAGTTTTATATAAATATTCAAAAACATTTAACCTACTGATGCCTCAGATAATGCAATTTTATTAATTTGAAATTTTATTTTTGAAATTGACCCATAGCTCCTGCATTTCCCACCCTCGACTTATAGTCAAGTCAATAAGTTTTCCCAGTTTTGGTGGTAAAATTAGGCTTATATTCAGATCGGCTTATACTCGAGTATATACGGTACCTTAATAGAATCCACAATCCGCAAAGGAGTGGAAGGGAAACCAATACAGAGAGTCATGGGAGTTGTAGTTTAATGAGGCTATTATTGTGCGTATATATTGAAACACATAATAAATGTATTTTTCCCTATATGTATTTTGATCTCAGGATTCCATAGCACTGAGCCGTGGCAGATAAAGTGTCAAACTGTGTTAACTCTGCAGTGTAGATGCACCCCATCCTTTCTTCCCCGCTGTTTCCCATCTAAAAATGTCAAGATGGGTGGTATAATACACAGTCATCCCTCAACATTTGCAGTTTCATCTTTTGCAGATGTGATTATTACTCACGGATTGGATTAAAATGTTCTTTCTAAGACTTTTTTAAATTTTTTGCACACCATGCTTAATTCAATTTGGATTTTATCACGCATGCTTCAACTTCATCCTTTTTCTAAAAGCCTGAAAAGCACCACCAGACTTGCCATATAGGGAAGGTTTCTCTACTCATTTTAGCTGACCTTGGAATGCATCTACACTACAGAATTAATGCAGTCTGACACCACTTTAATAGTCATAGCTCAATGCTATGCAGCCTTGGGAGATGTAGTTCTATAACAGGCATGGGCAAACTTTGGCCCTCCGGGTATTTTGGACTTCAACTCCCACAATTCCTAACAGCCTAGTGGCTGTTTCAAGAAACGACTAAATTGGGTTGCTGTGAGTTTTCCAGGCTATATCGCTGTGTTCCAGAAGCATTCTCTCCTGACGTTTCGCCCACATCTATGGCAGGCATCCTCAGAGGTTGTGAGGTCTGTTGGAAACTAAGCAAGTGGGGTTTACATACTGTATCTGTGGAATGATGTCCAGAGATTATCGTCTGCTTTAGGCAAGTGTGAATGTTGCAATTGGCCACCTTGATCAGCATTCAATGGCCTTGCAGCTTCAAAGCCTGGCTGCAATTTCAACAGAAATGAGGAAACTATGAAAATGAACAAAATCTAGCTACCAGTATTAAAAAAACTCTAAAATCAAGACAGTAACTAAAGAACAACACTAAAAAAAATTGGGAATTCCAGACAGGAAACCATCAGGGCCACCCAACACCTCCCAACAAAGGATTCCCTCAAGCAGGAATAATGCCCAGGTTGGGGGGGAAAAAGAACTCTTGTCCATTGGAGGCAAGTGTGAATGTTGCAATTAATCACCTTGATTAGCATCGAAAAGGCTTGCAGCTTCAAAGCCTGGCTGTTTCCTGCCTGGGACAATCCTTTGTTTGGGGGTGTTAGCTGGCCCTGATTGTTTCCTGACTGGAATTCCTCTTGTTTTCTGAGTGTTGTTCTTTATTTACTGTCCTGATTTTAGAGTTTTTTAAATACTGGTAGTCAGATTTTGTTCATTTTCATGGAATTCAATGCTAATCAAGGTGTCCAATTGCAACATTCACACTTGCCTCCAACAGACAAGAGTTCTTTCTCCCACCCTGGACATCATTTCACAGATATATAAACCCCACTTGCCTAGTTTTCAGCAGACCTCACAACTTCTGAGGATGCTCGCCATAAATGTGGGCGAAATGTCAGGAGAAAATGCTTCTGGATCCTGGCCATACAGCCCGGAAAACTAATAGCAACACAATGATTCTGGCCATGAAAGCCTTCACCAAGACGACTAAATGCCACGTAAATTTTAGAAATGACTTTAAAGAGCTCTTGGACTTTGGAAGAGACTATTTCCAAAGAATTCTGGACTCTCCTTTGAAGGTCTTTGTTTAAAGGGTGGATAGACATCAAATTGTGCATTCCCGCATAACAGGGAGTCAGACTATATGGCCTTTGTGTTCCCTCCCAGCTGAATAGTTCTATGATTCTATAATTTCACCTTTTGTATATTTAAATGGGATGGATTTGCTACCACAAGACGTAGTAATGGCTGCCAGCATGGATGGCTTTAATTGGGGATTAGACAAATGCATGGAGCGAAGGCGATGGATAGACTTGACTTCTAGCAGCAAGGTCGCTTGCCTCTCCATATTAAAATATTTATACTCAGCTCTGGATCATGGGATCACAAGCAAAATCCATTTAAACCATTTAGAATTTAAACCAAGAGCAGTAATTTGGACAGACTGGGATCAGAGTCCGATGAGTGAGTTTTAACTACAGCATGGAGACTAAAGGTGCATCTACACTGTCAAATTAATGCAGTTTGGCACCTCTTCAAATGCTGTGGGTCAATGTTGTAGAACAGGCATGGGCAAACTTTGGCCTTCCAGGTGTTTTGGACTCCAACTCCCACCATTCCTAACAGCCTCAGGGCTTTTCCTTTTCCCCCTCAGCTGCTTAAGCAGCCAGGCTTTGAAGCTGCAAGGCCATTCAGTGTTAATCAAGCTGGCCAATTGCAACATTCACACTTGCCTCAGTTTTTCCCCCCACCGTGGACATTATTCCACAGATACACAAACCTCACTTGCCTAGTTTTCAACAGACCTCACAACCTCTGAGGATGCCTGCCATAGATGTGGGCAAAACGTCAGGAGAGAATGCTTCTGGAACATAGCCAGACAGTCCAGAAAACTCACAGCAACCCGGTACGGAAAATGTTCAAGTGCAAAAAAGCCAAGTCAAATCAGATTGCTTCTCGGCGACACGTCCTCCACGTCCCTCGATAATTTGGCCGTAATTATTCAATTATGACTTGAAATAAAGCTCTCCTTTTTTCTTCAAGGGTGCGAAGAAGTCAGAAGTCCTTCCAAGAATGCCCTTGTGCCAAATTAAAGATTTATACACACACACACATACACACGCGCACACACCCTAATTGGCTTGCCTATCCTTGAGCTCTCTAAGCTTTGCAAAAGGACTGGAAACACTCCCTTTGTCCTTTCCAATTAAAATCCCATTGTCCTCTTGCTTTCAAAGTGAAAGAGGAGGTGTAAACTGTGAGGTTTTTTTGGCAGCCTCAAAAAGAGATTTTGTTGCGAAATGTCAACTCAGGCAGTGATTTAATTCCACGCAAACTTGCTTTTCGTCACGTAGGAGCACTTCCCATTTTCAGACCTCTAAGAACACTGTCTAATGCTCGTTGTCACCTCTGAACCGTTATCCACACTGCAAAATTAGAGCAGTTTGATACCACATTAACTGCCATGGCTCTATGCTTTGGAATCCTAGGATCTGTGGTTTAGTGAGATATTTTCCCTTCTCTTTGGAGAGCTCAGTGGACTACAAATCCCAACAATCTATAGGCTGTTAAAGTGGTGCCAAATTGCTATAATTCTGCAGTATAAATGGATGGCCTTCTAGTCATCCCTGTCAGGGAACCGGCATCCTGACTGATTGATGAGTCAGGTCTCACCTTCTGCTCATCCGTCAGACCACTTAGCAACGGTGAAAGAGGCACCGACAAAGAACGACAGCACAGTCGATCTTATCTGCTGAACCCAGCGGCACTAAAGACTTTATTTACACTAAAATTTACAATGCTAATAACCAAAGCTGTCTGGACACATCTTGCCTCCGCAAGATCAAATCATAGAGTTTCTCTGTCTCTCTCTGAGTCTGTTATCAGTGAACTGAAGCACCTCCCTTGCATTCCACAGTCTGTGACATATCTTCCTGTCAGTTGCACACAAACCAGAAGTCTTAGTCCTTTGCCCTTCTAGCAATCAATCAGGGCTCATTGCAGTTAACCTCTTGACTGCTGGAATGCTTGCCGGAACGAATACACACACTTCCACAGCCACAATAGATTAAACATTTCACTATAATACCACAAAAACAGTAACAATCCCTTCCTTTGACTGTGGGTGCATCTGTACTGTTGAATTAATGCAGTTTGACACTACTTTAGCTGCCTTGGCTCAGTGCTAGGAAGCCATGGGAATTGTAATTTGGTGAAGCACCAAAACTCTTTGGCACAGAATGCCAAAGACCTTGTAAAATGACAGCTCCCAGGGTTCAATATCATTGAGCCATGGCTTTTGAAGAAGTATCAAACTGTATTAATTCCAAATTGTAGATGCATTCACCTTGCTTTAAATTACTCCTCCCTGATCTCCCATTTCTTCACTTTGGGTGGATCTACACAATGAAATTAATCCAGTTTGAAACCACTTTAGCTGCCATGTATCAGTGCTACAAAATCCTGGGATTTATAGTTTGGTGAGGCACCAGCGCTGTTGGGCAGAGAGGACTGAAGAGCTTCTAAAATTATAACTCCTTTGATTGCAGACTGTTGAGCCACGGCTGGCAAAGTGATGTCAAGCTACATTCATACGAAAGTGCAGACACACCCTAGGGTATTTATCTGGCAGTCTTCACATCTATCCAGCCTGAGAGGGAAGCAGTAACAAACCTCTGAATATTTTCTGGGCTTTTGTAAACAGAGGCTGGCCTTCTGTTGGGAGGGATTTGATTGTGCTTTCCTGTATAGTAGTATGGGTTTTGACTGGATAGCCATCTGTTGGGAAGGCTCTGATTGTGTCTTTCTGTGTAACAGAATAGGGTTCAGCTGAATGGCCATCTTTTGGGAAGGCATTGATTGTGTCTTGCTGTATAGCAGAATGGGGTTGGACTGGATGGCCATCTGTGAGGAGGGCTTTGATTGTACCTGTATAGCAGAATGCAGTTGGGCTGGATGGCCATCTGTCAGGAGGGCTTTGATTGTATCTTCCTGTATGGCAGAATGGGATTGGACTGGATGGCCATCTCTTGAGAGGGCTTTGATTGTGTCTTCTTGTATAGAAGAATGGGGTTGGACTGGATGGCCATCTGCCAGGAGGGCTTTGATTGCATCTTCCTGTATGGCAGAATGGGATTGGACTGGATGGCCATCTCTTGAGAGGGCTTTGATTGTGTCTTCTTGTATCGAAGAACGGGGTTGGACTGGATGGCCGTCTGCCAGGAGGGCTTTAGTTGTGTCTTCTTGTATAGAAGAATGGAGTTCGATTGCATGGCCATCTGTCGGGAAGGCTTTGATTGTATCTTCCTATATAGCAGAATGGGGTTGGAATGGATGGTCGTCTGTCGGGAGGGCTTTGATTGTATCTTTCTTTATAGAAGAATGGAGTTGGACTGGATGGCCATCTGTCAGGAGGGCTTTGATTGCATCTTCCTGTATAGCAGAATGGGATTGGACTGGATGGCCATCTCTTGAGAGGGCTTTGATTGTGTCTTCTTGTATAGAAGAATGAGGTTGGACTGGATGGCCATCTGTCAGGAGGGCTTTGGTTGTGTCTTCCTGTATAGCAGAATGGGATTGGACTGGATGGCCATCTCTTGAGAGGGCTTTGATTGTGTCTTCTTGTATAGAAGAATGAGGTTGGACTGGATGGCCATCTGTCAGGAGGGCTTTGGTTGTGTCTTCCTGTATAGCAGAATGGGATTGGACTGGATGGCCATCTCTTGAGAGGGCTTTGATTGTGTCTTCTTGTATAGAAGAATGAGGTTGGACTGGATGGCCATCTGTCAGGAGGGCTTTGGTTGTGTCTTCCTGCATAGCAGAACACAGTTGGAATGGATGGCCATCTGTCGGGAAGGCTTTGGTTGTATCTTCCTACATAGGAAATTGGGGTTGGACTGGATGGCCGTCTGTCAGGAGGGCTTTGGTTGTGTCTTCCTGCATAGCAGAATGGGATTGGAATGGATGGTCATCTATCGGGAGGGCTTTGATTGTGCCTTCCTATATACCAGGATGGAATTGGACTGGATGGCCATCTGTCAGGAGGGCTTTGGTTGTGTCTTCCTGTATAGCAGAACACAGTTGGAATGGATGGTCGTCTGTCGGGAGGGCTTTGATTGTATCTTCGTGTATAGCAGAATGGAGTTGGACTGGATGGCCATCTGTTGGGAGGGCTTTGATTGTGTCTTCCTGTATAGCAGAATGGGGTTGTACTGGATGGCCATCTGCTGGGAGGGCTTTGATTGTGTTTTCCTGTGTAACAGAATGGGATTCGACCGGATGGCCACCTGTCGGGAAGGCTTTGATTGTGTCCTCCTGTGTAACAGAATGGGCTTGGACTGGATGACCGTCTGTTGGTAGAGCTGTGATTGTGCCTTCCTATATACCAGGATGGAATTGGATTGGATGGCCTTCTGTTGGGAGGGCTTTGATTGTGTCTTTGATTAATTGTATTTATAATTTTGTTTGCGACTTGCGGAGTGGAAATAAAAGTACGGAGTGAGGATGAAATAAACAAAACAGCAGCCTATGGCGGTGATTAAACCCTCTTTCCACACACAATGAGTTCTTGCTCCTCTCAGCCACCCATTTCCCTGGCAGATGTCATTCCCCACTGCCTCCATCACTTCTGGTTTCTATGGCAACTAAAGATATTCCCACAATCCACCTCTTCTGGGCATGCTCAGTATTGCTTGAAGCCAAGTGATGACATCATATTGTTGGCAAGGCTAGATTCCTAGATTCCACAGTCAAAATGTGTTTTTTGGAATGTGCATTATTGTGTAGATAGGCTTGTATTTATATATATAAGCATATGTGTTTGCGTGTACAGTAGAGTCTCACTTATCCAAGCCTCGCTTATCCAAGCTTCTGGATTATCCAAGCCATTTTTGTAGTCAATGTTTTCAATATATCATGATATTTTGGTGCTAAATTTGTAAATACAGTAATTACAACATAACATTATTGCATATTGAACTAATTTTTCTGTCAAATTTGTTGTATAACATGATGTTTTGGTGCTTAATTTGTAAAATCATAACCTAATTTGATGTTTAATAGGCTTTTCCTTAACCCCTCCTTATTATCCAAGACATTCGCTTATCCAAGCTTCTGCCAGCCTGTTTAGCTTGGATAAGTGAGACTCTACTGTATCTATATATCTATAGCTATACTAGCATACAGGAGCCCTGGTGGCGAAGTGTGTTAAAGTGCTGAGCTGCTGAACTTGCGGAACTTGTTAGCTCCAGCTTCTGCCAACTTAGCAGTTCGAAAACATGCCAATGTGAGTAGATCAATAGGTACCGCTCCAGCGGGAAGGTAACAGCGCGTCATGCAGTCATGCCAGCCATATGACCTTGGAGGTGTCTACGGACAACGCTGGCTCTTCGGCTTAGAAATGGAGATGAGCACCAACCCCCAGAGTCAGACATGACTGGACTTAACGTCAGGGGAAAACTTAACGTCATGGGGCTGGGCTGTGGCGCAGCTGGCTAGTAACCAGTTGCTATAAATCACTACTGACCGAGAGGTCATGAGTTCGAAGCCTGGGTCGGGTTAAGCCTCCGACCATTAAAAAAAAAATAGCCCCGGCTTGCTGTTGACCTAGCAGCCCCGAAAGACAGTTGCATCTGTCAAGTAGGGAAAATTTAGGGACGCTTTATGCGGGAGGCTAATTTAACTAATCTACAACACCATAAAACTGCTCACGAGGAAAAGAAGAGGAAGAACAGCCACCAATGGACGGTGAAGCAACAGCTCCCCCTGTGGCCGGAAATCTTGAAGCTGGAAAGATGTTAAAAAATGCCTCTGTATCTGTCTAAAACTGAATGTTGTTTGTCTATTGGCATTGAATGTTTGCCATATATGTGTTCATTGTAATCCGCCCTGAGTCCCCTTCGGGGTGAGAAGGGCGGAATATAAATACTGTAAATAAGTAAATAAATAAATAAATAAAACCTTTTACCTTTTTAGACTAGCATACATATCTGACATTGCCCAGGTTTGTTTGTTTATTTATTTATTTCCATCATTTCTGCTTACAAAACTGGCAATTAATGCCGATACACCATAATACAATAAAATAGAAAAATCTTCCCAGGAAGATTAGGCGGGCCCCCATCCTGTCCTCCTTCTGGAGAGAATTGAAGACTTGGATGTTTAGAGAATGTCCAGCCCAATGGTCTGCAGTTATGATACAGCTCAGTACTTTCATCCCATGCCCGTGCTCCTTAGCTACAACTTGCACTATCCCTTTCCTTTCTTCTTGTTTACAGTTGGCCATGTTTCTATAACAGTTGACACTATAGGTGATTGGTCGCTGTTCTGAGTTCAAATGGTTGTTTTATATCAGGGGTCCCCAAACTAAGGCCCGGGGGCCGGATGCAGCCCTCCAAGGTCATTTACCTGGCCCCCGCCCTCATTTATAATATAATATTTTATATCAGTTTTAATTATATAATATATTGTATATACATATGATATTGATAATAATATCATTTTATACAATATAATACTAATAATACCATATAATAATATTAATTATATGTTATATATTACATATAATGTTACAGTATAGTGGTATAGTTCAGTATAGTAATATATAATGCTAATATTGTGCTATGCTAATAATATAATATACTAGCTGGGCCCGGCCACGCATTGCTGTGGCGGTGTCTGGTGGTGCTGGTGAGAAATTGTTGAGGTAGTGGTGATATTGAATGTCTGTTGTATGGTTGTCTTTATGTTTAGTATGCACACTGAAGTGGATTATATGGCAGTGTGGAGTCAAGATAATCTAGTTCAAAGCAGATAATATAAGATTCTGAATGGGTTATATAGCTGTGTGGAAGGGCCTTGAGTCTAAACTGCCATATAATCCAGTTCAAATCTGATAATCTGTGGAAGAGGCCTAAGTGAGGCCTAACTGTGCCTGTCCCCTGGGCTGAGTAGGTTGCTAGGAGACCAAGTGGGCGGAGCTTAGCCTTCAAACTGGCAGCAATTGGATAAAAACTATTATTCCTCTCCCTGTAATTAGGACTTTATTTTTCTTTTCTTTTTGTTGTATCAACCTAGAGCCGTGAATGATGGGTTGTGTTGTCAAATTTCGAGGTTGGGGGGCCTGTAGTTTTGTTGTTTTGTCCGCTGCCCTGATGCCATCATTCTTTTATATATATAGATTGTATGTACCTACAGCTGCTCTGAGTTCCCTTCGGGGTGAGAAGGGTGGGATATAAATGTAGTAAATAAATGTAGTAAATGAATAAATAATTTTGGACTTAGGCTCGCCCAAAGTCTGAAATGACTTGAAGACATACAACAACAACAATCCTAATTAACCTGACTATCTCATTGGCCAGAAGCAGGTACACACTTCCTATTGAAATCCTGATAGGTTTATGTTGGTTAAAATTATTTTCATTTTTAAATATTGTATTGGTCTTTCATTGTTATAGTTGTTGTTTTGCACTACAAATAAGATATGTGCAGTGTGGATAGGAATTTGTTCAGGTTTTTTTTTCCAAATGATAATTCGGCCCCTCAACAGTCTGAAGGATTGTGGACCGGCCCTCTGCTTTAAAAGTTTGAGGACCCCTGTTTTATATACTAGTGGCTTTATTTTGTATTGTACTGTGTGTTTATTTAATGCGTTGTTTTAGGCACCTTGTGCCGTATGTAAGTCGCCCCAAGTCCTGTTGGGGAGATGGAGGCGGGGTACAAAAATAAAATTATTGTTATAAGTTATTACGTTTACTTTCTTACCTGACTCTCCACAAGATTAAGGGAGGGGTACAGCATTATTGTTGTTGTTGTTTTGTTTCTTACCCACCTCTCTGTGTCAAAATGCAGTCAAAATATAATGGAAAGTCCAAAAAGAAAAATAGCACAGAGTTTTAGCCTTGTAGTTCTATTGGTACAGCATAAATGAGCTGGTCTTATGCGAAATATTGTTGTGGTTACATCTAATTACGGTCATCTCTCCCCATTTGCAGTTTCGACTTTTTCAGATTTAATTATATGTGGATTTGATTTAAAAGTATTCTCTTCAAGAATCTCCAGGTCCTCCAGTGTGGTTCTATGGATGGATGTCAACTACAGAGTCATGTTGGAAGATGTAGAAATTCCTAGAGATGTGTTATTACATGTTTTATAAAATAGCAATGCCTATATTAGCCTCACCCCTAACCCTAGGGTTCCATAGCCTTCATCCAGGGCAGTTAAAGCTGTGTCAAACTGCATTAATTCTACAGTGAAGATGCATCCTCAAAACATCACCTGACTCCTGCTCAGCTACATAAGTTTTCAGTATATTGTTGTGGTGACTGCTAATGTTGCTATTATTATTATTATTATTATTATTATTATTATTATTATTATTATCAACACAACGACGTTGTATGGCACAGCAAACAAGATAGATATGCTGGATTTCGTTTCGCAAAACCACAAGTCGAACACTTCCCAAGTGTCTAGGACTATGTGATGTATTTTCTGATGATGTGTGCAGATCCCAGTAGGGTGGCCTTTTGCAGTTGGCAGATGGTGATTTTATCAATGTCTATTGTTTCCAAATGCCGGCTGAGATCTTTTGGCACGGCACCCAGTGTGCCCATCACCACCGGGACCACCTGCACTGGTTTCTGCCAGAGTCTTTGAAGTTCAATCTTGAGGTCCTGATAGCGGCTGAGTTTTTCCTGTTGTTTTTCATCTATGCGACTGTCACCTGGGATGGCGGCATCAATGATCCAAACCTTTTTCTTTTCCACAACTGTGATGTCTGGTGTGTTGTGTTCCAGAACTTTGTCAGTCTGGATTCGGAAGTCCCACAGTATCTTTGCGTGCTCATTTTCCAATACTTTTGCAGGTTTGTGATCCCACCAGTTCTTTGCTGCTGGGAGGTGGTACTTGAGGCATAAGTTCCAATGAATCATTTGGGCCACATAGTTGTGCCTCTGTTTGTAGTCTGTCTGTGCGATTTTCTTACAGCAGCTGAGGATATGATCAATGGTTTCGTCGGTTTCCTTGCACAGTCTGCATTTTGGGTCATCAGCTGATTTTTCGATCTTGGCCTTAATTGCATTTGTTCTGTTGGCTTGCTCCTGGGCTGCAAGGATTATTATTATTATTAATATTTATTATTATTATTATTATTATTATTATTATTATTATTATTATTATTAGTTTATGACACAGCAAACAAGATAGATATGCTGGATTTCGTTTCACAAAATCACAAGTCGAACACTTCCCAAATGTCTAGGACTGTGTGATGTATTTTCGGATAATACGTGCAGATCCCAGTCGGGTGGCCTTTTGCAGTTGGCAGGTTGTGATTTTGTCAATGTCTATTGTTTCCAAATGTTTCCAAATGCCGGCTGAGATCTTTTGGCACAGCACCCAATGTGCCGATCACCACCAGGACCACTTGTACTGGTTTCTGCCAGAGTCTTTGAAGTTCAATCTTGAGGTCCTGATAGCGGCTGAGTTTTTCCTGTTGTTTTTCGTCAATGCAACTGTCACCTGATACGGCGACATCAGTGATCCAAACCTTTTTCTTTTCCACAACTGTGATGTCTGGTGTATTGTGTTCCAGAACTTTGTCAGTCTGGATTCGGAAGTCCCACAGTATCTTTGCGTGCTCATTTTCCAATACTTTTGCAGGTTTGTGATCCCACCAGTTCTTTGCTGCTGGGAGGTGGTACTTGAGGCATAAGTTCCAATGAATCATTTGGGCCACATAGTTGTGCCTCTGTTTGTAGTCTGTCTGTGCAATTTTCTTCTTATTATTATTATTATTATTATACTGCTTTTATCTCTTGCTTGAGATTCAAAGAGGCTCACAACTTTAAGGAAAAAAGCCAATTTAAGAAGTCCAACAAATACAGTAGACTCTCCATTAACTGGAACTCAATCAACCTGAACTCTCAAGCAAGTGGCAAAAACATTGTTTTTATTTGATTTCTAATATTGCAGCTGACTGCTATGGGGAATGCTTTGGCTCGTTGAATGTTACCTAATCTAAATGTTAATTTGGTATATTGTATTTTGGTATTTAAAAGGCAAGATCTGTAGCTATGGTCTAGGCCAGGCATGGGCAAACTTGGGCCCTCCAGGTGTTTTGGACTCCAACTCCCACAATTCCTAACAGCCTACCGGCTGTTAGGAATTGTGGGAGTTGAAGTCCAAAACACCTGGAGGGCCCAAGCTTGCCCATGCCTGGTCTAGGCATTAATAAACAACAATGCTACCAAGAAAAATCAGCCCCCATGCTATTACCAAGCCTAGAATACTTATTGTATATGTTTTCCTCCTTGCAGGGCTATATGAAGCCTCTGAAGCAGCCAGAAAACTCCATCCTCTGCGACCCTTCTCTGGTGGATGAGATCTTTGACCAGATTCCTGAGCTTTTGGAGCATCACGAGGAGTTCCTGGATCAGATCTCGGAGTGCATGCAGAACTGGCACGAGAAGCAGAAAGTGGGAGACATCCTGGTACAGTCTGTGAGTACAGCTGCCTGGACCCCGTGCGCATGCAATGTGCCTTTTCAAGAGCCTCGTGGGCTCATATCTCTAGGCTGGTGGAAAAAGGAAAGGGAGGAGAGAGGAAAGAACAAAGCAAATGGATTCAGACACGGAGGAAAGCACAATGCCATACACAAAACAAAATGCACGGATATAGCATGGATGAGACCTGGCTTGGAAACAGTTCAGGTGAAAGGGATCTTGGAGTCTTAGTATACCACAAGCTGAACATGAGCCAACAGTGTGATGCGGCGACTTAAAAAGCCAATGCGATTCTAGGCTGCATCCATTGGACTAAAGCATTTAAATTGAAATGGAAATAGCATACAACCTATGAAATCGAACAATTAAAATACAAGTACAGTAGAGTCTCACTTATCCAACAGAATGTTGGATAAGCGAAAATGTTGGATAATAAAGACGGATTAAGGAAAAGCCTATTAAACATCAAATTACATTATGATTTTACAAATTAAGCACCAAAACATCATGTTTTACAACAAATCGATGGAAAAGGCAGTTCAATACATGGTAACATTATGTAGTAATTACTGTATTTGTGAATTTAGCACCAAAACATTGCAATGTATTGGAAACATTGACTACAAAAACATTAACTACTAACAAATAGACTACAAATAAAGACAGAATTGCATAAAATGAACTTACAGTAACAACATTGTCGGAAGTTAAATCAATAACAAGTTCAGTCCTCGCTGCCTAGAGAAATAGCTGTGGATCTGGGTAGGAGGAAGATTGCATTGGATAATCCAGAACGTTGGATAAGCAAAGGTTGGATAAGCGAGACTCTACTGTATTATTTCCCCATTTCTACCCATGAACCACAACCCATGACCTCCGCCTGTCAAGTATTTCTTCAACCTGAAGCAGAGTTTCAGGCAATATTAAAGTATTGTATATAGTAGGCTTGCGTAAACTTTCGCCTTCCAGGTGTTTTGGACTTCAACTCCCACAATTCCCAAGAGCCTACCGGCATTGCTAAAATAACATAAACGTAACACAAACGCGATTTTATGCCTGTCATTTGCACATAACAAAGTGTTCTGGCAAATGATTTTTGGGGGAAAATACACATATTGAAGTGCTGGCAACCAGAATTGGGTTTTTGTTGCCGAAACACATTTTTCATACAACCATATCAGCAAAGGACAATATAAAATTAATGATGAATTACTAATTCATATAATCATAGATCAAAAAGACCACCCAGTCCAACCGATTTATGTCATTCAAGAAACCACAAGTAAAGCCATCCCAAATGATGGCCATTCGGTCACGCATTAAAGACCTCCAGAAAAGGAAACTCTGTTGGACTCCCATAGCAGCATATTCTGTTATCAAACGGCTCTTAATGTCAGGAGGTTCTTCATAATATTTAGGTTGGATCTTTTTTCTCAGAGTTTGAACCCATTGCTCCATTGTTTCCTAGTCTCCAGAGCAGCAGGAAACAAGCCTGCCCCCTTCTCCTTAATGGGACCTCCTTTCAGATAATTAAATATGGCTACCATGTACAGTAATCTCTCAGTTTTCTTTTCTCCAAGATTTTAAACATCCTTAATTCCCTGAGTCGCTCTTTAAAGGGCTTGGTTTCCAGACCTTTAACCATTTTGGGTGCCTTTCTCTGAACACTTTTCTTCTTGGCACTATTACTTTCTTACATCAAGACACTATAACCCTATTAATGCAGACTAGAATCACATTGAGTTTTCTATCTGCAGCATCACCCTGTTGACTTGTGCTCTTGTGTATTGTGGTAGTTAAAAGGGTCAATAAATTTCCCCCTTGAAACTCCACACAATCAAGGATCTGAGCTGATATCCTACATCCATCTACACCAGGCTTGGGCAAACTTTCGATTGTGGAAGTTGAAGTCCAAAACACCTGGAGGGCCCAAGTTTGCCCAGGCCTGATCTACACCTATGTACTTCCTCAGTGGTGGTGCTATTGCCTCTTTTTGCAGAATACAGTAGAGTCTCACTTATCCAACATAAACGGGCCAGCAGAACGTTAGATAAGCGAATATGTTGGATAATAAGGAGAGATTAAGAAAAAGCCTATTAACCATCAAAATAGGTTGGTTTTACAAATTAAGCACCAAAACATCATGTTAAACAATAAATTTGACAGAAAAAGTAGTTCAATACGCAGTAATGTTATGTTGTAATAACTGTATCTACAAAATTAGCACCAAAATATAATGTTATATTGAAAACATTGACTACAGAAATGCGTTGGATAATCCAGAATGTTGGATAAGCGAGTGTTGGATAAATGAGACTCTACTGTACCAACATTGAGTAACTGATTACACTGTGTAACAAAATTTGAAAAAAAAAATATGTTCCTGACTTGAAAGTATTATTTCCTGTTTAATTGTGTAGGACTTTAATCTACTGTTTCTACTCCAGAAACTTTGTTTTGTGGCTGCCACAAACTAGGTTCAATTAGTTGAAACTCAGTGAGACACTAATTGAAAACCTATAGCAAAACGTGCTGCAGGATGCCCCTTCCACAAAAACAAAGTTTCTGCAGTTTAATAAACTTTCCCCATGTTTTTATAATAGAACCAGTTAAGAAATGACATTTATAACCCAGAACAAAAATTTCCTTACATAATGTTATGTATTTCCCAGTGTGCCTACTTATTGTCCTTTGGTGTAATGAGAACACCACTGTGGTTGTTTCCGCAATCCTGGGGAATTGAACGCAATGCTGAATAATGATTGTGTCATCTTCAAGAACAAAAGCATGTAATCCCTTCTTTTATGGTGACTCGTCCTGGACGTAAAACCCAGTTGATTCAACGACTCTCGTCCAGTTGGGAACACTGATAGGACTGAGGGCCATGTGAAAGAGTAACACATGTAGAACTGTACCTGTGCAATGTATCTATTGCACAAACAGCTCAAAAAAGCCATACGTGGGAGGGGAGCAACACTGGGTTTTCGCCATGGTGTTTTCAGGTAGAAACGTGGCTTTCTTGGCTCGCATGCACGTGTTCTGGCTGTTATGATGGCCGGTAATTACCAGGGGGAAAAGGAGAAAAACGGGGGATTTGTTGACCCAGTTTATATTCTGTCACATGTTTGCATCTGAGACCAGGCAGCCTCCGTGGACTTCACGCGACCGAATGTATGTCTCTTAACCTTTCCTTCCACCTGTTCTTCTTGCTCCAAATGTTCTAATTTCCTAGAATAAATTGCTCTTCAAGGAAATCCAATCAAAGGGTATCTCATAGGTACACAGCGAGGCATTGCTGTAATTGTTGCGAGCTTTCAAGACACTTCTGGGCTTTTCTTAGCGAGATTTCTTCCAAATTTATTTATTTGTTTATTTACAGTATTTATATTCTGCCCTTCTCACCCCGAAGGGGACTCAGGGTGGATCACATTGTACACATATAAGGCAAACATTCAATGCCATATGAACATAGAGACAGAGACAGACGCAGAGGCAATTTAAACCTTCTCCAGCTTCCATCTTCCTGAGGATATGCTTGATTCCGGCCACAGGGGGAGCAGCTGCTTCATCATCCACTGTGATGGCACTTCCTCATTCCAACGCGGCTGGGTGATTTTTTTTTATGGTGTCGTAAATTAGCCTCCCCACATATAAGTGGTACCTAAATTTCCTACTTTATAGATGCAACTATCTTTCGGGTTGCTTAGGTCAGCAACGAGCAGGGACTATATTTTATTTTTAATTGTCAGGTGCTCACCCCGACACGGGCTGGCCTTGAACTCATGACCTCTTGGTCAGAGTGATTTATTGCAGCTGGCTGCTAACCAGCCTGCACCACAGCCCAGAGGTTCACCATCACCTTCTTCTAAGGCTGAGAGAGTGTGCCTTGCCCAAGTTCACCCATTGGGTTCTCATAGCCAATTAGGGAGTTGCACACTAATCTCCCAGAATATAATGCTAAACATATATTGAAGACCAAAGTTTTAAATGTCTGCTGGATTCTTTGCATTTGTTTACATTTCTTTCATTGTCTATATAGCAGGCATGGGCAAACTTCGGCCCTCTGGGTGTTTTGGACTTTAACTTCCACAATTCCTAACAGCCTACCCGGAGGGCCAAAGTTTGCCCATGCCTGCTGTATAACCTCCAGAAAACACAAAGGCCTGTAATATATAATGAGCCAGTTCTTAGAATTCTAGAGTTGCAAGAGACTACAAGGGTTATCTAGACCAACCCTGTTCTACCAGGCAGAAAGATACAATCAAAGCTCTCCTGACAGATGGCCCTATAGCCACTGTTTAAAGACCTCCAATGCATCATGGAACCATCATAGTTAGAAGAGACCGCAGAGGCCATCCAGTCCATGCTGTCATGCTGAAATACAACTAAAGCACTCCCAACATATGTGTTAGTGTTTTTGTGATATGAAGTGAAATGTTTAATGTATTGTTGCTGTGGAAATGTATGTAGTTTGTTCCGGCAAGCATTCCAGCAGTCAAGAGGTTAATTGCAGCTAGCCTTGATTGATTGCTGGAAGAGCAAATGACAAAAGACTTCCGTTTGTGCTACATGACAGGAAGATACATCTCAGGGTGTGGAATGAAATGGAGGTTCTTCAGTGTACAGAGAACAGACTCTGAGAGAGACGGAAAAGTTCCATGTTTGATCTTGTAGATGCAAGATGTGTCCTGACAGCTTTGGTCAATTAGCACTGTATATATTAATGTAAATAAAGCTTCAGTGCCGCTGGGATCAGCAGATATAAACAGCAAAGTTGTCCTCCTTGGTCAGTGCCACTTTCGCTGTTTGCAGAGTGGTCTGACGGATGGACAGAGGTGAGACCTGGCTCATCAATCAGTCGGGGTCACCAATTCCCTGACAATATGACCATCCAGCCTCTGCTTAAAGACCTCCAGAGAAGGAGACTCAACTCCTAGGCAGCATATTCCACTCTCAAACAGCTTTGACTGTCAGGAATGTTCAGATAGAATCTATTTTCATGGAACTTGAATCTGTTGCTTCATTTCTTAGTCTCTGGAAACAAATTTGTCCTGTCCTCCACAATGTGACACCCTTTCAGATATTTAAACCTGGCTCTCATGTCCCTTTCTCTCAGCCTTTGTTTCTCCAAGCTCAACATCCGCAGCTCCCTAAACCACTCTGCAAAGAGCCTGGCTTCCAAACTTTTGATCGTTTTCGTTGCCCTTCTCTGGACATGTTCTAGCTTGTGTATGCTCTTGAATTGCTTTGCCCGGAGCTGGACATAGGGTTATTATTCCAGGTGATTTTTGAGCAAAGCAGAACAGAGTGGGACTATGACTTCCTTCAGTCTTGACACTATTCTCCTATGGACATAGTCTAGAATCACCTTGGCTTTTTAATCTGCTGTATCACACTGTTGACTCTTGTTCAGCTTGTGGTTTCCTATGTGTTGGGAATCATCCAGGACTACTCAAGTCTAGATGTAGTTAGATAGATGATAGAGTTAGATTGAGGGAATCCTTTCCCTGTTTCCAAAGCATGCCTAGAAAGGCTTTACTGTGTTTCACTCTATCCTGTTTACATCACATCCCATACTTTGAAGTTAGTGGAAATGTGAATCTTTAGGGACACTAACTTCTCATTGGTCAGAATGTCTTTTATGGCCCCAATAAACTGGACCATGAGGTTGGAACCATTTTGCTTCCTTCTTCTCCCTTTGTTCTTCTAGCTAACAAGAAGCATCTCACCATCTCTCCTGGCAAGATGTAACTATTTAGATGTTTGTTATTTTTCCTTTCTTATTTCTCCTTAGAAACCAGTCTAGAGTAGACTAGACAGCTCCCAAGCCTTTCTATCTACAATGTTCTTTTTACCTGAATAAATACTTTTTGAACTTTTATTGAGACTCTGCAGTCCATTGCAATCCTAAATGGTCAAAGGCTTCTCTTTGCTCGCCCCGTGTAAGTAACTGTTGCATTTTAAAGCTTTGCTTTTGTTACTCTGCTGATTTTTGGTGGAATCTCCCCCAGAGAGGGTTAAATTGAGTCTAACCACTCAGAGATTACCACAACACTAAGACTCCTAGATCCTTTTCACTCATACGTACAGTTTTCAATTCAGGTATTTGTGCATTCTGCTTTTTCTGCTTAAGTTTAGCCCTGTACATCTCTCCCTGCTGGAAGTTCATTTGGTTAGTTTTGACCCAGCTCTCTTATCTTCATAACGCGCGACATGCTACAGTACAATTGTAACGGCACACAAGGGCTTTCCGGTTGCATGATGCAGCCCTCCGTTGCAAACGCACAGGCCAAGGAGATCTGCGGGGGTGGCTTGGGAGCGAATCCAAGAGCCTTGCGCCTGGAGAGATGGCCGCCTTCCTTCGCTCTCATCAATCCCCAGAAGCCCGTGAGCACGATCTATCAGCTTCTCCCTCCCATCCCTTTTCCCTTGAAAGTACTTTTCTTGGAAAGGGCACGGAACAGATGCCGGCGCTTGAAAACAGGGAGACAGAGAGCACAACAACAAGCAGCAAGGAAGGAAGGAGGCTTTCTGGGGGAGGCACTTCGCATGCCAGGCACATCCTCCTCGCCGGAAAAGGAGGGGTTGCCGTATAGCACAGCTTTTGCGAGTTTCATATTGGCAAGTTTGATAATTTGCAGATTTTTTGATTTCACCATTCTAGAAATCTCTCAGTCAAGCATAGGCAAACTTCGGCCCTCCCGGTGTTTTGGACTTCAACTCCCACAATTCCTAACAGCTGAGGGATGCTCCAATGTATTTATTTATTTATTTATTTACAGTATTTATATTCCGCCCTTACTTCTCACCCTGAAGGGGACTCAGGGTGGATCACAATGTACACATACATGGCAAACATTCAATGCCATATGAGCATAGAGACAGAGACACACAGAGGCAATTTAATCTTCTCCAGCTTCCTGAGGGTATGTTCGATTCCGGCCACAAGGGGAGCAGCTGCTTCATCATCCACTGTGATGCCAACTTCCTCATTCCAAACGCTGCTGGACGATTTTTATGGTGTCATAAATTAGTTAAATTAGTCTCCCCACATATAAGTGGTACCTAAATTTCCTACTTGACAGATGCAACTATCTTTCGGGTTGCTTAGGTCAACAACGAGCAGGGCTATTTATTTATTTATTTATTTATTTATTTATTTATTTATTTATTTACAGTATTTATATTCCGCCCTTCTCACCCCGAAGGGGACTCAGGGTGGATCACATCACACATATAAGACAAACATTCAATGTCGTAACAGAACGAAGACAAAGACGAACGCAGGCTCCGAGCTGGTCTCGAACTCACGACCTCTTGGTCAGAGAGATTTGTTGCGGCTGGCTGCAGCTGGCTGCTCACCAGCCTGCGCCACAGCCCGGGGCTATTTTTTATTTTGTCGGGTGCTCACTTCGACACGGGCTGGCCTCGAACTCATAATGATTTATTGTAGCTGGCTACTAGCCTGCAACACAACCCAGCTGTAAAGCCCTTAATGCACATCAGTGCTCTGTAGTGTGAACCAGCATTGCGTTGTGAAACTGATTACGCAATGGGTGCTCTGATGATCTGCACATGCGCATTACAGAGAAGTGTAAGACCCATCCAGACCTCGAAACTGGATCCAGGAGTTGTTATTAATCCAGCAGTTCCCAAACATTTTTTGGTCATAAAAATATCGGAAGAGTTTTTTTTCTAACTCTGTTCCTAAGGCATTGTGAACCCTCAAAGTCCTTCCTTCTTTCATCTACTCAATATTTCCGTCTGAATAGAACCCCAGGAATGAATGAAAATATAGATTGGGATGCCTTTAAGGCAGTAATCAGAGGAAAATGTATCACAATTGAGAAGGGCATAAATAAAAGAGAGAAAGAAAGATTAAGTAAATTGAGAATGGAAGAAGAAGCAGCACTTCAAATATGTATATATGTACATTGTGATCTGCCCTGAGTCTCCTTCGGGGTGAGATGGGTGGAATATAAATACTGTAAATAAATAAATAAATTTATGTGGAACCTCTTTTGCTGTAGTTTGATTCCTTTGCTTCATGTCTTAGTCCTTGGAGCAGCAGAACTGGACTTATAAGCCAGGCATTTTATAAAACCACTAGCTTTGCCTGGCCACGCGTTGCTGTGGCTTATGCTTTCAGAGTGTTGCTTTTTATTTACTGTCCTGATTTTAAAGATTATATTGTTCTGCATTATTATATCACAGAAATTATTACATATTATATTTATAATCTTATATTATCTGCTTAGAACTGGATTATATGAGGCCCCTTCTTCACAGCTGTATAAAATGCACACTGAAGTGGATTATATGGCAGTGTGGAGTCAAGATAATCCAATTCAAGCAGATAATATAAGATTATAAATGGGTTATATAGCTGTGTGGAAGAGCCTTGAGTCTACACCGACATATAATCCAGTTAAAATCTGATAATCTGTATTTTATAGGCAGTGTGAAAGAGGCCTAAGTGAGGCCTAACTCTGCCTGTCCCCTAGGCTGAGTGGGTTGCTAGGAAACCAATTGGGCAGAGATTAGCCTTCTAACTGGCAGCAATTGGATAAAAACAATTATTCCTCTACTTCTAATTAGGACTTTATTTTTCTTTTCTTTTTGTTGTATGAACGTAGAGGCATGGATGAGGGGTTGTGCTGCCAAGTTTAGTGTTTCTGGGATGTGTAATTTTGTTGTTTTGTCCTAGGCCGAAATTTCATTACCCTTTTATATATAGAGATGGCCTAAAGAGTTGTAAATAATAGCCCCACTTGTAGTTGCCTGATGTATTTATTTTTTGTTCAAAACTTGGACACAAACCAGTACTAATTATTGAAGCTGTGCCCTCCTGATTAAATGGTTTGTAAATGTCATTTCCCAGGTGCCTGGACTGGGAGGGATCTCTCTTGCCGATGATGTAACTTTCTATTTCCTTCTCTTACAAAGAGAGAAATGCCTACATTTGTTTAATGTTTCTCTCCTTCCTTCCCTCCTCCAGTTTTCCAAGGACATCCTGGTGAACATTTACTCTGCCTACATAGATAACTTTCTCAATGCCAAAGATGCTGTGAGGATTGCCAAGGAAGCCAAGCCAGCCTTTATGAAGTTTCTGGAGGTAAGATATGAACTCAGCTCTTCCGGCTGTGTTGGTGAAAATAAGAGGCAACTCATGGTGCATCTACATCAGGCATGGGCAAACTTCAGCCCTCCGGGTGTTTTGGACTTCAACTCCCACAATTCCTAACAGCCGGTAGGCTGTTAGGAATTGTGGGAGTTGAAGTCCAAAACACCCGGAGGGCCGAAGTTTGCCCATGCCTGATCTACACTGTAGAATGAATGCAGTTTGACCCCACTTTAACTTCCATGGATCACTTCTATGTCATTGTGGGAGTTGTAGTTTTACAAGGTCTTGAGCCTTCTCTGCCAAAGACTACTGGTACCTACTTGGTACTTTTCTCAATCACTAAGGGAGGAATAGGAAGGTCTGGTTTATGTGTATCAACAGAAATGCAGTTATTTCCTCACTGTTACTATTGGTAACTATTTGATCATGCCTGTCACAATATATAAGAAAATGGATATAAACCATCTAGAACCAGCAACACTGATCATAGAGATTGTATAAGAGTAGACAATGAAGACAATAAAATAAATCATGAATTTGTTTCTTTATTTACAATATTTATATTCCACCCTTCTCACCCCGAAAGGGACTCAGGGTGGATCACAGAACACACATATACGGCAAACATCCAATGCCATTTACACATTGACAAGACAAACAATTTCACATAGATAGAGATATATATAGGCTCTTCTCATCTTCGGCATCTTGAAGGCATGTCCTCAGTTCCAGCCCTGTAGAAGAGCTTTGTTTGTAAACTTCCCCCTAGATCAAATTGCCGGCATTTTCCTGGCATTTCCTTATGGGTGCCTTAATACCTCCCCACTTTTAAATGGTACCTATTTATCTACTCACAGTTAGCTTTCAAACTGCTAGGTAGGCAGAAGCTAGACTAAAGGCCAAGAGCTCACCCTGAACCAGGCTTCGAACTGTCAATATTTCAATTGTCAAGATTGACTACAGCTGGTGGTTATCCTGCTGTGCTAAAGCCTGACCCTAATAATTTTTTTTTCGTGTCAGGAGCAACCGGAGTTGCTTCTGGAGTGAGAGAATTGGCCGTCTGCAAGGACGTTGCCCAGGGGACGCTCGGATGTTTTTGATGTTTTACCATCCTTGTGGGAGGCTTCTCTCATGTCCCCGCATGGAGCTGGAGCTGATAGAGGGAGCTCATCCACACTCTCCCCAGGTGGGATTCGAACCTGGCAGCTTTCAGGTCAGCAACCCAACCTTCAAGTCACTTAGTCCACTACGCCATCTGGGGGCTCCACCCTAATAATAATAATAATAATAATAATAATAATAATAATAATAATAATAATAATATGTTTGTTTATTACTCACCTCTTCTAACCCCCGGTGGCACAATGCCCAGTTCATTTTACCCCCTCTACTTGGGTGCCAAATCCATGTTTTTACTATGATTATCATTTTATGCTTTTACTGTGTTCAGAGTGTTAAATTTTAATGTTTGTATTTCTTGATGATATTTTATTTTGGTTTGCTGGCTTGGCCCCATGTAAGCTGACCCGAGTCCCTTTGGGGAGATGGAGGCAGAGTATAAAAATAAAGTATTACAGTAGAGTCTCACTTATCCAACACTCGCTTAGCCAAAGTTCTGGATTATCCAACGCATTTTTGTAGTCAATGTTTTCAATACATCGTGATATTTTGGTACTAAATTTGTAAATACAGTAATTACTACATAGCATTACTGCATATTGAACTACTTTTTCTGTCAAATTTGTTGTATAACATGATGTTTTGGTGCTTAATTTGTAAAATCATAACCTAATTTGATGTTTAATAGGCTTTTCCTTAATCTCTCCTTATTATCCAAGATATTCGCTTATCCAAGCTTCTGCCGGCCCGTTTATGTTGGATAAGTGAGACTCTACTGTACTATTATTATTATTATGGGCCCTGGTGGCACAATGTGCCAGCAGACTGCTGACTTGAAGGTTGGGTTGCTGACCTGAAGGTTGCCGGTTCGAATCCAACCCAGGAAGAGCACTGATGAGCTCCCTTTGTCAGCTCCAGCTCCATGTGGGGACATGGTAAAACATTGGTAAAACATCCAAATATTCAGGCGTCCCCTGGGCAACGTCCTTGTAGATGGTCAATTCTCTCACACCAGAAGCGACTTGCAGTTTTTCAAGTTTCTCCTGGCACGGAAAAAGTGTTGGACTGCAACTCCCATCATCCACAGCCATGTCTTGTCCTTTTCCAGAGCTGAGTAGTGGAAACTCCAATCATAAACATGAAGCCACTGTTATGGGAAAACCATGCAAGTTAAAACCGGTGTTTCAGCTATATTTCCTCATATGCCTGTGAAACATCCTCCTATATCTTATGCGGAGGGGTCATTTTGCATCTCACCTTTCCTTCTTCTTTCTTCAGCAAAGCATGAGGGAAAACAAAGAGAAGCAGGCCCTCTCGGACCTCATGATCAAGCCGGTGCAGCGGATCCCACGCTACGAGCTCCTGGTCAAGGTGAGCCAAACACAACAAACTTTTTTGTGTGTTGATTTGTGGTAAGTCTGGAGTTGTTGTTGTTGTTGTTGTTATACATATCTCAACAAATTTTAAAAAATGAAACCCAGACTCATGTGTACATAAGTGCATGTGAAGGCATGCCAATCCACAGGTTTAACTGCACCTGCAGAATGGTGGCAGAAGGCCTTCTCCCACCATATTTCTCTGCTTTTGATTACAGTCTTGAAAACAAATGCCCAAAGCTGCTGTTTGTGCAAACGGAGTTGATGAGGCAATAAATGTTCCATTTCAGGCATCATTGAGTTCACAGCCTACCTTTGGCATTAGGCCTATGGCAGCACTTTTGCACATTGAGGCAGCAATTCATCTCTTTAGCTTGTAGCTGTTGCCTGTTTACTTACAATATAGCCTTTATTTGCATACCTGTGATGCCTTTTGCTTATACCAGCATCTGTTTCAGCAGGTACTAACTGTCAATCTGTTTCAGCAGGTATTTGCTTGTTAAAATAAGAAATTATATCAGCTATAGTATACAGTAAAGTCTCACTTATCCAAGCCTTGCTTATCCAAGTTTCTGGATTATCCAAACCATTTTTGTAGTCAATGTTTTCAATATATCGTGATATTTTGGTGCTAACTTTGTAAATAAAGTAATTACAACATAGCATTACTGTGTATTGAACTACTTTTTCTGTCAAATTTTTTGTATAACATGATGCTTTGGTGCTTAATTTGTAAAATCATAACCTAATTTGATGTTTAATAGGCTTTTTCTTAAGGCCTCCTTATTATCCAACATATTCGCTTATCCAAAGTTCTGCCAGCCCATTTACGTTGGATAAGTGAGACTCTACTGTACCAGCATCTGTTTCGGCAGGTACTAACTGTCAATCTGTTTCAGCAGGTATTTGCTTGTTAAAATAAGAAATTATATCAGCTATAGTATACAGTAAAGTCTCACTTATCCAAGCCTCGCTTATCCAAGTTTCTGGATTATCCAAGCCATTTTTGTAGTCAATGTTTTCAATATATTGTGATATTTTGGTGCTAAATTTGTAAATACAGTAATTACAACATAACATTACTGTGTATTGAACTGCTTTTTCTGTCAAATTTGTCATATGACATGATGTTTTGGTGCTTAATTTGTAAAATCATAACCTAATTTGATGTTTAATAGGCTTTTCCTTAAGCCCTCCTTATCCAAGATATTCGCTTATCCAAGCTTCTGCCGGCCCATTTAGTTTGGATAAGTGAGACTCTACTGTACATTGTCTTAATTCAGTTGGGTTTATTGCTTTTTTGTTATCCTTGCCTTGGCCCTGCTTCTCACCCTCGGATGGATTCTAGATTGTCAACCGGTTGGGGCAGAGACCTGTGTGTTTGGTGGAGCACCGTATGTATCCTTGGAGATGCTTTCAACAATAAACAAACAAACATTTACTGGAAGCTCTTCAGTTTTGAGCCGGCTGAGTGGGAAATGACAGGAATACTCGTGTCAGGATGACAAAGGCATTCACATTCATTGGATTTTTTATCGAGATTTTTCTTTTAGAAATTATACAATATATTATCTTCCAGACTGATGGTGGAAATGCGCTTCTTTCTTTATTTCTTTCTGGTTTTCTGTCAGTGGAACAAAACAGAAAATATGACTTTGTTCTTTCTTACATATAAATAAATGGACCAATTCAGACTATTACTTTCCTACATGAGGTCATTTTTCACACATATGTTGGAAATAAGCATGCATGGTTTTGGAAAGGCACGACGCTTTAAAAACCATAACCTTTTGGAAAACCAAAATCTCCATAGCCCATTGGAAAATAATGGCATTCACAACCATTTGAAAATTGTAACCTTTTGTAAAAGTATGATCTTCCAGAGAAGAGCCAAAAACCCATCTGAGTTAGATCTTCTCTTCAGTGGTATGCATCCACATGTATTTATACAAGGTAATTTGGCTTTCAGTTATTAGATTGATAACCTGGTTGTCTCTGATCTGTTAGGAACAGAGATTATGTAAAATCACTCATGGATATATATGTACTACAATACAATATGGTATTGTTGTATGTTGTTGTTGTTATATTTATTTATATCCCACTTTATCTCTCCCGAAGGGGACTCAAAGCGGCTTAAACATAAAAGCATTAGTACACAATCTAAAATATCAAATATAGAAACATTAAAACAGAATTAAATATAAACACTATTTTAAAAACTGGAAAATGGAAATCTCTATAACCTTTTGGCGATGTTATGATCTTTGGAAAAGCATGACCTTGTCAGAAGTCACAATCTATTGAAAAATGATGCCATAACCTCTTGGTAAAAGCATGACCTGTTAGAGTCATAACCTTTTTGGGAAAATGGTATTTGCCAGCATTCATGCAAGGCAACTAGGTTTCTCAGCTGTTAAACTGATGTACCCAGGTATGTCTTTGAACTGTTAGGGACAAAGATATGTCAATGCATAAACATATATATATATATATATATATATATATATATATATATTCAGCAGTTTCATAAGTGTCCTTCTCAGTGCCCAAAAATATCTACTCTCCCATAAAACATCTTGCTTTCATACCATGCTCTCAAGAGACAAAAATAAAGTAGATTTTGTTAAAAGTAACATATCTGGTTTACTCACAACCTTCATGTATTCAGCGTACAGGTACACAACTTGTCGATCCAGTTACAGATAGGATTTGGAGTAGTTTCTTTGTGCAGATAACACAAAGCATCTTTCTTATAATTAAGAGCAACATGGGTTTGCTCTTGACAGTCCAAAGTCTACATGGCGTCTTTGCTCTAATGGAGTTTGAAGTCCAAAGCATCTCATTTCTGTCTCCTAAAATGGAATCTGAGCTCAGAGCAATCCCAGATCTGATCATGTGGTCTGCATCCCCTCCCACAACTTCAAGAAACATAGAGTAAAGGGAAAGCTGGAAACAAAAACATACATATACAATACAGTAAGAAAACAGAATCATATACAAACAAGTTACTAGTGGAGGCTTGAAGAAGGTTGCTATTTCCAACACATGGATATACAGAAAATGATCACAAATCACTTTTTTTTTTTTTTTTAGAAAAAATTACTTAAACGGTGAGAAGCCAACTCTAGAAATCTTTTGATCCTCTGGGGATAATCAATAGGGGAAACTAACCAAGTAGTCATCCTGGAGAACCTAGAGATTTCTAAAGAGTGCATATTAATGAAAACCAAGAATAACACTATGTAACAAAAAATCTGTTCCTGGTTTGAAAGTGTTATTTCCTGTTTAATTGTGCAGTGTTTACTCTGAAAGTAGTTCTTCTACTCCAGAAAGTTTTGTTTTGTGGCTGCCACAAACTATGTTGAATTGGTTGAGATTATATGAGATATTCATTGAAAAATTATAGCAAAATGTGCGGCAGGATGTCCTGCAGAAACAGAGGTTTTGCAGTTTAATAAACTTTTCCCATGTTTTTATGAGAGAACCAATTAGGAAATGACATTTATAACCCAGGAACAAAAATAGTTTTACATAGTGTAATCAAATCTGCAAAAATAAAACCTGTTATGTATTGAAAGGTGCCAGGTTCAATGTCTGTCCAAATCAAAGTCTCAGTTGCAAGCAGTTGATAGCTGTATTGGTATAGACAACAAAACTGAACTATGCTCTGCTTGTTGACAGGACTGAGAAATGAATAATAATTACATGATTTATAGGCAGTACCCAACTTACAAACAAATTTCTGTAGGCTTGTACTTAAGCTGAATTTGTATGTACCGGTAAGCTGGAACAGGACATTTTGAAGTGTAACTCCAGCCATATGTATGCATGTATGCACAGCCCGGGCTATGGCGCAGGCTGGTGAGCAGTCAGCTGTAGCCAGCTGCAACAAATCACTCTGACCAGGAGGTCATGAGTTCGAGGCCAGCTCGGAGCTGCGTTTGTCTCTGTCTTTGTTCTATGTTAAGGCATTGAATGTTTGCCTTATATGTGTAATGTGATCCACGCTGAGTCCCCTTTGGGGTGAGAAGGGCGGAATATAAATACTGTAAATAAAATAAATAATAAATAATGTATGTATGTATACACACACACACACACACACACACACACAATATAAGCTTTGGATAGCATAGTGAAGGGCTAACACCCCTGCAGTGTTTGTTTTTCTGTCTGTGCCTCTGCTGATTGTAAGTCGGATGCTTTTAATGCATTTTTCACACTTCGGCACTCATACTCCCATCACATAAACATCTAGCAAAATAGTATACATACAAAGCTCTATAGTTCACTCTATCTCCAACACATCTATGCCACTGATGGAGATGTTTATGGCATGACTTTTAGGGGGTCATGACAAAGGCCAACTATATTGCCAGCTTGTTGTATTTGCAGCCAATGGTCATAACTTCTTGTCCAGATGCAGCTTACACTATTGCACATTCGCAATAGTCCCATGCCCATATGCCATCTTTACGGGCTTCCCAGAAAAAGCATCTGTCCTGCCAGTGTTGCAAACAGGATGCTGATGTAGATTTTATCCTCCTTTCTTCTTCTTTATGGTTGCCAGTAAATGTCAGAATCTCCTAACATTTCCCTGTAGGCCTCCTTAAATATTAAGAGTTGCCAGTAAATGTCAAACAACCACCAAATTCTTGACATTGGAAGCAACAGGGATGTAGGTGAAGTAATATCTCTTAAAATGGGCAAATTAAATAGGGGTGGGGGAGAAAGAGGCTGAGGTTTACAGGCAGAAAGGTTTGCTGAACAAGAGACAGAGCCCAGAATTGTGGGCTTAACACACAAGATGGATAAATGAATGGATGGAAAGATGGATGGATGGATGGAAGGTGTTGCACACCAGGCCTAGGAAGACCTTTGACCACCACACAAGAGTCTGGGAATATAAGCAGACAGTTTATTGCAAAAATCATATAAAAATCATATAAAAATAAGGAAGAAGAAAGGAAAATCTATAATCCAAAAAGGTTGAGCAAAAGGGAACAACCAAACAATAATCCAGATATCTCATAAAGTTCCTGAGAGGACAAAGTCCAGGAACAACCAGAAATCACAGATATAGCAAAAGTCCACAAACAGGAAGGTATAACTAGTAAAACCTGAACAGAAACATAGAAAACTTCCAGGATATACAGTAGAATCTCACTTATCCAACATTCGCTTATCCAACTTTCTGGATTATCCAACGCAGTCGGCCTTTTAGTAGTCAATGTTTTTGTAGTCAATCTTTTCAATACATTGGTGCTGAATTCGTAAGTACAGTAATTACTACATAGCATTGCTGTGTATTGAACTGCTTTTTCTGTCAAATTTGTTGTAAAACATGATGTTTTGGTGCTTAATTTGTAAAACCATAATGTAATTTGACCTAGCAGTTCGAAAACATGCAAATGTGAGTAGATCAATAGGTACTGCTCCGGCGGGAAGGTAACGGCGCTCCATGCAGTCATGCCAGCCACATGACCTTGGAGATGTCTATGGACAACACCGGCTCTTCGGCTTAGAAATTGAGATGAACACCAACCCCCAGAGTCAGTCACAACTGGACTTAACGTCAGGAGAAAACCTTTACCTACCTAATTTGATGTTTAATAGGCTTTTCCTTAATCCTTCCTTATTATCCAACATATTCGCTTATCCAACGTTATGCCGGCCCGTTTATGTTGGATAAGTGAGACTCTACTGCAGGGGTCCTCAAACTTTTTAAGCCGAGGGCTGTTCCACAATCCTTCAGACTGTTGAGGGGCCAGATTATCATTTGAAAAAAAAAATACAAACAAATTCCGATGCACACTGCACATGTCTTATTTGTAGTGCAAAAACAACAACAACAAGAACAACAACAACAATGAAAGAACAATACAATATTTAAAAATAAAAACAATTTTAACCAACATACATTTATCAGGATTTCAATGGGAAGTGTGCTCCTGCTTCTGACCAATGAGATAGTCAAGTTAATTAGGGTTGTTGTTGTTGTTGTTGTTGTTGTTGTTGTTGTTGTGTGCCTTCAAGTCATTTCAGACTTTGGGCAAGCCTAAGTCTAAAATGTATTTATTTATTATTCATTTATTTACTGCATTTATTTACTACATTTGTATCACAGCCTTCTCACCCCAAAGGGGACCACAGAGTGGCTTACAAATTATATGTACATACAATATATTACATTATTAGCATAGCACAATATTAGCATTATATATTACTATACTGAACTATACCACTATACTGTAATTATTAGCAATATTATATGTATTATAGAATATATAATTAATATTATTATATGGTATTATTATTAGTGTTATATTGTATTACATTATAATATTATTATCAATATTATATGTATATACAATATATTGTATTATAAAACTGAGGGTGGGGGCCAGGTAAATGACCTCGGAGGGCCGCATCCGGCCCCCGGGCCTTAGTTTGGGGACCCCTGCTCTACTGTATTACATCCAAAATCAAAGCTTTACTTGGACCAGGAACAAGAGAACTCAGGCTTATCTTCTCACTCTAATGCAGTGTTGCCTGAACTGACCTTAAGGTGAACAACTTGTTGTTTAATAGACACCCATGAAAGCATTCTGTTTCCTGTGAACTTTTCCCACAACTTTCCCACATAATTTCTCCAACCTTTGCAGTCTATTTTCGGCTCTGATTTGTAAACTTCTTTTGATCTCCGTGGCTGCAGGTGGGTTTCCATGACAACGCTCCTTATCACTCAGCTCCTCACTCAATTCCTTATTTGCTGTTGCTGCTTCTAACTCTCCTGCCTGCCCTTGACACCCTGTACTTTCTGAGCTGTTTTTCTCAGAGAGAACCATCATTTCCCCAACTTGAGGGCCCAGGAAAGCGCACAATCCTCTCTAAATCATACCAGTTAAACCATCAGCTTCTGGTGGCTGATCTGCAGCTGACGAATGGATGGATGGATGATAGATATGTTGTGCTGTCTTTCTATCTATAGCTGTTTATCTAGATCTCATGCTCTCTTAGTTTGTGATATGTATGTATGTATCTTGAGTTCTGTATGTATCTTGCAATATAAATATGATATAGCTGCTTTTGGTGTTACCTGGGTGCCATTGGGGCCCAATTACTTTCTTTCTTCTCTTCTCCCCTTTCCTTTTTCTTCCTTCCTTCCTTCTTTCCTTCCTTCCTTCAATCAATCAAAACCTTATTCGTATCCCACCCCATCTCCCCGTGGTGACTCAGGGCAGCTAACAACATGAAATGATAAACAAGCAAATAGGCAATATAAACAATCAATCATAAAATAAATCATCATAAAAGTTAATAAAACACAAATACACACACAACATTAAAACAATAAAACAAGGTTCAAAACCATGTCCAAAGTTAACCGCCTTTGTGGTGCAAACAAACATACATATTTTCACACGCACACGCACACATATATATATATACTGTACATACTCAAGTATAAGCCAACCCGAATATAAGCCGAGACACCTGATTTTACCACAAAAAAGCTGGGAAAACATTGACTCCAGTATAAGCCGAGGGTGATAAATTTCAGAAATAAAAACAGATACAAATAAAATTACACTAATTGAGGCATCAGTAGGTTAAATGTTTTTGAATATTTACATAAAGCTCAAATTTAAGATCTGATCAAATCATTATTCTCATCTTCTTCAATGTAAATGTGCTTATGTATCCTTTTAATAATAATAGAGTAAAATAATACATGTAATAATAATAATAATAATAATAATAATAATAATAATAATAATAATAATGAATAATACAGGAAAATAATACAAGTACAATAGAGTCTCACTTATCCAACACTCGCTTATCCAACATTCTGGATTATCCAACGCATTTTTGTAGTCAATGTTTTTAAAACATCGTGATATTTTGGTGCTAAATTCATAAATACAGTAATTACTACATAGCATTACTGCATATTGAACTATTTTTGCTGTCAAATTTGTTGTATAACATGATGTTTTGGTGCTTAATTTGTAAAATCATAACCTAATTTGATAGGCTTTTCCTTAATCCCTCCTTATTATCCAACATATTTGCTTATCCAACATTCTGCTGGCCCGTTTATGTTGGATAAGTGAGACTCTACTGTAATAATAAATAGAGGAAAATAATAAATGCAATAAGAATAATAAGATCAGAATGAAATAATAAATGTATTATTAATAATAATAAAAATGGAGTAAAATAAATGTAATAGTATCAACAATAATAGAGAAAAATAATAAATGTACCATATATTCTCGAGTATAAGCTGACCCAAATATAAGCCAACCATGACCCTCACCCGAGTATAAGCCGAGGGGGGCTTTTTCAGTCGTAAAAAAAAGGGCTGAAAACCCCAACTTATACTCAAGTATATACAGTACCTTCCCACAGTTCTTTTTCTTTCCTTTCTTGTCCCTTCCTTTCCTTTCTTCCTTCCCCTCGTCTTCCCTTCTTTCTACTGTATATAGTGTTTTAGACCCACAAGTAAAGAGAGAGTGCTTTAGACCTTCTGTCTGTCTGTCTATCTATTTCTTGTCCTTTCGATCTCTGTATATAAGAAGAGAGGAGGCTACCCAAATGACTAATCAAAGACATATTCTTCCCAGAGACTTAAGTATGCAAGAAAATATTCGAGCATGCCTTAAACCATGGGTGAGGTTCCTGGGAGTTTTAAACCCTTTTTGGCTGCTGCAGCCTCCTTTTGCAAACGGCACCGACAGAAGGAACAAGCCACCCACTCCGAAGCCTCTTCCGTGCCTCCTCCAGCCCTGATGGATGTTTGCATGTACCACCGGGTTGGCACTAAATTACCACCAATTACTTGGGAGCTCAGCCATCCTTCCCTGACTGCTGGCCAATTAACCAGCCAGTTTTATTTGCTTTCGCTGTGATGAATAGCCTGGAGAGGTGGTTAGAGGAAAGAGGCTGGCCTCACGCAGCTGCCTGCCTTGTGCTTCCAGAGATCTTGCCTGGAACTGTTCTGATGGAAGGCAGCTTCTAACACAGGCATGGGAAAACTTGGGCCCTCCAGGTGTTTTGGACTTCAACTCCCACAATTCCTAACAGCCGGTAGGCTGTTAGGAATTGTGGGAGTTGAAGTCCAAAACACCTGGAGGGCCCAAGTTTGCCCATGCCCGTTCTAAATGATACCCAAAAGAGAGCACCATTGCTCATGGCCCAACTAATTACCAAAACTATGTGATTATTGTTGGGAAAATTGCATAGTCATTGTCATTGAGACCCCTGTCAGACTACTTTATCTCCTTTCTCCTTTCATTTCTCTTCCTTTCTTTCTTTTTTGTTTTTCTTTTTCTCCTTCCTCTCATTCTCCTTCCTTCCTTCCTTCCTTTCCTTCCTTCCTCCTTTTCACATGTCACATTTGTTGTGGTAATCTCTGAGCGGTTAGACTCAATTTAACCCTCTCTGGGAGAGATTCCACCAAAATCAGCAGAGTAGCCAAAGCAAAAGCTTTCAAATGCAACAGTTATTTACACGGGGCGAGCAAAGAGAAGCCTTTCAACTTAGGATGGCAATGGAATGCAGAGTCTCAGTAAAAGTTCAAAAACATTTATTCAGGTAAAAAGAATTCCATTGTAGATAGAAAGGCTTGGGAGCTGTCTAGTCTACTCTAGACTGGTTTCTAGGAAAAATAAGAAAGGAAAAATAACAAACATCTAAATAGTTACATCTTGCCTGGAGGAGTGGCAAGGTGTTGTTGTTAGCTTGAAGAACAAAGGGAGAAGAGAGAACCAAAATGGTTCCAACCTCATGGTCCAGTTTATTGGGGCCATAAAAGACATTCTGACCAATGAGAAGTTAGTGTCCCTGGAGAGTCACATTTCTACTAACTTCAAAGTAAGGGATGTGACATAAACAGGATAGAGGGAAACACAGTAAAGCCTATCTAGGCATGCTTTGAAACAGGGAAAGGATTCCCTCAATCTAATTCTATCATCTATCTGACTCCATTTAGACTTGAGTAGTCCAGGGTGATTCCCAACAGGTATTCATTGAAAAACTAGTGCAAAATGTGCGATAGCAGTCTGTTCCTCTCACAAAAACAGAGTTTTTGCAGTTTAATAAACTTTTTCAATGTTTTATGATAGAACCAATTATGAAATGACATTTATAACCCAGGAACAAATCTCGTGTTACATGTGGCTTTTCTCCCCCTTTCCTCTGCCATCAGGACCTCCTGAAACATACCCCAGAAGAACACCCTGACCATCCCTTCTTACTAGAAGCCCAGAGGAGCATCAAGCAGGTGGCCGAGAGGATCAACAAAGGGATGAAGAGTGCGGAGGAGGTGGAGAGGAACGCCCGGATCGTGCAGGAAATCGAGTCCCACATCGAGGGAATGGAAGACGTAGGTTTCTCCAAAACTGCCTGGAAATGTGTGACGGTGGTGGGACGAAGGGAAGGGACTCCCCCAAAGATTTCAAAAGAGTCTCATATGGGATAATGTGGTTATTCTGATAATCTGGACCTGTTTTCTAGAGTGCTTTATTAGTCATCAGTCCATTGAGTTTTGTCTGGAAGTGTCAGTGCATGATGAGAGGTTAATTGAGACAAATACCTATTCTGTGTCTCAGACTCCTCTCCTTCCGAAGACATGGCATGCTTATCCAGTCTCATGGAAAAGTAAATTGTCATCAGTCAATCTCGGCAATTCCAAGCCTGTTATTATTATTATTATTATTATTATTATTATTATTATTGACATTATCTACAACTATTTACATAAAGAGAAACTACTAAACACATCTTGTCTCAAGCAGTTCATAATAGCGACTGAAAGCATTCATTATCAGTAAAGAAAACGCCTCCCACATTCCATTGTCTATGACATGTCTTCCTGCTATGTATGTAAAAAAGTCTCATTCCTTTGCCCTTCTAGCAGTAAATCAATGCTCTATGCAATTAACTTCTTCAGCACTGGAATGCTTGCCGGAGCAAATTTCCACACTTACATTACAACAATGAATTAAACATTTCACTAAATAAAACCATAACCTTGACAGGAAGCAGATGGACAGCCAAGGGCTATTGCAATAAAGTTGTATGATCCTTGTTGCTTACCCCAAACAGATTTGTCAAAGATGAGGAAGAAGGATCTCCATAGGAATTGGAAAGTGACATACTCTTACACCTCTCTTTTAGGGTGATCAACCTCTTTAGGTCACCTACCCCCAAGCACAGAGGTCCAGTCCTCCTCCACACATTGCTTCAAAAGGGTTTTTGGAAGGGAGAGTCAGTTGCTCAGAGTGATCTACTGGGATTCTGTGGTCAAGAAAGGGTTTCAAACGCTAGCCTCCAGAGTCCGATACTAAACCGTTCCACCATGCCAGTTCTCTGAAGACAGACTAGGAACATATTAAGCCATTTGATAAAATTGTGCATGGATAAGTTGGAGGAAAGGAATTATATCTGCAAAGACTCTTGTGAAAAGCCATGTTCTGACTTGGTAGCAAAGTGATAAGAGTATTGGTTCCAGGTGGGTCTTCTAGGAGAGGGATGCGTATATCCTCATAAAGCGTCTTTCTCCCAGCGATGGAACACAAAGGCCTCTCCAATAGACCTTAATCCTCAGGTGATTGATGGTTATTATTGCTGTTGTTGTCATTGTTGTTGTGACTGTTATCACTATTATTCATTGGTTACCTGCCTCCCCTACCAGCTCAAGGCAGGGTGCAACACAATCAAAGCACATCAACATAAAATAAATACACCAAAATACATATATAAGCGGTCCCCAAGTTCCGAACTCTCTCTCTCTCTCTCTCTCTCTCTCTCTCTCTCTCTCTCTCTCTCTCTATATATATATATATATATATATATATATATATATATATATGCTCATGCACATTTTGGATAGCATAGCGAAGGAGTTAACACCCTTGTTGAGTTGGTTTTGCTGTCTGTGCCCCTCTCCCTGTGATAATTGGATTTTGGAAAATTTGGCTTCTTGTGAATCTAAGGATTGGTGAGAATGTTTCAGTGGAGACACCTTTTCCCAAGAATTAATTTCCTTTCAAAGGGCAGATTTATCTCACTTCCTGTTGTCCCAGCCCCATTCTTAAGTAGAAATCTTTTCATAGAATCATAGAATAGTAGAGTTGGAAGAGACCACATGGGCCATCTAGTCCAACCCCCTGCTAAGAAGCAGGAAATCGCATTCAAAGCACCCCCGACAGATGGCCGTCCAGCCTCTGCTTAAAAGCCTCCAAGGAAGGAGCCTCCACCACGGCCCCGGGGAGAGAGTTCCACTGTCGAACAGCTCTCACAGTGAGGAAGTTCTTCCTGATGTTCAAGTGGAATCTCCTTTCCTGTAGTTTGAAGCCATTGTTCCGTGTCCTAGTCTGCAGGGCAGCAGAAAACAAGCTTGCTCCCTTTTGTAAGTTGGATGTTTATAACTCAGGGACTGACTGTATAGACTGAGATGCTTTGGCTGGAGGTCATCTCCAGCCAACGTCTCATTTAGAATAATAGAATATAATAGAATAAATGTATTGTTTTTGTACATTGTACCACCAAATTAAAAGCCTTCCCCAGCTTACATCACAAAAACAGCACAACCATCCCTCCACACTCCAGCCACCACTGCACAGCCCCCAATGCCACATCAATGTGAAGCCACGAAGTTCAACACAGCCACAGCTCTAGGATAAAAGCCATCTTCCATTCTATTTGTCCTTGCCTTTATCACCCTGTACTGTCTGCCAGATGGCAATAATTCAAAAAAAAAAAAGAATATCCAGAGTGAGATGGATCCCCAAGAATGCTCTGAGCTTTCTTAAGGCTGCGAACCTGTAAAATTCATCCAAAGAAGGGAGAAAGAGAGCAAACAATGGTTTTCTGTGCAGAAGTGGGGACCCTTTGGAGCACCTTCCTGTCTGCCTCTGTGCAGTTACCAAATCTGCAAATGCAGTAGGTTCAGCCACTCTCTAGAGCACAGCAGTTGAAAGTCACCAGCAGTTTTTAATTCAGGTGTTGGTTCCTTAGAAGTCTCAGATAATACAATCTCTCCTGGGCTGTATTAACCAACACCACAGTATGAGTGCCCTAGGTCAGGTCCTCCTTAACACCATAAAACTGGCCACCCGCTCCACTTGATCTCCATTTATAACCAACAGTTGAATTACTTATCTATTCCTTCTTAAATCTACTATAAGCTCCTTGTTGTTATTGATGTTACAAACCAGATTATTGTCCCTGCAGCACCACCATCTAGCCTTCTTCATAGCAGTTTTGACATTAGTTGTTTGGTCTCCCTTGAGCATTTGGTGACTTCTCTAACGGATGTAACGCCTTCTCTCTGCAGCTCCAGGCCCCGCTGCGGAGGTTCCTGCGCCAGGAGATGGTGGTGGAAGTGGTAAGTCTGTGGCCCTTCTCAAAGTGGGCATCTCTGGCAGAGACCAAGGGTGGGGCCAGTCAGAAGGCATCTCGACGGTTGATGAGATATAACTTCTGATCTGTTGGCAAGCTTGAAATGAAAGGACATGTGAATGCATTATAGAATGAGAGGCACCAACTCCTCCCTTTTGTGCCAGATGAGATAAGAAAGCTTAAAAAGTTCTTCAAGCTAAAGCCGTCATGTCCTGTGATAGATGTAACCGTTCTGGTTTTGTTTTGTTTCGTTTTACAGTGGATAGGAAATTAAAAGGAAGTCACACATTTAACACACTCTAGTCTAATATCCCCTTTCTGTTCTTATTTTGACATGTTTCTTTCACCAGCCTTAATTCTGACCCATTCCAAAGATCATACTGTGTTAATACCTTGGTTTAAGGTAAAGTTAAGGATTTCCCCTGACATGAAGTCTAGTCGACTCCGACTCTGGGAGTTGGTGCCCATCTCCATTTCTAAGCTGAAGAGCCGGAGTTGTCCGTAGACACCTCCAAGGTCATGTGGCCATAGGCATAACTGCATGGAGCGCTGTTATTCTAACCCATTCCAAAGATCATACTGTGTTAATACCTTGGTTTAAGCCAATCAAAAAGGCACAAGATATTAAAATACTTTAGCCATGGTCTCAAAATAGTCTTAAATTCTGTTTAAGATAGAAAACTTGGCTAGGGCCAGGCTTTAGCTAGCAGGTTAACCACCAGCTGCAATAAATCTTACAAATTGTAAGGTTAGCAATTCAAAGCCCAAGTCGGGGTGAGCACCTGACCATTAGCTCAGTTCACTGCCCACTTAGCAGATTGAAAATAGCTGTGAGTAGATAAATAGGTACTGCTTAAGCAGGGAGGTATTTTAATGGCACCATAAAGGAAATACCAGAAAAAATGCTGGATATCAAAAAAAGAAGGAAGTCTGTGAACAGGGCTCTTTGATATGGAGGATGGAGCGACAGCGCGCACACACACACACACACACGCTCCGTGGCCGAAATCGAGCACAATTTCCAAGACGCTGAAGATGGGAAATACCTATATACCTCTATCTGTTGTCTGTTCTGTCTGGGTATAGCGTATTGAATGTTTGCCTAATATGTGTTCCTTGATCTGTCCTAAATCCCCTTCAGGATGAGAAATGCTGTAAATAAAAATAAATAAAAATATTCCTTATATTATTATAGGTCACCTTTGTACCTAGTGTTGGGACTAGGTTCTGTAGGTTTATTCTTAAGTTGAATTTGTATGTAAGTTGGAACAGGTGCATTTTTAAGTGTAACTCCAGCCATATACACACACACACACACACACAGTAGAGTCTCACTTATCCAAGCTAAACGGGCCGGCAGAAGCTTGGATAAGCAAATATCTTGGATAATAAGGAGGGATTAAGGAAAAGCCTATTAAACATCAAATTAGGTTATGATTTTACAAATTAAGCACCAAAACATCATGTTGTACAACAAATTTGACAGAAAAAGTAGTTCAATACGCAGTAATGTTACGTTGTAATTACTGTATTTACGAATTTAGCACCAAAATATCACGATATATTGAAAACCTTGACTACAAAAATGGCTTGGATAATCCAGAGGCTTGGGTAAGCGAGGCTTGGATAAGTGAGACTCTACTCTGTGTGTGTGTGTGTGTGTGTGTGTGTATATGTGTGTGTGTGTGTGTGTGTGTGTATATATATATATATATATATATATATATATACACACATACACACACACACACACACACACACATACATACACACACACACATATACACATACATACATACACATACAAACATACATATATACATATATAGATACACATACATGCATGCTTTGGATAGCATAGGGAAGGGTTCTGGCTTGTATTTGACTTCAATACTGATTCATCCTGTGGTCTTCCTTTCACATCCAAGTGAAGAAATGTGAAGCTTCTGTTTACAGTTTGCAACCAATACCCATTTCCTTGTTTTGTCCAAATCTGGGACATTGTAGTTGATGGAAACCAAAACTCTTTCAGAGAGCCGTGTTTTTATTTTTACCCTTTTATGCCGCAGCAGGGCATAAATAGAGTAAAACAATAAAATATAATTAAAGCCATAAAAGCTTAGCAAAGCTATCATAGGCAGCTAGAAAGGGCCCAGCATGAAATTTGGCTTGGCTTTTGTGCTTTGAGTACTCTGTGGTGGCGACCAGAGTTTCCATACGAGAGTTTAAGGCGTTTTAAGTGGTTTTGATGGTTTATTTAATGTTTTTTGTTTTTATGCCTTTATTTACTATATGTCGCCTCAGGGAAGTCGGTGATCAAAGACGCCTTAGATGAATATTTAATGAATAATTTGAATAAATGCATAGTCTGAATGGGTATTTCTGGCTGTGCAAAGGAAGTAGGAAGGAAATGCCATGCCAGAGTCACTCTATGTTCTGCCTGCAGAAAAACTGAATTCTGCCATCCTTGACAATTATACAAATAGAGTAAATCTGCATAAATTTTGTCATATTTATTTTTTTAATACAGTTTTGCAGATTTTGAGGGATGGCATTGAAATTCGTTTGTCTCTTGGCATTAGGCATTTTATAACTGTCCATTCAGTGCAACTTAGGCCCCTTCCACACTGCCATATAAAATCCATGTTATCTGCTTTAAACTGGATTATCTGGCAGTGTAGATCCAAGCTTTAGCCCCATCTGCACTGCCATATAATCCAGTTTCCCATCCCAGATTATCTGATAATGTATTTATTTACAATTTATGTACAACATTTATACCCCGCCCTTCTCACCCGAGATTTATATAATCCAGTTCGAAGCAGATAATCTGGGATCAGATCCTGGATTATATGGCAGTTTAGATCTAGCCTTGGAATAGAGTTCCCAGAGTAAAAACCACTAATTCAATGGGTTTACTTTGGTTAAATTCAGACCACAAAACGGAGGTCTATGTCCCTTTATAAACTGGCGAAAATAATTTTGGGTGCAGCTACATTACACAATTCTAATGTTTTTTAAAAAATACATGTTTATTAATACACATTTTATACTACAAAAAACTGCATTTAATATATAGGGATGAAATCAAACAAAAAAGGAATAGCAAAAAATAATAACAAAATATATATCACAGCATCAAACAGACATAGATGTACAGTAGAGTCTCACTTATCCAACATAAACGGGCTGGCAGAACGTTGGATAAGCGAATATGTTGGATAATAAGGAGGGATTAAGGAAAAGCCTATTAAACATCAAATTAGGTTATGATTTTACAAATTAAGCACCAAAACATCATGTTGAACAACACATTTGACAGAAAAAGTAGTTCAATACACAATAATGCTATGTAGTAATTACTGTATTTACGAATTTAGCACCAAAATATCACGATGTGTTGAAAACATTGACTACAAAAATGCGTTGGATAATCCAGAACGTTGGATAAGCGAGTGTTGGATAAGTGAGACTCTACTGTATCTATATGTGTATGTGGGGCCCCCAGTGGCGCAGCATGTTAAAGTGCTGAGCTGCTGAACTTGTGGACCGAAAGGTTGCAGGTTCGAATCCGGGGAGAGGAGTGAGCACCCACTGTTAGCCCCAGCTTCTGCCAACCTAGCAGTTCGAAAACATGCAAATGTGAGTAGATCAATAGGTACCGCTCTGGTGGGAAGGTAATTGCGCTCCATGCAGTCATGCTGGCCACATGACCTTGGAGACGTCTACCGACAACACCGGCTCTTCTGCTTAGAAATGGAGATGAGCACCAACCCCCAGAGTTGGACATAATGTCAGGGGAAAACCTTTATCTTTACCTATATGTATATGTGTGTGTATATATATATATATATGGCTATATTCTATATCTAAGACTTTCTAACCATTTTTATAGGGAGTTATAGGTTAGTTCCAACTAGCCAAATCATGAATATTTCTACTCTTTCTCTTCTACAGTTAGATGAACCGATTGATAGATCAGTAGACAGACAGACCATTATAACAGTTTGATAGCACTTTAACTGCCATAGGTCCATCCTATGGAATCTTGGCGTTTGTCATTTCATGAATTTTCTTGCAGAGAGTAGTGATCTTGTTGCTGCTTCTGTTGTTGTTGTTGTGTACCTTCAAGTCATTCCCCACCAATGACAACCATAAGACAACCATATCACATATTTTTCCTGGCAAGACTTAATTGCCTTAATTACTGATCTATCTATCTGTTCATCTAATGTAGAGGAGAAAGAGTTCTTGTATTATCTATATTCATGATTTGGCTAGTTGGAACTACTCCTATACATCATGGTTAGAAAGTGATTACATGAATTTTCTTGCAGAGGGTAGTGATGGTGTTGCTGCTTCTGTTGTTGTTGTTGTTGTTGTTGTTGTTGTTGTTGTTGTTGTTAGGTATCTTCAAGTCATTTCCCACCAATGGCAACCGTAAGGCAACCATATCACATATTTTTCCTGGCAAGACTTGTTGAGAAGAGGCTTCCCATTGCCTTCCTCTGAGGCTAAAGCTGGAACTACACTACCGTATAATCCAGTTTCTGAATCCATATTATCTGCTTTGAACTGGATTATAGGAGTCTACATTGCCATATGATTCATACATTAGCATATAATCCAGTTTCTGAATCAATATTATCTGCTCTGAACTGGATTATAGGAGTCTACACTGCCATATAATCCAGTTCAAAGCAGATAATATATATATATTCTGATACTGGATTATATGGCAGTGTTTTGTGACAATTAAAGCAGTTCAAAGTGCTATAATCTTGCTGCCGTTTTAAAAACACACGTTTCCCCCTAATGCTCCCCTCCTTCCCATCCCTTGTGTGGATTCTTAGTAGAATTAAGTGTGTTTAATTTGGATCTATTTAAATAAAGGGAATACTCCCCAGGGTGACGAGCAAGGTTTATTACCTTAATTATACAACGGGGTAATGAGCGAGTGGCGTTCCTTAGCAGGCGCAGCTCCCCAGTGGCAGGGAATCCAGCTACGTATTATGCAATGGGTTTCCACAACGAAGGGAGGTTGCTCATTCGACCGAGGTGCCATAATAGGGTGAAATGATTCAAATTATTATTGAGAGAGAAGTGGTACAAGTACAAGGGTAACTGTCGGATATGGAAGAAAAAACAGGATATCTATCTATATAATAAAAGTCAATGTTTGTATGTGGCGGGCGGGCGGGGTATGTTTGTATGTGTGTATGTGGCAGCTTTCTGATTGGCCACCACTAACACAAGCCGCTGTGATCACCAGGAACGATGGACCTGGCCCAAACTTGACACGCTTAACCCCCATGACCCACTTTACATCCTGGTGCCATTCGCGGGACGATGGACCATGGGTGATGGGATTTGTAGTACTTTCAATCGCTACGACTTCCACAGGTCACTGTGACGCTCACCAGTGACGGAACTGGACCAAAATTGGCACACAGAACCACCATAAACCCCTTTCTGTCCTGGGGCAGATTGGGGGAGGATGGACCAAGTAGCTTCACTCACTTCTTGCTCTGGGAGTTGTAGTTCACCCTTATACAGATAATGATGATGATGATGATAATTTTTGTTTGTTGACGGTGTCTCTGTCTCGTTGCAGAAAGCCATCGGTGGAAAGAAAGACCGTTCCCTTTTCCTCTTCACAGACCTTTTGGTCTGCACCACTTTGAAGCGCAAGTCAGGGTCCCTGCGCCGAAGCTCCATGAGTCTGTAAGTGAACTATTACAAAACCCATAATCTAAACCAGGCATGAGCAAACTTGGGCCCTCCGGGTGTTTTGGACTTCAACTCCCACAATTCCTAACAGCCTACCGGAGGGCCCAAGTTTGCCCATGCCTGCGCTAAATGAAGCCTAGCTGTAAACCAATTTTTGCACTTTCTGTTTTGACTGTCTTCAATATTCATCCAGTCTTTGTTATTACAGTAGAGTCTCACTTATCCAACACTCGCTTATCCAACGTTCTGGATTATCCAACGCATTTTTGTAGTCAATGTTTTCAATATATCATGATATTTTGGTGCTAAATTCGTAAATACAATAATTACAATATAACATTACTGCGTATTGAACTACTTTTTCTATCAAACTTGTTGTATAACATGATGTTTTGGTGCTTAATTTGTAAAATCATAACCTAATTTGATGTTTAATAGGCTTTTCCTTAATCTCTCCTTATTATCCAACATATTCGCTTATCCAACGTTCTGCCGGCCCGTTTATGTTGGATAAGTGAGACTCTACTGTATTTGCAGCATGCATTTCCCTTCTAAAAGTGTGTCAACTTGGCCACCTAGTGGTCCCATTGAATATTGCAATCCACAATGTCTCAATTTTTGTTTGTCTTATTTTCTCTCCAGTTACACAGCCGCCAGTGTGATAGACACAGCCAGCAAGTACAAATTGCTCTGGAAGTTACCCTTGGAAGATGTCGACATTGTGAAAGGTTTGTTGCTGTTCCTACTGTTGTTATCAATCAAATAGTTGATATGCCAGCTCAAATTAAGATCTGTCTAAACTGGTCATGGCAATTCATAGCCCAAGTGTCAAACTTGCACCTTGGAAGGATGTCGCTTGCATAATTGAATTGCTTTGGATACATGAAGGAAAACGTCTTTCCTTACATATGTTTATGTGAGAACAGACACCTGCTGCAGAAAGCCTCCTCTGTGTCCCATCAGTAAGAGTAATATATTGTGTGAGAACATGGGACAGAGCCTTTTTAGCTATGACACTGTCACGCCCAGGGCAACGAGAGCACTAAGAACTGACACACGGAGGCCAAAAACTATCTAATATCTTTATTAAGGAAATATGTAAGAATAATAAAAACAAGTAAGAAATATAGTCCAGTATAAGACCTTTCAGGAAAGGTCAGAAATAGTCCAAAGTTATATTGTCCAATATTTTATATTAGAGTCCAAAGTTGTAAATCCAAACCGAAACAGACTCTATTTACAAGCAATAGAGTGGGGGAACGTCCAAAATCTTTCCAAAGTTCAAAGTAAGTCCACGGCAAACTAGAAACAAGGCTTGATACTAGAAGCAAGGTCCAAGGCTGGAAACAAGGCAAGATAGTTCTTGAATACTTGGCTAGACAAGGCAAGGCAAGGAACTGGAGTTGCGGACTTTGCGAAGTCCGCACTTGTCTGGAACCTCGAAATCACTCCCGAAGTTGATCTGTTGACTCCGCACGGAATTCTCCGTGTCCAGCACTTTTATCCCGGTTTCATTTCTCTGCAAAGCAGGTGTCCAGCTTCCTTTCCCAAGGGAAAGGAGAATGAAACACATCTCCCTCCAGATGCGTTCCTCCCTAGAATTTCCCAGGGGAACATGGCTAATTAGCGTCTTGTTTAGCTGCTATTCTCAAGCTCCTCCGAACCTGCTCTTTCTCGCTCCTGCCCGCCGCATAGGACTGTTTCCTGGGAAAAGGAGGGGAGGCTGTGGGAAAGGCCTGGTCAAGGTCTTCCGTAATGGGCTCTCGGGTAGAAACATCAACAACAGGCATCTGGAAAGATTCCGGCTCTTGCTGAGCCGGCAAAAATCCCGTTTTCCTCCTCATCAGCCACAATGGCACTGGGATCAGGACTCCATGGCCCATGGGACATCACAGAAACAAGCATTGTAGTTGCAAATGAACTCCCTTTGGTAGGCCGATTGGCATGGGCATTGTCTTCATTCTGACCCAAATTAAAACATTTTAATCAAGCCTTCTGTTCCAAATAACTTAATCTAGGAGAGAATTTTTTTAAAAAAAAAATCTAAAAAATCAGTGCATGAGCAAAATGTTCTGAAACTTAGGTGGAATATATTGTCCCTAAATATATTGTCTCATTGCCCAGAAAATCAAAGAGATCCCTTCTGTAGTTTTTTATAAAAATGTTATTTGTAAAAACTTTTTAAAATTTCCAAAAATCAGTGGAGGAGTGAAACTTCATGAAACTTGGCAAACTTACAGGTGTAAATGTGTCCTACAAGTTTTATTGTTATTTTTATTTACAGCATTTTTACCTCGCCTTTCTCACCTGAAGGAACTTAAGGCGGCTTACAGAAGTTGGCAAAAATTTAATGCCCAAAACACAATCATTAAAATCAAAACAAGTGTCCCAAGTTTCATCCCGATAGCCATAAAAATGGTGGAGGAACGAGCCTCTAAAGTTTCCCTTAAAGGGACCCCTTAAGGGCATGTAGTCCAACCCAACTCAAAAGGCTATAATTGAAACAAATCATAAAATTAAAAATCAAATAATCTTTCATCCAGAAAGTTGTAAAAAATTTGAAAGCCCAACATTCCCTGAAGCTGAGAGAGTGTGATTTTCTCAAGGTGATTAAATTGCTTAAAATAAAATAAAAACCTAAAATTCAGTGGATGTGTAAGTACTTCTGAAACTTCAGAGGGATTGTGCCCTCGTTATGTTGTGTCAGTGTAGAAAAATTCAAGAGCATAGCTCCTGTCGTTGTTTTTAAAAAGATATTTGTAAAAACTTTAAAAATTTCCTAAAAATCAGTGGATGTGTGAATCTTTCTGAAACAATGGGAAAACGATGCCCTGGTTATGTTGTGTCAGTGTAGAGAAATTCAACAGGATAGCTCCTGTAGTTTCTTTAAAACTTTACAAATTTCCCAAAAATCAGTGGATGAGCAAAACTTTCTGAAACTTGGGTGGCTTACAGTCATAAATGTGTCCTACAAGTGTAGCAAGTTTCCTCCTGATAGCTGTAAAAATGAAAGAGAAGTGAGCCCGGGAAGTTTTCCTATTGCCATGAATGGGCAGAATAACAAAATGAAATAATTTTGGAATTTCAGATTCAAAACAAAATTTCCCCTTCCAAATTTTTCAAAACACTTACAAAATTTAAAAAGGAGGGGCATATGGATTTTATATTTCAAAACTAAACAGATTTTTGGTGTTTCACAAACTTCCCTTGCAAAAAATACAGCATTATTTGTATTTGCAGTAAAACATAGCTTACTAACTTGCAAGACTCCTTTTGTCTGATGCATCTCTGTGGTTTCTGCCTGGCTTTAGGGGCTTCTCAGTCCACCAACCGCGAAAGCATCCAGAAGGCCATTTGCCGTTTGGATGAAGACCTCAGCACCCTCGGCCAAGTCAGCAAGCTTTCCGAAACACTCAGTTTTCCCCATCAGGTAAGAATATCTTCAGCTGACACCCTCTTATGTAACCTGTCAGAGTAATGGCTAATATAGTGAAATGTTTAACTCATTGTTTCAATGTAAGTGTGTGTTTGCTTCGGTAAGCGATCCAGGACAGAAGTAGTTAATTGCATAGAGCAATGATTTACTGCCTAGAGGGTAAAGGAATGTGACTTCCGCTTTTGCCTGCTAGAAGGAAATGTGTCACAGACAATGGAATTTGGGAGGCGCTATTCTTTACTGATAAGAGTTCTTTTAGTTGCCATTAATCTTTCTGCTAGAACATGTGTCCGAGCTATTTGTGTATATACCTGTAAATAAAGGCTAATTACCGCTGGGATCGGCAGACAGCTATGCAGTCCTATTTGTTCGTGCTACTAAGCAGATGCTGAGTTGCCAAATGGAGGGGAGAATTGAGACAGACGGCCGTAAGTGTCTCAATATATCCACCTCACATCCATCAAGTGTCGCCCAGCACTTGACATATTCCACCAACCTTGGAGAGCTAATCTGGTGAACATGGAAAGCAATTCTGGATTGTGAAATCTCCTTCCAAATTATTATTATAATAATTGGGTTACTGTGAGTTTTTTGGGCTGTATGGCTATGTTCTAGCAGCATTCTCTCCTGCATCTGTGAACCTCTGAGGATGCCAGCCACAGATGCAGGCAAAACATCAGGAGATAATGCTTCTGAAACAGGGCCATGAAGCCCAAAAAACTCACAGCAACCTAGTGCTTCTGGCTATGAAAGCCTCCAACAACATTATTATTATTATTATTATTATTATTATTATTATTATTATTATTATTATTATTATTATTATTATTATGTTTATTTATGTCTCGCTTATTCTCTCCACAAAGGAGATTCAAAGAAGCTTACATTAATTAAAAGCATGTCAATACAATTCAAATGTTGAATGTATTGTTTTTTAACTGTTAATATGTATTAATTTTAATTTATTTTAAATTTTATGTATGTGTTGAGGCATTGAATAGTTGCCACGTGTTAGCCTCCTTGAGTCCCCTTCAGGGTGGAGAAGGGCGGGGTATTAATGGGGTAAATAAATAAATCAATAAATGCAAATATTAAAACAGAATTAGATATCATTAGTATTAAAAACAATTGAGTTAAAATCATATTCAGATCCCCATCTCTGTGGAGCTTCCTCTGACTCACCAAAAGTGTATTATTGTCCTTAGTGGCCTGTATTTTTTTGTAAAGAGTGGTCTCAAGTTTTAAAACTCTCCATATAAATGTTCAGTGAGTTGTTGATGGCTTTCCTGGCTGGAATCACTGGGTTGCTGTGAGTTTTTCGGGCTGTGTGGCCATGTCCCAGCAGCATTCTCTTCTGATGTTTCACCTGCATCTGTGGCTAATAGCATCCTCAGAGGTTATGTTGTCAGTGAAGTAAGTGGAGTGTATATATATCTGTGGAATTTCCAGGTGGGAGAAAGAACCCTTGTCTGTTTAAAGCAAGTGTGAATATTGCAGTTCCCAAGCTTGAATAGCATGAGTAACCATGAAGTTGCAAAGTCATTCATTGACGGTATATGCATAGAAATAGCCTGGCCTCTGTTGCCTGGAGGCAACAGAGGTGGCACTTGATAGTTGGCTGTCTGGAGTTCCCCTGTTTCTAAGTGGTGTTCTTAATTTATTGTCTTGTCAACTAATAATCAAGGGGCAGTTAACACCTCCCAACAGAGGATGCCTCCAGGCAACAGAGTCCAGGCTACCTCTGTGCAGATATCCTCACTGGGTGAATTTGCAGCTTTAGTTGAAGAATATTATTTGAGAACACTGAAAAGCTGGGCCACTCTAACAACTATCATGTCAGACTACACAGAAAAGCCATTGAAATCCACAAATGTGGAAAATTTCAACAGAAGGCTGGAAACCATGAAAATGAACAAAAAAAATTTATTTATTTATTTCAATTATTTATACCCCGCCCTTCTCACCCGAAGGGACTTAGGGCGGCTTACAAGTGGCAATTGATGCTGTTACACTATTATACAATGAACTAAAATATGGCTATCAATATTAAAAAGCTCTAAAATCAGGACAGTAAATAAAGATCAACACTCTGAAAACAGAGGAATTACAGACATGAATCAATCAGGGGTAGCTAACACCTCCAAACAAAGGATTCCCCCAGGCAGGAATGAAGTTTCCAAGGCCATTAATCAAGGTGACTAATTACAACATTCATGCTTGCCTCCAACAGACTAGAGTTCTTTCTCCCACCCTGGACTTTCTACAGATATATAAACCTCCCTTGCTTAGTTTTCCAATATACCTCACAATCTCTGAGGATGCCTTCCGGGCTGTGGCGCAGCTGGCTAGTAACCAGCTGCAATAAATCACTACTGACCGAGAGGTCATGAGTTCAAAAGCCCGGGTCGGGTTAAGCCCCCGACCATTAAATAGCCCGGCTTGCTGTTGACCTATGCAGCCCCGAAAGACAGTTGCATCTGTCAAGTAGGGAAAATTAGGTACGCTTTATATGGGAGGCTAATTTGACTAATTTACAGCACCATAAAACTGCCAGCAAAACACGAGGAAAGGAATGAGGAAGTACAGCCACTAGTGGACGGTGAAGCAACAGCTTCCCGGTGAAGCTGAAAAAATGTTAAATGCCTCTGTGTCTGTATATACTGTATATTGTTTGTCTGTTGGCATTGAATGTTTGCCACATATGTGTTCATTGTAATCCGCCCTGAGTCCCCTTCGGGGTGAGAAGGGCGGAATATAAATACTGTAAATAAATTAAAAAAAAATTAATGTGGGCGAAACGTTAGGAGAGAATGCTTCTGGAACATGGCCATAAAGCCTGGAAAATGAATAACAACCCAGCGATTCTGGCCATGAAAGCTTTCGACAACACATTTAGTTGAATTCCCAGACAGCTGGAGGTCCGAAGTTGGCCCAGGCCTGCTTGATAGCAACAACACCCATATGTCTCCCCTCTGACAATGCCTATCTGCTTGCACAATCCACAGGGCCTGGACGACGTGCTGAAGGACCTGATGGCGTCCATCCACCGGGAGCTGGCCGAGAAGCAGTCGCTGTCCTTCACCATGTCCTTCCCGCCGAACAAGATGGAGCTGACGGCCACCAAGGCGGACAGCACCGAGTCCTACATCTTCGAGTTCCCCAACCCAGACGCCCGACACTCCTTCGAGCAGGCCTTTGAGGACACCAAGAAGAAACTAGGTAGCCCATTTGGAGTAGGGGTGTGTGAAACTTCGGATGTCGTTTTGGGTTTGTGAGAGTTGGAGTCCCGGAGGGCCAAAGTTTGCCCATGCCTGTTCTATAATCAACTTCCACTGCAAGTGCAGAAGTTTAAAAGGAATTATTATCACCATTATTAAAACTTGACTTTCTTGCTTGTTTGTTTGTTGTTTTCCCTAACCAGCTTCCAACAAAAACTGCCTGGACCCCGAGTTCCTGAAGGCCATTCCCATCATGAAGACAAGGAGCGGGATGCAAGTAGGTCTCCTTTTTCCCAATCCTGTTCACATAGTCAGTTGTTTGTTTTTAGTTGCTAATTCAGCACTGAGCAAAACATTTGTTCCCGTTGTCCGCTACCCACATGGCACTTTGCCATTTAACTCCATTGCACTTGAAATGAAGCCTGTTGGAACCATCAATATTTTCTTAGATGAGTATTTTAAAAGTATATCAAACTTCTTCACTGACCATATAATGCTGTTTGAACTGCATTAAATTACATTATATTGATCTTCACTGATGACATACTACAATTCAGTGCAGCTTAAATGACATTATGTGGTCAGTGTAGAACCAGCCTTACTGTTGGTGTTTTGCAAACACCAAAGGGTACATCTGCATTGTAGAATTAATACAGTTTGACCCTGCTTTTACTGCCATGTCTTAACACTGGAACTGTTGTACTTTCTAAAGATATTTTTCCTTCTCTGCCAGAGATTGCCAGTGCCTGACCAAACTACAACTCTCAGGATTCCATTGCATTGAGCCATTGTAGTTAAGGTGGTGTCAAACTGCAACAATTCTGCAATACAGATGCACATTTAAGTTCTCTTTTGCATCCAGTTGTACCTTTTCTGCCATTAAAAATAAGCTTAATACTATGCTATGCCATCCCATGAACTCTGTTTTGACTAGATATAAATATTTAAACACAAGCAAATAAAGGCAAATTTAATTTAATGTAGCACAGTATTTTCTCGAGGAATCTCTAGACTCTCCAGGGCCAATTTCTGCTGGAGGATCTAGAGATTTCTTAAAGAGAGAACATATTAATAAAATCAAATCCACAAAAGGTAAACACGCAATCATGGAGGGCTAACTGCAACAACAACAACAACAACAACAACGTTTTATTTATATCCCGTACCTATTGGAGTTGTGGGAGTTGCAGTCCAGAACACCTGGAAGTATCCAGTCCAACCCTCCTCCAGCAAGGAAGACACAATTAAAGCCCTACCCATAGATATCCATCCAGCCTCTGCTTGAAAACCTCAAGAGAAAGAAACTTCATTGGACTCCCAGACAGCATATTCCACTGTCAAACAGCTCTGACTGTCAGGACATTTTCCCTAATGTTTAAATGGAATCTCTTTTTGTGTGTAGGCAGTACCTGTGTTATAGACATCCAACTTACAAATGATTCATAATTAAGAACAGGGGAGAGACAACAGGAAGTGTGAGGAATATTCCCCTCGAAAAGAAGGGAAGAGTTATTATCATGGGGAAATGGTGTCTCCACAAGCCAAATTTTTCAAAATCCAATTCTCACATAGACAGAAAGTGAGGTGGAATCTTCTGAACAGGGACACAGACAACAAAGATTGTTTATTTACCCTTATCTATGCTATCCAAAGATAGATAGATAGATATTTGGCTGGAGTTTCACTTTAAAAATGTCCCCGTTACGACCTGCATACAGATTCAGCTTAATAACAGATATTGTTACACCCCTAGGCAGCAAGAGCACTGAAAACCAACACAGAGGCCAATAACAATATAATATCTTTATTAAAGCAAATAAAGTTCCCAGCACAAAGTTCATAAGCTCTCTCAAACCAGGTGCCTGACTCCCTAAAACTTCCCAGGAGAACTGAGCTTGTCATAGTCACCGTGCCAGGTGTCTGACTCCCAAATTCTTTCCAAGAGAACTGGGCTTAGCCATTGTCACCACGCTCCGCTAATCTGGCGCTTCTCCTCAAGCTTTGTCTCTGCGATCTCTCTGTTTTCAAAAAAGCCCTGCGATCAAACACTAACCCTTCAGGAGAATCTGGGAGAGCCGGCACTGCTTCAAGGGCATCCTTAATTGGCTCTGGCTCGGAGATGTCAACAGAAGGCATATGGAAAGGAGCTGAATCTTGCTGACGTGGGAAAAAACCCAAGTCTTCTTCGTCCTGGTCAGTAATGGCCACAGGGTCAGGGGCCAAAGGTGCCTGAGGCATCACAGATCTCCAGAACCAATCTCGTCTGTAACTTGGAGATTGCCTGTAGCCTGGAAATATTTCTCCATTGTTTCTTAGTGTTGCACTCTAGCACAGATAACACCTTTTCACCCAACACCACACTGGGTCCAGTAGTCATATCTAAAAATATTTATTGAAGAAAGCAGGTAAAAAGGGGGAAAGGGCAATTCCAAAAGGGATCAGCAGAATAGGGAATACAAAATAGCAGTAATCCAAAAATGTCAAAGTACATAAACTCAAGAGAACCAAAATCCACAGCAGTACTTCAAACATAAATCTGAACTTGAGAGCAGAGACAGGAGAGCCATCTCTTTTGCAATGTTGTCTCCCTTGAAAGGCATGAAGCCCACACCCGTTAATTTAAGCCCTATCAAGTAGCCATGAGATCCTGTTGAATGCACATAGGCTTCAAGATCTTCTCATGGAGTCTCTCAGAACATCTAATTAGTCAATTTTTCACTCCCTCCATTCTCAAGCCTAATCTAGCTTCTTGTGAAAACTCCCTATCAAGCAAGGGCTGTTTTGCAAGTGACCTGGGACTATCACTTTCCTCTGTGGAATCCAAAACATTGGTCTCATCTAGCTGTAATTCTCTCCTAACACTGACAGACTCTTCACTTTGAAATCCATCAAATCCCTCGTCCTCTGACATGTCAGAGAAATCAGAAAAATCCCCAGCCACTTGCTGAGCTACAACACCTAGTCTTTAAAGCAGCAGAAGATGTTTTGAACCTGACCCTTCTTCTTCTGTTCTCTCCTGCAGTTCTCCTGTGCCTCTCCCAGCCACAGCAGCCCTGAAAATGCCTACGAAGTCTGGGTCTGCAACAGCGACGGCTACGTGGGGCAGGTCTGCCTCCTCAGCATCCGGAAGGAGCCCATCGTCGAGACCTGCATTGCCGTCTGCTCTGCCAGGATCCTCTGCATCGCCTCCGTGCCAGGACTCAAGAGGACATACAGGTGGGGAAAGGAGATGCTTTTCGAGACTGCAGATCCCTGGGAATTAATGCAGTTCGACACCACTTGGAGTAGCCATGCCTCAATGCCACAGAATACTGGAATTGTAGTTTGGCGCAGCACCAGCTCTCTTTGGCAGAGAAGGTGAAAGCCCTTGTGTAACTACAACTCCCATTATTCCATAGGATTGAGATATAGAAGTTCAAGTGGTATCAGACTGCATTAATTCTACAGTGGAGATGCACCCCCTGATCTGCCCAGCCACTTCATACCTGACTGAGTAGCAATGTGGGAGCAGGTAGATCCCAAGGAATATATTTGACTGATTAATTCTTGCTGATATGATTTCATTTAGAATAGTGCATATACACCAGGCATGGGCAAACTTGGGCCCTCCGGGTGTTTTGGACTTCAACTCCCACAATTCCTAACAGCCTGGGCAACATCTCTGTAGATTCTCTCACACCAGAAGTGACTTGCAGTATGTTCGCTTCTGACACAATAAAAAAACTGCATTGAATGTTTGCTTTTTATGTTGTGAACCACCCTGAGTCTGCATAGGGAGATAGGGCTGGGTAGAAATAAAATTTTACTTCCTTACTTACTTACATCGTGTTATATTTGATGGTAAAGGCAGTGAGAGCTAGTTTTGATCAGTATATTGGTGCTATATTAGTGACACATTGGAAAATTATTGTCTTTACAAATTGCATGCCAATACTTAAATTGCTGAAAAGAGTAGTATATATATATATATATATATATATATATATATATATATATATATATATAGGCCACTGGTGGTGGCGCAGTGTGTTAAAGCACTGAGCTGCTGAACTTCCAGACTGAAGGGTTCCAGGTTCAAATCTCTGGAGCGGAATGAGTGCCCGCTGTTAGCTCCAGCTCCTGCCAACCTTGCAGTTCGAAAACATGCAAATGTGAATAGATCAATAGGTACTGCTCCGACGGGAAGGTAACGGCACTCCATGCAGTCATGCCAGTGGCCACATGACCTTGGAGGTGTCTACGGACAACGCCAGCTCTTTGGCTTAGAAATGGAGATGAGCACCAACCCCCAGAGTCGGTCACGACTGGACTTAATGTCAGGGGAAAACCTTTAGCTTTACCTACATATATATAGTTATTTCCTTCTACTCTTGCTTCTTGTTGTGGGATCTGGCCCCACACTTGTGTTATGACTGTTTTCCTTGGAAGCTTTCATACAGCGGCTGGATGACCATCTGTCAAGGGTATTTTGATGGTGCTTTTCCTGCTTGACAGAAGTGGGTTGGACTAGCTGGCCCATGTGATCTCTTCCAACTCTATTATTCTATTATTCTTCCTTTATTTTGACCCCAGAGAGCGTCCCACATCTCTGACCAGTCCGTCCTCAGAACCGGTCCAGACGGCGAACCTAGAGGAGCCTGGACCTCAGCAATGCCTGCATATCTCCATCTCGGGGTCTTCCTTGGAGCTTTCAGAGCCGATGGACAGCACCAATCGGGACCTGGTGCCTTTTGACAGCGATGACACCGATGACGAGTCCTCGCCCAGCCCCTCCGGGACCCTCCAGAGCCAAGCCAGCCACTCCACCATCTCCTCCAGCTTTGGAAGTGAGTCCCAGTCCATCCCTTGATGTATATGCCACTTTTCCCACTATACCAAGCATGGGCCAACTTCGGCCCTCCAGGTGTTTTGGACTTCAACTCCCACAATTCAGAAAGCTTTGTCATTTGTGGCCAAATACCTCCCTATTCCAGACCCAAATCTGAATCATTCAGAACAACAATATGCAACAGAAGATATTCTGGGTCTAATTTTTTGTTTTATTTCTTTCTGCGTGGTGATAATATCCCTTCACTATCTCCCATTTTCTCCAGAAACTGCATGCAATGCCAAAAATGCCTCTCTTGTCCAAATAAAAGCCTCCAGAAGTGTCCAGTAGAAATTCCTTATTTTTTTTAAAAAAAGCCTGGTTTGCCTCCGTTTTTACAACCTAAACAGTTACATGTTTAGTTTTTTAAAAGCTGAAGCAACCCAGTTTTTTTTTTTAAACTGAGGATGTTGCAATATATTAAAAACGTACATTGTTAGTACTGGAAGTATCATATGTTTCTATTGACCAGAAAAGCAGCAGGTCTTGGAGTCCGGAATATTTAGGAAGTCAGGGTAAAAATGTTTAAACACATGCTGTAATTAGCTTTTAGTTCCTAAGAAACTAAACATTTATGGATAAGCTGTAAATGTTCAAGAATGGTTTACTCAGTAGCTGCTGTTGCTTATTCAGCTTGCCAGGTTAAGAGTAACTGTTGTATTTTACGCAGAATTATTTGACACCTTCTATACACAGTAGAATATTGTGACCAAATATTATTATTTATTTTATCTTTCGTTTTTGAATAAGGTGTCAAAATGGAGCAAGTTGGTGTGCAGTTTAGATTACCGCAAACAGACGCAGTGAAACACCAAAGGCAGTCTAAAACATACCATCGAGATTCCACTTAAAATTACAACTTATTAAGAGAAAATATTATTGTTATTACTAAATGTATTGATATCCTGCTTTTATCTCTTTGGTTGAGACACAGAGAAGAGAGAAGCATGTCATGTAGCAACCATCTTAAAAGAGAAGAAGATAAAATAATGCTAACATAATTCTATATTAGCTGTAGACCAGTGGTTCCCAACCTTTTTTTGACCAGGGACCACTTAACCACTTTGACCAGGGACCACTCTCCAACATTAGTACCAAAAGGGTTACAAATCAGTTTTTGGTCAACTTTAGATTTGGTTTGGTTAATTGGGTTGCAGATTTAGAAAATTGCATCGGATAGACCACATCAGCTCAAGTTTCTGATACAAACCCTATACCATCAAGTAGTCGCCATCTGCTCGCCCACAGAAAACCATATTTAATAATCTAGCGCTGACGTGGTCTATCCAATGCAATTTTCTGAATCTGCATCACAAATAACCCAGGAACAGGCCTCAAAATGAAGACACTTCCAGGCGACACATGGAATGGCTCCGTTCAGGGGGAGGGAGGAGGAGGAGAAGCAACAGTCAGGAGGCTTGTTGTGCCTTTTGTGGGTAGTCAGCCTCTCCCCTCCTAACATCCCTGTTGCCTCGGCACTATAAGAGGGGTTTTGCGAGACCAGTCACTCTCATTGCAATGGTGTAGTAACGGTGAGGCCACGGACCATGTTTTAATTCTTGGGTACCGCTGGTGGTCCACGGACCATAGGTTGTAGACTGCTGTCAGCTAATAATCCTTTCAAACACTTAACTGTAGCCTTTTGGGAACTGAGGTCTCAAAAACTAAATTTTCCAAGATCTATTCACCATATAGTTAACATACCAATGTAGACGTTGTTACAGGCTGGATGCTAAAATGCTCTACAGTGTTCCCTCATTTATCGTGGGGATTACGTTCCAGGACCACTCATAATAAGTGAAAATCTGCGAAGTAGGGACACTATGTTTATTTAATATTTATACATTATTTTAGTAGTTATACACTATTTTAAGTCTTTATCAACCAATTGTGTGTTGATAAATCGCCTCCTTCTCCTCCTGTTGCTGCTTGGGCACCTTTTCTCTCCCTTCGGCTTCTCCTTCCTCCCTTCCTTAAGCTGTAAATTGTAATTTTTATTATTTATAATAGTCTTTTAGAGTTTATTGAAAGACTGTGAAACAGCGAATCCATGAAAAGTGAACTGTGAAGTAGTGAGGGAACACTGTATATATGTTCTAAAGATGAATCCATCAGACATAAAGATATAAGAGGAAAACAAAGAATGCAGCTGTGGATCTAAGATGAAACCCATCTTTGCATTTTTGGAAACTTGACTGACCAAAAGTGTAAATTCTGGGAAATCTGGCTAGAGACTGATAGGTATAAGGCAAACCACACTCCTGTCAAAGTTCCCAAAACATGCCTCACAGTGAAGGAATTCTTGTTCCAAGAGTTTGGGCTGAAAATTTCAGAAAAGGGGAGTAACAATTTTGGGAAGGAAATAACTGCTGGCTGAGATGCACATATTCCCAATGCCTCACAATGTGGTCCAGAATGTCACCTGAATTGGTGATGTTCCAGATTCCGAAGTTTGCTTTGCGTATAAAAGAGAGTCCAAAATCAAACCCCTGGTTCTCATAAATACCCATATTTACTCAAGTTTAATGTGCCAATGAATACAATGTGCACCTCAATTTTCAAAACCCTGAAACCAAAACAAATGTTTCCTGCTGCTATGTGACGCAAACCTAATGCGCATCCCAGTTTTGGCGAGGTCAGTCAGCCAAAAAAGGTGAGCATTAGTTTCAAGTAAATCTATACAGTAGAGTCTCACTTATCCAAGCTAAACAGGCCGGCAGAAGCTTGGATAAGCGAATATCTTGGATAATAAGGAGGGATTAAGGAAAAGCCTATTAAACATCAAATTAGGTTATGATTTTACAAATTAAGCACCAAAACATCATGTTATACAACAAATTTGACAGAAAAAGTAGTTCAATACACAGTAATCATGTTGTAACTACTGTATTTATGAATTTAGCACCAAAATATCATGATATATTGAAAACATTGACTACAAAAATGGCTTGGATAATCCAGAGGCTTGGATAAGTGAGGCTTGGATTAGTGAGACTCTACTGTATATATAAATAAATGTTCTGACTATTTCTGCTTTAAAGTAAACAGCAAAACTAAACAACCAAAACACACGAAATTTGGCCACAAAAGACATGGTCATCCGGACTGTGTTTAGACATCAAAAAACAAAAACCATTCAATTGGGAAGTCACTCAAAACACTAAAAAAAACTAATACTGCTCTCTGCGCATGTGTGGGGGAGCCACCACCCTTGGAATACCTACGTCACTGACAGGCAGTAGCATGTGCATCCCAACCGAACTTTGAAAACCGTTACTGCACTGGCCGGGGCAGGCGGATTGTGTAATGCGAGGGAAGAGGACATTAGGCCTACTCAACCACATCAGGCAAGTCCTCCAGAGTGTGGAGGCGAACGAGGCAGAGAAGAAAAGGGTGAAGGGGAGCTTTCCCCTTTTCCTACTTTTAAAAAATTATTTTCTTTTAATTCAGTCAGGCTAAAAGGCTATTCACTGCTATTCCACTTAAGCCACAGCAACCCGTGGCCAGGCAAAGCTAGTGCAGTATAAATGCCATTCCATAAGTTCCAATGTGTTTCTGGCTCAACATGGGGCGGAATATTCCCAACTATGGCACTTTCATGATGCTGAAAACCAAGCCCAACTGATGTGTGCCTCTCCTTTTGTTTGCCAGACGAGGAGATCCCAAGCTCTAAAGATGCAACAGCGGAAACCACCAGCTCCGAAGAAGAGCAAGATCCCGGAGCCTTCCTTCCTCTCAGCTCCGCTTGTGCCCAGAACCGGAACAGTGAGAGCCCCATGGACGGCCGGGCGATGCGGCGGTCGAGCCGAGGGTCCTTCACCAGAGGAAGCCTGGAGGACCTGCTGAGCACCGACCCCGAGGCCTATCAGAGCTCCATGTGGCTGGGCACCGAAGATGGATGGTGGGTGGACATTGCCCCTTGGTGTCTTGTCAGACCTCAGTGCCCGAGGAATAACTTTTGTGTAAATAGCAAAAACAAAATGGTATACTCACTGAACTGGCACTTAGGCAGAAAAAGGGAAATGCATCAGATAATACAATGTGTCAGATAAGCGGAAGTTGGATAACCGAAATTCTACTGTATTTCCTACTGTATGTCTTAAAATACCTCCCCACTTTTAAGCCATACCTATTTATCTATTCACATCTTGCCTTCGAACCATTAGGTAGGCAGAAGCTGGGCTAAAGGCCAGGAGCTCACCTGGACCCGGGCTTTGAACTGTCAACCTTTTGATTGACAAGATTTACGGCAGGTGGTGGTTTAATCTGCTGGCTAAAGCCTGGCCCTGTTTATCTATATATAAAATTCAAGTAGATGGTTCTTGTCATTTGTTTTTTTTAAAAAAAAAAATTGTAAAAAAAATCCAAAAGTGTTCCCCAAAAATTAGCGGATGAGCCTAACATTCTGAAACATGGTGGGCTAACAGTGGAAAATGTGTGGTACAATTGTAGCAAGTTTCATCACAATAGCTCTAAAAATGATGGAGAAATAAGCCTCACTTGCTGAATTACTTAACGAAAAAAGTAACGAAAAATGTGTTACTTTGTTAATTTGGCACAGTACTTAGTCTCTGTTCATTGTCTTTGAACCATTTAAGGGATCTCACGTCTTCCTTCCTTCCCTTTGGGTTTCAGCATCCACGTCTACCAGTCTTCAGATAATATCCGCAACAGGAAGAACAGCATGAAGATGCAGCATTCAGCCTCTGTGACATGTATCCTGTAAGTGTCAAACTACATTTGGGATTACTCCGAATTGGAAAAAAAGTAGCATTGGACATAGAATCCAGCTTCAGGAGAACATGGACTTTCATTGTTGTTTGAAAGCCGGTTTCCAGTCCATGTGGCTGAAAATATATAGGATGAAAGACTGTGATCCTTGCTCTACCATTTACTAGTAAAACCAAGACACATAAGGGAAAATATAGAAAATTGTGCACCATAGGTTAGCAGGCAAGTGAAAGGCAAACATAATGAATTTCCTTTCCAGAGGAATCCAGTGCCTGTTTTACAGTAGAGATATGGATAATATTTTCACATTTCCATGTCTCTTCACACAATGGAAATACCCCATTAAAAGGGGTAGGGAAAAACACTTCCATTTCAAAAAGGCCATGATAATGTTAGTAATTTGGAACTTTTGGCCTCTCCCAAAAATCATGGGAGTTGGAGATTTTGCACTCCAAAAAATCCACAAAATATTTCTTTCACATACATAAGGTAAAGGTAAAGGTTTTTCCCTGACATTGTCTAGTCGTGTCCAACTCAGGTTGGTGCTTTTCTCCATTTCTAAGCCGAAGAGCCAGCATTGTCCGTAGACGTCTCCAAGGTCATGTGGACAGCATCACCCACATAAAAACCCCAAAGTAAAATAAAGTCATCCAAAAACATATCAATCTATATATATAAAAGGGTAATAAAATTTCAGCCTAGGACAAAACAACAAAACTACACATCCCAGAAACACTAAACTTGGCAGCACAACCTGTCACGACCCAGGCTACAGAGCACCAATAACCATACGCAGAGGCCAGATTCTATCTAATATCTTTATTAAGGAAATATATAAAGTTAGTAAAAGCAAATGTAAAAGTTAGTCCAGAAGTAGACCTTTCAGGGAAGGTCAAAATTAGTCCAAAGAAACAATGTCCAATATGAAATATTAAGGTCCAAAGTTGTAATCCAATAACCGAAACACTCACTTTGCCAGGCAAAGTGAGGGGAGATGACAAGGTCCTTTAGTCCATGAACTTGAGCAAGGCTAGGAAATAACTTGATACTTGAAACAAGGCTTGAAACGTGGAACAAGGTAACGAGGAACAAGAACAAGGTCCGTGGAATAACTTGGTAAAATCCGTGAAACAAGGCAAGGTTTAGTCCTGGGAAAACAAGGCAAGGTCCGTTGGTAAACAAAGGCTGGGAAACAGGAGCGAAGGCTGGAAACAAGGCAAGGCTTGAGCAGGAACGAGGCTAGAGACGGAGCGCGCTGTCCAGACACAACTCGCTCCGGAGGCTGACAAATTGACTCCGCAAAGTTACTCCGCGGGGAAAACACCTATATAGAGTCTAACTTTCCCGCCGAGAGCAGTTCTCTGGGAACCAGAAACGAAAGCTAATCTCTGAGACCAGATGTTTGACTCCTTAAAGATTCTCATGGAAAGTAGGCTTAATTGGCAAATTCTTAGCAATTATTCTCGCACTCCTGCGCGAGGCTGCTTCCAAGCCTCTCTGTTGTTTACAAAACTCATGGCGAGAAAACACTGGAGATGTAGCCTCAGTATTTGTTTGACATACTTCTGGAACATAATCCTCTTGCAGGTGCAAGGTTCCCAGATCTGGCTGGGAAGAATCTGTCTGGGAAGAATCCAGTTCTGACTGGGAAGGTAAAAAACCCAAGTTTTCTTCTTCATCAGGCATCACAATGTCATGAGCAGGACTACAAGGCCCATGGGTCATCACACTATCCCCCTCCTCAAGCCCCCTCCCAAACTGGGACTCTCTCCCCGAGGCGCGAGGTCGTGGCTTGGCGGGATAGGTCTGATGGAAGCGACGGGTTAGATCAGGAGCGTGAACTGTGGAAGCGTCTTCCCAAGAGCGTTCCTCAGGGCCAAAACCCACCCAGTCAATGAGATATTGCAGGCGGCGGCGGTGAAAGCGAGAATCCAAAATGTCCTGAACCTCGAACTCGTCCTCCCCATCCACCAAAATAGGGACGGGGGCCGGCCGGTCTACATCTGGCCGCACACCATCCGCCGGAAGGAGCAGGGAGCGGTGAAACACTGGGTGAATGCGCATTGAGCGCGGAAGTTGGAGTTTGAAAGTCACGGGGTTAAGTTGCGCCACCACTGGATAGGGGCCAATGAAACGGGCATCTAACTTCCGGCAAGGGCGATGGGAGGGCAAAAAGCGAGTGGACAGAAAAACCCGATCTCCTACCTTGATTTCGGGGCCCGGCTGGCGATGTTTGTCCGCGTGACGTTTATAGTCCTCCTTGGCTTGTTCCAGTTGCTGGAGCAAAAGTTGTTGCACCGCTGTGAGTTCCTGCAGCCAATCTTCTGCTGCGGGAACTTCTGAAGTTTCAATGACAGGGGGAAAGAAACGTGGATGGAAGCCGTAGTTTGCAAAGAACGGCGTTTCTTTTGTAGAAGCCTGGACTCCATTGTTGTAGGCAAATTCCGACAGTGGTAACAGAGAAGCCCAATTGTCCTGTTGGTAGTTTACATAACAGCGAAGGTACTGTTCCAAAGTGGCATTGGTGCGCTCCGTTTGCCCATCCGTTTGGGGATGATGAGCTGAAGATAAACGAGAGTCTATGCCCAATAGTTTTTGTAGTGCCTTCCAGAAACGAGAGGTGAATTGGGATCCACGGTCTGTGACCAAACTCTTGGGCAATCCATGTAGTCTGAAAACATGTTGGAGGAATAAATCTGCAGTCTCTTGGGCTGTGGGAAGACCTTCACAGGGAATGAAATGGGCTAACTTGGTGAAAAGGTCCACCACCACTAGGATCGTGGTGAATCCACAGGAAGGTGGTAAGTCAGTGATAAAATCCGCAGAAATTATTTCCCATGGGCGAGATGGGTTAGGAAGGGGGTGTAGAAGCCCTGAGGGCTTCTCCCTTCTTATCTTGGAGCGCTGGCATACTGGGCAGGTGTTAACATATTTTTCCACATCCTTGCGGATCTTGGGCCACCAGAAATCTCTTAGGATCAAATGCATGGTTTTAAATAGTCCGAAATGCCCTGCTGGTTTGCAGTCATGACACAGACGAAGTGCTTTTTCCCTGCCCGGTCCGGGTGGGATATAAACATGATTTCTATAGCAAAGCAGTCCATCTTTAAGCGAAAAGGGAAAATGCAGACCTTGACGAAGTTGATCCTGCGCCCAGGCATCTGCTTGCTGACTAGCCCTGATTTCTTGAGCACAGATGGGCCCTGGAGTAGAGGGAGTTGAATCAATGGGAGTGGATTTGGTGTTCCCCACTGTGAGCGTGGCAAAGTTCTCGGGTTGTAGTAGTTGGGATTCAAAGGTCTCCTTGCGTCCTGCAGCGTATTCCGGTTTACGTGACAGGGCGTCTGCTTGCTTGGTTTGGGCTGGGGTCACATAATGAATCTGGAAGTTGAAACGTTCAAAGAATAAAGCCCAACGTTGCTGCCTCTGATTTAGCTTGCGGGCAGTTCTTAGATGTTCTAGATTCCGATGATCAGTGTGGACTTCAATGGGAAATTTGGCCCCTTCTAGCCAATGTCTCCAAGTTTCAAAAGCTGCCTTTATGGCTAATAGTTCTTTTTCCCAAATGGTATAGTTTCTCTCTGGTGCGGTTAGTTGACGAGAATAATAGGCACAAGGATGAAGGTGATCTCCCACCGGTTGTAGGAGCACAGCCCCAATTGCCACATCAGAGGCGTCCGCTTGCACCACAAAAAGGGTTTCAGGATCTGGATGCTGAAGGATTGGCTGGGATGTGAATAATTTCTTTAGTTGCTGGAACCCTTTCTCTGCTTGATCAGTCCAGCGGAAGGGCTGCTTTCCACGGATGCAGCTAGTGATTGGGTCAGACCAGCGGGCAAAATCTGGAATGAACTTACGGTAATAGTTCGCGAACCCCAAGAATCGCTGCACCTCCTTCTTGTTAGTTGGCGCCCGCCATTCCAATACTGCTGAAACCTTGGCTGGATCCATGGAGAGCCCTAGAGGCGAGATACGGTATCCAAGGAAATCTACCTCTTGTAGATCAAAAGCGCATTTTTCTAGCTTGGCATAAAGTCCATGATCCCGCAATCGTTGCAACACCATTTTGACGTGGTTCTCATGTTCTGATTGTGATCTAGAAAACACCAAAAAATCGTCCAGGTAGATTATCAAGAACCTATCTAGATAGTCCTGGAAAATGTCATTGACAAAATGCTAGAACGTTGCGGGAGCTCCGCATAATCCATAATTCATAACTCGGGACTCGAATAATCCGAATTTAGTCTGGAAGGCGGTCTTCCACTCGTCCCCTTCTCTGATGCGAACTAAGTTGTAAGCTCCCCGAAGATCCAGCTTGGTGTAAACCTTGGCTCCTCGAAGTCGGTCTAGTAGATCCGAGATTAAGGGCAGGGGATAGCTGTTCCGCTTGGTGATATTATTCAATGCTCTGTAGTCCACCACCAAGCGTAATTCCCCTGACTTCTTCTTCACAAACATCACTGGGGAGGCGGCTGGGGATTGAGAGGGTCTGATGAATCCCTTGCGAAGGTTTGTCTCTATGAATTCCCTGAGAGCTTCTTGCTCTGGTTCAGTCAGGGAGTAGAGATGCCCTCGCGGGATCGGGGCCCCCTCCACCAAGTCAATGGCACAGTCATAAGGTCTATGTGGGGGTAATTTTTCGGCTTCTTTTTCATTGAATACATCCCAATACTCGGAGTACTTCTTTGGCAAGGTGATAATGGGCTCGGTGTCTGTGGCATGGCAGACCTTGGCTACGAGGCAATGGTTTTGGCAGTACTTTGAAGCAAACTGCAGTTCTCTGTTGGACCAGGAGATGCTTGGGTCGTGAAGTGTCAGCCATGGAATCCCCAAAATCACAGGGAAATGGGGAACCTCAGTAACAAAGAAGGAAATCTCTTCCATATGTTCCCTTATCCACATCCTGGTGGGTTCCGACCACTGGCTTACGGGGCCCGTCTTGAGAGGGCGGCCATCGATGGCTTGCACCACACGGGCATTCTTGAAGTCATGATATTGTAATCCCAGAGAGTCGGCATACTCTCTATCAATGAAATTGTTGGTAGCTCCTGAGTCTATCATGGCGTGGATCATGACGGGTCCCTTTTTTGCTGACCATAAGGTGACCACTAGAAGGAACAGGACCCCGGTTGGCGGCTCTTGAATGGGTTTCTTGACCGGGTTGGCGAGCCTCTCTACGCCCGGTCGTTGGCTTCCCCCGCCGGCTGTGTGCCAGCCGCCTCAGACGTCTTCGTCTCCGTGGAGGACGCCGCCGCAAGACGGGCGGCGGGCTTCCCTTTGGCTGGGCACTCTCTGGCGAAGTGGCCCCCATTCCCGCAATACCAACAGAGATTTAGGCGTTGGCGGCGGGCCTTCTCGGCGGCATCTAATCTGGGACGCACATTGCCCAACTGCATCGGCACCTCCTCGCTCCCTCTGGGGTATGGGGATGGTGGTGGGGGTCTCCACACTGGACGCGGCTGAACGCTGGCGGGAGCGGGGGGTTTTGCCCCAGCTCTACCGCTCTGGCCTCGTACCCACTGCTTCCTGTTGGCAATCATGACTTCAGCTCGTAAACATTGATCGATGAGTGCTTCCAGCGTTTGGGGAGGACCCACCTTGGAGATTTCCTCCAGCATTTCAATGTTGAGACCCTCCCGAAATTGTCCTCTGAGGGCAACATCGTTCCAGCCGGTGTTGTGGGCCAGCACTCGGAACTCGGCTATGTACTGAGACATGGGTCTGTCTCCTTGGAAGAGGCGGCGGAGTTTGTGCCCGGCTGCCTCCAAATTGTCCTCGATTCCCCAGGTCGCCTTAAGGTGGTCCAAGAAATGTTGCGCTGACCTTAGATGTGGGGAGGCTTGGTCGAACAGAGCCGTCGCCCAGTTAGCCGCTGGCCCGTCTAGGAGACTGTAAATCCACGCCACCTTGATGTCTTCCTGGGGAAACTCGGCATCACGGGCCTCTAGATAAGCTTGGCATTGGCGACGGAAAACATGAACCTTAGAAGCTTCTCCAGTAAACTTGGTTGGCAACGCCATGGCCGGAAGACGGATTCCGCGTTCCTTCAAACCCTTTATTTCTCCATCCTGTGCATTGAGCTTATCACGGATTCGGTCCACCTCTTCCTTGTCGATGGTGTAGGTAATCGGCTGGCCGCTCGGCCCAGGTACGACTCCGGTAGACATTCTGGCCGAGGTTAATTGGTGCTTAGGCTGGCGGAGTCAAACTGTCACGACCCAGGCTACAGAGCACCAATAACCATACGCAGAGGCCAGATTCTATCTAATATCTTTATTAAGGAAATATATAAAGTTAGTAAAAGCAAATGAAAAAGTTAGTCCAGAAGTAGACCTTTCAGGGAAGGTCAAAATTAGCCCAAAGAAACAATGTCCAATATGAAATATTAAGGTCCAAAGTTGTAATCCAATAACCGAAACACTCACTTTGCCAGGCAAAGTGAGGGGAGATGACAAGGTCCTTTAGTCCATGAACTTGAGCAAGGCTAGGAAATAACTTGATACTTGAAACAAGGCTTGAAACGTGGAACAAGGTAACGAGGAACAAGAACAAGGTCCGTGGAATAACTTGGTAAAATCCGTGAAACAAGGCAAGGTTTAGTCCTGGGAAAACAAGGCAAGGTCCGTTGGTAAACAAAGGCTGGGAAACAGGAGCGAAGGCTGGAACCAAGGCAAGGCTTGAGCAGGAACGAGGCTAGAAACGGAGCGCGCTGTCCAGACACAACTCGCTCCGGAGGCTGACGAATTGACTCCGCAAAGCTACTCCGCGGGTAAAACACCTATAAAGAGTCTAACTTTCCCGCCGAGAGCAGTTCTCTGGGAACCAGAAACGAAAGCTAATCTCTGAGACCAGATGTTTGACTCCTTAAAGATTCTCATGGAAAGTAGGCTTAATTGGCAAATTCTTAGCAATTATTCTCGCACTCCTGCGCGAGGCTGCTTCCAAGCCTCTCTGTTGTTTACAAAACTCATGGCGAGAAAACACTGGAGATGTAGCCTCAGTATTTGTTTGACATACTTCTGGAACATAATCCTCTTGCAGGTGCAAGGTTCCCAGATCTGGCTGGGAAGAATCTGTCTGGGAAGAATCCAGTTCTGACTGGGAAGGTAAAAAACCCAAGTTTTCTTCTTCATCAGGCATCACAATGTCATGAGCAGGACTACAAGGCCCATGGGTCATCACACAACCCCTCATCTATGCCTCTACGTTCATACAACAAAAAAGAAAAGAAACATAAAGTTAGAAGGCTAAGCTCCATCCACTTGGTCTGCTGTCAGTTAGAAGGCTAAGTTCCACCCACTTGGTCTCCTAGCAACCCACTCAGCCCAGGGCCACTTCAATCAGGCCTCTTCCACACTGCCTATAAAATACAGATTTTCTGATTTCAACTGGATTATATGGCAGTGTAGACTCAAGATGAGCACCAACCCCCAGAGTCAGACACGACTGGACTTATTGTCAGGGGAAAACCTTTACCCTTTACCTTACCTACCACCAATTCCTCAATACTTTATTTCCCATACCACCAGACTTTACCACAGCAACGCATGGCCGGGCACAGCTAGTGGTTTTATAATGCCACCCAATAGGGAAATAATGTATTGAAATATTTCATTTTTACATGCAAAAGCAATAAGATAAGGTTTAGATCCCCACTTTTTGATTTTCAGGACAAGTATGAATCTTTTCAACCTTGTTTTTTCCCAGATACTGACTTTTTGGAGAAGTAGGAAAACACTTTGGGAATTGTGACATTGTCAATGAAGCCCTTATTCCAGTTTCTCCCCCAACAACGTCTAGTGTCACTTTGCTCATTCCAACTGATATCACAAAGCTATCTCTTTCCCCGCAGGTACCTTGATAACCAGGTGTTTGTGTCTCTGGCCAATGGAGAGCTCATCGCCTACCAAAGAGAAGCAGGTAAAATATTTGACTGTAAAGTTGATTAAAGGACTCAAGGGAGCCATATGTTCAAATGACAAGAAAGGAGAGTCTGTCTGAACATTAGGAAGACCTTCCTGGCTGCAAGAAGAGCTTTTCAAGCTGTATGGCCATGTTCCAGCTGCCTTCTCTCCTGATGTTTCACCTGCATCTGTGGCTGGCATCTTCAGAGGTCTGTTGGAGGTGAGGCAAGTGGAGAGTATATATATCTGTGGAATAATGCCTAAGGTGGGAGAAAGAACCCTTGTCTGTTTAAGGAAAGTGTAAATGTTGCCTTTAGCAAGCTTTAATAGCATTGAGCAGCCAGTTAACACCTCCCAAACATGGGAATGCTACCTCTATGCAGATTCCCTCACTGATTGACTTTGCAGCTTCATGGCTCCTCAATGCTATTCAAGCTTGCTAATTTCAGCATTCACACTTGCTTCAAACAGATAAGGGTTCTTTCTCCCACCCTGGACATTATTCCACAGATATATATACTCCACTTGTTTCATTGCCAACAGACCTCTGAAGATGCCAGCCACAGATGCAGGCAAAACATCAGGAGAGAATGCAGCTGGAACATGGTCATACATGTTCTACGCCACTTTGAGTCCCATTCATGGGAGAAAAGTGGGAGAAAAGTAAATAGATGATGATGATGATGATGATGATGATGATGATGATGATGATGATGATACAGCCCGAAAAACTCACGGCAACCCAGTGATCCTGACCATGAAAGCCTTCAACGACACATTGTAAAAAGAATTGTTCCGCAGTGGAACTCTACGCCTCAGAGTGTGATGGAAGTTCCTTCCTTGGAGGCATTTAAACAGAGACTGGATGGCCATCTGTCAGGGATGCTTTGATTATGCTTTTCCTGCATGGCAAGCAGTTGGACTGGATGGCCCATATGGTCTCTTCCATCTTTATTATTCTATGTTTCTAAGGCTGGGAATAAGGGACCCGTGGTGGCGCAGTGAGTTAAACCGCTGAGCTGCTGAACTTGTGGACCAAAAGGTCCCAGGTTCAAATCCCAGGAGCGGAATGAGTGCCCGCTGTTAGCCCCAGCTCCTGCCAACCTAGCAGTTCGAAAACAAGCAAATGTGAGTAGATCAATAGGTACCGCTCCGACGGGAAGGTAACGGTGCTCCATGCAGTCATGCCTATGGCCACATGACCTGGAGATGTCTATGGACAACGCCGGCTCTTCGGCTTAGAAATGGAGATGAGCACCAAGCCCCAGAGTTGGTCACGACTGGACTTAACGTCAGGGTAAACCTTTACCTTTACCTTAAGATTGGGAATACAATGATAGGGATGGCATGGTGATTCCTTGTTTACATCCATCTCTCACCTTCATCCCATCTCTGTTGCAGGGCGTTTTTGGGATGCTCAGAACTCCAAGTCCCTCTCGCTGGGCTCTCCCGGGAGTCCCGTGACCAAGATGGTGGCTGTGAGTGGGAAGCTGTGGTGCGGATGCCAGAACAGAGTCATCATCCTCAACACATCCATCCTGCAGCAGGAGGTAGGACGGAAGGCTGGCAGCTCCTAGGTCAAACCCACTTTCTTATACAGACTGTCCTTCTGAACAGGGGCACAGACAGCAAAACAAACACCAGAGGGGTGTCAGTCCTTCCCTTTGCCATCCATAGCTCAAATAATAATAATAATAATAATAATAATAATAATAATAATAATAATAATAATAATAATAATAACAACAACAACTACTACTACTACTACTACTACTACTACTACTACTACAAACTAGAGCTGACAGCTGGCACAGCAAAACTTTGCATGGAAAGTTCCTTGACAAAATTGAAAGAAAAGCTGACAAGGAGAAGACCTGGCTCTGGCTCACGAATGGGACCCTGAAGAAGGAGACAGAAGGCCTGATCCTTGCAGCCCAGGAGCAAGCCATCAGAACAAAGGCAATTAAGGCCAAGATCGAAAAATCAGCTGATGACCCAAAATGCAGGCTCTGCAAGGAAGCTGACGAAACCATTGATCATATCCTCAGCTGCTGTAATAAAATCGCACAGACAGACTACAAACAGAGGCACAACTATGTGGCCCAAATGATTCATTGGAACTTATGCCTCAAGTACCACCTCCCTGCAGTAAAGAACTGGTGGGATCACAAACCTGCAAAAGTATTGGAAAATGAACACGCAAAGATACTGTGGGACTTCTGAATCCAGACTGACAAAGTTCTGGAACACAACACACCAGACATCACAGTTGTGGAAAAGAAAAAAATTGGATTATTGATGTTGCCATACCAGGGGACAGTCGCGTTGATGAAAAACAACAGGAAAAACTCAGCCGCTATCAGGACCTCAAGATTGAACTTCAAAGACTCTGGTAGAAACCAGTGCAGGTGGTCCCGGTGGTGATCGGCACACTGGGTGACGTGCCAAAAGATCTCAGCCGGCATTTGGAAACAATAGACATTGACAAAATTACGACCTGCCAACTCCAAAAGGCCACCCTACTGGGATCTGCTCGCATCATCCGAAAATACATCACACAGTCCTAGACACTTGGGAAGTGTCCGATACGAAATCCAGCATATCTATCTTGTTTGCTGTGTCATACAATAAAATAATCTCTATAGAACAGGCATGGGCAAACTTTAGCCCTCCCTCCAGGTGTTTTGGACTTCAATTCCCACAATTCCTAACAGTCTACTGGCAGTTAGGAATTGTGGGAGTTGAAATCCAAGATACCTGGAGAGTCGAAGTTTGCCCATGCTTTCCCTAAAGAACCAGCCGTCTTGTTTCTGGCTTGGCTCTGCTAAAAAGCTTCATCTTGGTTCCTTCTTCTTCCACAGCACACCTTCCAGGTTGGGCAGGACAGCAACCGCAGTGTCACCTGCCTGGTCAGCTCCAGCGTCGGGGTCTGGGTCACGCTCCAAGGCAGCGCTCAGGTGAGGCTGTACCACCCGTCCAGCTATGACCAGTTGGCTGAAGTGGACATCACTCCGCCGGTCCACAAGATGCTGGCAGGTAAGGACCAGAACATTACCATCACCAGCAGGGATTCTTCTGCATGAAAACAAACTAAGTTCAGATCTTAATATAACACTAGGAATTCTTTTTTGCATTCAAATAAACTACCCTGAGTTCAACTCTAATGTGATACTTTTATTAAAAAAAACTCTTCTCTTCTGGAGCTCTCTTACACATTCAGAATAATGTTGGAGTTAGTCTACACTGAATAAAGTGCCAAGAATAAGTCAAGGTGACTTGGGTTCTAATCCCCACTAAGGGTGCATCTACACAGAATTATAATGTGCTTTGACACCACTTTTAACTGTCATAGCTCAATGCTATGAACTCCTGGGAGTTGTAGTTTTACAAGATCTTTAGTCTTCTCTGCCAAAACGTGCTTGTGTCTCACCAAACTACAATTTCCAGGAGTCCATAGCATTGGGCCATGGAAATTAAATTGGTGTGAAACTATTAATTCTACAGTGTAAACACACCCCTAGTCATCTTTGGGCATCTTTGATCCAGACTGACCCACTTTGGATTGACCTTTCTTATCTTGGTTGAGCTTCTTGTGTCTTTGGGGAAAGTTGAGCACAGGATTGATACTCTGAAAAGAATCAAGAAGACAGACATCAAAGGACACAATGCTGGGAGAGGCTTCAAGATGATACTCCGAATAAAATAAAATTGTGATGTAGCATTCCTTGGACATTGTGACATGTCACCTTCTGAACTGTCCCAGGAGAGGTGATGCCATTTGCTATATTAAGAGCACTGACGTAGAAATTTTACATAAGCGCGTTGCTTTAATCATTATTATTCTTAATACAATTTTTGTTGTCATCCCTTTTGAGTGCCAAAGGACAATGGCATTAATTCAACATTGGAATCATTTTAAGTCTCCCCTCTCTCCCTAAATTTGACTTCATTTTAGCCACATTATAAGGCTGTATGGGCAAACTTCGGCACTCCAGGTGTCTTGGACTACAACTCCCACAATTCCTAACAGCTGGAAGGCGGTTAGGAATTGTGGAAGTTCAAGTCCAAAACAGCTGGAGGGCCACAGTTTGCCCATGCTTGCTATAGATGGTCTCCTGCAGTTAACAATTCAGCCACGGTGTAAGACTTCCCCATACAGGATGAATTTCCTTTTTCCCACAGTCCAATATCTGAAAACCTCCAAAACAAAAACTTTTTTGCCACCAACTTCAAGGTAGCAACAGCAGGACTCCTGTTTGTAAGCCGCCCTGAGTCCCCTCGGGTGAGAAGGGCGGGATAGAAATGATAGAAATAAATAATAAATAAATTGTTCATCTCTCAGATCTCAGTCTCAACACAAGAATTGAGAGAGACTGAGGATCTTAGAGACAAATGAGAGACAGAGGATCTGAGACACAAATGAGAAGCAGAGGATCTGAGAGACAAATGAGAGACAGAAGATCCGAGAGACAAATAAGAATCAGAGGCTCCAAGAGACAAATGAGAGACAGAGGCTCCAAGAGACAAATGAGAGACAGAAGATCTGAAACACAAATGAGAGACAGAAGATCTGAAACACAAATGAGAGACAGAGGATCTGAGAGACAAATGAGAGAAGGGGATCCGAGAGACTAATGAGAGACAGAAGATCTGAAACACAAATGAGAGACAGAGGCTCCAAGAGACAAATGAGAGACAGAGGATCTGAGAGACAAATGAGAGAAGGGGATCCGAGAGACAAATAAGAATCAGAGGCTCCAAGAGACAAATGAGAGACAGAGGCTCCAAGAGACAAATGAGAGACAGAGGCTCCAAGAGACAAATGAGAGACAGAGGCTCCAAGAGACAAATGAGAGACAGAAGATCTGAAACACAAATGAGAGACAGAGGATCATAGAGACAAAGGAGAGACAGAGGATCTGAGAGACAAATGAGAGAAGGGGATCCGAGAGACAAATAAGAAACAGAGGTTCCAAGAGACTAATGAGAGACAGAAGATCTGAAACACAAATGAGAGACAGAGGATCTGAGAGACAAATGAGAGGAGGGAATTCAAGAGACAAATAAGAAACAGAGGCTCCAAGAGACAAATGAGAGATAGAGGATCCAAGAGATAAATTAGCTGCCACCTTGAGGACATAATCCAATAGCTGATGGCAAAAAGATTCTGGATTTGGAGGTTTTTGGATTCCCAAATAAGAGTGTATTTTCATTTAATCATCCTCTTTGAGTGTCAGTTTTGGAGAGAAAGCAGGGTATAAGCAAAGCCATATGGTATAATATAAAACTATGCGAGGATGCAGGCAGTCAGCATTCTCTCCTCTTTCGGATCACAGGATCGGATGCCATCATTCGCCAGCACAAGGCCGCCTGCTTGCGCATCACTGCCCTCTTGGCCTGCAAGGACCTTCTCTGGATTGGCACCAGTGCCGGAGTGGTGCTGACGCTTTCCATCACCGCCAATGCTGCCTCCTTGAAGACTCCTCCGTTGCCTGTGGGCCTTTCCCAAGGGCACACAGGGCACGTCCGCTTCCTCACGTCCATCGAACTGCCCGAAGGCTTCGATGTCCTCTTTCCTTTGCCAAGAGATCCAGGTAGGTTGGCATAGAAAAGACATGGACAGGGGACGACAGAAAGTGGTAGGTGTTGCATTCTCGGGTTTGGATTAGAGTTGGATTAAATGTTAAGGCAGGCTTTGGTTGGCTGGGAAGTTTTGTTTCTGATCAGATTCCCTTTTTGGGTGAATCCTGCACAGTGTTCATACTTTTTGAGCTTAGTATGGGGAGCAGAAGGTTCAGAAATCTCTTTACAGGTGATGTAAAGAACTTGAAAAGTTGGGACTTCATAGATATCAGGAGATAGGAAGCCAATCCCAATGGGTTCCATGGGGTAACTGAGGCACCTTCTACACTGCCATATAAAATCTAGATTATCTGCTTTGAACTGTATTATATGGCAGTATAGACTCATAATGCTGTTCAAAGCAGATGAAAATTATCATTATTATTATTATTATTATTATTATTATTATTATTATTATTATTATTATTATGACACAGCAAACAAGATAGATATGTTCGATTTCGTATCACAAAATCACAAGTCGAACACTTCCCAAGTGTCTAAGACTGTGTGATGTATTTTTGGATGATGCGTGCAGATCCCAGTCGGGTGGCCTTTTGCAGTGGGCAGATCGTAATTTTGTCAATGTCTATTGTTTCCAAATGCCAGCTGAGATCTTTTGGCACTGCACCCAATGTGCCCATCACCACTGGGACCACCTGTACTGGTTTCTGCCAGAGTCTTTGAAGTTCAATCTTGAGGTCCTGATAGCGGCTGAGTTTTTCCTGTTGTTTTTCGTCAATGCAACTGTCACCTGGGATGGTGACATCAATGATCCAAACCTTTTTCTTTTCCACAACTGTAATAATAATAATAATAATAATAATAATAATAATAATAATAATAATAATGACTCTCAGGTTCCTTCTACACTGACATATAATCCACATGATCAAAGACTATCAGGACCTCAAGATTGAACTTCAAATACTCTGGCAGAAACCAGTGCAGATGGTCCCGGTGGTGATCGGCACCTTGGGTGCTGTTCCAAAAGATCTCAGCCGGCATTTGGAAACAATAGACATTGACAAAATCACGATCTGCCAACTGCAAAAGGCCACCCTACTGGGATCTGCACGTATCATCCGAAAATACATCACACAGTCCTATACACTTGGGAAGTGTTCGACTTGTGATTTTGTGATACAAAATCCAGCATGTCTATCTTGTTTGCTGTGTCATAATATTATAATAATAATAATAATAATAATAATAATAATAATAATAATAATAATAATATCCAAGCTAAACTTATCCAAGTTAAACAGGCCGGCAGAACCTTGGATAAGCGAATATCTTGGATAATGAGGGATTAAGGAAAAGCCTATTAAACATCCAATTAGGTTATGATTTTACAAATTAAGCACCAAAACATCATGTTATACAACAAATTTGACAGAAAAAGTAGTTCAATATGCAGTAATGTTATGTTGTAATTACTATATTTACGAATTTAGCACCAAAATATCACGATATATTGAAAACATTGACTATAAAAATGGCTTGGATTATCCAGAGGCTTGGATAAGCAAGGCTTGGATAAGTGAGACTCTACTGTAATAATTTATTCTTATATGCCGCCCCATCTCTCCAAGGGGACTCGGGGCGGCTTACAAAGGGACCATGCCCAAACAATATAAAAATACAACAGTAAAAACAAATCCAAACACAGCAATAAATACATCAAGAAAAAGCATACAACAACAACAATTTTAAAACAATTAAAACATGTTCGATGTTCTGGAGCGGTATAGTTGGTACTTCAATCTTCAGACTAAGGGCGAGGAATAAGGTTAACAAGTCTTCCGTGGTACAGTGGCAAACCTCTACATCATGTTAGCTCTCTGATACTCTTAAGTATTTACCTGCAAATTATATATGCTTTGCTTATGTAGCTCCAAGCATAGATTAGTCTAATGCACAAAATAACACTAGCCCTTTGCTGTCCTTCTGCTGCCCAGGTACAGAAAAGTCCAACGACTTGGAGAAGCGGGACTCAGTGAGGCACCGGCCATCCAAGTCCAAGATGCTGGTGATCAGCGGTGGAGATGGCTACGAGGACTTCAGGCTCACCAACAGCAGCGAGACGGTGGGCCGGGACGACAGCACGAACCACCTCCTCCTCTGGAGGGTCTGAGGGAGTTGCTCCCAGGGGGGGAAAGGGAGAGAAGGGGAACGCTCCAGTCCCGTCCGTCCTTGCTGTCCACCGCTCTCTCGGCCGTGTCTCACCGTCCGTCTTGAATGTCTCCTGGATCCACCGCACGGGAGGAGTGAGACCTTTTGAGACGGATGCTGTACAGCCTCTTCTCTCGCCTCCATCATGCACGCCCTGCACCCACTGCTATGGTCACCTGTCTGGAAAGCACAGGTGGGCATCAACTAGGCACTCCGGAAGAGAGGGAGACAACAAGCCTTGCTTAGGACAGGATCGACTGCTTTGTGTGGATTGCCAGGAGCATTTGGGTGTTTCGGTATCTCCATTTTGGTCCTCAGAGTCCAGAAGTTGGCTTGTACAAACAAGACTTCCACAGCAAGCTATTCCCAATATAAATACAAACCTAGATTAAGAGAGAGAGAGAGAACAGTGCAGGACCCCAGCCTTCCTTTGGATGGGATTGACTGCTTTGTGTGTATTGCTTGGTAAGGAACCCCCAAACCAAACCCAGGAGCGTTTAGGTATTTTGCCATCTCCACTTTGATCCTCAGAGATAAACGAGATAAACGAGACTCCACTGCAGTCTTTTCCCAATATAAGTAGGAACATTTACCATTATTTTTCCTGACCCTTGCACTTCCCAACCGGATACGGATGTCGAAAACTCAGCTCAGTGTCACCATTGTATTCCAGAAAGCACACAGTGACCTTCATAATAATCCTCACAAGAATCAGCTGCACCGTCGTCTCAACAAACCTAATGGATTTGCCCCCATGTCACCAGCATATGGACAACTTGGGGGTGTATGTGTGTATGTGTGTGTGTGTGTGTCTTTTTAAAATATATGTATAAATAACCTTTATTTATTGTTGACTGGGGTGAGGAATTGTGCCGAAAGGGGAGGAGATGGTTTTGTACCATTTTGGAGCAAATGAACAGCAGGGTGCTGGAGAAAGGTTGTGGACCTTTTATCACAAATAGCTGTGTGTGCGTGTTGAGCGCAGGGGTTGTTACCACACATTGATATTAAAGACGGTTCTGTATGTAGGCAGTATCATATCGTGACGCTGATGACATTCACCGGCCAAAATGGCTTCTGGATCATTGGTGTGTGCATGTATGTATGTATGGTGTGTGTGAGCATGTAGGGCAAAAAAAGTTGTGGGTGGAAGGAAGCTTACTTTTTTGGATTCTGTGAAAAAGACAAAAATGAGGGTCTCTAGACAGAGGAATTGTGCAATATTGAGCAGATTTGCAACAACTTTCAGCACATGCTTCCTGAGGCCAAGTCCTCACCATGATGCTTTTCTTTAGGCCTCTTTGGTCAGCAGGATTGCCACGCTCCGTGTTGTCCCAGGATGTGGGTGGAAATCTGTCCTTTGAGTCTCCTTGTACAGTATTTATGTTTTCTCGTCTTAAAAACCCACTGCCAGTGGCTGGTATGGGGTTGCCTTGCTTCGAAACGGCTGCGGAGACGTCCCACCTTCTTGGCTGTACAAATCACCCTGCCAAAGAGGGGACTGTTAGTCGCGCCTAATTTACCTATTTTTTCCAAATTGAAAGAGAGGACTTTCAGGAAAGTTGGGAACAGAGAAAGGAGCTCATTGGGTTTGCCTTTCCCTGGTATGAACAAAGAAATTGGTCCACTGAAAAGCAGAAAGACAGCAAGTTCACATGAAGAAGTATCTTCCTATCACAAACTGAAATGAGATCACCATTGATGTCATAGGTTGCTTCTGAGCATGGGGATTAAGGTGAAAGCATTTCTATTATAAGAGATGAAGGGAAACTAAGTCACATTCCTTGGGGATCCCATTTTGGGGATTAGCTTAATCCCTGCTAGTCAACGGAAGGCTGCCAGTTTTGCTGGGCAAGGTAGACTTGGTTCTTATCCATCAATAGATATCTAGCAATCCCAAATCTATTCAGATTTGCTCTGTAGGTAGTCTCAGCTTTAGTGATGTTTACTCCCAGGTTATTGTGAATAGGATCATATGGTTAATGGGCTTCTGGTCTCTAGAAATCAAGTCGGTGGGTTCGCTAGCCAACCTCTTCTCTTGCAAGAAGTCTTTCTTGTACCATTTGCTAGTTGAGGAGGATCTTGCATGTTGGGTGGGCTGCTTCCATCTTCCCAAATTGTCAGACAACCCAAGTTTATTATCTAATAATAAACTTTATTTATACCCCACCACCATCTCCCAGAGGACTCGGGGCGGCTCACAAAGCACTCTGCCTAGACCAGAAGTTCTCATCCATTGTGTAAATGGTCTTCATTTGAATGTAACTTTCCTCATGGTTGTCCTTGATGCACACTTCATTTTTCTGAAAGTATTTCCATGAACTATAAAACAAAATCCCTGATTAGCCCTTACTGATGGCATCCTTATTTCCATTCTTTTAAATTACTTCTACTATCCCTAGTTTTCAAGCAAATCTCCGAAACAATGAGAGCAAGACACTTTTGCTTTCATTTTGTTTTGAATAGGGTTTCCACTTGGAAAATACGGGGATGGATCTGACCTCAATTAAACATGACAGTCCTTTGGATTCTGAAAATAAAAAGTAGGGGAGAGATGCATCTTGTTGCCTAGTGCTAACAATTTGAACAGATTGACAAATGTCATGGTGTCTATGTCAAGAGAAGAAGTGTTAGCACACAACTGCAACTTCCAATTAGCACTTACCATTGACTGTGCTGGCTGGGAATGCTGATAATTGCAGTCAAAATGTGGGTACAACTAATTTCCTGAAGAGGTGGTAAGGTCTCTGTCTCCGTGAATTTTTTCCTCAGCAGGGGAACCTGAAAGCCCTTGGCTTGCATCTTGACGCAGCCTAGAAAAGCTTTGGAAAACTAGCAGCTATATTCAGCGGCTCCAACAAAAACAGGGACTCCATTACTAAACGAACAATGTCAGGCAGTCAGATACCAAACATTTTTCCTCGGTCTCATCTTCTCTTCGCACATTCCTCCAGGTTTCCCAGCTGTTCTTCATTAAACTGTCCTACCCATCACCATTCTTCCATGTTCCACCAGTTCTCCCTTACTTCAGGAACTTCTGACTTTGTTTATCCTTGTTTCCTCCTGCAGCACAGCTCTCTTAGAGTCTCCATCTCCACCCCCAAAATGCAAATTATTTGAGTTCATTCATAGACTACAGAAGCTGTAAGGGACCTCCAAAGGCCATCCAAATCTCTGTTCAATGCAGGATCCTGAGTTCGAATCATATAATCAAAGAGCTGGAAGAGACCTCGTGGGCTAACTAGTTCGACCGCCTGCCAAGAAATAGGAAAATCACATTCAAAGTGCTGCACCTCAGGTTAGCTTCACCTTGCTAAAGACACCAGGCTGCACACAGAACGTAGTCTTTTGTAGTTTATTAGGAAATAGGGAAAAGATAGTTCATAAAAGGTAAAAGTTCGGTTCCAAAAGATAGTTACAAAAACAAGGCTGGAAAAAACAAATCCATAGAAACATTAGCCATGAAACAAGGTCCTTTCAAAAGAAGCCAAAGTCCCAGAAACGAGAATACATCCAGGCTACAAGATAATACAGGAGAGCAGACTTGGTTCTTGATTCAAGCGAGGAAATTGCTTTGACGAAGATTTCCCTCTCAGCAGACTGTTTTAATAGCATAACATGAAGGCATTTCTTTGCCCTCCCGCTTATTTGCTATTCTGAGACTTCTGCGCAACTCAGGAAATTCCAAATGACTAGCCCGATCTAGAGACGTGGCCTCATCGCTTTCAAGGCCACAGGGCTCGTTAGTATTATCAGGCTGAGGCTAGGAACCGCTCTCCCTTTCTGCTTCTTGCACCTGAAAACCATCATCAGTAACAACATCTTTTCTTCCCATGGGAAAGCCTCCCTGCTCCTCATCTCCCACAGCAGGAACACTCTGCACCTGAATCCCATAATTTCCATCAGAGTCATCTTGAAATTCATCCTGAACCTGAATCCCATCATCTTGAAACTGCATCCCAGAATCCTCATCAGAGTCACACAAAGGCTGAGTCACAACACAAAGCACCCCCAACAGATGGACATCCAGCCTTTGCTTAAAGGCCTTCAAAAAAGGAGCCTCCACCACACTCCATACTTATCCCGACTATTTTTGGAGATGTCTTGAGAAGGAGACCTTGCCACCTGTTCAGGAAACCTTTCATGCCCCATTTCAAAAGGTTCCTTGTGATTCTCAATTGAAATCTACCCTCCTGTACTTTCAAAAGGAAGTCCCAGTGTCTACTCAATAAGGTCTCTATGGAAAAAAATACAATGGTAAAGTAACCATTAGATCTGGAGGGATGATGTCAGTGGAGCTTAGAAAAATTAACTTTGGGTCCATACCCATGAGACTCTTCTACAGAAGAAGCAGGTGAGAGATCTATTTAAATCTATTTAAATCCAAATGCTCTCTTCTCACTTTATTGGGAAGGAAATTGCTACAAACAGGGTATGCCAAGTTAGAAGTGACTTGATGCTGAAAACCATTTTTTTTTCTCCAAAAAGTGAATTTATTGCAGTACCAAAGGAAAGGGAGGAGGGAGCCTGGCAGCACTTTTATTTTAGCTAGAACTTTCCTGGGGTGCATCTACACTATAGAATTAATGCAGTTCGATGCCGCTTTTAACTGCTATGGCTCAATGCTATGGAATCCTGGGATTTGTTGTTTGGTGAGGAAATGGCACTCTTGGGCAAAGAAAGGCTAAATAAAGTCCTTGTCAAACTATAACTCCCAGGATTGCGTAACATTGATCCCCAGCAGTTCAAGTGGCATCAAACTGCATTAATTCTACAGTGTAGATGCACATTTGGTTTGCAGTCTAATGCTGGGAACCCACAGAAGGAATGTGTGTTTAGAGATCGTTACAACAGTTGTGCATGCACCACATAATTAGAGCCATTTGATACTGTCCTATGGGATCTTGGGATGTGTAGTTTTGCTTAGAATTCTTTAGTGGATTTAGATTCGTAATCACAGTATTAGAGCAGAGAAATAGTTCATGAAAGTATACCTCTTGGCCTGGATTTCGTGTGAGATTCGTATTCCCAAAATACCTGGCGTTTGCATGTGTATGTATGTGTGCCTTCAAGTCACCAGTTTGTTTATATCGGACATGGGCAAACTTCCGGCCCTCCAGGTGTTTTGGACTACAACTCCCACAATTCCTAACAGCCGGTAGGCTGTTAGGAATTGTGGGAGTTGTAGTCCAAAACACCTGGAGGGCCCGAAGTTTACCCATGCCTGGCTTATATGGTGGCTCCATGAATTTTACAGGGTTTTTATTATGGCAAGGTGGGGTTTTGCCAGTTTCTTCATCTGAAATGGAGCTTACAGCACCTGGGATTCCTTGGCGGTCTCCCATCCAAATCCAAACCAGGCCTGGCCCGGCTTAGCATTGGAGACCAGATGGGATCTGGTGCCTTCAGGGTGTTTTGATGAATATAGATAATATATTATATAGAGAAACATCCATTGGATGAAGAAATCAAAGATCTTTTGGGTGCACGTAACACTTATTAATTTCCCCGTTGCATACGTTGCCCTGCCTAATTATACTTTACCTGGATCCAAATCAGAATAAATGGGTTGTCTCTTTTGCCAGGCTGTTGAGCCGTTTGGAGAAAAGTATCACAGAGTATCAAGAGGTGACGAGAAAGCACTCTGTGCATGTTCAGAGGCCTTATTTATAGTCACGATGTTGTATAGATCCCAGAATTAAAACCTGATGCGGAACGGAGGCCAAGATATGAACTTCATGTAATGCATTTTCAACATCGTCAACAAATAGCTGCTGACCCAGCATCACAAGGTCCGCTCCTTCATCCTATTTATAGGAATGAGTTGGGTTATTTTTTTTCCCTTCTGAAAACATGATGAGAAAGCACTCTGCGCATGCTCAGAGGTCTTACTCATCCTCTGCATGTTGCAAAGAGAATTGAAACCTGACCCCAAACGGAAGCCAAGATATGAATGTCAAATGCGTCTCCGACTTCGTCAACAAATACCAGCCGCTGATGTAATGATGGAAGTTATTCCGAATATATGACTGTCTTGGCAAAAAGACCTAGCCAATCTCTAAAGTCTGACTCTCTTTCTCCCCTTTGGGCTTCAACTGACCTCCTTGGCCGCCGACGGCTTTCTGTACATATTGGTATATATCGCTTTCCTCTGTACATAACGCCCTTGAGTCCTTTTGATTGTCGATATGAATTTAATGGCATATTTTTATATACTTGTTTAAGGTATCAAGGGCACACCGGCGAGGGTGCCCCTCACCGCTTAAGTTATAATAACTATTAAACGTTGCATTAAAGACGAGAAACAGGGACGAAGAAGGAGAAAAGCAAAACAAAAAAGTGCATTCCTTTGCCAAAATTTTTGCCAATTCCAGGGAAATGTTACAATGATGATTCCTGGGGTTGTGTTTGATTTTTTTATTTTTTTCCGTCACTGTGGGTTCTTAGTCATTAAAAATCACTGGTGTCAGAATCCGGACTTTTTTTCTGTGTGTTTTGTATTTTATTATTACAGTAGAGTCTCACTTATTCAACATAAACGGGCCGGCAGAACGTTGGATAAGCGAATATGTTGGATAATAAGGAGGGATTAAGGAAAAGCCTATTAAACATCAAATTACGTTATGATTTTACAAATTAAGCACCGAAACATCATGTTATACAACAAATTTGACAGAAAAAGTAGTTCAATAGGCAGTAATGCTATGTAGTAATGACTGTCTTTACGAATTTAGCACCAAAATATCACGATATATTGAAAACATTGACTACAAAAATGTGTTGGATAATCCAGAATGTTGGATAAGCGAGTGTTGGATAAGTGAGACTCTACTGTATTACTAGCTTGGGTCCCCGGCATTGCCTGGGTTATTTCAAAAAGCCATTTTTACTTGTACAAAATGCAATTGTGGGTGAACTACAACTCACATCATGTCAGGTTAACCCCAAAAAACTCCATCTTAAAGTTTGTGATGAAGTTTACTCTGGATGCATCATCGGTCAGGTTCAGTATGCTCTCTGGCTGTAGGGTAAACTGCAACTCCCACTATGGTGAGTCAGTCCCCTCAAACCCCTTCAGTAAGTTGAGTTAGTCATGCGGATTCTGCGTGCCAAGTTTGGTCCAGGTCCATTATTGGTGGAGGTCACAGTTTCCCTGGTTATGGGTGAACTACAACTCCCAGAAAGGAAGTTCAGTTCCTCCCAAATCCCTCCAGTAATCCAATTTCGACATATCAGGTCTGTGTGCCAAGTTTGCTCCAGATCCATCAGTTTTGGTTCACAGTGCTCTCTAGATGTAGGTGAACTACAACTCCTCTAAATCAAGGTGAATTTTCCCCAAAGACCTCCAGTATTTTTTGCTGGTCATGGCTCTGTGTGCCAAGTTTGGTCCAATTCCATTTTTGCTGGAGTTCAGAGTGCTCATTGATTGCAGGTGAACTATACATCCTAGTCCCTACAACTACAAAATGTCCAGGCATATCGGGTCTGCATGCCAAGTTTGGTCCAGATCCATCATTGTTTGGGTTCATAGTGCGCTCTGGATGTAGGTGAACCACAACTCGTATAAATTCCTCCAAAAACCTCCAGTATTTTTTGTTGGTTGTAGGGGTTCTGTGTGCCAGGTTAGTTCCAAATCCATCGTTGGTGGAGTTCAGAGTGCTCTTGGATTTCAGGTGAATTATACATCCCAGTCCCTAGGTCAGTGATGGCCAACCTATGACACACGTGTCAGCACTGACATGCCTAGCCATTTTTGCTGACACGCTGCCGCATGCAGATTGATTGGATGACTAATGCCTTTTGTGGCCAAATTTGGTGTGATTTGGTCCAGTGGTTTTGTTGTTTACTCCATGGGAATTATGCACATTTATATATATCTCATTCTATTATTATATTATTATTGTAGTAAATTATTATATTATTACTATTATATTATTATTATATTATTCATTATTCATGATTACATTGAAACTACAACCGAGAGAAATCAGCGTGGAAACTGCAAGAGGATTGTTGTACATGGAAATAATGGTAGTAAATAGTTTTTCATTTATTAAATACAGTTATATATTACAATTATATATTTTTGTTATTTAAACTATATACATTGTGAAATTTTTTCTCGAAGTGACTCACCACCCAAGTCATGCTAGGTTTTTTGGTGAATTTTGACACACCAAGCGCAAAAGGTTGCCCATCATTGACCTAGGTAAAGGTAAAGGTTTCCCCTGACGTTAAGTCCAGTCATGTCTGACTCTGGGGGTTGGTGCTCATCTCCATTTCTAAGCCAAAGAGCCAGCGTTGTCCGTAGACACCTCCAAGGTCATGTGGCTGGCATGATTGCATGGAGCACCATTACCTTTCCGCCAAAGCGATACCTATTGATCTACTCACATTTGCATGTTTTCTAACTGCTAGGTTGGCAGAAGATCCCAGTCCCTGCAACTCCTATAAATCATGGTATATTCTCCCCAAACCTCTCTAGTATGTTCAGTTGCTGATCAAGTCCTCTGTTTGCTGTGTGCCATAGAAAAGAATAGGAAAGGGTTATGGGAGAGGCAGTGGGCGGGGTCATGCAAATTCCACAACAATTGAGAAAGTCGGAAACACTGGGATGCCTGTGGTGGAGGAAAAACAAAATCTAGGAGGAAATTGTCCCTGAATGAAAGCCTTCAACTTGGGTGGTGGGTAGGATGGTGTTTGTGGAGGACATTGGCAGGACTCTTGGACATGTTCACGGCGCTCACTATAACCTGCAATGTCATTGGAAGGAGGGCCATTGGTGTCTCCTAAGTAGTGGGAGCTATAGCTAATTGTGGAAGTGGGAGCTTGTTTGTGTAAGTGACACCCCAGCCATACACATACATACATATTTTCACTTTTATTATGTGTAGAGATTATTATTGCAACTTACTGGTGTTTCCCTGATTTGGCAACGAACAGAAGCAACCATATATCCATCTGGCAAAACAAGCAATCCTCCCGCAGCAAGAATCTAATGATGCCAGTCTGCCAGCTAAATGCCAGTTTGCAAAGTTGGCAAGTGTTTTGCACAAAACCGCTTTCTCAAGCAGCAGGCATGTCTGTCCAGGTATCTATTTACCCATTAAAAATAATAATAATAAAGCCTGCCATTGGCATATTAAACCTGTCAACAGCTTCGAATGAACAAAAACACCTTTGTTCCCGGCACCACGGCCAAGGGCGAAAACAACTTGGCAAAGTAGTAATAGCCTCGTCTGGAGGGATGTTGATGCCCAGCATTGAGCCTAATTGTTTGGTGTTTGTGGGATAGCTCTGCTTTCTGTTGACAAGCAAAGGCGCTCGGAAACAAAACAACGGCCCTCCTTCACAGCCCTGATTCATCCTAAAGTCCAGAGTAAAAGGAAATCCCAGGAAGACCCAGGATTGGAATCCAAACAGATTAGAGAGCCATGCCAAAACGGACAAAAATGAACTTCAACTGGGAGAAAGGTCCATCACAACACTTTGGCAATAGAAATGAAATGTACAGATCGAGGATGGGCTTGAAAACAGTCTATGTCAGGGGTCCTGAAACGTTTTAAGCAGAGGGGGCCGAATGATCATTTGGAAAACAAATATGAACAAATTCCTATGCACACTGCACATCTCTTATTTGTAATGTAAAACAACAAAAACAACAACCATGAAAGAACAATACAATATTTTTTTTAAAAATTAACCAACATACATTTATCAGGATTTCAATGGGAAGTTTGGGCCTGCTCCTGGCCAATGAGATAGTCAAGTTAATTAGGATTGTTGTTGTGTGTCCTCAAGTCATTTCAGACTTTGGCGAGCCTAAGTCTAAAATTTATTTATTTATTTACTACATTTATATCCTGCCTTTCTCACCCCGAAGGAGACTCAGAATGGCTTACAAATTACTGTATATACTCGGGTATAAACCTAGTTTTTCAGCCTCTTTTTTAAGACTGAAAAAGTCCCCCTCAGCTTATATTCGGGTGAGGGTCCTGGTTGGCTTATATTTGGGTCAAAAACATTTAACCTACTGATGCCTCAATTAATGTAATGTTATTGGTATCTATTTTTATTTCTGAAATTTACCACCGTCGGCTTATACTGGAGTCAATGTTTTCCCAGTTTTTTTTTTGTGGTAGGTGCCTCAGCTTATATTCGGGTCGGCTTATACTCGGGTATATACGGTACATAGTCAAGCCTGAAAAGTTACAAAAGACTTATTGAAAGAACCACATTTCTATATTGGAACGTATGGGACTATCTGGGTTGCTGTGAGTTTTTTGGGTTGTACGGCTACATTCCAGCAGCATTCTCTCCTGATGTTTTGCCTGCATCTGTGGCTAACATCTTCAGAGTTCTGTTGGCAGTGAAGCAAGTGGACTGTATACATATCTGTGGGATAGTATCATAGAATCATAGAGTTGGAAGAGACCTCACAGGCCATCCAGTCCAACCCCATTCTGCCAAGAAGCAGGAAAATCACATTCAAGGCATCCCCGACAGATGGCCATCCAGCCTCTGCTTCAAAGCCTCCAACGGAGCCTCCGCCACACTCCAAGGCAGAAAGTTCCACTGCTGAACAGCTCTGTCATACACAGTGAGAACCCTTGTCTGTTTGAAGCAGGTGTGAATGTTGCGATTAGCAATGTTGAATAGCATTGAGTCTGACATAGTGGTTGTTAGAGTGGTCCAGCATTCCTGTGTTTTCAAATAATACTCTGTATCCAGGTTGGTTCATCAAGTGCTCTGCTATGGCTGACTTCTCTGTCTGAGGTAGTCTGCAGTGACTTTCATGTTCTTTGCGTTGTGTTTGGTGGTCCCTATGAAGATTTGTCCAAAACAGTACACAGATGATGCCTCCAGGCAACAAAAGTCAGGCTACCTCAAATGCAGATACCCTCACTGATTGGCTTTGCAGCTGCAAGGCTACTCAATGCTAATCAAGCTTGCCAATTGCAACATTCACACTTGCTTTATACACTCCACTTGCTTTACTGCCAACAGGATCTCTGAAGATGCCATTAGCCACAGATGCAGGCAAAATGTCAGGAGAGAATGCTACTGGAACATGGCCACACAGCCCAAAAAATTCACAGCAACCCAGTGATCCCGGCCATGAAAGCCTTTGGCAACACAAGAAGCTATCTATCTAATCTATCTATCTATCTATCTATCTATCTATCTATCTATCTATCTATCTATCTATTATCTATCTATCTAACATCTATTGCTATCTATCTATCTATCTAACTAACTAACTAACTATCATCTCTATCTATCTGTCATCTATCTATCTATCTCTATCTATCTATCTATATTTCTAACATCTATCGCTATCTATCTATCACAGGGGTCCCCGAACTACGGCCCGCGGGCCACATGCGGCCCGTCGGAGCTATTTATCCGGCCCACGGGGCGGTAGCTCCCTCCTCCTCTGCCAATTAAGGTGTGTGTGGCAAGGAGAAAGAGGAAAAGCCCTTTCCCTTCTCCCTCGCCCCACGTGCACCTTTTCTGCTGCCACTGCCGCCGAGGAAAGAGCATGCAGGGCGAGCGAGGAGGCAGGGAAGTTGAGTGCCTTTCTCGCCTCGCTCGCCCCGCGCACTCCTTTCCCGCCGCCGCTGCTGTCGAGGGAGGAGTGCGCGGGGCGAGCGAGGAGAGAAAGCCACTCACCTTCCCTGCCTCCTCGCTCGCCCTGCGCGCTCCTTTCCCGCCGCTGCCGCCGTGCACTCCTTCCTCGACTATCATTATTACTATCATTGTATGACACAGCAAACAAGATAGATATGTTGGATTTCATATCACAAAATCACAAGTCGAACACTTCCCAAGTGTCTAGGACTGTGTGATGTATTATTATTATTATTATTATTATTATTATATTATGACACAGCAAACAAGATAGATATGTTGGATTTCGTATCACAAAATCACAAGTCGAGCACTTCCCATGTGTCTAGGACTGTGTCATGTATTTTCGGATGATGTGCGCAGATCCCATTATTATTATTATTATTATTGAGTGACTGTCAGGAGTGCTTTGATTATGTTTTGTTGCACAAAAGCAAAAGGGATTTGGACTAGATGGCCCAAGGGGTCTCTTCCAACCCTCTTTATTATTTTGATGATGATGATGATGATGATGATGATGATGATGATGATGATTAACATTGAGGCTGTATTTGTTCCCTTTTGTTTGTTTTTTTTACTTCATAATAAGATATGTGCAGTGTGCATAGGAATTTGTTCATAGTTTAAAAAAAACACTATAGTTCGGCCCTCCAACGGTCTGAGGGACCGTGAATTGGCCCCCTGTTTAAAAAGTTTGGGGACCCCTGATCTATCTATCTATCTATCTATCTATCTATCTATCTATCTATCTATCTATCTATCTATCTGTCATCTATCGCTATCTATCTATTATCTATCTATCTATCTATCTATCTATCTATCTATCTATCTATCTATGTGTCATCTATTTATCATCTATCTTTCTAACATCTATCGCTATCTATCATCTATCTATCATCTACCTTTCTAATATCTATTGCTATCTATCTATCCATCATCTAGCTCTATCTGTTATCTATATCTATCTATCATCTATCTTTCTAACATCTATTGCTATCTATCTGTCTATCTATCTATCTATCTATCTATCTATCTATCTATCTATCTCTATCTATCTGTCATCTATATCTATCTATCATCTATCTTTCTAACATCTATCGCTATCCATCTATCCATCTATCTGTCTGTCTGTCTGTCTGTCTGTCTGTCTGTCATCTATCTATCATCTATCTTTCTAACATCTATCTCTATCTATCTATCTATCTATCTATCTATCTATCTATCTATCTATCTTTCTAATATCTATTCCTATCTATCTATCATCTCTATCTATTTATCTATTATCTATCTATCTATCATAGAGTCATAGAATCGTAGAGTTGGAAGAGACCTCACGGGCCATCCAATCCAACCCTCTGCAAGAAGCAGGAAAATCTCATTCAAAGCACACCCGACAGATGGCCATCTATCTATCTATCTATCTATCTATCTATCTATCTATCTATCTATCGCAAAATGTCAAATACATTTTAACTGAGGGCAACATCAGCCTTATGGTTGCCTTCAAAGGGCTGTCTGTCATTACAAGACTGTCTAAACATGACTACGTTTCCCTGGCATTGAAAGCCTTGTGGGCCACATCCAATGACATCGCGGGCCAAAAAGCCTTTGGCACGTGCGAACTACATATGCTGTTAAGAATGGTGGGAGTTGAAGTCCAAAATACCTGGAGGGCCAAAGTTGGCCCGTACCTGCTGCATAGCATTGAGGCAAGGCAGTTCAAGTGGTATCAAACTGTATCAATTCCACAATGTAGATGCAACCAGAGAGCGAGATTTTACGATACATACCCAAACTGGGTTAATAAAAGTTTGGGCAAAGGATGTTTATTTTCAAAAGCATCTCACTCTCAAACAATGGAGGACTGGCCAGGTTGCTGACTCAGAAGGGACTTGAGACACAAACCATTGTGGGTTCGGCCATTAAGAGCCCAGCCTCTTTGTCTGGTGCCTTTGTGTTGCTGTTGTTTTGCCTTAATATCCTGAGGTTTGTTTATGCTGTTGCCTCCTCTGCGTGTCTGCTTACCTTTTGCTGTGTTTTTTTGTTATGGACCTGGGCTTAGTGGTTAGATAACGGACGGGTGGCAAACATGTTTGTGAACTGAGCAAGTGGAGACAATCGAGGAAGTTGGCTTTATTGTTAATGGGGTGGGGGGTTAGGGTTAAGGAGAAAAAGGCATGGCACAAATAATAATAATAATAATAATAATAATAATAATAATAATAATAATAATAATAATCCAGCATATCTATCTTGTTTGCTGTGTCATACAATGTCGTTGTGTCAATAATAATAATAATAATAATAATAATAATAATAATAAATATAATAATTTATTACCTAGGTACAACACTATTAAAATACATATAACAAAAATTCACAGGTAAAACGCAGGCTAAGTAATAATAATATCTTTTAATATATTTAATTATGTATTTATTATATATGCTATATTATAGTATATACCAGGGGTCCCCAAACTTAGGCCCGGGGGCCGGATGCGGCCCTCCAAGGTCATTTACCTGGCCCCCGCCCTCAGTTTTATAATATAATATTTTTATATCAGTTTTAATAATATAATATATTGTATATACATATAATGTTGATAATAATATTATGTTATACAATATAATACTAATAGTAATACCATATATTAATATTAATTGTATGTTATATATTACATATTATATAATAGTATAGTGGTATAGTTCAATATAGTAATATATAATGCTAATATTGTGTTATGCTAATAATATAATATATTGTATGTACATACAGCTGCTCTGAGTCCCCTTCGGGGTGAGAAGGGTGGGATATAAATGTAGTAAATAAATGCAGTAAATAAATAATAAATTTTAGACTTAGGCTCGGCCAAAGTCTGACATGACTTGAAGGCACACAACAACAACAACAATCCTAATTAACTTGACTATCTCATTGGCCAGTAGCAGGCCCACACTTTCCATTGAAATCCTGATAGGTTTATGTTGGTTAAAATTGTTTTCATTTTTAAATATTGTATTGTTTTTTCGTTGTTGTTGTTGTTGCACTACAAATAAGACATGTGCAGTATGCATAGGAATTTGTTTTGTTTTTTTCAAATGATAATTCGGCCCCTCAACAGTCTGAAGGATTGTGGACCGGCCCTCTGCTTCAAAAGTTTGGGGACCCCTGGTATATACTATAGATACACTACTCTATATTGTATGTAGCATAAATACAATATAGCTAACCCAAATACATTTGAAACCAATCTTTTTCTTCATGCCTCTGACTTCTTTAGGTTTAATTTTATTTTAATGTTTATAATCTTTAGGTTTTAATATTTCGATGGTATATTACATATCTTTTAATAATAATAATAATAATAATAATAATAATAATAATAATAATACACACTGAGAAAATCACCATCTGTCAACTGCAAAAGGCCACCCTGCTGGGATCTGCACACATCATTCGAAAATACATCACACAGTCCTAAACACTTGGGAAGTGTTCGACTTGTGATTTTGTGATACGAAATCCAGCATATACATCTTGTTTGTTGTGTCATATAACATTGTTGTGTCAATAATAATAATAATAATTCTAAATAATGAGTAAAGTTTGATCAGTGCAAATATCTAGACTCTCTCAAGATAGAAAAGCGATGATGATGATGATGATGATGATGATGATGATGATGATGATGATAGAAAGATTTTTGGGAGATACTTGAATAAATAAGTACAGTAGAGTCTCACTTATCCAAGCCTCGCTTATCCAATTTTCTGGATTATCCAAGCCATTTTTGTAGTCAATGTTTTCAATATATCGTGATATTTTGGTGCTAAATTCGTAAATACAGTAATTACAACATAACATTACTGTGTATTGAACTGCTTTTTCTGTCAAATTTGTTGTATGACATGATGTTTTGGTGCTTAATTTGTAAAATCATAACCTAATTTGATGTTTAATAGGCTTTTCCTTTATCCCTCCTTATTATCCAAGATATTTGCTTATCCAAGCTTCTGCCGGCCCGTTTAGCTTGGATAAGTGAGACTCTACTGTAATACATGATAGCCCTTTAAAAATGTACCTTCAGTTTGCTTGGTAAATGAATGGTGACCCCATGAATTTCAAAGGGTTTTCTTAAGCCTATTCCTTTTTCTGAAATACACCTTACAGCACCTTATATTAATTGGCAGTCCTTCCAAGCTTGGTGAAGTTTATATAATATAGTACAATATAATAATATAATAATCATATATTATATATTGAGCCCCCGGTGGCACAGCGTGTTAAAGCTGAACTTGCGGACTGAAAGGTCGCAGGTTCGAATCTGGAGAGCGGAGTGAGCACCTGATGTTAGCTGCAGCTTCTGCCAACCTAGCAGTTAGAAAACATGCAAATGTGAGTAGATCAATAGGTATCGCTTTGGCGGAAAGGTAATGGCGCTCCATGCAATCATGCCGGCCATATGACCTTGGAGGTGTCTACAGACAACGCCGGCTCTTCGGCTTAGAAATTGAGATGAGCACCAACCCCCAGAGTTTGACACAACTAGACTTAATGTCAGGGAAAAACCTTTACCTTTTTACCTTATATTATATATTACATGCAATATTACTAATCATATTGCAGTATAGTGGTATAGTACAATATCATAATATATAATACTAACATTGTGCTATGTTAATGATATATTATATATATATATATACAATATTATTTATAATATCATACTATACTAATAATAATACAATATAATAATATATAATAACATTGTAATATAATGAACCTAATATGTCATATATAATACTACTGATAATATATAATAATATACCAATACAGTAGAGTCTCACTTATCCAAGCTAAACGGGCCGGCAGAAGCTTGGATAAGCGAATATCTTGGATAATAAGGAGGGATTAAGGAAAAGCCTATTAAACATCAAATTAGGTTATGATTTTACAAATTAAGCACCAAAACATCATGTCATACAACAAATTTGACAGAAAAAGTAGTTCAATATGCAGTAATGTTATGTTGTAATGACTGTATTTAAGAATTTAGCACCAAAATATCATGATATATTGAAAACATTGACTACAAAAATGGCTTGGATTATCCAGAAGCTTGGATAAGCGAGGCTTGGATAAGTGAGACTCTACTGTACTAATACTGTGCAATGTTAATAATATAATATATATACATATAATATTAATATTAATAATAATATAATGTAATGCAATAGACTACTAAAGATACAATAATAATATTGTAATACAATAATAATATTGTAATATAATAATGATACGTTAAATGTAATACTGGTGATAATATACAATGAAATATTGTTTTATTATTGTATTTTTTAATTTGTAATGTAATTTGATTGTGAGCCATTTTGAGCCTCCATATGGAGAGATAAAGCAGGATATAAATAAATGAATAAACTACCATTTCCAGAAACCCCCAGCCAGACAGTGTTCAGCATATAATATAATATAATATAATATAATATAATATAATATAATATAATATAATATAATATAATATAATATAATATAATATAATATAATATAATATAATATAATATAATATAATATACCAGTACTATAATATAATTAATGTAATACAATATAATATAATATAATATAATATAATATAATATAATATAATATAATATACCAGTACTATAATGTAATATAATGTAATATAATATATAATGTTTTTATTATTTTTATTACTTGGGATTCAAAATCCCTCCATAATAATCTTACTCTTCTAATTCTAAAAACCTGCAATTCAAGCATGCACCGCTAGGTGCCGCTAGGGAGCTGAACTCTTCTCTCCATTCACTGTCCTTAAAGTCTACTGAAATCAATGAAGGCGGGTCCGAATTTTGGAATGTGGGCGTGGCCGAGGCGTGACGCGCAGAAGTGGGCGTGACCGACTCCATTGTGATGCGCCTTCGAAGGGGCGTGGCTTCCGCAGCCAGCTGCTACTTTTTTTCCCACCGGCGCTGATGGCTTCATTCATTCATTCTGGAAGGAGAAGAGAAAGCAGAGCGAGAAAAAATTAATGAATTACTCCCATATCAGTGATTTTCCAGCCGGATTTTGAGGATCCTTTATAGAGAACGCGTTTGGGGTATACCTGGGCACCAGATCCTGTTTCTTTTTGCCAGGTAAGGACTCCATCTAATATAATTTTAGCTCTGTTTTAACTCAAAATTGCCTTAGAATGGTGAGATTATTTGTTATATCCAGTTATTTTCCCCCCTAATATAGGATTGGGGAGATTTACACTCGAGTAAACCCCATTGGGTCAATGTTTGTACTCTAATGGGTGAATTAAAAGTATTTTACACGCGTGTAAGTTCTATATAGTCAATGGGTCTACTCTAATACGTAAACCAAAAGTAGGGATTGAGGGCATAAAGGAGGGGGAAGATGCATCTTTGGTTTTTGGGCAGATTTAGTTAGACACGTGTACTCCGTGTACGTGTGAATGCGTGCAAGATGCGTGTTCTGCCTCAGTGCCTTGCCCATTGTATTCTAGGTAGCCTTTCCTGTTTATTTATGCAAATTTTACCCCTTTTGGAAGCCTTCTTTTCCCCTTACCCTTCTAATAGGGATTTAAGGGCACCTTGGCTGTAAATGCCCTCCAAATGAAGGCCTATGGCTCAATGCTAGGAGATCCTGGGAGTTGTAGTTTGAAGAGGCAAGGAAAAAATCAAGAAAATAAATTAAGAAAAAAATTAAGGTTTTGCAAAACTGCAGCTCCCAGAACTCCCATCACGTTCAATCTTGGTATTAAACAGCATCAGTCCAGTAATACTCACATTGTATTAAACTGCATCAAATCTGCAGTGTAGATGCACCCCTAGTCTAATAACACTCACACCCCTCTGGACCAAACTGTCCATCTCCAGTTTAGTACTTGGAAATATGAGACACAGAGTGTGTAGAATGGCATCAATAGATAGATAGATAGATAGATAGATAGACAGACAGACAGATATACAGATAGATAGAGAGAGAGAGAGAGATGTAGATAGAGAGATAGATTGAGAGGGAGAGATAGAAAGAGTGAAAGAGATAGATAGATAGATAGATAGATAGATAGATAGATAGATAGATAGAGATAGTTAAATAGAGAGACAGGAGAGAGAGATACACAGATAGAGAGACAGAGAGATGGCGAGAGATATATACAGAGAGATAGATAAAGAGAGAAAAAGAGAGAGCTAGAGATAGATACACAGATAAAGAGAGACAGATAGATAAATAGAGAGAAAGAAAGAGAGATATATAGACAGTAGAGTCTCACTTATCCAACATTCGTTTATCCAACGTTCTGGATTATCCAACGCATTTTTGTAGTCAATGTTTTCAATACATGGTGATATTTTGGTGCTAAATTCGTAATTAAAGTAATTACAACATAACATTACTGCGTATTGAACTACATTTTCTGTCAAATTTGTTGTCTAACATGATGTTTTGGTGCGTAATTTGTAAAATCATAAACTAATTTGATGTTTAATAGGCTTTTCCTTAATTTCCCCCTCCTTATTATCCAAGATATTCGCTTATCCAACGTTCTGCCGGCCCGTTTATGTTGGATAAGTGAGACTCTACTATCTCTATCTATCTACAGATAGAGAGAGAAAGAGAGAGAGTTAGAGATAGATACACAGATAGAGAGAGACAGATAGATAAATAGAGAGAAAGAGAAAGAGAGAGAGAGAGAGAGAGATAGATAGATAGATAGATAGATAGATAGATAGATAGACAGACAGACAGATATAGAGATAGAGAGATAGAGAGATGAAGAGATAGATATACAAATAGATAAAGAAAGAGAGAGAGTTAGAGATAGATACACAGATAGAGATAGATAGATAGATAGATAGATAGAGAGGAAGATAGATAGATAGATAGACAGACAGATATAGAGATAGATAGAGAGAGAGAGAGAGATGAAGAGATATATATACAAATAGAGAAAGAAAGAGGTAGATAGAGATAGAGAGCAAGATACACAGATACACAGATAGATAGATAGATAGATAGAGAGAGAGAGAGAGAGATAGATAGATAGAGTGAGAGGGAGATAGAGGTAGAGAGAGCAAGATACACAGATAGATAGATAGATAGATAGATAGATAGATAGAGTGAGAGGGAGATAGAGGTAGAGAGAGCAAGATACACAGATAGATAGATAGATAGATAGATAGATAGATAGATAGATAGATAGATAGATAGATAGATAGACAGAGTGAGAGGGAGATAGAGGTAGAGAGAGCAAGATACACAGACAGATAGATAGATAGATAGATAGATAGATAGATAGATAGATAGATAGATAGACAGACAGATAGATAGACAGATAGAGTGAGAGGGAGATAGAGGTAGAGAGAGCAAGATACAGATAGATAGATAGATAGATAGATAGATAGATAGATAGATAGATAGATAGATAGGGAGATAGAGGTAGAGAGAGCAAGATACACAGATAGATAGATAGATAGATAGATAGATAGATAGATAGATAGATAGATAGATAGACAGATAGAGTGAGAGGGAGATAGAGGTAGAGAGAGCAAGATACACAGATAGATAGATAGATAGATAGATAGATAGATAGATAGATAGATAGATAGATAGATAGATAGATAGAGTGAGATAGAGGTAGAGAGAGCAAGATACACAGATAGATAGATAGATAGATAGATAGATACACAGATAGAGAGATAGAGAGATCGAGAGATGAAGAGATAGATATACAAATAGATAGAGAAAGAAAGAGGTAGATAGAGCAAGATACACAGATAGATAGATAGGTAGACAGACAGGCAGACAGATAGACAGATAGAGTGAGAGGGAGATAGAGGTAGAGAGAGCAAGATACACAGATAGATAGATAGATAGAGAGAGAGAGAGAGAGAAAGAGAGAGAGAGAGAGGTAGATACACAGATAGAGAGAGAAGGAATACCAGGTAAAGGAATGATACACAGAGGTTGGTCTAAATGACCTTTAGGAGCCCCCTTCCAACTCTCATTATGATTTTGATGCCATTTTGTGTTCAAGGAAGGTTTGTTTTTATGGATTCGCACTCCCACAACCCATCCACCCCCCAAGCACTCATGGGCTGTAGATCTTGTAAAACTACAACTCCCAGGACCCCATAGCATTGAGTCCTGGTCATCAAAGTGGTGCCAAACTGCATTAATGACATTTCCCTTGTGTTGGATTGGATATCGTAAAATTCTGTATACACAACAAAGACTAGACCTGGGCAAACTTGGGCCCTCCGGGTGTTTTGGACTCCAACTCCCACCATTCCTAACAGCCTCAGGCCCTTTCCTTTTCCCCCTCAGCCGCTTAAGCTCATCATTTAGTACCTGGAAATGCAAAGTTTCAGAATTCATAGAAGAGCACCAGCATTCCCATAATGTGTCATTTATATTCAGCTGCTGTACTTGAGAACATCAAGTGAGATTTATGACAACGCTTTCGAAACACAAAAGGCCCAGGATTGCCTCCTCTGTGTTAAAATATTCCTCCTGATGCACGATGCGTGTGCCATATAAATCAGTACATTCTCTTTCATGCATTTATCTAACATTTTTATTAAAAAATGCAAACGAAAGTATGGGTCGTGCATGGTTCACCCCACAAACATTTGCTGGGTTCTTCACTGCGTGATGGACAAAAGTGCAAGAGTTGTGTTGTGGAAGGGTTTCATGGCTGGAATCACTGGGTTGCTGTGAGTTTTTCGGGCTGTTATGGACATGTTCCAGAAGAATTTTCTCCTGATGTTTATCCCACATCTATGGCAGGCATCCGCAGAGGTGGTGAGGTCTGTTGGAAACTAGGCAAGTGTACTGCCATGTTCTGGAAGCATTCTCTCCTGATGTTTCGTCCACATCTATGGCAGGCATCCTCGGAGGTTGCGAGGTCTGTTGGAAACTAGGCAAGTGGAGTTTATATATCTGTGGAATAATGTCCAGGGTGGGAGAAAGAACTCTTGTCTGACTGAGGCAAGTGTGAATTTTGCAGTTGGCCACCTTGATTAGCATTGAATGGCCTTGCAGCTTCAAAGTCTGGCTGCTTCCTGTCTGGGGGAATCCTTTGTTCATTGGGGGGGGGGGGGTATCACAAGAGTTCAATATTACTATTTCAATTATTTGTGGAAATTAATACAGATAACCCTCAGAGTTCCAGGGTATGAAATAACATGGAAAGAAGAGGGATAGAATTCTACAGGTGTATCTACAGTGTAGAATTAATGCAGTTTGACACCACTTTGATGTCATGGTCTTCCTCTTGTTAAGTGTTGGTGCCTCAGCAAACTATAACTCCTAGGATGCCATAGCACTGGGCCAGGGAAGTTAAAGTGGGGCCAAACCCACCTCTCCTCGTGGCAGGTTACAACATAGCTAGAAATACATAATTATTATATAAAATGCAGATATTAAAAGATAGTTCCACTATATTTATACTATTTTAGAAACCTGGTGATGCCTGGGTTATTAGAAGAAGGTTTGTTTTGGGATGTTAGATAATATCACTTAAGTTTGGTCCAGATCTGTCGTTGGCTGGGTTTAGTGCTCTCTGGATAAGGGATAACCACAACTCCCAGATTCCCAGGGCAATCATCCCCAAACCCTGCCAATATTCAGAGTTGGCCATGTTGGATCTGTGTGCCAAGTTTCCGTGGTTCATCCTCTCCCAAAACTCACAAAGAAGTAAAGTACGTTATGGAGAGTCTGTGTGCCAAGTTTGGTCTAGGTCCGTCATTTGTGGGGGTCGCAGTAGTCTCTAGATGTGGATGAATATACTGAAAATCCCATCATCCATGGTCCATCCTCCCCAAAACCACACCAGGACTTAAAGTGGGTCATGAGGAGTCTGTGTGCCAAGTTTGGTCCAGGTCCGTCATTTGTTGGAGTTTCAGTAGTCTCTGGATGTGGATGAAGGTACTGAAAATCCCATCATCCGTGGTCCATCCTCCCCAAAACCACACCAGGACATAAAGTGGGTCATGAGGAGTCTGTGTGCCAAGTTTGGTCTAGGTCTGTCATTTGTGGGGATTGCAGTGGTCTCTGGAAGTGAGCGAAGGTACTGTGAATCCCATCATCCGTGGTCCATCCTCCCCAAAACCACACCAGGACATAAAGTGGGTCATGGGGAGTCTGTGTGCCAAGTTTGGTCCAGGTCCTTCATTTGTGGGGGTTGCAGTAGTCTCTGGATGTGGATGAAGGTACTGAAAATCCCATTATCCATGGTCCATCCTCCCCAAAACCACACCAGGACATAAAGTGGGTCATGGGGAGTTTGTGTGCCAAGTTTGGTCCAGGTCTGTTATTGGTGGGGGTCACAGTGGTCTGTGGGAGCTGAATGGGGTGAGAGTTTAAAATTCATGCTTACGGCACTGACAGTGTTATTATTGTTGCTGCTGTTGTTGATATTGTTGTTGGTATGATTTGCCATTGCTTTCTTCTGAAGCTGAGAGAGTGTGACTCACCTAAAGTCATCCAGTGGGTTTCTGTAGCCAAGTAGGGAATCAAATCAGAGTTGTAGTCTATAAGAATCCATGCTGACTCTACACTGTAGAATTAATGCAGTTTGGCAACACTTGAACTACCATGGCTCAATGCTATGGAATCCTGGAAGCTGTAGTTTTACAAGGTCTTTAGCCTTCTCGGCCAAAGGGTGCAGGTGCTTTACCAAACTACAGACCCTAGCATTGCATATCACATTGAGTCATGGCACTTAAAGTGGTATCAAACTGCATTTGTTACACAATTGACAGGGTTTTCGTTGGGATACACAGACTACAGGGAGAAAGCTGTGGGTTTGTTTATTTTCTTCTCCTCTGCTGCATTTGGCCTCGCTGCTGCACAGTTATTTAAAACGCTGGAGCTTTATTGGGGAGGGATGTGGGCAACTTGACAGCCGAAGCCTGTGACTGTGTTAATATTTCTGGGGTTGCGCTTTTTTGTCCATGCGGCTTGGTATTTTTAGCAACGAGCTGGAAGTAGCCGCTTTGCATGGTGACAGAGTGAAACTGTGCAGACTCAAATAGGCGCTTATGAGGGCAGCCGGGTGTGAAGGAGACTCTCGCAGGCCTCTTCTGTCTCTATACATCACTAGGAAAGGGATTTCGGAAAGAACCTGAAACTAAGGCTGAGACATTAGGCATCTGTACTCTAAAGACATCTGATCCAATCTCCTTTTGATGGTTGAATCCGTGGATGCGGAATCCGTGGATACGGAGGGCCAACTATACACAACTAAACAATGCCCATCCCGTATCTACTTTAAAGATTTCCAAAGATAGAGCCCATCATCCTGCGACGAAATCTGTCCTGCTATTGAGCAGCTCTGACAGTCAGCAAGTTCTTCCTAAGTTTTAGGTGGGATCTCTTTCCTTCTCATTTGAATCCCTTGGTCTCTAGGTTTCATCTTCTACATTTATTATTATTTATTTATTATTTACAGCATTTATATTCCGCCCTTCTCACCTCGAAGGGGACTCAGGGCGGATCACATTGCACACAGAAAGGCAAACATTCAATGCCATGACATAGAACAGAGACAGAGACAAGACGCAGAGACCGGGCTGGCCTCGAACTCATGACCTCTTGGTCAGAGTGATTTGTTGATTTGTTGCAGCTGGCTTGCTTTCCAGCCTGCGCCACAGCCCGGTCCTACATGACATCCCTTCAGATATTTACCCAGGCCCTGGGAGATGGGAATTCTAGTTCTACCATCCCTCTGAGGCCAACTTATATGCAACCCAGTCTGTATCATGTTATTGCTGTTGACTTAAGGCAATCTCGTGAGTTTCTTAGTTTTCTAAGGCAAGGAATACTCACAGAGGAATTTGCATGGCAAGGGTTTGGAGTGGGTGGCCCTTTGGTCTCTTTCGATTCTGTAATGAGTCGACCCATTGAATAGTTATATTTACCTATGTCCTAACTGTTGGATAGGACTGAGATATCAGCCCTGTTGTATTTTCCAAGTGAAAGAGCCAGAATGAGTCCTGAATCTGAGCAGGAGGGAAAATAGACAACAAACAATAATTTTGTTCACCTTGCTGTGGAATGATACATGTTTTCCATAATTCTATGCAAAATAAGTCTCTCTAGAACCTTGTAAAGATGGCACAACAAGGAGATTGGTTTATATCTTTTTGGATCATTACAGTCTTTGCCTGGTTTCAAGATGGCTATGACTCTTGCTTTCCTCCAGATTTTTGGAATCTGACAGGATGTAATGCAGTTGTTCATCAGCTTCAGCAGCCAGCACCTTGCTTTTGGGCCAAAGTTCTTAATTTGTTCCATCCAGGCCAGCTGCTTTGCCTTTTTTACATTTATTGAGAGCCGTTTCCAATTCAGTAAATGTTAAAGGTTCATAAAGGTTGTTGTTCTCATTTTCTTGTTGTCTGACTAGTGGTTTCCTTCCTAGTTTGGTGTCAAGGTTGGGTTTCCCATTCTTCAGAAGTTGATGCGCTATCTGCTCTGCCTTCATATTGGCATGGGTATTAGTTTGATCATTGCTCAACCATCTCAACAGCGTCCACACCTTCTGGCTACTTCTGCCCATACTGACTCCTGTTATCAGCTTTATCCACTGCTTTGTCTTGGCTTCAGAGATGGAGGACAAAATGCTCTGTGCTCACTAAATGCGTCTTTATCGTGGAGCTCGATTTATATCAATTCGCTTCTGACATGATAAATAAATAAACTTTGTCCGAAGGATCCACCAAACCCACATGTGTCAAACTGACCTACCATATCATTTTATTGGCCCTCCAGAAGCTGGACTACGACTCCTGTCTTCTTCATCATTAGACATGATGACTAGAACTGATGGGAGTTGTGATCCAAAGCTGGTGGGAGTTGTGACCTGGAAGGCTGCAGTTTGTTCTCTTTCATCAAGAACAGTGAAGCTTGAATTGAGGTACAAGGCTTCTGGATATGATGCCTGAAGTTGAAATGTCCTTTCTCCTTTAAACAACCTCAAAGCCACAAGTGGGTTGCAATTCTCATTATCCCCAGTCTGCATGGTGGATCATCAAAAGGATTAGGAGTTGTCATTAAATATCATCTGTGGACTCTAACTGGGTAAAAACTAAGAGCAATATATATATATATATATATATATATATATATATATATATATATATATATATATGTATGTATATATATATATATATATACACACACACACACACACGCACACACACACACACACACTAGCTGTGCCCAGCCACGCGTTGTTGTGGCGAAGTATGGTGATATGGGAAATAAAGTATTGAGGAATTGGTGGTAGTTAAGATAAAGGGTAAAGATTTCCCCCTGAAATTAAGTCCAGTCGTGTCTGATTCTGGGGGTTGGTGCTCATCTCCATTTCTAAGCCGAAGAGCTGGCATTGTCCATAGACTCCTCCAAGGTCATGTGGCTTGACTACATGGAGCGCCGTTACCTTCCCGCCGGAGCAGTACCTATTCATCTACTCTCATTTGTGAGGCCTAAGTCTGCCTGTCCGCTGGGCTGAGTGGGTTGCTAGGAGATCAAGTGGGCGGAGCTTAGCCTTCTAACTGGCAGCAATTGGATAAAAACAATTCTTCCTCTCCCTCTAATTAGGACTTTATTTTTCTTTTCTTTTTGTTGTATGAACGTAGAGGCATGGATGAGGGGTTGTGCTGCCAAGTTTAGTGTTTGTGGGATGTGTAGTTTTGTTGTTTTGTCCTAGGCCGAAATTTCATTACATATACATATATATATATATATATATATATATATATATTTGTGTGTGTATATATAAATAGATAGATAGATAGATAGATAGATAGATAGATAGATAGATAGATGTGTGGGGATTTGTAAAAGACACTATGATGTAATGGGTTGACTGGAAAGGCATGTGTCGGCAGCTGATTGGCTGAGCCAGTCAAGAGCCAGAATTCTGATTGGCTACTGCTTCTGGCTTGCTGCTGAGAGAAACAGTTTTAACTGCCATTCTCACCTCAGAGAGTGAAGAAAGTGTTGACTGGAAACAGTCAGGAAGGAAATGGCTCCCAACTCTTCGAAGCCTGATTAATTCTAAGGCAAATGAGGCATATTTAAAAACTGTTTAAAAGGACTGTTTATTCCTTCTGTTCTCTGTAAGAATTGAGAGAGACTGCTGTATATATTGTTGCCATATTTGATCTTTTGAACTGAAGTCAAGTTACTGTTACTTGTTACACAAACCTGAGTGACACTTTATTATACTGCAGGGTATGCTTTGGTTCAGAAGCAGTGGTAAAGCTTCTATTTATTTATATCTACAACTCCACAAAGGTTGGTCCTCTGTATCCATGGAATCTCCATCCATGGATTCAATTGTACTTTGAAAGCAACCATAATAAGACTGCCGTGGCCCATAATAAAAATGAATGTGACATCCCTGACCCAATGCTGTTTTTATTCCAATCTGTTGGGTTTCATCCTTGGACTGCACACGCCTCTTGTGTCACCAAGTCTTCAATCCTCAATGAGTAGCTAATTCCAAGCATGAGCATTTTAGAGAGCTTCAGAGATATGCAAACAAAGACGAAGTGTGCATGAGCAATATATCTAATGTATACATAATAACCCTTATCTGAATCGATGTGACTTATACAGAGTGTTGTCAGAGTTTGTTTGTTGTTTAAGAGGATGTTCTCAGCGTCTGGCACTGGGTGCAGCCATAATATCCGAGCACATCGTTTTGCAGTTACAGCATTTCTAGCAAAACATCCACGACAGAGCTTAGCAAACAATGCAAGCTATGGGGAGATGTCAGCTATTGTCCAAATGGAGCTGATCAGCCTCATTAAAATAGATCAACAAACAGCTGAATCCTTAATTCTTGTTTTATACCAACACAACATTCAACAGTGGATTGAATGGGACTCTTCAGACCCAACCAATAAGGTTATAACTAATGTTTCTGGGGAGAATTTGGCTAAATACAGGTTTCCTTCTACCTGTGGCCGCTGCTAACAAATTTGGAACAAGGACCTGAGTATGTGCAAAATAAGAATACATATGTATTCATGTATATTCATATCCAGCCTCTGCTTAAAAACCTCCAGAGGAGACTCCACTGGAATCCCAGGCAGCAGCATATTCCACTGTTGAACAGTTCTTACTACAGTAGAGTCTCACTTATCCAACATAAATGGGCCGGCAGAATGTTGGATAAGCGAATATGTTGGACAATAAGCAGGGATTAAGGAAAAGCCTATTAAACATCAAATTAGGTTATGATTTTACAAATTAAGCACCAAAACATCATGTTATCCAACATTTGACAAAAAAAATTAGTTCGATATGCAGTAATGCTATGTATTTATGAATTTAGCACCAAAATATCACGATTATTGAAAACATTGACTACAAAAATGTGTTGGATAATCCAGAACGTTGGATAAGTGAGACTCTACTGTATTAGGAAGTTATTTCTAATGTGCTGTCAAAGCCTTTCATGGCCGGAATCACTGGGTTGCTGTGAGTGTTTTGGGCTGTATAGCCATGTTCTAGCAGCATCCTCTCCTGATGTTTTGCCTGCACTTGTGGCAAGCCTTCTCAGAAGTCTGTTGGAGGTGAGGCAAATGGAGTGTGTATATATGTGTGTGTGTATGTAATAATGTCCAGGTGGGAGAAAGAACCATTGTCTGTTTAAAGCAAGTGTGAATGTTGCAATTATCAGTTTGAATAGCATTGAGTAGCCATGAAGCTGCAAAGTCCATTAGTGAGGGTGTATGCCCAATAGAACAAAATCTGGCTACCAGTATTAAAAAAACCATCAGAATCAAGGCATTAATAACGAACACCACTCAGAAACAGGGGAATTCCAGACAGCAAACACTCAAGTGCCAGTTAACACCTCCCAAACAGAGGGTGCCTCCAGGCAACAACAGCCAGTCTACCTCTACATTGTAGAATGAATGCAGTTTCACGTCCCTATAACTGCCATGACTCAATGCTATGGAATCGTGAGAATTAGAGTTTGGTAATGCACCAGCCAATAAGCCTAAAGTCCTTGTAAAACTATAGCTCCCAGGATTCCAAAGTCTTCAGCCACGACAGTTAAAACAGTGTCCAACTGCACTCATTCTACAGTGTAGTTAACACCATTCTGTTGGTTCCTTCTGCAGCCTCGGCTGTCTGGCACAAAGTGAGAAATTGAGCAAATGAGAGGCTGTATCCGAAGGGATGTTGGTGGGGAGAAAAGGCTTTTGTGAAGTGGTTTTGGGAAGAAACGCTTAGTTTTGCAAGCCGCCAAATTACAGGGCCTGCAATGCCTTTCTCTTCCTGGAAACACGTTGCAAAAGCATATGGAGAAAATGTGTCAGAGCTTCCCGCCCTCTCCAAGAATCCAAATTATGCACTGAGAAAATGCAAACTCGGTTACAGTGATCTTACAATCATCATCCTTATTATAATCACTAGGATGAATAGATTTATCACTGTAGTGTGGAAGCAAAAATAAAGCTATGAAATAGGTTTGCTTTAGGATTTCATAAAGATAGAAAGAGACCAACATCTTTACTCGCAGTAAGCTAGCATATGAACATTCCCTTACTCACTAGATTTCTATGTGCAGGGATTTATTTGTTTATGTATTTTTTGGCTTAAAAAGAGGGGAAGTTTCTCATGGTAGAAAGACAATATACTGTAGTAGAGGAAGAGTGGGACTCATTCACTCCTTGCATTTTTTGGACTTCATATCCCAGCATTCATCCTCATTGCTTATCTTGGCTAAAGCAGCTGGGACTTGTAGTCCCTGCATAGTTTGGGGAGAAACCAAATCTCTCTGTCTGCCTGTGATATATGACGAAAAACAATGATGGAAATTAGTGACTAGATGGGTAGAAAATCTGATCCCTCCTGGCATTGCTGGACTACAGATCCCATCATTCCTCACCGTGGACTATACTGCAGTCTAACAAGGACCATGGGATTCCTACTTCATGAGTTACTTCTATAGCAACTTTCTTGGAACATGTTGGATTACAACTCCCATTGTTCTGGACAGCATGATGGGAGTTGTAGTCCAACACCTGGACTTTTTAAACCAGTGAATTGTTTCCAATTACAGGATTTCCCAGTAGTCATGTCCTTGTGATTCGAAAGTATGGTGAGTCTTTAGCAAAGCCTGCAGTGACTTGATCTGGGAGTGACATCCGTTTCCTTTTGCACAATCCCACTACAACCTTTGTTTTGACTTTCGTTCTGGACCCGTCTCCTGCCTTGAATCTCTCATTTGCATCTGCCTATCTTCTCACTTGTGTAATCCTCACTAACTGGCTGGGATGGTGGTTGCAGGAAAGGCAACTCAGGCTGTTCCGAACTTCTTGCTCCGGGAAAGGCTTGGATTCAATGCCGCCTTGAGTCTCCTTCAGAAAAAATAAAGCAGGGTATAAATAAATATTATAATAATAACGCCTGGAAAGACTGCTGTAAAGACAGTCCTCCCAAGAAGTAGAAAACCTAAGGATGACAGCCTTGCATGTTGTAGACCAGGGGTCCTCAAACTTTTTAAATGGAGGGCCGATTCACAGTCCCTCAGACTGTTGGGGACCGGACTATGATGAAATAGTCCAAAATTAAGATTAGTTTGGGGACCCCTGATCTAGTCGATCTCATAAGACCATAGGTAAGCAAAGAGACCTCCAAAGACCATCTAGACGGTCTCATAAGACCATAGGTAAGGAAAGGGACCCTCAAAGACCATCTAGATAGTCTCATAGGACCATAGGTAAGGAAAGTGACCTCCAAAAGTCATCCAGATTGTCTCATAAGGCCGTAGCTAAGCACAGGGACCTTCAAAGACCATCTAGACCAGGGGTCCCCAAACTAAGGCCCGGGGGCCGGATGCGGCCCATCGAAGCCATTTATCCGGCCCCCACAGCACAAGGGTAGAAGGGGGTTGGGCTAAATGACCCAAGGGGTCTCTTTTTCTCTTACAACCCTTATTATTATTATTATTATTATTATTATTATTATTATTATTATTATTATTATTAACATTGAGGCTGGGTGGCCATCTGTCAGGGGTGCTTTGCTTGTGCTTTTGGTGCACAAAGGCAGAAAGGGGTTGGACTAAATGGCCCAAGGGGTCTCTTCCAACCCTATTATTATTATTATTATTATTGTTGTTGTTGTTGTTGTTGTTGTTATTACTATTGACATTGAGGCTGGGAGGCCATCTGTCAAGGGTGCTTTGCTTGTGCTTTCGGTGCACAAAGGCAGAAGGGGGTTGGACTCAATGGCCCAAGGGTCTATTATTATAATTATAATTATAATTATTATTATTATTGCTCGGTGGCCAACTATAGTCTGGCCCTCCAACGGTCCAAAGGATCATGAACTGGCCCCCTTTTTAAAAAGTTTGGGGACCCCTGATCTAGACGATCTCATAAGACCATAGGTAGGCAAAAAGACCTCCAAAGACCAGTTAGACTTAGGTCAACTCTAAGTCTAAAGTTTAGGACAGGGGTCAGGTAAATGACCTTGGAGGGCCGCATCCGGCCCCCAGGCCTTAGTTTTGGGACCCCTGTTGTAGACTCATACAAAGATAAGCCTGGAAGGGATCCCAAAGGCCATCTAGTCCAGCCTCCTTCTGCCATGCAGGAACACGCAACCAAAGCCCTTCCAGGTTGTCCATATCCATCTCAAATTGGAAACCTTTCCTAGCTCTGTGCTAGATCCCAAAGTAGTGCATGTAAAAGCCCTTTCTAAAGATGCCCCTAACAACCAAACAACCCAGGTGACATTTGGGACTGGCAGAGAAAGAAGAACTAATCTAATGTAATAAGAATGGCAAAAAGACAACAACTCTGAATGTGCTTAAATGGACTCTTCAAGGACAAATGGGTGACAAGAGAATTGCTTTGTATCCAAGACTTGGAGGAGGAGGAGGAGGCAGCAGCAGGCAGAGCGGCTGGTGCTGCATTGCAGATAAACCAGGAGATACCATCTCACCTAGAGCAACACTGCAGCCAAAGGGAGAGTTTCCTGAAAACACACATGAGCAAACTTGGGTCCTCCAGGTATTTTGGACTTCAACTCCCACAATTCCTAACAGCTGGTAGGCTGGGTTGCTGTGAGATTTCTGGGCTGTATGGCCATGTTCCAGAAGCATCCTCTCCTGACATTTCACCCACATCTATGGCAGGCATCCTCAGAGGTTGAGAGGTCTGTTGGAAACTAGACAAGTGGGGTTTATATATCTGAGGAATGTTCACTTGTCTGCCCGAGGCAAGTGAATATTGCAGTTGGCCAGCTCAATCAGCATTGAATAGCCTGACAGCTTCCTGTCTGGGGGAATCCTTTTTTGAGAGCTATTAGCTGACCCTGGGAGCCTCTGGTGGCGCAGTGTGTTAAAGCGCTGAGCTGCTGAACTTGCAGACCGAAAAGTCCCAGGTTCAAATCCGGGGAGCGGAGTGAGCTCCTGCTGTTAGCTCCAGCTTCTGCCAACCTAGCAGTTTGAAAACATGCAAATGTGAGTAGATCAATAGGTACTGCTCCGGCGGGAAGGTAACGGCGTTCCTTGCAGTCATGCCCACCACATGACCTTGGAGGTGTCTACGGACAACGGCTTAGAAATGGAGATGAACACCAACCTCCAGAGTTGGACACGACTGGACTTAACGTCAGGGGAAACCTTTACCTTTACCTAGCTGACCCTGATTGTTTCTTGTATGGAATTCCCTTGTCCTCTGAGTGTTGTTCTTTATTTACTGTCCTGATTTTAGAGTTTTTTTTTTTAAATACTGGTAGCAAGATTTTGTTCATTTTCATGGTTTACTCCTTTCTGCTGAAATTGTCTACCTGCTTCTTGTGGATTTCAGTGGCTTCTCTGTGTCGTCTTACATGGTGCTTGTGAGAGTGGGCCAGCATTTCTGTGTTCTCAGATAATATGCTGTGCCCAGGTTGGTTCATCAAGTGCTCTGCTATGGCTGACTTCTCTGGTTGAGTGAGTCTGCAGTGCCTTTCATGTTCCTTGATTTGTGTCTGGGCAATGCTGTACTTGGTGGTTGCTATGTAGACTTGTCCACAGCATCAGGGTATAGGGTAGACTCCTGCAGAGATGAGAGGATCCTTCTTGTCCTATGCTGAACGTAGAATTTGTTGGATTTTCATGGTGGGTCTGTAGATAGTTTGCAGGTTGTGTTTCTCTATCACCTTCTCTTTGCAGTCCGTGGTTCCCTTGATGTATGGCAAGAACCCTTTTCCTCTGGGTGGATCTTTGTCTTGACTCTCATGGCTTGTTCTTGGCCTTGCAGCTCTTCTGATGTCCATGGTGGAGTCTCCATTGTCCTGTAGAGCCCAGTTGGGGTGGTTCAGTTCCCCTTGGAGTAGATAGGCTTCACAGATTCCTTTTGCACGGTCTGCCAAGGCTTTGATTGTACTTCTTTTTTGACTCGGGTGATGGTTGGAGTTTTTATGTAGGTATCTATCTACGGTATGTGTGTGTGGGTTTTCTGCAAACTGTGTGGCCCAATTGTTGATTGGGTTTGCGGATGACCAGGACATCTAGAAATGGCACTTTTTTACATACATACATACATACATAGCTTTATTACGATCCATGGACCCATAGCTGTTAAGTGAATAACATACAAGAGTTTACAGAAATGGCACTTGTCCGTCATTTTCTTTTTCTTTTCTTTTTTTAAAGTAAAATTTTATTGCAAACTTTTATAATAATGTAATTTACAATGACATGACGAAGGTTCAACAAAAAGTAAATACATCCCCCCCCAAAAAAAAACCCCGAACTGATCTAACCCGCAAGAAAGAAAGGAGAGAGAAAAGCGAAAGAGAAGAGAAAGGAAAAAAAAGAGGAAAAAAATACATTAAAAAAAAACATAATTACATAACCAATATACACATATATTAAATTTGACTTCCATCTATTATATGGTGTTCCTTATATTATTTTCTTGGTACTTCCAATACCCTTCTATCTCCTATCTTATTCCTGCATCGCTTCTTCATCCTTTCTTCTGAGACAGTCTTATTGCCCCTCTTACTCAGCTAAACAATTTTTATATTATTGAATATTACTGCACATATATTATATTATAACTTTACATTTTTCATTTCTTAAATAATTTTTAATCTGTTCCCAATCTGTCTGTTTTTTTGGTTTGCCCTGAGTGTTTGATAATAAATATGTTAATTTATCCATGTTCATAATTTCCAAGATTTTATTAAACCAGAAATTTATATCTGGTCTATTTTTCATCCTCCATTCTTTTGCGTAGGTTATTCTCACGGCCGTTGTTAAATAATTAAATAAAATTTATTTATTCCTATCTTCTAAGCCCAGCATCCCTAATAGGAAGAACTTCGGGTCTAGGCTGATCTTGATTGACAAAATCTTTTGTGTTCTTTGGTGAATTTCTTTCCAAAACTCTTTGGCTCTCCCACAGGTCCACCAACAATGGTAATATGTACCTTCATGCTCCCCGCATTTCCAACATTTGTTGGAGGGGTTTTTTTTAATAGATTTTGGATAGTTTTTGTGGGGTTAAGTACCATCTTCATTTTCTTTTTCTGGTAGGCTGTTAGGAATGGTGGGAGTTGAAGTCCAAAACACCTGGAGGGCCCAGGTTTGCCCATGCCTGCTGTATAGATCTCACCAGGAATAAGGCCATGTCCAGTTCTGAGCAATTCAGGAAGGAAATTTCATGTAACAAGTAATATCTGATTGAGGTTAGACTGGATGGCCCTTGGGTTCCTTCCAATGATGTGATTCTATGAAATGCACAAAGGGCATATAGCTGAATCCTGTGCATTGCTAGTGTGGTGTGTATTGTTGGTTGGATTGAGATAAATTACCTCTCTCTGATCTCAATCGGCTTCAACCTTTCAAGCATCTGCCTGAAAAGCACCAACGACACTGGACTCCTTAGTTCAGCTATCGAAGCGGCACTTAACTTTATTGCAACTATACACTATATATATCAGAGCATCATCAATCACGCCAATCACATCAGAGCACACCACAAGGAGCACGCTCCAATCTTATCTATTCTTCTTTATCTGGCTTACACAGGAACCTCCTAAAGTTACACTCTAGAAATACATCACAACTCTATGTATTAACTAATGCATTACTTAACACATGGTTTGAACTATAAGCAATGTTTCACCTCATATGAAACCCTATACTGACATGTATTGCTCGTGCAGTTTCACCATTTACTAACAAGGAGCTTATGCACAACCTCAATATAACAACTCAAGCATAAAGTTGCACTCCGCTCTCTCAATCTCAGCTTTGTTTTTTCAAATGTACCCTAACTATTACAGTCAAATTGGGAGCTATGCCCAAAGCAAATGCTGTACGACTCTAACCTGTCTCTTTTCTGTCCCAAAAAAGCTGACTCCTGCCTCTCCCCAGGTGCTTATTGCAACGCACAATCTATTTATATCTCCTTCTCGAAAGGGTTTTGAACCTTACAGGTGTCTCCCCGCCTCTCCCCCTTCCTTGCCCTTTGCAGTCTCTTTGAGAAATGCAAAGCCCTGTGTAATTGGAGCCGTTGAGACTTGCAATTTGCCCAAATTATGGTCTGTAATATATTGTCTGCTCCTTTTTCTCCCCTCCAGCACCTGCAATTTGATTTTGTTGTTTAAGGGGGCAAGGAGGGCTCATTTCCTCCGGAAAGGAAGCAACACGGGCTAATGAATAGATTGAAGAACAGGAGGGTTTGTGCAATTTCTTCCTGAAGTCTGTCCTTAGCTGGGTTTCTCAGCATACATCATTCAGAAGCAGACAGTTTTTGCAACTCCCAGCATCCTTGAGCAGAGGATTTTGGGGAGTTTGGGTCCCTCTAAAAAACTTTCCAAACCCCAAACTTTGATGTTTAAAGAACCAATTCCATAGTTCCCCCAATGAACTTTTCCAACTTCACACTTTTGTGTCCTATAGCATTGTGCCGTGTCAGTTTAAAACAGATCAAACTGCATTAATTCTGCAGTGTGGATGCATCCTATATCCTCTGAAGTTTGAACTCAAATCCAGGGCAGACTTTATGTGTTTACTTCCACTAAAACTATCTATTTTATTTATTTACAGTATTTATATTTCGCCCTTCTCACCCCGAAGGGGACTCAGGGCGGATCATATTACACATATAAGGCAAACATTCAATGCCTTTGACATAGAACAAAGACAAGACAAACATAGGCTCCAAGCTGGCCTCGAACTCATGACCTCTTGGTCAGAGTGATTTGTAGCAGCTGGCTGCAGCTGGCTGCTCACCAGCCTGCGCCACAGCCCGGGCTATGCTGGACAGAATGTAAACAGCGAACCTCAGTAACATCAGGGTTTTCTGACTTCTCTTTGAATTTCATGCCATTTACAGCGATGGCTGAACTGTATTCAAAGCAGAGCCCAGAATACCAGAGTGGATGGCGGACTTGGGTTATGCAAACTGGAAATATCCAGATTATGCACATGGGCATTGGCACACTTGGCTTAGCCTGGCACCCATCATCAGTCCTTTCCACATTGCACGCCCATTGCCTAAGTCAAAACATTGAAGAATATTTTGATGAGCTAAATTGAGGAGTTATGGGAGAAAAGTCATGAAGCAAGGTAGCTCTCAATTCTCCAAATGTTCTGTGTTCTGATCCCCATCATCCCTTACACCATGCAGGCAAGGGAAGAGGATTATGGGATTTGTAGTCCAAAACAGGGAGGGCTAAGTGTTCCCACGTCTAATTTAGAAATGGGACACTATAAAGTAACTTTTCTGGATTTTGTATTTTAAATCAAGATGTTAAAATCATACAATTGAAAGGGGCGTTAAGGTCATCTAATCCAACCTGCTGCTTTGTCAGTGAGTAGCTATACCAAAACAAAACAATGTACAGTACATCAATAAACAATAACATGCACCTTTTTTATTTTTTTCATGTCAGGAGCAACCTGAGTTGCTTCTGGTGTGAGAGAATTGGCCATCTGCAAGGACGTTACCCAGGGGATGCCTGGATGTTTTTTGAATTTTTTACCATCCTTGTGGGAGGCTTCTCTCATGTCCCCGCATGGAGCTGGAGCTGATAGAGGGAGCTCATCCGCGCTCTCCCCGGGTGGGATTCAAACCTGGCAGCCTTCAGGTCAGCAACCCAACCTTCAAGTCACAAGGCTTTTATCCACCAGGCCACGGGGGCTCCTAATAACATACACCAATTATAATATTTAAACATTAAATATTTAAACAAAAAAAGAAAAAGAAAAGAAAGAAACACACTTACTAAAAACATAGAATTAAAAACAGTGAAGTTGTCATGGTAGATTAGCAAAGTGCACATTATAAGTAGCGAAGGCCCAGTCAAAGTCATCTCGACAAACATCCATCTCCAATGAAGGAGAATCCACTGGAAGAGACCCCCAGAGGGCATTTAGTCCAACCCCTTTCAACCAGGATCAACACAATCAAAGCATGGCCCCAGGATGGCCATTCACCCTCCTACAGAGAGGCCTTAAAAAGCATATCACCGACATGGAAAAATTAGAAAGCTCCAGTGCAACTTAATGCCCAGCTTCCACGGTCCAGAGGTGGTCAATGCACACATTGATGTGTTCAAGCCATGCCTTGCAATCAAGAGGCCTGGATTCGCACTCGCTCCCCGATTGCTAACGTTGCTCATCCTTCCTCGCAGCCGCCCTGTTTTTCTCTGTCATGACAGCGTGCGTCCGTGTGACCTACTTGGGCACTCTTCTGGCAAAAGGATGCGCCCGATGATGTGGCTCACGTCTACGCCAGCGTGCGCCTTCCCCCCTTCTGCGTGTGCCTCATCTGCTTCCTCGTCCTGGCAACAAAGATGCTTCAGAGAAGGGTCAGAACCAGGGAAGGGGGTCCCTCGCCCAGCAAACAAAAGAAACCTGTGCCGAGGAGAACAATGAATACTATGCGCTCTTATGAGAGCACTTTGGACGGGAGCCACATGCGATGCAGCGGGAGGTCTTAGTCAAGCAAGTAAATAAATCTGGACTCATTTCTTTGCACAGCTGCTGACCAGGACAGCTGTGTTTTCTAGATAGAAGCGTAGCCTTGGGTATTTCTGTCTGTGCTTCTCTTTTAGCCATGGAGTTAGGCAAGAGAGGGAACTGACTGACCCATTTTCTTGACTTGGGAGTGAAAAGATTGAGGTCAGCTTCCATAGACTTTTAGAAAAAGATTGATTGGTTTTTAGCACTGATGTAACTGATAGAGTCCTTTTCTTGACTTGGGAGGTCAGTTTGCATAGACTTTTAAGATATACAGTAGAGTCTCACTTATCCAAGCTAAACGGGCCAGCAGAAGCTTGGATAAGCGAATATCTTGGATAATAAGGAGGGATTAAGGAAAAGCTTATTAAACATCAAATTAGGTTATGATTTTACAAATTCAGCACCAAAACATCATGTTGTACAACAAAATTGACAGAAAATGTAGTTCAATATGCAGTAATGTTATGTTGTAATTACTGTTTTTACGAATTTAGCACCAAAATATCATGATATATTGAAAACATTGACTACAAAAATGGCTTGGATAATCCAGAGGCTTGGATAAGCGAGGCTTGGATAAGTGAGACTCTACTGTATTGATTGATTAACTTTGAGCACTAATCTATAGCTGATAGACAACTTCTCTTAACTTAGGAAAGGAAAGATTAAGGTTACTTTCCATAGGCTTTTAAGTACTGTATATACAGTAGAGTCTCATTTATCCAAGCCTCGCTTATCCAAGTTTCTGGATTATCCAAGCCATTTTTGTAGTTTCAATATGTTTTCAATATATCGTGATACTTTGGTGCTAAGTTCGTAAATACAGTAATTGCAACATAACATCACTGTGCATTGAACTACTTTTTCTGTCAATTTTGTTGTATAACATGATGTTTTGGTGCTGAATTTGTAAAATCATAACCTACTTTGATGTTTAATAGGCTTTTCCTTAATCCCTCCTTATTATCCAAAACATTCTCTTATCCAAGCTTCTGCCGGTTTGTTTAGCTTGGATAAGTGAGACTCTACTGTACTCGAATATAAGCCTAGTCTTTCAGCCCTTTTTTTAAGACTGAAAAATCCCCCTCTCTGCTTATACTCAGGTGAGGGTCCTGGTTGGCTTATATTTGGGTCAGCTTATACTTGAGAATATATAGTACATTTATTATTTTTCTCTATTATTATTGGTATTATTTCATTTATTATTTTTCTCTATTGTTGCTATTATTACATTTATTTTACTCTATTTTTATTATTATTAATAATACATTTATTATTTCACTCTGATCTTATTATTATTACATTTATTATTTTACTCTATTTATTACTACATGTATTATTTTCCTGTAATAATAATAATAATAATAATAATAATAATAATAATAATAATATGTATTATTTTACTCTATTATTATTAAAAGAATGCATAAGCACATTTACATTGAAGAAGATGAGAATAATGATTTAATCAGAGTTGGACAATCTTATCTTAAATTAGAGCTTTATGTAAATATTCAAAAACATTTATCCTACTGATGCCTCAATTAATATAATTTTATTGGTATCTATTTTTATTTCTGGAATTTACCACTCTCGGCTTATACTGGATTCAATGTTTTCCCAGTTGTTTTGTGGTAAAATCAGCTTATATTCGGGTCGGCTTATACTTGAGTATATATGGTAATTGATAGACTGATTATTACACTAATCTATAGCTTCTCTTTCAGCCCTGTTGGCCTTCATAATTGGCAAGATGGGAAACAGATAAACTCATTACCTTGAATGGGGAGGTGGAAGGTTGAGACTAGTTTCCATAGTTTCCTCTTTCTCATCAGTTGGCTTTGACAAGAATGGCAGGTTTCCCCCCCCCCCTCTTTTTCTTGTCATATGGTTACATGGTTACATGGTCCATGGTTACATCTACACTGTAGAATTAATGCAGTTTGATTCCACTTTAACTGCCCTGGTTCACTGCTATGGAATCCTGAGAGTTGTAGTTTTACAGGGCCTTTAGCCTTCTCTCCCAGAGAGTGCCACTCCAAACTATAACTCCAATTCTTCCATAGCACTGAGCCATAGCAGTGAAAGTGGTGTCAAACTGCAATAATTTTCCAGTGTAGAGGCACCCAGGGGTGAACAACCCTTATCTGAATTGCCTGGTACTGTAAGTGTTTTTAGAGCTTGAATTTTGGAACACTTGCATCTATGTATATAATAAGATATTTTGCAGATGGGATCTACAACTAAAAAGGAAAATTATTACCTTGCATTCCATACTGTATTCACATAACCTGAAAGTAATTTTATCCAATATTCGTAATATTTTTATCCCCAAAACAAAGTTTGCATTCATTAGATCACATGAAAGCAAAGGTGCCACTCTCTCAGCCTTTCCTGTGGACATTTTTGGATATTGGAGTATTTTGCACAAGGGGTGGGTCACATAATGTTCTTGAAGGAATAATGTTTCAAGTTCCTCGCTATTTTTACATGCCTGTAAACCACCCTGCTACCTATCTAAGGATAGATGCAAGATACTGTTTAATTATTCCTACTACTCCTACTAATAGCAAAATTGGGAAATGGAGCAAAAATACGGAACATATTCAGGGCTGAGCATGACCTATTTTTATTTCATGTGCTCCAGCCATTTGGGCGTCTTAAGTTACCGTCCCTGTCTCCGTTTAAATTAAATTAAGGTTTTCTTTTGCAGCATTTCTTAACTGGGTGGGCTGAAACATCTCCCTTTTTCTAATGGTGAATTTTTTTTGTCTTCATGCGGGTGTCAAATTCAAGCAAAACAGAAAAGGAATTCTGGGCATCTGCTCAAAAATTAGCATTGCTACGCTAGGCATGCATCTGCATGGTGGGATTAATGCAGTTTGGCATTAATCTGAAACACTGTCATCTCAGGTCAAAAATGACTTGAAGGCACAAAAACAAGAACATGTCAAAGGGTCTTCATTGCTGCCTTTCCAAGGGAGCCATCTACATTGTAAAATTAATACAGTTTTGATACGTTAACAATCATGTCTCAAAGCTATGGATTCATGGGACTTGCCGTTTAACTTTCTCGACGAAAGAGTGTTGGTGCCTCACCAAACTACAACTCCCAGGGTTCCATAGGAGTCATAGTGGTTAAACTGATGTCAAACTGCATTAATTCTACAATGTAGATGCTATGATAGGTTTTTGTTAAATAAATTACATAGCTGGGCAGAGGAGAATAGTATTATTGCAGAGGAACAGCCAGAACTTCAATAAGGCAGAAGCACAATTGACCAATAGACTTAATCCAAAACAGTCTGAAGAAACCAAAGGGATGCTGATAGATTTTACCTTGGCCTTTGACTCAATTGATAGACCGCGTTTGTGGGCAAAGACTAATGTGGATAGATGACTGTTGTCATTATTGCACCAGTTATATTCGGGGACAGACCTAAGAGTATGATTAGGTCTGTCAGCTAAGCTCTCAAACAACATTGAAACAAGAAGAGGAGTTAGACAACGTTGTTTGCTGGCACCTTTTCTGTTCAATTTCTACCTGAACAATCTCGTGGCCTAACTTAGCTCCCCCTGATCACTTCCCACCATCAGGAGAATTCAAGTCTTATTATATGCTGACGATATGGTCCTCCTGTCAACTACACAAATAGGACTTAGGAGACTCTTGAGGACACCAAGTAGAATTCATGACCAAAAGAAGTTGAGAATTAATCATTCTAAAACCAAAGTGATGGTATTCTTCAAGAGGAAACAGAAACATAAATGGCAACTGGATGGAGACACATGTCAGAGCTTTAAATACTTAGGCATACCCTTCTCATATAATGGTAACTGAACGAGTCATATAGAGGCAGACAAACTATCCATCTGGAGGTCAGCAGAATCAATTCTAATCATTGGCATGTCCCACAATTAAGATTTTTTTGCCTCTAAAAAATACAGTTGCTATACGGAGCAAAAATATGGAGACAGGGTAATACAAAGAGGGATGAATGTACCCAGAGCTGTTTTAGCCCTTCCCCCAGGACACCATCTGCCTTGTTAAGGCTTGAATTGGATCTTCCCTCACTTAAGGCCAGAATGCATAAGCTTAATATCTCATATGGGAAGAGACAATGTAGATGCTTTTGAGCCTTTCCTTTTAAGAATGATTTCTTGATGGAAATCTCCGCCTTAGTTGACAGGTGGCAAGATAATGAGTTCATACAATTCTCCTAACTTGCTGATGAGAAAGTCAAAGCAGGAATCCAGCCAATTCTCCACTGGAAAGACGCTTTACAGTCTAGGAGCAGTCATCAAAAAGACCCTACATGATTTGGGAAGATGGGATAGTAATTAATTACAAGTAACTAGTTCTTTGGTAGCTAGAATCCTTTAGAGATTGTGTCTCCCTTATCCAAATGCTTGGGACCGGAATGATTTTGGAATGCCTTTGGATACATATACATTATGAGATATCTTGGAGATGTAATCCAGATCTAAACACCAAAATCATCGAAATACCCCTTAGAAACACGACCTGGAGGTAATGTTGGGCACGATACATGGAATCATTTTGTGGATGAAGCAAAGTTTGCATACTTTGCACCTATTAGAAAGCAAAGGTATCACTATCTCAGCCACCCCTGTGGGCAATTTTGGAGCATTTCAGGTTCTGGATAAGAGATGCTCAAACCTAGTCCTCATTTTCAGTCTCAATGAGGGGTCATGCATCTCATTTCCATCCTCAATAGAGGTTGTGCTCAGAGAAAGGGAAGCACATAGAGGACAATGGGTCTGTTCTCTTGGAGATGTGCAGCTTCAAACAAGTGTGGTCCTGGCAATGAGGTTCTTGAGAAGATGGGTGAATTGGGTTGCGGTGAGTTTTTAGGGCTGTATGGCCATGTTCCGGTAGCGGTCTCTCTTGATGTTTTGCTTGCATTTGTGGCTAATGACATCTTCAGAAGTTCTGTTGTAGTGAGGGAAGTGGAGTGTATACATGCCTGTGGAATTGTTGGGATTCATCCTGGACTACTCGAGTCTAAATGTAGTCAGATAGATGATAGAGTTAGATTGAGTGAATCCTTTCCCCGTTTCCAAAGCATGCCTAAATAGGCTCACCATTGTTTCCTGCTTCTCGTCCTATTTGGTCAGCCCACCCTTTGATGTTTCTAAAAATGTGATCTGTCCTAAGACTTTGACGTAACTTCCCCAATTTGGCCTTTGGAATATTTATGGCCCTAGAGAAGAAGCGACCCACGAGGCTTGGTTGCCATTCCAGCTTCCTGCTTTGTTCCAGAGAGGACGCACCTCTGTCCTCTATTAGTCAAGATGTAGCTATCTAGAGCTTTGTTATTTTGATCCGTCTATGTGTATTAGAACAGGATAGATTAGATAGTTAGGTCCAAACCTTTTCTATCCACCAATGGAATTCTTTTTACCTCAATAAATGCTTTTTAACTTTAAAGCTAACTTTGCATCCCTTTGCCTTCCTGAAGACACAGAGGCCTTCTAAAACTCACACTGCGTAAGTCTCACCGCTGCAATTTTTACTCTGCTATTTTAATGGGAATTTACCTCATTAAGAGGGTGATTAGAGCTTAACGGCTCATCCATTCCCAACAGGAATAATGTCCAGGGTGGGAGAAATAACCCTTGTCTGTTTGAAGCAAGTGTGAATGTTGCAATTAAAAAGCTTGATTAACATTGAGTAGCCTTATAGCTGCAAAGTCAACCAGTGGGGTATTTGCATTGAGGTAACCTGGCTGTTGTTGCCTCTGTTTGGGAGGTATTGACTTGCACTTGGTTGTTTGCTATCTGGAGTTCTCCTGTTTCTGAGTGGTGTTCTTTATTTACTGCTTTAATTCTGATGTTTTTTAATACTGGTAACCAGATTTTGTCCATTTTCATGGTTTCCTCCTTTCTGTTGAAATTGTCCACGTGCTTCTTGTGGATTTCAGTGGCTTCTCTGTGTAGTCTGACATGGTGGTTGTGGGAGTGGTCCAGCATTTCTGTGTTTTCCTATACTATTGGGTTCATCACTTGCCCTGCTATGGCTGACTTCTCTGGTTGAATCAGTTCATGGGTCACATTTCCATGGGAATTGAGGTGGAGGCGGAGGAGACGATAATGCCTCAAAGGCTTGCAAGAACCTTGCTGATTCAAAGCCTTGTCGCTGGGCCTCCGAAGCTCCATTATGTCTCAAACCAGGCCCAGGAATGTGGCCACACAAGAGGAAAGAGGGCTGTGCCAGGAAGAGGAAAAGAGATGTAGTATCTCCCTGGGGCAGAGAGAGAGAGAAAAGGTTTCTTTCCTCCCCTCATTCTTTCAAAGGGAAACCCCCCTGCTAGATCAGAAAGCTTTGACTCATTTTAGTCATTCCATGTACCTGGATCACAAGTATTTTCTTGTTCCATGTACCTGAATCATGGGTGTTTTTGAATCATAGACTTGGAAGAGATCACAAGGGCCATTAAGTGCAACCCGGTTCTGTCATAGCAAGGACACACAATTCAAGCCATCCAGATAGGTGGCCATCCATCCTCTGCTTAAAAGCCTCCAGAGAAGGAGATTTCTGCCCAACTCAATGGCAACATATTCCACTATTGAACAGATATATTTAAAAATATTTTTATCAGATACATAACAACATAATTTGTGAATAGGAAATACACAGCTAACACGTTTCCCTGAAAATACGACAGTGTCTTATATTGTGTTGTCGAAGGCTTTCATGGCCGGGATCACAGGGTTGTTGTATGTCTTTCGGGCTGTGTGGCCATGTTCCAGAAGTATTCTCTCCTGACGTTTCGCCCACATCTATGGCAGGCATCCTCAGAGGTTGTGAGGTATGGATAAATTAAGTAAGGAAAGGAAAGAATATATATCTGTGTAGAGTCCAGGGTGTAGCAAGAGTCCTTTGTCACTGGGAGCCAGCATTAATGTTTCAGTTAATCACCCTAATTAGCATTGGAAATGTTTTGTCTCTTGCCTGGGGGCATCCTGGACTCTACACAGATATATATTCTTTCCTTTCCTTACTTAGTTTATCCATACCTCACAACCTCTGAGGATGCCTGCCATAGATGTGGGCGAAACATCAGGAGAGAATACTTCTGGAACATGGCCACACAGCCCAAAAGACATACAACAACCCAGTGTCTTATATTAATTTTTGCTCCCAAAGATGTGCTAAGTCTTATTTTCAGGGGATGTCTTATTTTTCCATGAAGAAGAATTCACATTTATTGTTGAACAAAAAATGAACATTTATTATATACTGTACAGTAGTTGTCATCACAAACTAGTATGACCAGACAAACTGTGAAATCCTATCAAGAATTGCTTGCTACTACCATTATTTCCATGTACATCAATCTATGGTATGCATATTTACTGATCTTGCATGCTCTGGTGTTCTGCTCGATGGACATGCTTCCAAACAAAAACTTTGCTAGGTGTTACTTTCGGGAGAGATCTTATATTTAGCAATTCAGCAAACCTCTACTAGGTCTTATTTTCAGGGGATGTCTTATTTTCGGGGAAACAGGGTATTGTGTATACACATAGTAAATAATGAAATATTTCTATATCATCTATTCATCTCTGTCATTGGTGGAGGTCTCAGTAGTTTGTGGAAGTCAGAACTTAATCAATTGAAGGTACTGCAGATCGCATCATCGGTTGTCCATACTCATAGAATCATAGAATCATAGAATAGTAGAGTTGGAAGAGACCACATGGGCCATCCAGTCCAACCCCCTGCTAAGAAGCAGGAAATCTCATTCAAAGCACCCCCGACAGATGGCCATCCAGCCTCTGCTTAAAAGCCTCCAAAGAAGGAGCCTCCACCACGGCCCCGGGGAGAGAGTTCCACTGTCGAACAGCCCTCACTGTGAGGAAGTTCTTCCTGATGTTCAAGTGGAATCTCCTTTCCTGTAGTTTGAAGCCATTGTTCCGTGTCCTAGTCTGCAGGGCAGCAGAAAACAAGCTTGTTCTCTCCTCCCTATGACTTCCCTTCACGTATTTGTACATGGCTATCACATCTCCTCTCAGCCTTCTCTTCTGCAGGCTAAACATGCCCAGCTCTTTAAGCCGCTCCTCATAGGGCTTGTTCTCCAGACCCTTAATCATTTTAGTTGCCCTCCTCTGGACGCTTTCCAGCTTGTCAACATCTCCCTTCAACTGTGGTGCCCAAAATTGGACACAGTGTGATTCCAGGTGTGGTCTGACCAAGGCAGAATAGAGGGGGAGCATAACTTCCCTGGATCTAGACGCTATTCCCCTATTGATGCAGGCCAGAATCCCATTGGCTTTTTTAGCAGCCGCATCACATTGTTGGCTCATGTTTAACTTGTTGTCCACAAGGACTCCAAGGTCTTTTTCGCACACACTGCTGTCAAGCCAGGCATCGTCCCCCATTCTGTATCTTTGATTTCCATTTTTTCTGCCGAAATGAAGTATCTTGCATTTGTCCCTGTTGAACTTCATTTTGTTAGTTTCGGCCCATCTCTCTAGTCTGTCAAGATCGTTTTGAATTCTGCTCCTGTCTTCTGGAGTGTTAGCTATCCCTCCCAGTTTTGTGTCGTCTGCAAACTTGATGATCGTGCCTTCTAACCCTTCGTCTAAGTCGTTAATAAAGATGTTGAACAGAACCGGGCCCAGGACGGAGCCCTGCGGCACTCCACTTGTCACTTCTTTCCATGATGAAGATGATGCATTGGTGAGCACCCTTTGGGTTCGTTCGCTTAGCCAATTACAGATCCACCTAACCGTAGTTTTGTCTAGCCCACATTTTACTAGTTTGTTTGCCAGAAGGTCGTGGGGGACTTTGTCGAAGGCCTTACTGAAATCCAGGTACGCTACATCCACAGCATTCCCTGTATCGACCCAACTTGTAACTCTATTGAAAAAAGAGATCAGATTAGTCTGGCATGACTTGTTTTTGGTAAATCCGTGTTGACTATTAGCAATGACCACATTTGTTTCTAAGTGTTCGCAGACCACTTCCTTAATGATCTTTTCCAGAATTTTGCCTGGTATTGATGTGAGGCTGACCAGACGGTAATTGTTTGGGTCGTTCTTTTTTCCCTTCTTGAAGATAGGGACCACATTCGCCCTCCTCCAATCTGCTGGGACTTCTCCCGTTCTCCAAGAACTCTCGAAGATAATTGCCAGTGGTTCTGAAATAACTTCCGCTAGTTCCTTCAGTACTCTTGGGTGTAGCTGATCTGGCCCTGGGGACTTGAATTCGTTTAGAGTGGCCAGGTGTTCCTGGACAACTTGTTTCCCTATTTGGGGTTGGATTTCCCCCAATCATTCGTCCATTCCATGTTGCTGAGGTTGAAGATGGCTTTCTTTTTGTGAGAAGACCGAGGCAAAGAAGGCATTAAGTAGTTCTGCCTTTTCCCTGTCCCCTGTCACCATCACCCCATCTTCTCCTCACAGAGGCCCTATCGCCTCCTTTTTCTTCCTTTTTCTACCAACGTAAGCAAAAAAGCCTTTTTTGTTGTTTTTTATGTCCCTGGCAAGCCTGAGCTCATTTTGCGCTTTAGCCTTGCGAACCTTTTCCCTACAGGTGTTGGCTATACGTTTGAATTCTTCTTTGGTGATTTCTCCCCTTTTCCACTTCTTGTGCATGTCACTTTTGAGCTTTAGCTCAGTTAGAAGTTCTTTGGACATCCATTCTGGCTTCTTTGCACTTGTCTTATTTTCTTCTTTGTTGGCACTGTTTGCATTTGCGCCTTGAGTATTTCACTTTTGAAAAACTCCCATCCATCCTTAACATCCCTACTCTCCCAAATGTGTTGTTTTTATGATTAATCATTATGCTTTAATTATGTTCAGTTTGTAGCAATGAAAATACATCCTGCATATCAGATATTTACATTACGATTCATAACGGTAGCAAAATCACAGTTATGAAGTAACAACAAAAATAATTTGATGGTTGGGGGTCACCACAACATGAGGAACCGTATTAAGGGTTTGCGGCATTAGGAAGGTTGAGAATCACAGTATTAAAGGGTTAGTTAATATCACCATTAGGTCATCCGCATACTGTTGAACAGAGATTCGCATCAGGAAGTTCTGCCTAATGTTGAGGTGGAATCTCTTTCAGTCAACAGGGTCCAATCCTGCACAATTCCTTTTGTCCTGAAAGTTAGAGCAAGAAGAAGGGAGCAAAGAAGCCATTCAAAGACCTCCATATGTCTGTCTTTCCAGTTTGTGCTCTCCTTCTCGGAACCTGTGCATGTATTTGTGTGAAGAGCAATGGAGATAGTTGAGTTCTGCATGCTTTATTTCAGAAAACCTGCTGGGAAGGGTGGAAAAGTGTCGTCTCCTTTTCTTGCCTAAAGTTTAAAAATAAATCCCTTATAAAGGCTTAAACCCTCAGCATAGGAGAGTTAATGATCTCCTCAGGGGAATTCAAGCCCGCTTGACAACCAAACCGTCTCTGACTCAGAAATGTTCATTATTTCCCAGCAGTGGCTGTTAATCTGGTAATTTGTTGAAAATCTCTCTCTCTCTCTCTCCTCTCTCTCTCTCTCTCTCTCTCTCTCTCTCTCTCTCTCTCTCTCTCTCTATATATATATATATATATATATATATATATATCACGTGTTTTCACCCTCTGCCAGTGTTAAGAATGCATCTACTCTGTAGAATTGATGTAGTTGAACTCCACTTTAATGGTAATGGCTGAGTACTATGGAATCTTGAGAGTTGTAGTTTCATGTGGCAGCAGGACACTTGGGCAGAAAAGGTGAAAGGCCCTGAGAAACTACAACTTCCATGATCGCATAGAACTGATCGATGGAAGTTAAAGTGATGCCAACTTGCATTAATGGACAATGGGCTCTGTTGTCTCTATCCCTGGCACTTAATTCCTAATTCTCAAGACAATGTAATATTTAGGATATATCACAGATTACCCAGGACAAATTATGACCTGTTGGGTATATAGGTGATATTAGGAAGGGCCCAAGGTGCCGAGGAATACTCTTCCGCCATCAGAAAGAATCCAAATGTAGATCTAAATTGGAGATATTCATTTCCTGACCGGAAACAGCTCCCAATCCCCATGTTATGCTGGAATCTTGTTTGTGTCTTAGGCATCTCTCAGTTCCTCTATGGAAGCAGTTGGAATTGTTTGCATGATGTGGAATATTTGTATTGGGATGTGCATAAAATACACTCAAAAAGTGGAGCATGCACATGAAATGAACATTAGATTGAGTATTTTGTAATACTTTCAGGGGCTGGGCTTAGCACAGTGGGCTAAACCACTAACTGTAGAAAATCCTGCCAATCGAAAGGTCAACAGTTTGAGCCTGAATTGGGGTGAGCACCCACTGTTGGCCCCAGCTCACTAGGCAGGTCGAAAGCAGAATTGCGAGTAGATAAATAGATACTACTTTTAGCTGGGAGATAATAAAGGCGCCCTTAAGGACGTCAATCTGGAGCAAAGCTCCTCAGCATGGAGGATGGAGTGACAGCACCCCTCCATGGGAGGCCAAAATTGAGTGCAGCCTCCAGGATGTCGGAAATAAAATGGGAAATGCCTTTACCTCTGTTGTGTATTGTCTGTCCTTGTTAGTTGTGTAATGTTATTGAATGCTTGCCATATATGTGTTCTGTAATCCGTCTTGAGCCCCCATGGGGTGGGGGGGATAGAGCAGAATATAAATACAGTATATTATTATTATTATTATTATTATTATTATTATTATTATTATTATTATTATCATTATCATTTATTATTATTATTATTATTATTATTATTATTATTATTATTATTATTAAAATGTCATTCTAATGCATAGTTTTGCCATTCACATATACACAAACCTATGAAAAGTAGGCACGAGTGGCCGAGCACCATCAGTGTGTGGTCAAGAGGCCAAAAGGGAGGAGATGTTGTGGCAGATTGCTTTTGTCTCATCCAACTGGGAGGAGTATGATTCCTCCCACTACTGAATGAACTGGGCTGTTTTTGTCATTGAACCCAGTTTGCAGCAATGGAAGGCTGCTGAAGGGGGAATGTGGGAGGAGGAGAAAGAAACTGGGTCTTTTAAAAAGTGGGATTGCAAAGGACTGACTGAGATTCTTCCCGTCAAATCAGGTCACGTGTTCCTCATGGTGTGGGTATATTGCAATAGACATTCAGGAGCACAGAACATTAAAAGCATGCAGAGGATTAGGAATCTAGAACAAAAGAACCATGAAAGTCAGGTCTGTTGGCACACGTTTGATGAGGCTGCATGAAGAGATAGAGAGAAAATGAATTGAGGAAGACGGGGAAATGAGTCATTGCAGTATAGTAGGTAAGAATGACTGACTGCTGGGGAGAAACCAGGCTGGGAGGGTTTGTCAGCAAGGTACGTTTTGCATTTTGTAATTGGTTCTTTATGGAGCGGCTGGCTGCGGATGTGTGTTTCAAAATAGGCTAAAAAACACTGCTGCTTTTTAGCCTTTACTGCTGGATGCAGTTGGAATAGGCTGCAGAGTCTCCTTAGCTATCCCCTCTCAATTTGGTCCCATCTGCAAATCTTATCTGCATGCCTTCTATTCCATCATCCCAGTCATAAAGACGCTGAATAGCCCTGAAAGGCCCAGGGCTAAACCTTCTTAAAGGCCCTTCTTTCCAGGATGACAGAGAGCCATTGGGAAGCACCTTTTGGGTTCGACTAGATGATCCTTGTGCTCCCTTTGAACTCTAGGATTCTGTGTTTCCACACTGGACTGGCCCAGGGTGTCTTTACCAAGTCTGTCCTTGAAAAAGTTGCAATTGGAGATGAAAACCAGCTCCAATTTGGGTCCAATGATCTCCATCATGTGCTTCCATTTCCTCCTTTAAGCATCTCACAGCCTTTTCTCATGTTTTCGTCACTTTGCTGCCTGTCACTTGGCTTCTGATTTTGGCCCTTGGAGGCTGTCTCAAGGCTTCTGCTGGCCAGAGGACATAACCAAGTGCTAAATAAGCTGCTTCGTGTCCAGCTTCATGAGTGTCTTTGGGGAACTGTGACAAAGATCCTATATGTCATTTCTATGTGTGCATGTCTCTCTTGTTTTTGTGACCTAAAAATGATGTCTCCTTCAATGCTCCTCCTTCATGTTGACGGGTTCAGTAAGATCATACAGACATTTTCGCCCGCGAGAAACTATATGGCATGTAGTGACTATTTCTATTAACATGGTAGTTATACTCCCACTTATGTGTCTATTAGTACTCTAAATAGCACCATGATGGCCCAACCGTACCCTGAGTACACTGTATTCAATTTGGACTGCCTGGCCCTAACTGGAGGAAACCTCTGTGGAGGATAGCCCGAGGCTGTGGCGCAGACGGGAGAGCAATGAATCACTGACCAGGAGGTCATAAGTTCGAGGCCCGCTCAGAGCTATGTTTGTTGTTTGTCTTTGTCCTATGTTAAAAAGGCATTGAATGTTTGCCTGATGTGTGTAATGTGATCCGCCCTGAGTCCCCTTCGGGGTGAGAAAAGTGGAATATAAATGCTGTAAATAAATAAAATAATAAATGGACTGTTAAGTTTGCAAAAGACGATAGAGCACAATACTGAAGGGACAAGTTCCCCCTTTTTTATTGGTTAACTGGCTGGTTGCCCTCCATTCAATGGATAAAAGACCTCTTTCTGTTGTTCTGCTTCTTGGGATTGCTTAGTGATAGCATTGTGCTGCTCACCTATTTTTGTTAAATTCCTTCAAAATACTGTGAATCACTTTATTGCTCAGGACCATGAGAGGAGAGCTCTAGTTGCAATGTTTTCCAAACAAGGGTGATGCTTCCTCCGGCAGGAGTTGGAGCATCAAAGGGGGGAGTGAAGGGGTCAGTAACAGCATACAGACATTTTCAGTTGCATGATGTTGTTTGAGACAGTACAGTGTGCCATGTGATCAGGGAATGAACAGTACATACAAAGAAGTGGGGTCCTTTTTATACTTCATCTTGCTCGCATCACCTCGGCTGATGTTTCTGTACCAATGAAAACTATGTAGTGCCTTGGAATGCCTTGAATATATGCCAACAGTATAAATGCTTTGTTCAAAGGCTGTACGGGGTCTTCAGGAAATTGTGTTGGAGTGATCTACTTGGAGGCCCGGCCAGTTGAAATAAATCTGTATTTTTCTTTTCCCACTTAAAGTAAGGTTTGTTGTGTTTTCTAAGAATCTACCATAACAATGTGGCCTCAGAAATTCCCTAATCAACAAATGCATTTTTGGGGTGCCAAATCAGGCCCTTCTGGAATGGCAATTTCCTTATAAAGATTGAAACCCACAACCGAGGACGTGTTTGCCAACCATTTGACTGAAATGACTGCAATGGAAACTCTTTGTCATCCCTCCTTTTTCTAAAAGACAATCTCTCTGGGAAAATTTCTCAGCATGAGTGGGTTGACTCTTCGTCCCCCATGTATTCATGGACAATTGTCTTTTCTTCGCCCAACTGCAAGAAATAACAATGCTGTTTCTGCCTCTATGAATAGACAATCCTTCTTTTTCTCCTTTCTAGAAGTCTGAAGGATTATAGCCATGAAATAAACTCTATTTTTGTAGTGCTTCTCCTCTATCCATGCAACAAAGAAGACAGTTTTATTAGATGTGCACATACTGTATACATAACTAGGTTAAAAGCAAGAAAGTGCTTTTAAAAAACACTGTTACACATGCTAACCTTCTCTGTTTGCATCGCTGAGTGAAGCCATCCTATTTTCTGCTTCGTGAACTCGCCAAAACCAGTTCGAGCAAACCCATATTTTCCCACATGTATGTTGTACAGAGTTAATGGGAAAAGCAAGATATAAATGAAAGTGTGTGCAAAATGAAGACAACTAGGTCTGGTGTTTAAGGCTCATGCCTTGATTATGAAGTTTCGTGGCCTATATATTCCTGACCTAGCAACTATATTCTCTATGGAGTAGGAATCTTGAACATTTCTCTTCACCTCCTTTTCCTTTCTGTCTGTCTGCCTGTCTGTCTTATAACAATGACTGTTATGGGGACTGTGGAAATTGTATGTATTTCATGAAAGTAACTTTGCCAAAAACTTATCAGAACCTCCCATTAGGTTACAAACTAATGCAATGAAAAGTATTGTAGTGGAATGACTACTATGCGGAGATACAGTGAAGCATTAAAAGATCAACCCGAAAATCCATGTTTACGCTCAAAGTATGCCACATCTGAAAAAAAGGATGAAAGTATAATCCCAAAAACTATGCCCAGTGTGTCGTTGTGGTCTTTCCTTTCAGTGTTGTGGTGGCCGTGGTGCACTTCCACATTATTTCTGGCAAACCTAGAGTGACACTGTCATAGGTTGCATCTGTTGGGCGAGTGGGTTTATTAACAAAAGACCCTCTCTATAAATGTATAGCAGAGTAAATTATTAGCAGCAGCGTGACCCAGCACCAGTAGCCAAAAGTGATAAAAAGAACACAAACACACAGACCAATGTTATCTCTTCCTTTGGGGGCTTTTCTTTGTAACAAAAAAATATGGTTACACTGTTTACAAAAACAAAGTTTCCACAATAGAAATCAAGTTTTTTATATGTCCTTTGCTTCCATGCTGGGCTTCTCTCTGATGCAGATAAACAGCTTCGCTCTCACAGAGCCTCCTCTCACACTAACTTAGACAGGAGCTTCACTGATAGCTTCACACACAGCAGCTTTCACACCAGAGCTTCACACATGAAGCTTTCAACCTAGGGCTTCTCTCACTGAAGCTTCTCAAACTAGGCCGCCTTACACTGAGGCCTTCTCCCACTGAGGCCTACCATACTGAGGCCTCTCTCACACTGAGGCCTACCACACTGAAGCCTACTCAGCTACAGGCACACCTGCTTATATTGAACGGCAGCTTTCACTTCTTCACTTCACTTTACTTTATTTCTTAATTAGTCGCTCTCCACCAGAGTGCTCCGAGCGACTTACAATTTAAATATCATTCCACAATATAAAAAACATTCAACATAAAAACATTCAACATAAAAACATTCAACATAAAAACATTCAACAATGACTATTTGGCAAATTAGATCTGATTTACTTAAATGCACAACCAAACAGCCAAGTCTTGAGCGCTTTTACAAAAGGTCGCAACTCCGACATTGCTCTGACATATGGAGGCAATGAGTTCCACAGAATTGGAGCATCGGTCGAAATGGCTCTACGCCTTGTAGCTTCCAGGTGTACCTCCCTTGGGCCCGATACGTATAGGAGATTTTCTTGGGAGGTGACCACTGATGGAAAAAAAGGAATGAGGTGGTCCCTAAGATATAATGGTCCTTGGCCATTTCAAGCTCTAAATGTCAGGATCAGTATCTTGTAAGAGATCTGATGTTCTAATGGTAGCTTTGGTAGTCATTGCACCCATTTAGCCCTTTCAGTTCTAGACCCACATTTTTGTAATTAAAAATACCTCATTAATTTTTAATATTTCTGACAGCATCTACTCTATTGAATGAATGCAGTTTGACATCACTTTATTTTATTTACAGTATTTATATCCTGCCCTTCTCACCCCGAAGGGGACTCAGAGCGACTTATAGAACACACATATGGCAAACATTCAATGCTGATTATATTATCAAGGAGAGACAACAGAAATAGAGGTAAAGGCAGTTTTTCCTATCTAATTTCTGGCATCTTGGAGGCTGTGCTCGACTCCAGCCCAGAGGGGTGCTGTCGCTCCATCTTCCATGTCGAAGAGCCTTCCTCCCGATTGATGTCCTTAAGTGCGCCTTTATTACCTCCCCGCTAAAAGCGGTACCTATTTATCTACTCGCATTCCTGCTTTCGACCTGCTGGGTGGGCAGGTGAGCTGGGGCTAACGGCCAGTACTCACCCTGCCCGGGCTCGAACTGCTGATCTTTCAATCTGCAGGATTTTTCTGCAGCACGGATGTTTAGCAAGCTGTGCTAAGCCCGGCCCCTCTCTACTTTGTGTGATGGTTCAATCTTATGGAATCCTGAGAGTTGTACTTTGGTGAAGCAGCAGCAGTCCTGGGGAGAGAAGGTTTAAGACATTGTAAAACTGCATCTCCTTTGACTCCATAGCATTGAGCCATAGCAGTGCAAGTGGTATCAAACTTCATTAACTCTGCAGTGCAGCTGCACCCTAAGTTGGTGCCAACCTCACAGTCAATTTGGTGCCAGGTTAGTTTCTGGATCTACTTGTTCAGCAAGGCATTAATGACTCATAGTCTTTGTTGCAGATTCATTACATTGTTAGAATCTCTCTCTCTCTCTCTCTCTGTTTGTATGTGAATATATCTTTATGTGTTTGCGTATCGGGTTCAGAGAAAAACACTGGCTGATTGTATTGTATTTATTTTCAGAATGTGAGACATCCATCATACAAACACAATGCCGAATGATACAATAGAAAAACAGAGCAAGGAGCAACACAGTAATTATTTGAGTCTTGTTAAGAGATGCAAGTGGGATAGTAATAATGATAATACAAGATGATAAACATAGTATAATTAAGAGGAGAAAAAACCACCGGATCTTTATCCACATGAAGACAGATTACTCAAGTCCTTATTGTTTGTGTTTTTCTTTTGCAAAAGACAAGCCAATAGGCATATTAAATCTCTCTTAGATAAATTCCCTTAGAGATCTGAATGCAGCTTGGTTGATTTATTAGGAGAAATCGATGCAGTTGCTCTGCTGCCAAGATATATTATTCTGATCCATAACAAATATTAGAGAGACAAAATGCTTGTGCAGTGGCACATCATGGATGCACCCGTTATCCATCCTGGGTGTTATGTTTTTAAAGAAGTATGTATGGGTGGGATATAAATAGAAGTGCTAAGCAAATAAGGATAAAATATTCCCCTGTCAGGCTGTTGGAGCCTGTTTTCTAGCAGCCGCCTGCAATCATTAGTTCTGCTTTACTAGAAATCTCAGTTACTTGACTGGAACACGAGGTCCCTTTCGGCGGCACAGCTGTGCTTCTGCGCAAGTCAGCACCAAGGGGCCTGATGTCGCCAAACAGCATAGCAATGGCCCTGTATTCCCTTCCTTTCTCTGCAACAAGCGGTGCTGCCCTGTTGCCTTCCAGTGTTGTGGATATAACATGCATTGATTTCAGAAGGCCTTGATATTCTCTCAAAGGAGTGAACAACATCTGGCCTGGACAATGCTAATGTTACGTGGTTTGGGAATTGGTTCCCTGGACGAAACCAAAGGTGCATGTATCTAATGCAGTGGTTCCCAACTTTTGGTCCTCAATGTGTTTTGGATATCAACTCCCACAATTCCTAACAGCTTACCAGCTGTTAGGAATTGTGGGAGTTGAAGTCCAAAACACCTGGAGGACCAAAGGTTGGGAACCACTGCATTAGATACATGCACCCTTTGGGTTTTTTATCCTGGACTTACATAGTTCAAGAATGATGATCCTCCGTCTTCACTATCTTGGGGATGGATCCGTAGATGGCTGAAGAAACCTATTCTTGATCTGCATGTTCTCCCGCAGTGAGGACATCGGTTTCCAGGTGGAAGGCGGTCTCGGTCAGGGTTGGCTTGCCGGGTCTTCCTCTTGGCACGTTTCTCCCTTAAGCTCTCCATTCGTGCCTCTTCGAACTCTGCAGCACTGCTGGTCACAGCTGACCTCCAATTAGAGCGCTCAAGGGCCAGGGCATCTTGATATCTCTACGGATGTCCCGATCATCAAACACTCTCTGCTTCATATGGAAAAATGCTGCACTCGCAGAGCTCTGGCGGTGTTGTATTTCAGTGTCGATGTTGACTTTTGTGGAGAGGTGGCTGCCAAGGTAGCGGAAATGGTCAACATTTTCTAATGTTACACCATTAAGCTGTATTCCTGGCATTGCAAAGGGGTTAGCTGGTGCTTGTTGGAAGAGCCCTTTGGTTTTCTCGATGTTCAGTGAGAGGCCGAGCTTCTCATATGCTTCTGCAAAGGTGTTTAGTGTGGTTTGTAGGTCTGTGCGCATTTATCCTGGACCATAAAGAAGGTTCTGTCCACAATCTTCCAGGGCTATATTCAACATCTTTGTCAATGACTTTGAATGTAGAATAGAAGTAATTTGATACTTATCTGCAGATGACACCAAATGGGAAGCAATGGCTAATACCATATTCAATCTGTTTCTGGATGATGGACTTTTTGTCTGGATGTTAGATTAGGTAATCCTACCTTGTCAGCTCTCACGCTCAACACTGGGATGCCATAGGGCTGTGTCTTGAGTCCTCTGCTTTATACTCTTTGCACATATCAGTGCACTTCTGTCCATCATAGCAATATCATTACCAAATTTGCAGATGATATCTCTGAAGGTGATGAGTCTGCCTGTCGGGATGAGGTGGATCGGTTGTGGTGCAGAGACAATAGCTTGATTCCAAACATCAATAAGGCCAAGGAGCTCATAGTGGGCTATGGAAAGAACAGACCAGAATTCCAACATATATATTTTTGAATTATTACCATCTGGCAGACAGTACAGGGTGACAAAGACAAGGACAAACAGACTGTGAGAACTTTTATCCTAGAGCTGTGGCTATGTTGAACTCCATGGCTTCGCACTGATGTGACATTGGGGGCTGTGAAGTGGCGGAGGGAGTGTGTTGTTTTTGTGATGTATGAAGCGGAAGGCATTTGATCTCATTGTACAATGTACAATGAGAATAAAGCTATTATATTCTACCTCAAAGGACAGGGTCAGGATCCGAAATGGTCTTAATAGATTAAGACTAACAAAAACTAAGACTAGACTAACAAAATGGATTTCAATCGGGAGAAATCTAAGGTAGGACACTTCAGCAGAAAAAACAGTAAGGTACGACTTAGACACTTGGCTTGAAAACAGTCCATGTGAAGGGGATCTAAGACTCTTAGTAGAGCACAAGCTAAACGTGAGTCAACAGGGTGGTGCTGCGGCTAAAAAAGCCAATGTGATTCTAGGCAGTGTCAATAGCAGTCTTGTGTCTGGACTGAGAGAAGTCATAGTTCCACTCTCTTCTACTTTGATCACACCTCACCTGAAATATTCCTAAGTCCAGTTCTGGGCACCAAAATTCAAGAAGGGTATGGACAAGGTGGAATCTGTCCAGAGAAGGGCGACCAAAATAGTCCAAGATTTGGAAACTATGTATCCCAGTGAGGACAGACCTAAGGAACTGGGTATGTTTAGCTTGGAGAAGAGAAGGTTGAGTGGGGACTTGACAGCCATGGAGACTAAGACACAGCGGAGCAAAGCATTCAAATTGCAGGGAAAGAGATTCCTCTTAAAGTTTTTCCAATCTCCATTCCACTTAAACATTAGGAAGAACTTCATGACCTTAAGAGCTGTTGCAATGTGGTGCCTGGGAGTTCGGTAGCATCTTCTTCTCTGGAGACTTTTAAGCAGAGGCTGGATGTTCATCTGTCAGGAGGGCTTTGATTGTTGTTCCTGCATTTAGAAGAGGTGTGTGTGGGTTGGGTGCCTCCCTTCCAACTCTATGATGCTAAAATGCCTTTCCATGCCAAGCTGTCATATAGAAAATAATGGCTAAGATGAAGGATGATGAAGCTCTTTCGGGCTAAGATGCAACATCTTTTGAGAAGAATTAGGATTTTTTGTATGCTGAAACAGATAGGGTGAAGTGTTTCGTATGTTTCAGGCTGCTCCACTAAAATAACCTACTTTTGACAAGTCAGCAGGTTTTCTCCCCTTCTTCTGCAATGATGAGTAGTTGCTTTCTGGGAGGAACCGTCTGTGTCGATGGATCACCAGTGCCAAGCTGGCAATTGGCACAACCGTAGTGGTTGGTGACTGTGTGAAGGAAAATGCATGCAAGGATTGTGGTTTGGAGAGGACCTGGCAATCTTTGGCAGAGAAGGCGAAAGAACCCCTGAAACTACAACTCCCAAGATTTCATAGCATTGAGCCATGGCACCTAAAGTGATGTCAGGCTGCATACATTCTATAAAGCAGATGCACCCACAGAGTCCCAATTTTGGGGAAAGACTCGGATGATGATGATAGGAATATTACTACTAGTAGTAGCAATAGTAATAATCACAAGCCTGAAAAAGTTACAGAAAATGAACACGTCAAACTACTCTGGGACCTCCGAATTTAGACAGAGTTTTGGAGCACAGTACTCCTGACCTCATTATCGTGTTATGGATCATCGATGTTGCAATCCCAGATGACGGCACAATTGACAAGAAGCAGCTGGAAAAGCTGATGCGATACGAGGATCTAAAGATCGAACTGCAAAGATTCTGGCACAAGCCAGTAAAGGTGGTCCCAGTGGTGATCGGCACACTGGGTGCAGTGCCTAAAGACCTTGCCCTGCACTTAAACACAATCAGCGCTGACAAAATTACCATCTGTCAGCTGCAAAAAGCCACCTTACTTGGGTCTGCACACATTATTCGCGAATACATCACATAGTCCTAAACACTTGGGAAGTGTCCGATGTGTGATGCAGTGTATTCATCTTGTTGTGTATCAAATAATGATGATGATGATGATGATGATGATGATGATGATGACTGGGGCTTTAGTTGTTTCCATGGAACAGATTTCTTTTCCCTCTTCCCAAGGCAATTGGACCTCCATATCCATGGATTCTGTATCCACGAACTCAACCATACATATTTAAATGAAATCCCAAATCTTGATTTTGCCATGTTCTATATTATGCCATTGTATATAATGGGATTTTGATATCCACGTAAGTCCCAGGACCAAACCCAAGTGGATACCAAGGGTCCACTATCACTCACTCACACACACACACACACACACACACACACACACACATGTATATGTGTGTGTGTGAATGGATAAGGTAAAGGTTTTCCCCTGATGTTAAGTCCAGTTGTGAATGACTCTGGGGGTTGGTGCTCATCTCCATTTCGAAGCCAAAGAGCCGGCGATGGAAATCTCTCTCATATATATAGATATAGATATATATGTGTGTGTGTGTGTGTGTGTGTGTTTGTGGATATATATATATATATATATATATATATATATATATATATATATATATATATGAGAGAGAGAGAGATTTCCAATTTTTCCCCACACATACAAGGGGGAAAAGTTTACAAGTTTCTTTTAAATCTTTATCTTAATCAACGTATTACCTTAGGAATCTAAACATTCAAGATAGTCTGTTAGTAAGTTAGTAATGTAGAACAAAGTTTGCTATGTATCACTATGACTATCATTTTTGTCCCCTTAACATTACACAGAGCTTATATATTTCAATATACACATTCTATTTAAGAGGTGTTAAATCCACTATGCTTCTGAGCACTGTTTCCCTATACATCCATTAGAAGGAACAGGGATCTCCACTGCATGTGTTCTGGCTTCGTTCCAATAATGTGCCGATCCCTGTTGACGTTTTTTCGGTCGTCTTTCTGACAAGGGAGACTTTCTTGCTTGGGAACAATGGGGTGGGGGAACCCACACATTCCCCATTGGCACGCACTTTGCCTCCTGCGGACACAACAAAAGAGCTGTCTGTGTTTCCTCCCTTGGCTTTGAATGGCAAAGAAACAAGCGCAGAGGGGCGGATTGAGAAATGCCACAGCTGGGCATCGAATGGGGGAAAGGGGCTCATTGGAGCAGTCTATTGTGTGTGTGTTGAAGTATTCCTCCCTCTTGAATTGACCTTTGGGGATTACAACTTCTGGAAGTGAGGCCTGTTGACTGAGGATTCAGGGAGTTGAATAGAATGATATAGAAACACAAGAGATCCCAAGTCCAACCCCCTTCTGCCAGGGACTATGATGAAGACACTATAATCCTATGGAAGCAGTCTAGAATCACATTGGCTTTTTTTAGCTGCTGCATCACACCGTTGACTCATGTTCAGTGTTGGTGATTTATGTATGGGAAAGCTCCCCCGCAGAAATGGAGGGATGTTTCTTATCTTGATGTGGGATGATGAGAGAAACCAACCGAGACCCTTTCTTGATGCTTGAAAAGTAACACGGTTTTTATTTACCAGCTGACAGACCCTGCTAGGAAACCTTTTTCCAAAAGAGAGCAGAGCCAAGAACAAAGGAAATCCCCCACTTTTATACATTCCTGGTTACCTCAGTTATAAGGCAAAGTTACATGCATGGTCATTTCTACATAACACATTTAACCCTCTCAACATATGGTTCATACATTAGTTCTTCTAAGAGTAGGCTCTATAGATAAACATTACATTTTCAGACCATCTATCAAGTCATGAGGCCTCTTTCTACTTTTCCATTAGGCTGGTGTCATTTCCATGAGGTGTCATTGTGTTTGCTGTCTGTTGATCCCTGGTTTGAGAAGGTAGGAGACCCTTTTGTGAGACCTTGTGTTCCTGAATTGGAGCCAGCTGATTCTGTTGTGCCACAGGAAGAAAGTAGTTCTTCCCTGGATGATGGGAATTGCCTTACAGACAGATTGGATCTTAGCAAGAATGTTTCCCATGAGACTCTGCCAGAGACTTTTCCTGACCCTGAGATGAAAGTAAGGGAGATGGAAGACACTGGCTTGTTGCTCATAACTGAGTGCCTTCAATTACGACAAGATAGTGCCAAGCAGAGGCAATTACAGTTTTCGCAGCATTTGAAAAATAAACAGAGGGATTCCAGGTGTCAGACAGATAGTGTCTCCATGGGGAAAAAATGGTTTCTTAAGGTATTGTAACATTGTATTTTCAGGAGAAAGTCGCCTTTTCCTTGAACTCCACGGTGGGAGATGCTTGCCTTGGTTTCATGTCATGTTTTTCTGTTTGTGTTTGAGGAATCTCATTTGGATACAGTTCTGTTTAACTTTTGAGGACTTTGGCTTTATTCTCAGTGTTATGGAACTATTACTATTGGAAACATTTTGGAATGACTTTAGAATCCTTTGCTTTAGATGTACAGTTGCTTTGAGCTGTTATGTGTACCTTGGAATGTATTTTTGAAATAGCTTTTTTCTATAGAACACTCATTTCTTTAATAAACTTTAAATCAGTTTTGCATTGGGGTATGCATTCATAGAATCATAGAATAGTAGAGTTGGAAGAGACCTCATGGGCTATCCAGTCCAACCCCCTGCTAAGAAGCAGGAAATCACATTCAAAGCACCCCTGACATATGGCCATCCAGCCTCTGCTTAAAAGCCTCCAAAGGAGGAGCCTCCACTACAGCCCGGGGGAGAGAGTTCCACTGTCGAACAGCCCTCACAGTAAGGAAGTTCTTCCTACTATTCAGGTGGAATCTCCTTTCCTGTAGTTTGAAGCCATTGTTCCGCGTCCTAGTCTGCAGGGCAGCAGAAAACAAGCTTGCTCCCTCCTCCCTATGACTTCCCTTCACGTATTTGTACATGGCTATCATGTCTCCTCTCAGCCTTCTCTTTTGCAGGCTAAACATGCCCAGCTCTTTAAGCCACTCCTCATAGGGCTTGTTCTCCAGACCCTTAATCATTAAGCTGCAGAACATTGCCTTTGATCACAAGGGTTGCATTCATGTGTAACTCCCCATTGTGCACCCAGAATGGAAACGGGTGGGAATCCACTTCTAGCTTTGCAAAGTGGATACATTTTTAGATACTAAACCGAGGTGTGGGATACACTTTATTTATACTCTGCTTTATCTCCCCGGAGGAATTCAGAATGGATTATAGTATAGACATATAAAGGAAACATTCAATGCCTTTTACACAGTGAACAACAACGACATATAATACACAGACAAAGGTGAAGACCTTCCCCTTTCACCTCCACCGTCTGTAGGCAATACTCAACTCCGGCCATGGGGAGGTGCTCTTGTTCCATTTTTCCATGCTGAGGAGCCTGTTGTCCACACACATCTCCAATTTTGTTGCTGGCATGTCTGCATGTGGCGCTCTTTTACTTTCCCACCAAGGCAGTACCTATTGATCTACTTGCATTGCATGCTTTCGAACGGCTAGGTTGGCAGAAGCTAGGTCTGACAGAGGAAGCTCACCCCGACTCGCAGCTTCGAACTGCCAAAACTCTGGTCAGAGTTCCAAGGAATCAATGCAAAGTCTAGGACACAGATGGAGTTTAAAGAATGGAGGGGAGTTTAAAACTAGTGTCCTTTCCTTGCCCTCCCATCTCAATGAAGAAGGAAATATTCTTTGCATTCTTGGCAAGGAAGCCATTCCTGCACAGGTGAAGTAAGGACTCTCTTCCCGGCTTGCAAAGAAGAGCTTTATCCCGACAAGGGACTAATGAGGAGCTTTGCTGGTTCTGGCCTAATTAAAGGCATCTGTGGTGAGTCCAGGAGCAGCCTTCTGACAGAGGTCCCTGGCGAGGCCCTGTTCTTTCCTTAGATTGTGTTCTGCTGGGAGAGGCCAGGTGTGTTGATGGCAAAGTAACAACATCCCAGGGGGTTGCTCTGCTCTTTCTTCCTTTCTCTCTTTCTCTCTCTCTCTCTCTCTGGAGCAGGCTTGGGCAAACTTGGGCCCTCCAGGTGTTTTGAACTCCAACTCCCATAATTCCTGACAGCCTACCAGCTGTTCGGAATTGTGTGAGTTAGAGTCCAAAACACCTGGAGGGCACAAGTTTGCCCAAGCCTGCTCTAAGGGCAGCTTACAGCATTAATTAAAATAAGCATCAGATACTAAGGATGTACAGTAAACTATTCCATTTAAAATAGTGCTCATTAAAAACATTTATAGGCATTCAAAATATGAAGAGAATAAAAGTATAGCACTCAGTGGGTAGTCTACTAGCCTGCCTAAATAAAAAAATCTTGGCATCATTGTTGCTTTAATAGTTACCCTGATGGACTGCAAATCCCAGATTTATCCATCCAGCATGCTAGCTGGGAGTTGTAGTTCAGCAGAGTTGTTCCACTCTCTGCTTTTTTTAAAAAAATGTCATTTTCAGCACAATGAATTTGAAATGCTTAGATGTGACTGTAAATGGGGGATTCTAGTGTTGGCTAACAAAGGAATTTGATCCAAATCGAACATCCCTTATTTGAAGTCCAAAATACTCCAGAAGTTTGGAGTGACACCTTTGTTTCCCAATAAATAATAAGGGAATAAAAAGGTTAGGTTAAAGGTTTTCCCCTGACATTATGTCTAATTGTGTCCGACATGGGGAGTTGGTGCTCATCTCCATTTCTAATCTAAAGAGCAAGCGTTGTCCTTAGACACCTCCAAGGTCATGTGGCAGGCATGACTGCATGGAGTGCCGTTACCTTCTTGCTGGAGTGGTACCTATTGATCTACTCACATTTGCATGTTTTTAAACTGCTAGTTTTATTGTAAGCCGCCCTGAGTCCCCTGTTGGGTGAGAAGGGCGGGATATAAATATTGTAATAAATAAATAAATAAATAAATAAATAAATAAATAAATAGGTTGGCTGAAGCTGGGGCTAACAGCGGAAGCTCACTCTGCTGCCCGGATTCGAACCTATGACCTTTCAGTCCGCACGTTCCACAACTCAGTGCTTTAACCCGCTGTGCCATCAAGGGCCCTGGGAATAAATCAAGCAATACAAAATTAATAATAATAATAATAATAATAATAATAATAATAATAATAATTTATAACATTACCCTAAAGCTATGTATATAAGGCATATACGAAACATGAATGAAAGTCATATTTAAACTTGGGTCACATCTCCAAGATGCATTTTACAGAGTGATTTGCCCTCTGTTCCTGAATTTCTCCTTCTCAATGAGTGCTGGAAGTGTAATTAATTTGGAGCCATTTGCATCCGATTTGCTGAGGTTGCAGAAAGTAATTAAAGCTCAAGGCTGTTAGGAACCACTAGCTGGAAAAGGACCAATTCTCCTGGGTCTCCTGGCTGGACGGAGTCTGCTTATTGGGTATTTTAACCGTCTCATGTATTATGCTTTTTCTTGGGTCTTTTGCACAGAATTATTAACAGCTGAGAGATTCGTCTTTATGTTCCTCATCCACTCGACTTTCCTATTATTATATTATCTAAAATTCCCAATTACTCTAAGACTGACGAAGAGGGACCATGAGAGATAACGCTTGATTTTTCCAACATCATGCCTGACCATTTTGTCTTGATTTCGTTTCCACTGGTCCTTTGTGTTCTGCAAATCATGTTTTTTGCACATGTTGCAGTGCATCATCCTCGTCGCCTTGATTGATATACCACCTTCTTCCCAAAACAGGAAACAGTACATGCCAAATCCATGTTCATACCCTGTGAATATCTTTGTCATTTTTTCCTTCCTTCTCTCTCTATTTCCTTGGTAATCCTACTTTAAAAATCCCATTAAGAATGCTTCAAAAATACCCTGAGCAATAAGGCCACTGAGCAGAAACTTATAATGTCACTTAAATGATCACTTTCTCAGTATAAGGAGAGGATTCAGCAAGCCCTGTTTTTCTGAAACACCTTGAAGGCAGAGAAGACAAGATTGGCTTTGCCAGCTGGCCAAGGAGCCAGAAAACAGCCTTGGGTTTCTCCAAGGACTTTTAAAGTCGCTCCATATTCCGGCTTTGAAAGATGAATCCCTCCAGTATTTTCTGTTGGCCATGGGGGTTCTGTGTGGGAAGTTTGGCCCAATTTTATCATTAGTGGAATTCACAGGGCTCTTGGATTGTAGGTGAACTATAAATCACAGCAACTACAACTCCCAAATGTCAAGATCTATTTCCCCCAAACTCCACCAGTGTTCAAATTTGGGTATATTGAATATTCAGTGCCAAGTTTGGTCCAGATACATTATTGTTTGGAGCCCACCGTTCTCTCTGGCTGTATGTGAACTACAACTCCAAAACTCAAGGTCAATGCTCACCAATTCCTTCTGGTGTTTTCTGTTGGTCAAGGGAGTTCTGCGTGCCAAGTTTGGTTCAATTCCATCATTGGTGGAGTTCAGAATGCTCTTTGATTGTAGGTGAACTACCAGTATTCAAATTTGGTTGTGCCAAATTTGTGCCAAGTTTGAACATACATTCTGCATACCAGATGTTTACATTACAATTTATAACAGTAGCAAAATTACAGTTAATGAAGTAGCAATGAAAATAATTTGATGGTTGGGGGTCACCACATCATGAGGAACTGTATTAAGGTGTTGTGGCATTAGGAAGGTTGAGAACCACTATTATAAGAAAAGGAAGTTTCTTCTGGCAATTTTGGGGGGCTATTTTTTGTTGTTTTGCAGGAGAAGGCTAGTTCTAAAGTCATACCTTTTGGAGTTTTGAAAAAATAAGATTTTGAGCCGGATGTATTCAGTTGGATTGGATGATTGTTGGGCTTTGAAGCCTCCCGAAGTCCACAGAGAAAGAAGGTAGACACACAGATGATATAGCTACATTGGATACAAAAACAAAAAGGATACTGTATTGCATCCAACCAGAGGCTGGATGGCCATCTGTCAGGGGTGCTTTGAATGTGATTTTCCTGCTTCTTGGCAGGGGGTTGGACTGGATGGCCCATGTGGTCTCTTCCAACTCTATGATTCTATATTCAGCATTCACAGTAGGCTGTTAGGAATTGTGGGAGTTGAAGTCCAAAACACTTGGAGGGCCAAAGTTTGCCCATGCCTGCTCTAGAGAGACTCTAAATCCTTTATTGTGTATATCTATCCTACTTTTATCTCTTGATTGAAACACAAAGCTGATGCCAAGGTGTAACAGGAAAGAAAGCCAGCACTTGGCCCTCCTCCAAGGTTGCACATCCAAGGCAGTGGCGTTAGGAGCGTGATGGATTGGGACTCTCCAAGGGACTAATCGATCGAGATAATTGAATCTCCAGCATTTCATTAGCCTCCCTTGGGTCAGGCTTTACAACTGCTGCAATGGCTTTGGTTCGTTTTAATGGCGCACAGTTCTCAAAATGAGCTCAGCAAACAATAGAGCTCCGTTAAAGTTCAGACTAAAATCTGGAAAGGTTTGCTCACTTCTCCGACATAGAACCTGACAGCTATTTAATCTGCAAAATAATTTCACGAAGTTTGGACTTAAACCCAGAATGGATACACTACTCTATTGACATCTGAGCCAAGCCATTCCCACCTGTTTATTTATCTGGTTTGATGCAGATAGTATTTTGAAGGAGACATGATTTTTCTTCTTTTTTTTAAAGGAAACTAGGCAAATTGATGGGAAAGGGCCATATTCTGCAAGGGTGTTCTGCCCTTTTTGCTGTCTTTGAATATATATTTTTGATGGATTTTAACTGTGAATTTTTAATGCTGTTTGTGTTTAATTCTGTTTTAATGTTTGTATAAGGTAAAGGTAAAGGTTTCCCCTGATGTTAAGTCCAGTCATGACTGACTCTGGGGGTTGGTGCTCATCTCCATTTCTAAGCCAAAGAGCCGGCGTTGTCCGTAGACACCTCCAAGGTCATGTGGCCGGCATGACTGCATGGAGTGCCCTTACCTTCCCGCCGGAGCGGTACCTATTGATCTACTCACATTGGCATGTTTTCGAACTGCTAAGTTGGGAGAAGCTAGAGCTAACAGCGGGCGCTCACTCCGCTCCAGGGATTTGAACCTGGGACCTTTCGGTCTGCAAGTTCAGCAGCTCAGCGCTTTAACACACTTCGCCACTGGGGCTCCTAATGTTTGTATGTTTGTATGTTTTCAATTGTATACTAATGCTTTTATATCAGGCCACTTTGAGTCCCCATTGGGGAGAATGATTTATTTATTTATCATGTCAGAAGCGAATTGAGAATGTACTTATAATGTGTAGAAAAACCACAAAGTTAACAACTTGGCATGATACTAGATTTCCTTTGACCAGAAGCTGGCCACTTGGAGTGCCTCTGGTGTCGCTGTAAGAAGGTCCTCCATTGTGCATGTGGCAGGGCTCAAGCTGCATTGTCTGTGGTTTGCTCTTCTCCACACTCACATGTTGTGGACTCCACTTTGTGGCCCCATTTCTTAAGGTTGGCTCTGCATCTCATGGTGCCAGAGCACAGCCTGTTCAGCGCCTTCCAAGTCACCCAGTCCTCTGTATGCCCCGAAGGGAGTTTCTCATCCAGTTTCAGCCACTGATTGAGGTTCCAGGTTTTAGCCTGCCACTTTTGAACTCTTGCTTGCTGAGGTGTTCCTGCAAGTGTCTCTGTGGATCTTAGGAAGCTGTTTCTTGATTCAAGGCATTGGCTTGCTGGCTGATATCTGAACAGAGGATGTGCCGTGCTTTGCCCATGCTTTGGTCCTTTCATTACTGGTTGCTAGTTCCCGATGGATGTCAGGGGGTGCAATACCAGCTAAGCAGTATAATTTCTCCAGCGGTGCAGGGCGTAGACATCCTGTGATAATGAGGCTCATTAAGAGCCACATCCACTGTTTTAACGTGGTGTGATGTATTTCACACTGGGCATGCATACTCAACAGTAGAGTCAGGCCTGTAGCGAGGGGGCGGTTTTAGGGGTTCAACCCCCCCCCCCCCGAAATTTTTCAGGTTATAAAAAAAACCCTGGTTTACTCATGAATTTTAACTGGTTAACCAAATCCCCATGCTAAATCTATGAGATGCAAAGCATTAAGAGTCCCTCCAGGCACTATCTCAAGCAGATATTGACAGGTTTGTAGCAGGGAGGGGTGTGTGCTAGGGGTCAACCCCCCCCCCCCCCCGAAATTTTCAAAACCCCTCCCGAAATTTTTTTCTGGCTACGGCCCTGAGTAGAGTAGCAAGGGTAGATGTCTTCACTGTGTCTGGTTGTGATCCCCAGATTGTGCCAATCAAATTTCATATGATATTATTTCTAGCGTCCACTTTTTGCTTGATATTCAAGCAGTGCTTCTTGTAAGTCAGAGCATGATCCAGAGTGACTCCCACGTATTTTTGTGTGCTGCAATGCTCCAGTGGGATTCCTTCCCAGGTAATCCTCAGGGCTTGAGATGCTGGTCTGTCCTTGAGATGAAAAGCACATGTCTGCATCTTAGATGGATTAGGATTAGCTGGTTTTCCCTGTAATAGGCAGTAAGAGCACCTAAAGCTTCTGTTCAATCATTTCAAAGCTCCATGCTTGAGTGGTGATGGCACATGAGAGAAGCTTCCCCGTAGGATAGTAACACATTCTGGCATCCCCTGGGCAGTCTTTGCAGACGGCTGATTCTCTCACACCAGAATAATAATAATAATAATAATAATAATAATAATAATAATAATAATAAACTTTATTTGTATTCCACCCTCTCTCCCCAAAAGGACTTGCAGTGTGTGTGTGTGTGTGTATGTATGTATGTATGTGTGTTTATATATGTGTGTGTGTGTGTGTGTATTTGTGTGTGTGTGTGTATACACACACACCTCTTCTATATCTCAATCAAGGCACAAAGTGGCTCATAACATTAGAAAGGAATACCATTTCCTATCCATAGCCATGAAGTTTGGTTTCTTACGTTCCTTGTTCCGGCCGAGGACCTATTGTTGTTGTGTTTTCAAAGTCGGAAGAAGCGTGGACAATATCCAACACTTTATGTGATTTCCGACAGCATCCGACCCCATATAAATAAACACAGAAGGGGAAACGGGATGCCTCCCACTGGAGAGGAAGCCTTTGTGTTCCTCTTCATATCCTTTCTCTTGGACTTAATCATAGATGATAGGTTTCCTCTGCAATTGGCTGCAATTTGCAGAAATAAACAGTGCTCTTGCTGGAACGTCTGTGGGATGGAAGGAGAGGCAGATCATTAAAAAGCAGAGACTCAATGGAAGTAGAGTTTTCATGAGAGATGCCAGGTTAGCTGAACCTCCGTCGCTAATAAGGCAACTTCTTTTTTTCCCCATCTTTCCAGCTGCTTTGAAATTGGACTGCTGCAAGATGAAGAAGACTCTGAATTTCTATTCCATCATTGGCCTCTTAATAGTAAGTATAAATTTTCTTATTAAATAAGGAAAAATCTATGACTTTTTTACCCTGGTTGTTTTCTATCCTATATAGCTCATCCCTCAACAATTTGTATTGGTTTGCAATTTTAAAGACTAATTTAAAAGTAAAGGAAAAATAATAAAAAAATCAAAGACCATACACAAAGCAGATTTATATCTGTATCTACATATATATGTTTGTACCCCAAAGGTTCCTACATGGCTTGATGGATCTCAGCCAAACTTGGCACATATATTCTTCCATGCCCAACTTAAAATACTGGTGGGGTTTCAGTTGAAAAATCAACCCTGTTTTGGGGCTAGGACCATGTAAATAAGTAAACAGATATGTATGTATGTGAAAATATGTTTGTAAGCTTGTATCTCAAAGGCTCCTACATGACTCAATGGATCTCGGCCAAAGTTGGCATGTATATCCTTCATTGTCCAACTTAAAATACTGGTGGTGTTTCAGTTGAAATATCCACTCTGTTTTGGGGCTAGGGCCACATAAATGAATAAATGGGTATGTATATGTGCAGAGCTGAGATGCAGCCACAGGAGGGCAATATAGAGATAGAAAACCCATCTCAGAAGGAGAGATGGCCAATGGAAAACCAGAATACTATATTCAAAGGAGTGTATTTTTCATGCATGGATGGAATAATTAATCTGTGCTGATAAACTGAGTACTGAAACATTTATGAAACATGAGGTTATGGGTCCGGTTTAGCCCCGAGTATGCATTTTCTAATGGGACTATTCATGGTGGTGGTGGTGGTGATGATGATGATAATTTGAAGTTAACAATGAGTGTTTTAATACATAAAATTAGAAAGTGCAGTGGCTGATATGCAACAGTATATTACTAAAACTAAGCAGCTATCCAAGTAGCCACTATGATGTTTCACAAAACAAAATCTCAAAAAAATACAGTAACCTAATACATGGCTACACTAACATGCATATAACTTCAAAAACTACAGTATTCAGTGAACCTCTTAACTCATTTTCTGTTGATTTCCATATGACCACACATCTGCTTTTAATAACAGTCCAGCCCAAAAACCACTGAAATCTGCCCCCATCTTTGATGTGAAAAAGGAATAGACAAATCCCAGTCTTTCTTGAAGTTCATCAAAGATTTCTCCTGGTTTGTAAAATTTAAATAAAACAAAAACTGGAATTCCCCTGTCTTCTGAGTGTTTTCAGACAGGAAACAATCAGGGCCAGCTAACACTTTCCAACAAAGGATTCCTCCAGGCAGGAAGCAGCCAGGCTTTGAAGCTGTAATGTCAGTAAATGCTAAACAAGGTGGCCAATTGCAACATTCACACTTACCCCAAACAGACAAGAGTTCTTTCTCCCACCCTGGACGTTATTCCACAGATATATAAACCTCCCTTGTCTAGTTTCCAAACAGACCTCACAACATCTGAGGATGCCTGACATAGATGTGGGCAAAATTTCAGGAGAGAATGCTTCTGGAACATGGCCATACAGCCTGGAAAAATCAGAGCAACCCAAAAACTACTACTACTACTACTACTTCTTCTTCTTCTTCTTCTTCTTCTTATTATTATTATTATTATTATTATTGCTGCCTCTCCTTAGGGCTGAACTAAAATCAGATAATATTTTAACCAATTAAAAACATACAAAAGAGTAAGAAAAACATCAAAATATGAAACAGAATAAGATAAGTTAGCAGGACGACAATGATACTTTCATCTTGTGTCTTTAAGGTGGGAAGTCAGTCTTAACTTTAGGCCAATTGCGAATCCTTTCTATCTGTATATTGCCATTGTTCCAAAATTAGGTGTCTTGTGTGGCTGAAACTGCTCAATTCTTTTAAGTTGGATCATGAAGGGTCTGTGTGCCAAGTTTGGTCCAGATCCATCAAGCCACGGAGGAACCTTTGTAATAACAACAAACAAGCAAACAAACATACATACCTGTATTTTTCTATATATACTAGCTTGGGAACCTGGCGTTGCCTGGATTTTTGACAAAGCCATATTATTTTGCATTTTATGCATTAAGAAAATGCATAAGGTTGTGGGTGAACTACAACTCACATTAGCCCCCTCAAACTCCATCAGTACTTAAATTTGATCATGTTGAGCATGTGTGGCAAGTCTGTTCCATCAGTTGGGTTTAGTGTGCTCAGGATAAACTACAATTCCCACTATGGTGGGTCAGTCCCTTCAAACCCCTCCAGTATGTTCAGTTGGTCATGGGGGTTCTGTGTGCCAGGTTTGGTCCAAGTCTATTGTCGGTGGGGATCACAATGTCTCTGGATTTAGGAGAACCACAACTCCCAAAAATCAAGGTCAGTTTCCCCAAAACTGCTCCAGTTGATCATGGGAGTTCTGTGTTCCAAGTTTGTCCATTGTCCATTGTCAGTTGAGGTCACAGTTTATCTGGATGTAGGTTGTTACGGATCTTGCCTACCTTACAGCGTTGGTGAGTGTCCCACCTTGCAGGGCTTGCTTGCAAAACCTCAGCAGAGCAAGGGCGAGGAGTGATCAGGAAGCCATTATAGTGAGTGCCGTCTGATTGGCTGATGCAAATGAGTAGGTTGCTTAGTAACTGGAGATCCACGGAGCTAAAGTGACAGTTAGAGCTAGGCAGCCAAAGAATTCTTTTTCACTTTAGGGTTGAAGTTTGAAACGTGAAGATAGAGTAGTTTTGGGAACTGTGTTTTGAAAAGGAAGCCTCTTTGAGGAATATAGTTAAATGCCTTCAAGAAAGGAAGGGCTGAGAACTATTTTGTGACTATTTTTTGGTGTTAAATCCCAGGAGAAGTGAATTTAAAAGTTTAAATTGTCCTTGGTGAAGGAACACATTTACACAGAATCCAGGTTATAAAACCTTCCTTTATAAGAGAAAAGCCTAACTTGTTATTGAAAACCACTACGCATCTTTACTATTACTGAAAACGCTTCTTTACTGCTCAAATATGAAAAAACAACAACTTCTGGTTGTCGTCACATGAAGTGTCTCGTGTGACTCTCTCAATGTCCTAATTACAGAGGAGGTTCCTGAATATAACATTGGTGGCAGCCTTAGTAGAAGTAGTGTGTTCAAATGCACCATATTGTTGGTGGCAGCTGAAACAAAAGCCTTTGCAATTTTTGGCAATTTGAAAAATCCTCTAAATTATATATTTTTAAAAGCCAATCCTCTATATAGGTGAAATACTACTCCCTAAAATTAAGGTGACTTCCCTTCAAACCGCTCCAGTATGTTCAAGTTGATCATGGGAGTTCAGTGTGCCAAGTTTGATCCAGGTTCATCATTGGGTGGGGGTCACAGTTATTGAAGATATAGATAGATATGGCTATAGACCAGGCATGGGCAAACTTGGGCCCTCCAGATGTTCCGGTAGGCTGTTAGGAATTGTAGGAGTTGAAGTCTAAAACACCTGGAGGGCCCAAGTTTGCTCATTCCTGGTCTAGATAGATCAAGGGAAGTCCTAGTCCCCTTCTCTTCTGCTTTGGTCAGACCTCTTTACCTGGAATAACGCTGTATCCAGTTGTGGGCAAAGCCATTCAAGAGGAATACGGACAAGATGGAAAAGGGTCCAGAGAAGGGCCACCAAAAGGATCAAAGGTTTGCAAACCAAGCCTTCTGAGAAGTGGCTTAGTTAGCTTTTCTTGGAGAAAAGAAGGCTGAGGATTTTTAAACAAAGGCTGGGTGGCCATTTGTCAGGAGGGCTTTGGTTGTGTTTTCCTGCCTGTCAGATGGTTGGACTAGATGGCCTTGGGGGTCTCTTCCATCTCTATGATTCCTTTGCAATTTCCTTGTTGAAGGACTGCAATTCTACTGTACATCCGTCCATCCATGTTAACAATTTTGGATTATTTAGGATTATTACCCCAGATAAGGAATGCTCATCCTATATTTATTTAGTTATTTACAGCATTTATATTCTGCCCTTCTCACCTTGAAGGGGACTTAGGGTGGATCAAAGAACATACATGTGCAGCAAACCTTCAGTGCCGTTTACACACTCACAAGACTGTGTGTGTGTGTGTATGTGTGTGTGTGTATAGGCTTTTCCCATCTTCAGCATCTTGGAGGCTTGTGTTCGGATCCAGCAGCGTTGGGGTGCTGTCGCTCCATCTTCCTGCCGAAGAGCTTTATTCGTAAACTTCTTTCTTGATCGAATTGCCAGCATTTTTCTGGCATTTCCTTATGGGTGCTTTAATACCTCCCCACTTTTAAGCAGTACCTATTTATCTAATCTCATTTTGCTTTCGAACTACTAGGTAGACAGAAGCTGGGTTAAAGGCCAGGAGCTCACCCTGACCCGAGCTTCAAACTGTCAACCTTTTGATTGACAAGATTTACTGCAGCTGGTGGTTTAATCTGCTGTTCTGAAGCCCGGACCATTATTATTGTCTCCGCTCTTTAAAATCCCTCTATGTCCCAACTCTATAAACTGTGGCTCTGCATCACTGCTCGGTCATTAACACAGACGCATTGCAAGCATCCATTCCCCCAAACAATCATGCAAATCATACATTGGGTTCTTTGCCGGCATCTCCTTTCTGCCTGCAGAAGTGTTTAAATCTTCCTCAGGGCTCCCTCTGTTATCTCCTTGTTCGGAAACGTTTCTTGGCAAACGGTTTGGAAATTACAGGCGGGGATGGTAACCTTAAACGAACCCAAGAGAGAAGGATTACTTTTTTCCCCCAGTGTGGCAATATGAACATCATTGCACTTAAATATCACTTCGGACCGGCGGAGCTAAAATCTTCTCTCGTTCCTTCTCCCCCCAAAATAAATAAAATAAAACACGTGGCAAATGAAATCCCAGCCAACGAAGGGGAAGAAATCTTAGGGGAAAGCCAAGAGAGCCGTAATGGTAGGACTTGCTGTGGTCTAAAAATAACAGTTTTGATCGCCAAAGATATGGTCATCGCACAAAGCTGTTGCTTTGTAATATTCAACTGGGTTTGAGACAGGATTGTTGTATGTTTTCCGGGCTGTATGGCCTTGTTCCAGAAGTATTCTCTCCTGACGTTTCGCCCACATCTATGACAGGCATCCTCAGAGGTTGTGAGGTATGGAGAAACTAAGCAAGGAAGGTTTATATATATCTGTGGAAAGTCCAGGGTGAGAGAAGAACTCTTTATCAGTTGGAGGCCAGTGTGAATGTTTGAGACAGTGTGGGTTTGAGACAGTTCTTCCCATTTCTTGGCAATTGAATAAGACTTCTGGAACACAGCTGAGCCTTCGTGCTGAGCCAAAACCAAAGGGCTGCATGTGGAGCTCCAATTTAGAGGACCCACCTCTCATTTAATGGCCATGGCTCATTGCTATACAATCCTGGGAATTGTAGTTTATGTAAGGCATTAGCACTCTTTGGCAGAGAATGCTTGAAGTCTTATCAAACTACAGCTACATGACTCTATAGCATTGAACCAAAGCAATTAAAGTTGATTCATTGTGCAGCATAGATGCACCCCAAGGCTTTCCTTTCAATTGCTGGAAGCTTTAGTATCCTAACGCTTTTGTTTTTAAAGAAGGAGTCCTAAGCAGGCAGCAATTGTGTTGTGGGCAATAGGAGAAATAATACCAAAAGAAATCCTTTAAAAAGGAAATGGTTTATTTTAAGGAAAACCAGCTGGAACTGACTCTAGTGTAGATTACTCCAAAAGTTACTAGAGGGAGGACAAAGAGCTGTTCTCCTCTATTTATACATTTTCAAAATACAGACATACAAAGAACATACTTTGGGCCAGGCTGTGGTGCAACTGGTTAGTAGCCAGCTGCAATAAATCACTACTGACCGAGAGGTCATGAGTTCGAAGCCCAATCGTGTTGAGTGCCCGACCATTAAATAGCCTAGTTAAATAGCCCAGCCCATTGTTTACCTAAGCAACCTGAAAGACAGTTGCATCTGTCAAGTAGGAAAATTTAGGGACGGCTTATGCAGGGAGGCTAATTTAACTAATTTATGTCACCATAAAAATGCTGGAAGATGAGAAAGTACTCCATCAAGGACTTGGTGTCACAGTGGATGATGAAGCGGCAGCTCCCCCTGTGGCCAGAATTGAGCATACCCTCATGAAGCCGGAAGCTGGAAAATGTTAAATAGCTTCTGTGTCTTTGTGTGTGTTGCACTGAATGTTTGCTATGTATATGTACATTGTGATCCACCCTGAGTCCCCTTCAGGGTGAGAAGGGCGGAATATAAATACTGTAAATAAATAATAATGTAAATAAATGCTTCTGCATACGTATCATCATCACTACGTCACTTTACACATCATAGAAAGCTCATTTTACCTTTTCTACATACATAGGGCATATAAGGGCATGTCTCAGCATTTTCCCTGTCCTGCCAGCTTTTGCATCCCTAAGAATCTAACACAGAGAGAGTCTGATTTTTCTATATTTCAGTGCTTCTAATGTGCATACAATATGTATGAATATCTATATTTTCCATCAATTGTAATGGCCATATTACAAAGAGGACACTTTTTGTCACTGTGCATGACATTCAGCAGTGCAGATGCATTCCTGGTCAGTTGTGGTTTAAAGTTGGCTTATTTCCACTAACTATGAGTAAGGTCAATCTCAGCTGGCCTGGCGTTTAAGTGACCGTGACAGGTGCCGCTTTATTTCAAGTCAATATTTCAGTGGTTTTTTTTTAATACAGCAGCAAAAGGATGCCAAACATTTTCTCCAGCCCTTTAATTCATCTCTGGTATTGACCCACCCTGTCTGTGGATATGAATATAACCCTATAACATATAATTCAGTCAGGCATGATGGTACAAGTTGGGAATCCCTTGTCCCAAAATGTTTGGGACCAGAAATGTTTTGGATTTTGGGATATGAATATATGTGTAAAAGTACATAATGGAATATCTTGGTGATGAACACAACATTCATTCATGTTTCATGTATACTCTATATCAGGCATGGGAAAACTTTAGCCTTCCAGGTATTTTGGACTTCAACTCCCACAGTTTCTAACAGCCAAAACTTATTAATTTATTTGCAGTATTTATATTGCAGTATTTATATTTATATTGTATTTATATTGTGAGTCCCCTCACCCCAAAGGGGACTCACGGCGGATCACAATGCACGTATACATGGCAAACATTCAGTGCCATTAGACATATGACATATAGACAGACACAGAGGCAATTTAATATTTTCCAGCTTCCGGCCTCATGAGGGTATGCTCGATTCCGGCCACCAGGGGAGCTGCCGCTTCATCGACCACTTGTGACACCAAGTCCTTGATGGAATACTTCCTCATTCCTTTCCACACACTGCTGGAAGTTTTTATGGTGTCGTAAATTAGTTAAATTAGCCTCCCCACATAAAGCGGTACCTAGATTTTCTACTTGACAGATGTCTTTCGAGCTGCTTAGGTCAACAGCAAGCTAGGCTATTAAATGGTCTGGAGCGCAGTACGACCGGGCTTCGATCTCATGACCTCTTGGCCAGTAGTGATTTATTGCATCTGGCAGTTAACCGGCTGCGCCACAGCCCGGTCCTGGTAGAAATTAAATGAACTGTAGAATTAATGCAGTTTGACGTGGCTTTAACTGCCATTGCTCAAAATGCTTTGGAGTCCTGGGATTTGTAGTTTGGTGAGGCACCATTGCTCTTAGGCAGGGAAAGCCAAGGGTCTTGTAAAACTACAAACCCCTTCTATTCCATAGATGTGAATAAAGGTCTCCAGAGTCTTTTAGCCTGTGACATGAATGATAAGGAAGCAAGTGATTTGGTTTCACCACTTTAAGGAGAAAACTCTGTTTTTAGGCCTCTGCGTCCCCCACAAAGGCATTTTTCCAGTGTGTATTTGTTAACTGAGTCACAGAATGGGATGTTTGGGTTTTATGGTCGGCTGAGCTGTAATTTGCAGCAAACATTTACAGTATTCTGGTTCCAAAGGCAAAGGCACAGTCTTAAAGGCAAAGGCACTAACATGGTACATGGTCAACTCCATCTAAGGCAGGCATGGGCCAACTTGGGCCCTCCAGGTGTTTTGGACTCCAACTCCCACCATTCCTAACAGCCTCAGGCCCCTTCCTTTCCCCCCTCAGCCGCGGCTGAGGGGGGAAAGGAAAGGGCCTGAGGCTGTTAGGAATGGTGGGAGTTGGAGTCCAAAACACCTGGAAGGCCCAAGTTGGCCCATGCCTGATCTAAAGCAAGGGCAAGCGATCTGTAGATAAAGCAGGACTGCAGTTGCCATCATCCTGCAATTGTGCATTTACTTGCTGGATCTGCATTCCAAAAAAATATGAAAATCCAGGCATATTGCCACCCATGACTCATTGGATCCAACCTCCACTCCAAGTTCCAACAGATTGTCGTGGAGATCCAAATGGATTGCAATGTTCCTTCTTTTTTCAAACAGCATAAAAGCAACAAAAAAGGTCAAATTTTGAAATCCTATTTTTTCCTTGTCTCAGGCCTTTTGCTGGAATGGGACTTGGGCACAAGGCTGCGGAGCAGAAGAGTACCAAAACGTCAAAGGCCACTGCGTCCCTTGCGAAGGATGTCCGCCGGGAGAGGAGCCAGATAGAGTAAGCAAACTGACCTGTAACAATTCTAGATGTTGTTGTTGTTGTTAGTAGTAGTCTGCTTTATCTCTCCAAGAGACCCACCTTGTGGGTTATGCATATAAGTGATGGATCAACTCTGTGCTCTTGGAGGCACCAACACTGCTGCCAATCTGTCTCCAAGGCAAATCAGGATTGATTACATTATATAACACAATTTTTGTTCCTGAGTTATTAATGTCATTTCCTAATTGGCTCTATCATAAATACATAGGCAAAGTATATTAAACTGCACAAACTTTGTTCTTGCGGGAGGGACATCCTGCTATAACACATTTGGCTCTAGTTTTTCAATGAATATCTCATCATTGAGTCTCAACTAATCCAACCTAGTTTGTGGCAGCCACAAAAACAAAGTTTCTTCAGTATACCGTATATACTCGAGTATAAGCCAACCCGAATATAAGCCGAGGAACCTAATTTTACCACAAAAACTGGGAAAACTTATTGACTTGAGTATAAGACGAGGGTGGGAAATGCAGCAGCTACGGGTCAAATTAAAAAATAAAAATAGATATTAATAAAATGGCATTACAGTAGAGTCTCGCTTATCCAATGTAAACGGGCCAGCAGAATGTTGGATAAGCGAATATGTTGGATAATAAGGAGAGATTAAGGAAAAGCCTATTAAACATCAAATTAGGTTATGATTTTACAAATTAAGCACCAAAACATCATATTATACAACAAATTTTACAGAAAAATTGGTTCAATACACAGTAATGATGTTTAGTAATTACTGTATTTATTAATTTAGCACCAAAATATCACGATGTATTGAAAACATTGACTACAAAAATGTGTTGGATAATCCAGAACGTTGGATAAGCGAGTGTTGGATAAGTGAGACTCTGTTGTATTTGAGGCATCAGTAGGTTAAATGTTTTTGAATATTTATATAAAACTGTAATTTAAGATAATAATAAGACTTTAATAAGATAAGACTGTCCAACTCTGAATATCTATATACTCAAGTATAAGCCGACCTGAATAGAAGCCGGCCAGGACCCTCACTTGAGTATAAGCCGAAACTAGGCTTATACTCGAGTATATACAGTAATTACTACTCCCAAAGTAAGTACTGCACAATTAAACAGGAAATAATACTTTCAAACCAGGAACAGATTTTTTTTCCAAATCTTCTAAGGCACATCTATATTCTAGAATTAATGCAGTTTGACCCCTCTTTAGCTGCCACGACTCAATGCTATGGAATCCTGGGAGTTGTAGTTTGGTTGAGACACCAGCACTCATTGGTGGAAGACTTTGCAAAACGATAACTCCCATGATCCCATAACATTGAGCCATGACAGACCAAGTGGTGTCAAACTGCATCAATTCGGTAGTCTAGATAGCACCCCAGGTTGAGCTCTATAAATAGCTTACCCGTATATACCCGAATATAAGCCGAGGCACCTAATTTTACCACAAAAAACTGGGAAAACATTGACTCCAGTATAAGCCGAGGGTGGTAAATTTCAGAAATAAAAATAGATACCAATAAAATTACATTAATTGAGGCATCAGTAGGTTAAATGTTTTTGAATATTTATTTATTTATTTTTTTATTTCCAATATTTCTACCCCGCCCTTCTCCCCGAGGGGACTCAGGGCGGCTTACACAACTGGTAGGATCACTACCAGTACATCATAATACAATAAAATAAGAATAAAACAGTTAAAATAATTAAATAACATAATAAAATACAATATATAAGATTTAAAACAATGCAACACCAAATATATATACCAATCATCCATCAGATGATTTACATAAATATTTACATAAAGCTCAAATTTAAGATAAGACTGTCCAACTCTGATCAAATCATTATTCTCATCTTCTTCAATGTAAATGTGCTTATGTATCCTTTTAATAATAATAGAGTAAAATAATACATGTAATAATAATAATAATAATAATAATAAATACAGGAAAATAATACATGTAATAATATATAGAGTAAAATAATAAATGCAATAATAATAATAAGATCAGAGTGAAATAATAAATGTATTATTAATAATAAAAATAGAGTAAAATAAATGTAGTAATAGCAACAATAGAGAAAAATAATAAATGTAATAATACCAATAATAATAGAGAAAAATAATAAATGTACCATATATTCTCGAGTATAAGCTGACCCAAATATAAGCCAACCAGGACCCTCACCCAAGTATAAGCCAAGGGGGGCTTTTCCAGTCTTTAAAAAAGGGCTGAAAAACTAGGCTTATACTCGAGTATATACAGTAATTAAAGTTCAGACTAAAGTCCTATGTGGATTCACTCCACTGTTAATATGAAAAGCACCATGTATGTCAAGTATAAACCCCTTTCCTTATATAGCTAAGCTGTAGATATCGCAAAATTTGAAGCAAAGTAATGATAATAAAGAAGTCACTTTTCAAATAATCTTTCTTTCCACATTTCTTTGTTTCAAATCAAGTTTCTAGCCCTTATTGATGGGAAACTGCTTTAGACAATTTGTGAGCCATACTTTCAAGGAGTTTCCAGAGGCAGAATTGCGTTCTACCTGAATCAGATTTCCCAGGACCAAGTACACGGTTTCAGTGCCAAACATAGCTAATTCTCCCTGCTTTTCCTTTTAAAATTTTAAGAAAAGAATTATGCAAGCTATATGCAGTCTCCAATCCCAATATACACCCAAACTGGCATCTACATGTGTAAGTCTCTGTATTGAAAACTGCTTTCATTGTTTAATAGTGATGACAATAGAGCCAGAAGGTGTTCTAGTGGATCTCGATGTATTGCTGCATTTGCAACATGCCCATACCTGTAAACATTTCAAAAACATCCTCTGGCATGTGTGATCCATCCTGACTAACCTTCTCCTTGATTCTCCCCACAGAAATGTGGCTCTGGGGCCGGTCTGGGGATGGTCTGCAAGCCTTGCCCGGCGGGCTCCTTCTCTCCAGGCTTCGGGCTGGACTTCTGCTGGCCGCATTCCCACTGCGAGAGCAAGAAGAGGGTCCAGGTCAGCCCCGGAACGGCTGCGGTGGACACCTTGTGTGGGGACTGTATGCCAGGGTAACTAACACGGCTTATTGTTTCCTTTCTCCGTTCTCAACTGCACTAGGGTTAAGACGTCATTACTCTGCATGTCCACTAGACATGGAATCAAGTCTAGTAGCACCGGAAGTTAGGTTGTACTTGGCTATAGCAAAACGCCCAGATGTCTATTATATACAGCAAAAAAGGAAATATATATTATCTCTATATATAAAAGGGTAATGAAATTTCGGCCTAGGACAAACCAACAAAACTACACATCCCAGAAACACTAAACTTGGCAGCACAACCCCTCATCCATGCCTCTACGTTCATACAACAAAAAGAAAAGAAAAACAAAGTCCTAATTAGAGGGAGAGGAATAATTGTTTTTATCCAGTTGCTGCCAGTTAGAAGGCTAAGCTCCGCCCACTTGGTCTCCTAGCAACCCACTCAGCCCAGGGGACAGGCAGAGTTAGGCCTCACTTAGGCCTATTCCATACCCGCTAGAAAATACAGATAATCTGATTTTAACTGGATTATATGGCAGTGTAGACTCAAGGCCCTTCCACACAGCTATATAACCCATTTATAATCTTATATTATCTGCTTTGAACTGGATTATCTGGACTCCACACTGCCATATAATCCACAGTGTGCATTTTATACAGGCCCTCATACTTCGCCACAGCAACGCGTGGCCGGGCAAGGCTAGTATTATATAATATAATATAAGGTAAGTTATGTTATTAACACACACTTCTTATATACCGAAACTGGACATATACCCGGGAAACCAGTCATAATCGACCACACAATCTCCGGTACCCACCAGTGAATTCGTTTCACCATTAAGGAATGTAATCGACCATACAAGCCCTGGGACCTACCAGTGAACTTTTTCCACCATTGAGTAAATCCACTTTGTTTATTCTGCATTTTATTTTGCTTTGAATGATTTCACCTTGGACAACACTACAACAGATTTTGAGATTATTATCAAGACGACGATAGGACTGTATTGAAAACCAGAAACTATATTACCTAACCAGATTTAAGACTAGAGACTGAATTAGATTAAACCAGATTTAAACCTGAACATCCCTCCAGATGTTTTGGACTTCAACTCCCACAATTCCTAAGTTAGGAATTTTGCAATATCTATGTTAGGAATTACAGAAGCCCTTGGTGGCGCAGTGTGTTAAAGCACTGAGCTGCTGAACTTGCAGACTGAATGGTCCCAGGTTCGAATCCGGGGAGCGGAGTGAGCACCTGCTGTTAGCTCCAGCTTCTACCAACCTAGCAGTTTGAAAACATGCAAATGTGAGCGGGAAGGTAACAGCGCTCCATGCAGCCATGCCGGCCACATGGGAAGAAGGGGGAAGTGACCTTTAAAAGTTACATAGATCTAGGAAACAGAAATGAGAAATAAGAGAGTCATCCCCACACCACATAGTTCCTTCTGTCCCTAATTGCTCTATATGCAAGACTGGATGCTTCGTCACTTCCAGCAATGTGTGCCATTATTATCATTGTAGTAAGTTAAATCTGTAGGCAAGCATTTAGAAATGGGAGGAGGGACTTGTAAAGTCTCACCTTGCATTCAGCCCAGACCTGTAGTAAGAGCAGCTGCCACAGCCCCTTCTCATTGCCATTGCCCTGTTCCTCCTGCTATGTGAAATCTAGGAATGTGTTTGCTGAAGGTACGGAAAATGTATTGTATTTGTTCCTGCTTATTTATTTATTTATTTATTTGTTTGTTTACAGTATTTATATTCCGCCCTTCTCACCCCGAAGGGGACTCAGGGCGGATCACATTGTATACATATAAGGCAAACATTCAATGCCGTATACACATAGAACAAAGACAGAGACAGACGCAGAGGCAATTTAAACCTTCTCCTGAGGGAATGTTTGATTCCGGCCACAGGGGGAGCAGCTGCTTCATCATCCACTGCGACGGCACTTCCTCATTCCAACGGAGGCTGGGTGATTTTTATGGAGTCGTAAATTAGTTAAATTAGCCTCCCCACTTTATAAGTGGTACCTTAATTTCCTACTTGATAGATGCAACTATCTTTCGGGTTGCTAGGTCAGCAATGAGCAGGGGCTATTTTTTTTTAATTGTTGGGTGCTCACCCACCACAGGCTAGCCTCGAACTCATGATCTCTTGGTCAGAGTGATTTATTGCAGCTGGCTGCTCACCAGCCTGCGCCACAGCCCAGCTGTGCATCCATGTATCCTTGACCAAAAAGCAATAGGGTTAGGATTTGTAATAGTATGAATGCAAACAGCCATTCATACTATGAATGACCCTAGCTAAAGGGTCAGAATGCTGGAGTTGTTGTCCGACAACTGGTTTTGAACCCATCCAAAGTGATGGCAACGAATCGGTTCAGTGACAAGTTATAAAAAACAAAGGCTCTGTGAATTGCGTAACTTCCGCACACCCGGAACAGCCGGAATCTCAACTTCTGGAGAGGAAACTGGTGGGGAAAGAAAAGGTGGGAAGGGTTGCAATGAGTCACAATGAACTTTTGGCCGAACTCCACCAAACTTTTGCGCTCCAGAAAGAGGAAGAGAGAGACTGTGCCAGCCCTTAGTCCCATTGGGCTCCGTTGCTGAGTCAAGAGCCAGTCAGCCTGACTCATGCGAATTCCCCACACTGGTTTGGCAAAGGTGAACAACGGGACACTTTGCTCCTTCCCGAAGTGTCAGACTCTGCATTACGGGCAGAAATGCTCTCTCTCCAATTCCACCTCCAAAATATTGTATTGCAAACCTTTGACAACATGATGAGCACAATTTTTCCCCTCCTTCCTCCCTTCTTTGTGTTGTGTTCTTCCTTCCTTCCTTCCTTCCTTCCTTCCTTCCTTCCTTCCTTCCTTCCTACCTACCTACCTACCTACCTACAGTGGGCCCTTGGTATCCCCTGGGGTTTGATTGTCTTGGAGACCAAAATCCAGAGTCTCTCAATCCTTTTATATACATTGGCATAATACAATGCCACCCCTTATATAAAATGGCAAAATTTGAAATATTTTTGATCTATGGGTAGTTTTTTATCGTGTCAGAAGCGACTTGAGAACCTACTGCAAGTCGCTTCTGGTGTGAGAGAATTGGTTGTCTACAAAGACATTGTCCAGGGGACACCCGGATGTGTTACCATCCTGCTGGGAGGCTTCTCTCATGTCCCCACAAGCTAGAGCTGACAGACGGGAGCTCACCCCATCTCACAGATTCAAATCAGGAATATACTGCAAGTTGCTTCAGGTGTGAGAGAATTGGCTGTCTACAGAGACGTTGCCCAGGGGATGCCTGGATGTGTTACCATCCTGCTTGGGAGGCTTCTCTCATGTCCCCACAAGCTATAGCTGACAGACGGGAGCTCACCCCGTCTCACAGATTCAAATCAGGAATATACTGCAAGTTGCTTCGGGTGTGAGAGAATTGGCCGTCTATAGAGACATTGCCCAGGGGACGCCTGGATGTGTTACCATCCTGCTTGGGAGGCTTCTCTCATGTCCCCGCAAGCTATAGCTGACAGACGGGAGCTCACCCCGTCTCACAGATTCAAATCAGGAATATACTGCAAGTTGCTTCGGGTGTGAGAGAATTGGCCGTCTATAGAGACATTGCCCAGGGGACGCCTGGATGTGTTACCATCCTGCTTGGGAGGCTTCTCTCATGTCCCCGCAAGCTATAGCTGACAGACGGGAGCTCACCCCGTCTCACAGATTCAAATCAGGAATATACTGCAAGTTGCTTCGGGTGTGAGAGAATTGGCCGTCTACAGAGACATTGCCCAGGGGATGCCTGTATGTGTTACCATCCTGCTTGGGAGGCTTCTCTCATGTCCCCGCAAGCTATAGCTGACAGACGGGAGCTCACCCCGTCTCACAGATTCAAATCAGGAATATACTGCAAGTTGCTTCGGGTGTGAGAGAATTGGCTGTCTACAGAGACGTTGCCCAGGGGATGCCTGGATGTGTTACCATCCTGCTTGGGAGGCTTCTCTCATGTCCCCACAAGCTATAGGTGACAGACGGGAGCTCACCCCGTCTCACAGATTTGAACCAGGAACATACTGCAAGTTGCTTCGGGTGTGAGAGAATTGGCCATCTGCAGAGACGTTGTCCAGGGGATGCCCGGATGTGTTACCATCCTGCTGGGAGGCTTCTCTCATGTCCCCACAAGCTAGAGCTGACAGACAGGAACTCACCCCGCCTCTTGGATTCGAACCAGGAACATACTGCAAGTTGCTTCTGGTGTGAGAGAATTGGCCGTCTACAAAGACGTTGCCCAGGGGACGCCCGGATGTCTTACCATCCTGCTGGGAGGCTTCCCTCATGTCCCCACAAGCTATAGCTGACAGACGGGAGCTCACCCCGTCTCACAGATTCAAATCAGGAATATACTGCAAGTTGCTTCGGGTGTGAGAGAATTGGCTGTCTACAGAGACGTTGCCCAGGGGATGCCTGGATGTGTTACCATCCTGCTTGGGAAACGTCTCTCATCCCTGCACACTAGAGCTGGCAGATGGGAGCTCACCTGTCCCGGGACTTCAAACCGGCAACCTTCAGGTCAGCAACCCAACCAGTCCAACCGGTGCAAGAGTTTAACCCATTGTTCAACAGTTTAGCGGTTTAACCCACTGTGCTACTGGGGGGGCTCCTATAGGCTTTGTTTAAAGATATCCAAATAATAAATCAGCAAACAAAATCAAGAGGCTGATATCAGCAGATTAAAAGTATCCAACTGTCTAAAGCCAAACAGGTTTTATTATGGCATAAGTGATTGGATGGGCTATCTTGGACCTTGCAGAAGTTTCAGACTTCAGTTCCCCGAATCCGCAACCAGTATGGCCAGTAGGGAGAAATTAGAGGACTTGTGGTCCAAAAATCTAGAGGGACTTCATTGGCATTAATGTATTGACTGTGTCAAGAGATTCCAAGTTTTAACGAAAACCCATAAGATAATAGAGAACTTGAAGACATCTATACCATTCAATGAGAATGGATGTGTTCAGATTCTTCTTTTGTGCTTCAGCCACTCACCTGTCTTTCTCTCCTTTGTTCCTCTTTGCAGGTATTACAGCCCTGAAGGTGAAACAAACCCAAGTGCCACCTGCCGGCCTTGTTCATCCGCCCACAGAGGAGTCCCAGGTTGTCCAGGTGAGGATAGAAATGGAGGAGATATTAATTAATAATCCCTTATTAATCATTTCCTGCGTCTATACCAAGCATGGGCAAACTTGGGCCCTCCGGGTGTTTTGGACTTCAACTCCCACAATTCCTAACAGCCGGTAGGCTGTTAGGAATTGTGGGAGTTGAAGTCCAAAACACCCGGAGGGCCCAAGTTTGCCCATGCCTGATCTACAGAAGTTACTTTTTTAAACACAATTAGAAATTACAACAGGATTTTTTCAAATTATATTCTCCTACAGATTAACTTTCAGAAGCTACTGTAGCAGAGAGATTGCAAAAGGAATTTTTCAACTTACGTCAGTTATTTTAACAAGTTCCGGTATCTTTTTCCATAGTAATATAAGAATGAAGTTACATTGATGTTATGACAAGGAATAGATCCAAGTTAATTTTGAGATCTCGCTTTACGTTTAAAGGCAGTATTAGAGATATTGTAATAGGTTCTTTCCAACTTATGGCCACCGTCTTACAAATCCCAAGATATTTTCCCTTCTAAATACCCCAAAACAAAACCAGAGAATTGTGGATAAATAATAACAAGCAACATAACAAGTTGTTTTTCTCAACAGTTGTTATGTAACGGCAGTAGGTCACTTCTGAATAATGAAAAGAAATAAATTACTCCAAAAGGAACCTTTCAAGCTCAAGATTTGGGAACTCAAAAGATGGAATAGAAGAATTCTGCGCCTACTCACAGAGCTGTTGCAATGAGAATATTTGTAGGGAGGGATCTTATTATTGGGGCTGTTAATCCTGTTTATGCTTTTAATCCCTAAATTTGGCTCATTTGGGACTGACTCACATTGGGCCTCCTCTGAGCACAGTCAGGCACTTTTGGGAAGGGCAATTAAAATGAATGCTTAATCAACCAATCATAGAAATAATCTCTGTCTTAAATGCAAAAGGGAAAAACAACAAGAAGCAGGATTTGCTGTCAAGAGACTGGCTGATTTGAGTCTCAGGAAACATCTTCCAGTTTTATATTATTATTATTATTATTATTATTATTATTATTATTATTATTATTATTATTATTACAGTAGAGTCTCACTTATCCAACATAAACGGGCTGGCAGAATGCTGGATAAGTGAATATGTTGGATAATAAAGAGAGATTAAGAAAAAGCCTATTAAACATCAAAATAGGTTATGATTTTACAAATTAAGCACCAAAACATCATGTTATACAACAAATTTGACAGAAAAAGTAGTTCATTACGCATTAATGCTATGTTATAATTACTGTATTTATGAATTTAGCACCAAAATATCATGATATATTGAAAACATTGACTACAAAAATGCGTTGGATAATCCAGAATGTTGGATAAGTGAGACTCTACTGTATTCATTAGTGTTGTGCGTTCGTGTGGAATTGCTGTTCGTTTTGTCTAGTTTCATTCGTGTCGTCTCATTTTCGTATTCATGTCCCGCTAACGATAATGGGTTGCCTAGACAACACAAATTTTCATCTGGCTAACGAAAAAAAACGAAAATTGGCTGCAATGGGAGGGCTTGCGAGGCTTCCCCCCCCCCTTCCCGGCTCGGTTTTTGGGCTAGAGGGGTGAAAATCGCCACACACTGAGGGCATTTCGACCCTTTTTAGCCCACCAATTTTTAAAACATTTGTGACTTCCCCAGAGTACTATTGTGATTCACAGTCTTTCCATTCAAGGGAGGAAAGGTATCCTTCTCCAATCCATTCTTCATTCCTCCCATTGCCCAAATCATCTTTTTTTCCCCTGTAGAAGCAAGGGGTGGGAAAGGGGGAAAATGTCGCACCTCAGACTAGTTCGCCTTGCTGAAGACACCAGGCAGCACACAGTAGATAGTCTTTTGTAATTTTATTGAGCAAAAGAAGAATATATATAGTATCAAAGCAGGCAGAAATATAGTTCCAAAAGTAGTCTCAAAATAGAGTCAGTAAATCCTATAATCCATAGACAAGAAGCAATAGTCCATTCCCAAAGATACACAAATCCAAAGGTTACAAGGATTCATGAACAAGAGTATATCCAAAGCAGGAGTAGCATGAAGACATAGGCCATCCTCCCTGATGAAGCGAGAATTTGCTTTGACAAAGATTTGCCCTTCAACACACTGTTTTAAAAGCAACCCAAAAATGCATTCTTTTCCCCTTCACTGGCCTCCCTTTTACCAGCTAATCTAAGACTTCGCTGTGGCATTCCTTTCCATTGTAAACAATCAGCCCAAGAGAGCAACGGGCCTTCAGACTCGCCCTGAGCATCAAGGCCAAACTCCTAATTACCATTATCTCGCACCTGAGCCTGATCAAGCCCATTATTTCCCATGGGAATGTTTCCTTGGTTCTCATCCGTGACAGGCTACATCTGGAGCTCATCAACAGGCTGCACTTCTGAACCAGCCTGTGTCTGAATTCCGTAATTCCCCACAGCATCATCCTGAAACTCATCTTAAATCCCATCATCTGACACCTGCATCTGTAATCCAAAATCCCCTTCCTCATCTTCACTCTGGAACTGCTGCTGAGTCACAACAAAAAAGGAAAACCAGGGCTTTCCTTAACACCCATTTGGCAGGCACAGATCAGATGTAATGCGGAGGCTTTCCTTTTCCAGGCTCAGCTTAGAGTCCCAGAGTAGCTATTTTTATTAATATGAATATTACTATTAACACCCATTGGTACACATCAGCTGTAATGGAATGCAGCTCTCTATCAGTACGAAAGGAAAACGAAAGCAAGCATGATGGCTGCGGCTTTCATTATCATGTCTATCGTTTCGTACAAAAATGTCCTCATTCGTTTTGTGTAGACAAACAGTCGAAACAAAATGATAGAACGAAGGAAATGAAGAAAAAAATTCATGCACATCTCTATTATTCATACTCCACTTTTTTCTCCACAAGGAGACTAAAAATGCACTAAAAAACATTCAACTGGTTGGAAAGGGTTTGTGTGGCTCATATGGGAAGATGCCATCCTTCCAAAAGCCTGGCTCATGTGTGAATAACCCTTCTGTCTCCCAAATCTCAGGGTCCAAGAAATGGCTGACGCGCCTTGCCCGCAACGCAGAGTCCGTACAGCGGCGGGAAGAGAAGATGCCAGGGAACGGGACCCGGGACGGGAAGGCAGAGGAGAGCGCCACACAGTATGCTGTCCTGGCCATCGTCCCTGTCTTCTGCGTGATGGGCCTCTTGGGCATCCTTTTCTGCAATCTGCTGATGAAAAGGGGGTACCACTGCACTGCCAATAAGGACGCCGATGAGGAGGGAGCCAAGTCCGAGCGGAATGGTGAGCAAGAAAGAGGGCACCTTGGTGGAATGGGAAGCCAAGATGGCACCCTTGTGGGACGGGAAACAAGACGGTATCCTTGTGGGATGGGAAACCAAGGTAGCATCCTTATGGGATGGGAAGCCAAGATGGCATCATTATGGGATGGGAAGTCAAGATGACATTAGTGTGGGAGGAGAAGTTAAGATGGCATCCTTGTGGGACGGGAAACAAGACGGTATCCTTGTGGGATGGAAGGCCAAGATGGCATCCTTGTGGGACAGGAAACAAGATGATATCCTTGTGGGATGGAAAACCAAGATGGTATCTTTGTGGGATGGGAAACATGATGGTATCCTTGTTGGATAGGAAGCCAAGGTGGCATCCTTGTGGGGTGGGAAACTAAGATGACATCCTTATGGGATGGAAAACCAAGATGTCATTCTTGTGGGACGGGAAACAAGACGGTATCCTTGTGGGATGGGAAACCAAGGTAGCATCCTTATGGGATGGGAAGCCAAGATGGCATCATTATGGGATGGGAAGTCAAGATGACATTAGTGTGGGAGGAGAAGTTAAGATGGCATCCTTGTGGGACGGGAAACAAGGCAGTATCCTTGTGGGATGGAAAGCCAAGGTGGCATCTTTGTGGGATGGGAAGCCAAGGTGGCATCTTTGTGGGATGGGAAGCCAAGGTGGCCTCCTCCTCAATGGGAAGCTAAGATGACATCCTTATGGGATGGAAAACCAAGATGTCATCCTTGTGGGATGGGAAACAAGATGGTATCCTTGTGGGATGGAAAGCCAAGATGGCCTCCTTCTGGGATGGGAAGTCAAAATGTGGTCTTGTTGAAGGGAAGTCAATATAGCATTCTTGTGAATTGGCAAACAAGATGACATCCTTATGGGATGAGAAGTTAAGAGGGCATCTGTGTGGGATGGGGAGCCAACATGGCATCCTTGCAGGATGGGAAGACAAGAGGGCACCCTTATGGAATGGGAAGCCAAGGTGGCATCTTTGAGGGATGGGAAGCCAAGATGACATCCTTATGGGATGGAAAACCAAGATGGCATCCTTGTGGGATGGGAAACAAGATGGTATCCTTGTTGGATGGGAAGCCAAGGTGGCATCCTTGTGAGATGGGAAGCCGAGATGGTGCCCTTGTTGAAGGGAAGTCAAGATAGCATTCTTGTGAGATGGCAGACAAGACAACATCCTTATGGAATGGGAAGCCAAGGTGGCATCCTTATGGGATAGAAAACCAAGATGGCATTCTTGTGGGATGGGAAGCCAAGATGGCATGGGGTTGGAAGCCAAGGCAGCATCCTGGTGGGATGGGAAATCTCCTCATCGCTGGGAGATCTTGATTTAAGGAGAAAACACCTCAATGACTTGAAGAAACTAAATCTTTCTTGTAGAAACTCCATTCTAAGATAGGAAAGTTACAACTTGGAAGATCTAGAAGAGACACTTGGGAAGAATGAGAAGTTGAGAAAAATCCCTGGGGTATGAGTTTATATCACAGAGAGATCAGGATAGGTAGAAAGAGAGGGAGGATGCTACAGGCCAGACAGATTTTCTAACTCTATTGTTACTGCCTGCTTCAAGGCACTCTTCAGTGCTAACGGTTGTTGCATTTCCAACATTTTTAGGCAACACTTCCCCATATCCTCCAATTGATTGTGCAATTTGCCCCCCAATCAGTATTTAATATACCGTATATACTCGAGTATAAGCCGACCCGAATATAGCCGAGGCACCTAATTTTACCACAAAAAACTGGGAAAACATTGACTCCAGTATAAGCTGAGGGTGGTAAATTTCAGAAATAAAAATAGATACCAATAAAATTACATTAATTGAGGCATCCGTAGGTAAAATGTTTTTGAATATTTACATAAAGCTCAGATTTAAGATAAGACTGTCCAACTCTGATCAAATCATTATTCTCATCTTCTTCAATGTAAATGTGCTTATGTATCCTTTTAATAATAATAGAGTAAAATAATACATGTAATAATAATAATAATAATAAATACAGGAAAATAATACATGCAATAATAAACAGAGTAAAATAATAAATGCAATGATAATAATAAGATCAGAGTGAAATAATAAATGTATTATTAATAATAATAAAAATAGAGTAAAATAAATATAATAGTAGCAACAATAATAGAGAAAAATAATAAATGTACCATATATTCTTGAGTATAAGCTGACCCAAATATAAGCCAATCAGGATCCTCACCCGAGTATAAGCCGAGTGGGGCTTTTTCAGTCTGAAAAACTAGGCTTATACTTGAGTATATACAGTATGTATGGTGATGGCTGTTTTGTGTTCTTTTTTGCCTTGATAACATCTACAAGGAGCCTCTGGTGGTGCAGCGAGTTAAACCGCTGAGCTGCTGAACTTGCTGACTGAAAGGTTGGTGGTTCGAATCCGGGGAGCAGGGTGAGCTCACTGTCAGGACCCAAGCTGCAGAACACCAATAACCATGCGCAGAGACCAGAATCTATCTAATATCTTTATTAAGGAAATATATAAAGTCAATAAAAACAAGTGTAGAATATAGTTCAGAAGTAGACCTTTCAGGAAAGGTCAAATATAGTCCAGGAAAACAATGTCCAATATGTGATATTAAAGTCCAAAGTTATAATCCACTTCACTGAAACACACACTATTTAGCAAGCAATAGTGTGGGGAACTGTCCATAGTCTTTGAGGCTTAAGGTAAATCCGAATGAAACTGGAAAACAAGGCTTGAATCTGAGAAACAAGGTCCGTGGTTTAAAACGCAAGGCAAGGCAAGACTTGAAACAAGGCAAACATGAATTCAAGAACTGGGTCCATAGAAGTCTATGGTACGAGGCTGGGCTGGAAACTTGATCCGGGAAACTGGGAACTGGAGTACGAAGTCTACACACGAACTCACTCCTCAAGCTGACGAATTGACTCCGCAAGGATTCCTTTGCGGGCAAACACCTATATAGGATCTTGTTTTCCCGCCAAGGAACACTTTCTCTGGGGAACAAGAAACGAAACCTACTGTGTCCAGATGCATGACTCCTTAAAGTTTCCCAAGGGAAACAGACTTAATCAGCTAATTGTCTGGCAGCTATCCTGGCGCTCCGGCGAGTCGACTCCCGAGCGCTTCTATCTTGATTATAATAATCCCGGCGAGAAAATGGGGGAGATTTCTGCTCAAGACTTGTTTGGCTGACTTCTTGTGGGCAAACATCTTGCAGGTGCAAGGGCTCCAAATCTGGCAGAAACGGTGGGAAACCCAAGTTTTCCTCTTCATCTGCCACAATAGTACTAGGAACGGGACTACATGGCCCATGAGTCATCACACTCACACGGTTAGCCCCAGCTTCTGCCAAACTAGCAATTCAAAAATATGCCAATGTCAGTAGTTCAATAGGTACCACTCCGGCGGAAAGGTAACGGCACTCCATGCAGTCATGCCGGCCACCTGACCTTGGAGGTGTCTACGGACAATGCCGGCTCTTCGGCTTAGTTAGGAATGAAGATAAGCACCCAACCCCCAGAGTCAGACACGACTGGACTTAATGTCAGGGGAAAACCTTTACCTTAACATCTACAAGGGAAATACTCACTGCATTGTTTTGTGCCTTTGCTCTCCTCCACAGTAGATGGAGGGCGCAAAAGAAACTAAATGTGCTCCAAAGCTTTGGTTGCCGCAGAGGGAGGAAGAGAATGCCAACCTTTGCAAAATAGAGATTTGAAAGTGACGGGTGAATTTCCACACTTTCAAGTTGATGACCATGATGTCATTTGAAGAGAAGCATTGCATTGCCTTTGTGGGAAAAGTTTTGTTTCCACCAGCACTCGGAGAGGGAAAGAGGTTGGCAGATTTGGCACCATTCTGGTCCCAGTGCGGACGGGAAGCTTGTGTGTAATTGTATCCCCTTTGTAGCTCAGGAAGGGGCAAAGGAAGCGCCAGGTGCCTGAGCCTTTACTACTTCTTCAGCAGTTCTTCCTGTGTTTCTGGTATATTTTTAGGATCTTTCTGTGCAAAGCAGGAAACGTCAGCTTTTCAGTCGGGGAAGGGAAAATTCCCTTTAGTCTTCCTTTGAGAGCTAGTTTCATCCGAGGATCAAAGCAGATGTGATCCTCTGTTCCTTGGGCCCTCCCTCCAGGTGTTTTGGACTTCAACTCCCACCATTCCTAACAGCCTCAGGCCCTTTCCTTTCCCCACTCAGCCGCTTAAGCGGCTGAGTGGGGAAAGGAAGGGGCCTGAGGCTGTTAGGAATGATGGGAGTTGAAGTCCAAAACACCTGGAGGGCCAAAGTCAGCTCCAGTTCACCTGCCCACCTAGTCGGTTAAAAGCAGAAATGCGAGTAGATAAATAGGTACCACTTTTAGTGGAGAGGTAATAAAAGGCACAGTGGAGCCCCCGTGGTGCAGTGGGTTAAACCACTGAACTGCTGAACTTGCTGACTGGAAGGTTGCCAGGTTCAAACCCAAGGAGCGGAGCGAGCTTCTGCTGTCAGCCCTAGCTTATGCCAACCTAGCAGTTCGAAAACATGCAAATGTGAGTAGATCAATAGGTACCGCTCTGGCAGGAAGGTAATGGCGCGCTATGCACATGACCTTGGAGGTGTCTACGGATAACGCGGCTCTTTGGCTTAGAAATGGAGATGAGCACCAAACCTCAGAGTCGGACTGACTGGACTTAATGTCAAGGGAAAACCTTTACCTAATTAAAAGTGTATTTAAGGACATTGATTGGGATGAAAGCTCCTTGGCAGGGAAGATGGAGTGACAGCACTACCCTGTGTCCAGAGTTGAGCACAGTCTCCAAGATGCCAGAAATAAGATGAGAAAAACAGCTTTTACTTCTGTTTATCTGTCCTTGCTAATTGTATAATCATTGGCATTGAATGTTTGCCGTATGTATGTTCTGTAAGCAGCTCTGAGTCCCCTTCAGGATGAGAAGGGTGGGGTATAAATACTGTAAATAAACAAATAAATAATAGCATTTACATTAGGTAAAGGTAAAGGTTTCCCCTGACGTTAAGTCCAGTCATGTCTGACTCTGGGGGGTTGGTGCTCATTTCCATTTCTAAGCCGAAGAGCCGGCGTTGTCCGTAGACACCTCCAAGGTCATGTGGCCGGCATGACTGCATGGAGCGCCGTTACCTTTACATTAATGCTTGGATAAGTCGACCCAGTTTTTTTAAGGTCTAATTATTTTTACTAACATCTTTAGACACCCTACATGAATATGGGCTGTGGCGCAGGCTGGTGAGCAGCCTGCTGCAATAAATCACTCTGATCATGAGGTCATGAGTTCGAGGCCAGCCCATGGCGGGGTGAGCACCCGTCAATTAAAAATAAAATATAGCCCCTGCTCGTTGCTGACCTAGCAACTCAAAAGATAGTTGCATCTATCAAGTAGGAAATTAGGTACCACTTATAAAGTGGGGAGGCAAATTTAACTAATTTACGACGTTGGAATGAGGAAGTGCCGTCACAGTGTATGATGAAGCAGCTGTTCTCCCCGTGGCCAGAATCGAACATCCCCTCAGGAGAAGGCTAAATTGCCTCTGTGTCTGTCTCTGTCTCGGTTCTATGTGTATATGTGTATATGTTTGCCCTATATGTATATAATATGATCCACCCTGAGTCCCCTTCGGGGTGAGAAGGGCGGAATATAAATACTGTAAATAAATAAATAAATAAATATGAACAGCACTCCCTGTACTTTGGCAATACAATAGGATCACTTCGGGATGAACTGTCCTCGGCCCGAAGCCAACTTTGGCCAAAGGACCGAGCTTCCAGAAAACTAAAGCTTTTTAATGATGCCAAAAGACATTGCTGTTTCAAAGAGATTCCAGAGAAACGTAGCATTTTCATGAATAAATAAAGTAAGTTGGTTAACTTTGCAAAACAGAGCAATTTTTATTGTGTTTCAATTTTAATTATTGTCTCTTCCAGGGAGCAATAATGCGTACAGGATCGAAGATGCCAATGAAGACACCATTGGGGTCTTGGTGCGTCTGATCACGGAGAAAAAAGGTGAGTTTTCTATTATATAGAATGGCAAAATCAAGGTTTGCTTTTAGGGAATTGTTTTTGGTAGGGGAAATATTTTCAAGCCATGGTTTATACTACGGTATGTAACCAAATTTGAAAAATGTTCTGTTCCTGGTTTGAAAGTGTTATTTCCTGTTTAATTGTGCAGTTCCTACTTTGAAAATACAGTAGTCTCACTTATCCAAGCCTTGCTTATCCAAGCCTCTGGATAATCCAAGCCATTTTTGTAGTCAATGTTTTCAATATATTGTGATATTTTGGTGCTAAATTCGTAATACAGTAATTACAACATAACATTACTGCGTATTGAACTACTTTTTCTGTCAAATTTGTTGTATAACATGAAGTTTTGGTGCTTAATTTATAAAATCATAACCTAATTTGATGTTGAATAGGCTTTTCCTTAATCCCTCCTTATTATCCAAGCTTATCCAAGCTTCTGTCGGCCCATTTAGTTTGGATAAGGGAGACTCTACTGTAGTTGTTTTACTCCAGAAACTTTGTTTTTGTGGCTGCCACAAACTAGGTTGCATTGGTTGAGACTCTATCAGATATTCATTGAACAACTAGAGCAAAATGTGCTGCAGGATGTCTCTCCCTCAAAAACAAATTTTTTAAAGCTCAATAAACTTTTTCCATGTTTTTATGATAGAACCTATTAGGAAATGACATTTATAATCCAGTAACAAAAATCGTGTTACATAGTGTTATTTAATCTGTGATGCAGAATCCGTGGATATGGAAGGTAAGATGTATTCTCCTAAACGGAATGTGATGAGAAGTCCATTTTTATGTGTCGTCGAAGGTTTTCATGGCTGGAATCACTGGGTTGCTGTGAGTTTTCCAGGCTGTCTGGCCATGTTCCAGAAGCATTTTCTCCTGATGTTTTGCCCACACCTATGGCAGGCATCCTCAGAGGTTGTGAGGTCTATTGGAAACTAGACGAGTGGGGTTTATATATCTGTGGAATAATGTCCAGGGTGGGAGAAAGAACTCTTGTCTGTTGGAAGCAAGTGTGAACATTGCAATTGGCCACCTTGAATAGCACTGAATAGCCTCGCAGCTTTAAAGTCTGGCTGATTCCTGCCTGGGGGAATCCTTTGTTGGGAGGTGTTAGCTGGCCTTGATTGTTTCATGCCTGGAATTCCTATTTTCTGAGTGTTGTTCTTTATTTACTGTCCTGATTTTGGAGTGTTTTAAATACTGGTATACAGATTGTGTTCATTTTCATGGTTTCCTCCTTTCTTCTGAATTTCAGTGGCTTCTCTGTGTAGTCTGACATGATGGTTGTTGGAGTGGTCCATTCAGTGCTAATCAAGCTGGCCAATTGCAACATTCTCACTTGCCTCAAACAGACAAGAGTTCTTTCTCCCACCTTGGACATTATATTCACAGATATATAAACCTCATTTGCCTAGTTTCTCACAGACCTCACAGCCTCTGAGGATGCCTTCCATAGATGTGGGCGAAACGTCACGAGAGAATGCTTCTGGAACATGGCCGTACAGCCTGGAAAATTCATAGCAACCCAGTGATTCCGGACAGGAAAGCCTTCTGCAACATAATTGTGTCATCCTTCTTCACCAGGCAGCAACCCAGTCCATTTTTAGTTGGAGGAATCTCTTTTCTGGTTTCTGAAGGCTTCTAAAAGGAGAGTGGTCTCATTGAAAAGCAGATTTGTGTGGATCCACACTCCAACTTGCAATAAAATGCAGTTTCAGGATGCAGTTTAACTTTTTTTTTTTCGTGTCAGAAGCAACCTGAGTTGCTTCTGGAGTGAGAGAATTGGCCGTCTGCAAGGACGTTGCCCAGGAGACGCCCGGATGTTTTGATGTTTTACCATCCTTACGGGAGGCTTCTCTCATGTCCCCGCATGGAGCTGGAGCTGATAGAAGGAGCTCATCCACGCTCTCCCCGGGTGGGATTCGAACCTGGGAGCCTTCAGGTCAGCAACCCAACCTTCAAGTCACAAGGCTTTTATCCCCTAGGCCACTGGAGGCTCCAAGTTTAACTGCATTGGACTGTATTATGCGGCAGTATAGACTCAATACGCATTGTGAAACTGCATTATATGGCAGTGTAAGTAGGGACCTTGTTTTCCTAATGGTTTGTATTCTTTCTCTGAATCCTCCCTCCATGACTTCCACCATCCTTCTTTCCCGGGAACAGAAAACGCCGCGGTCTTGGAAGAGATGCTGAAGGACTATCACAGCAAGCAGATTGCACAGCCCATCTACAAACCCATCAACAAGTAGGACATTGGGATTTTATTTTTGTTCAGATTCCTTTCCTAGATCAGGCATGGGTAAATTTGGGCCCTTTGGGTGTTTTGGACTCCAACTCCCACCATTCCTAACATCCTCAGGCCCTTTCCTTTTCCCCCTCAGCCGCTTAAGCGGCTGAGGGGGAAAAGGAAGGGGCCTGAGACTGTTAGGAATGGTGGGAGTTGGAGTCCAAAACACCCAGAGGGCCCAAGTTTGCCCATGCCTGATCTAGTGCCAACTACTTTGATACTTTGGAGTAGAACCATAGAATCATAGCTCACTTAATCTCTCCCCTGTCCTCTTCCTGCCTCTGCCCTCAGGCTGCATCTCCTGCCGCAGCTCCCACACATCTGCCGGCACCAGCACCACTTGCACACGGTCCAAGGCTTGGCCACCCGCTCCGGACCCTCCTGCACCCGGTGCAGCCAGAAGAAGTGGCCGGAGGTGCTCCCGTCCACAGAGGCAGGGGCCGAAGCCGCCCTCACGTCCAATGGCACTGCCACCAAACTGGTCAAACCTGGAAGTAAGGCAGGAAGACCGGGAGAAATCACCATCCTCTCTGTCGGCAGGTGAGCCTCCGTGTGGGTTTGGAGGTTTCTAGTTCAGAATCAAAACAAAAGAATCAATAATAAATATGGGAAATGGAGCTGTCATAAATGTCAGAGTAAATCGCAGCGTAGCAGCAGTTGTATGTTGTCAATGGAGCACAGAACGAAGAGACGTCAGAAACGATGTTAAAAATATATACAAAGCTTTACTATACAAGACAAACTTGTCTTTACTATACAAGCCCATGCATATTGGACAACTGTTAAGGAAACAATCCAAAGAATTTTGCAACACAATATACCATTTTGACCAGAGATAGTTTTGTTGGGAGTGGCGAATGATGTAAGCTATAGAGGATTGCTTTCAAAAATATAGAATTTAGAGGATTTTTCAGAATTGCCAAAATTGCTAAGGCTTCGGTTTCAGCTGCCACCAAAATATAGAGGATTCAAACTCGCTACCTCTACTAATACTGACACCAATGTTAGGATATTGAGAGAGTCACACAAGACACTTTATGTAAGGAAAAACAAGTAGTTGTTGTTTATTTGTATTTGAACAGTAAAGAAGCATAGCGGTTTCAATAATATTGAACAGTAAAGATGCGTAGTGGTTTGATTAAAGGTTTAGGCTTTTCTCTTACAAATGATGGTTGTATAACTTGGATTCTGTGAAAATATGTTCCTTCACTCAGGAAATACAAACAGGACAATTTCAACTTTTAAATTCACTTCTCCTGGGATTTAACACCAACACTCCAGACTATAGAGTTACAATATAGTTCTCAGCCCTTCCTTTCCTGAAGGCTTTTAACTATATTCCTCAAAGAGGCTTACTTTTAAAACACAGTTCCCAAAACTATATCTCTATCTTCACATTTCAAACTCCAACTCTCTGACTGAATTCCAAACTCCAACTGAATTCTCCTGACTGCCTAGTTCCAATTCTCACTTTGGCTCCGCCCATCTCCAGTTGCTAAGCAACTCCCCTCAGCTGCATCAGTCAATCAGACTGCACCTACAGTAATGGCTACCTTATCACTCCTCCCCTTTGCTCTGCTGAGCTTTTGCAAACAAGGCCTGCAAATGGCCACACACCAGCCCTGCAAGGCAAGCCACTCACCAACCGTGTAAGGTAGGCAAGATGCATTACATATGCCAATAAGGATAATATGGTTTTCTTTCAAAATCCAGTGTTTGGCATAAACAATTTGCCAAACACTGGGAAAAAGGTATTATTCCATCTGCAAGTGAATGGTTGACCAAATTAGTAAACTTTGCAACAGACCTAGCTCAGTAGTTTAAATCTTTAAGCTGCAGAAAATCTTGCCTATCGAAAGGTCAGCAATTCAAGCCTGGGTCAGGGTGAGCACCCCCCCCCCCCCAATCAGCCTCAGCTCTCTGCCCACCTAGCAGATCTAAAGCAGAAAGGTAGGTAGATAAATAGGTACTGCTTTAAAAACTGTGGCAGTTATAAAAGGCATCCATAAGGTAATTGATCCCGAGGACATCTAATGATGACAAAACTCCTTGGCATAGAAGATGGAGCAACAGCACCCCCTGTGGCCAGAGTCAAGCACAGCCTCCAGATGCCGGAAATGCAATAGATGGGGAAAGCCTTTGCCTCTATGTATTGTCTAAGTACTGTCTGTCCTTATTAACTGTATAACAGCATTTAATGTTTGCCGTATGTGTTCTGTAATCCGTCCTGAATCCCCTTGGGAGATAGAATGGAATGTATTACACTTTGTCTATCAATACCCAACGCTTTGAGTCCCGATTTGGGAGAAAAGTGGGATAGAAATAAATAAATAAATAATAACTTGTCTCCTTAAAAATAAAACAACACAATGTTTTCAAAATAATTGAAAGCCTTTTGCAGAATATAGGTAAAATGGACTGGTCCATAATGGCGTTGAGTGATTAAAAATATATTGACAGAAAGGAGAGTAAGGTTGTGGTAAATGTTATACAATTAGGTCACCTTTGTATACTTTACGTAAATGTTGCATATATGTGTGTGTGTGTACTGCTTGTAAAGAGCTTTGATAAGACAAAATATTATAAGACCCGGTGTAGAGTGAGGAAGTTTTCTTTCAAATAGTATATGTTTTATCATTATTAGAAGGTGTAAAATTACTACTGTTCATTGGTGGCTTTATGTACCAATTGTGATGTTATAATGTGTACACTTTGGAAATAATAATAATAATAATAATAATAATAATAATAATAATAATAATACAGTAGAGTCTCACTTATCCAATATAAATGGGCCGGCAGAACGTTGGATAAGCGAATATGTTGGATAATAAGTAGGGATTAAGGAAATGCCTATTACACATCAAATTAGGTTGTGATTTTACAAATTAAGCACCAAAACATCATGTTTAACAACAAATCTGACAGAAAAGTTAGTTCAATATGCAGTAATGCTATGTAGTAATTACTGTATTTAGGAATTTAGCACCAAAATAGCACAATGTATTGAAAACATTGACTACAAAAATGCGTTGGATAATCCAGAACGTTGGATAAGTGAGACTCTACTGTAATAATAATAATAATAAAAACTTTATTTATACCCCACCACCATCTCCCTGTGGGGACTCGGGGCGGCTTACATGGGGCAGAGGCCCAAACAACATAAGGACAAAATATAAGCAACATAATACGATCACAATATAAAACAGATAAAACAGTAATGCAATATATCAATTAAAACAACAATACAGGATAAAAAAATACATTAAAAACACATAAAAGGTAAGACCATAATAAATACAGGATATATTATTAAAAAACCCCTGGGGCTGATTAATTAATGACTGTATCTCCAAAGAAATACAATAATAAAATAATAATAAAAATAATAAATAAAAATAATAAAATAATAATAAAAGAAATACAATGGATATCCATTGATATCCATTGACTGCTTTCATTTACCCACATTAGAGAAATATGTCTTTTATAGGCATTTTCTAGATCTCTGAGCAATCCTGTGAGATGCTTGCACCAAACTATGACTGAGTGGACCATCCAAGGCAAAACTACCTGAAATGTGGAGGGAAAGATCACATTTTTCTTTAAAGTTGTGCAGGTGGGGCTGAAAGATGGTCTTCCTCCATCTATTCATCAATATGTCATTGTTTTCTCCTTTTTTGGGCTAGGTTCCGTGTGGCTCGCATCCCCGAGCAGAAGCCTAACCCTCCCGAAGTGAAAAGCATCTCGGAGAGCGTGGGAGAAGGACCGACCGAGCAACTCTACGCCTGCCTCGCTCCAGAGCAAAAGCCACTGGTCGGCAGCGGAGGGAAGCCCAGATGGCTGACGACGGAGGACGGCCAGCAAGAGGTAATTGAAAGAGGTTGAGGAGTCGGAGTAGACAGCAATGTGATGCAGCAGCACAAACAGCCTATGCAATTCTAGGATGCATCAATAGGGATATACTGTCTAGACCAGGCATGGGCCAACTTCGGCCCTCCCTCCAGGTGTTTTGGACTTCAAAAGTTGAAGTCCAAAACACCTGGAGGGAGGGCCGAAGTTGGCCCATTCTTGGTCTAGATTGAGCAAAGCCATCAGAAGGATTTCACATTGAGGAGGAGCTAAGCTTGTTTTTTGTTGCTCCAAAGATTGGGACACGATGGAGAGATTCCTCCTAAACATTAGGAAGAACTTCCTGACAATAGTTGCTGTTCAGCAGTGGAATTGAGAAGTAGACCAGCAGAGTCTCTCTAAAGGTTTCGAAACAGATGGATGGCCATCTGCTGGGAGGGCTTGGGTTGTGCCGCTTTTCCTCACAAAAGGGAGTTGCACAGGATGGACCTTGGGGAGATCTGTTCCAATCTTAGGAGTCTATGAAGTAACCTGTTTCCCCGAAAATAAGACATCCCCAGAAAATAAGTCCTAGTAGAGATTTTGCTGAATTGCTAAATATAAGGCCTCCCCTGAAAGTAAGACCTAGCAAAGTTTTTGTTTGGAAGCATGTCTGCTGAGCAGAACATCAGAGCATGCAGGATTGGTAAATGAACGTACCATAGATTGTTGTACATGGAAATAATGGTAGTAACAAGAAAGTCTTGATAGGATTCAGAGTTTGTCTGGTTATGCTGGTTTATGATTACAACTACTGTACAGTATATAAGAAATGTGAATTCTTCTTCATGGAAAAATAAGACATTCCCTAAAAATAAGACCTAACACATCTTTGGGAGCAAAAATTAATATAAGACACTGTTTTATTTTCAGGGAAACACGGTAGAATAGAATAGCTTTATTGTCATTGTACTATTGCAAAATGAAATTAAATGCTTTCCCCAGCACAAATCGCAAAAGCTACACAATGCTGTGGCTCTTTTCACCCAGACTGGATAGCCAGTGTTTTCTATGACTGAACTTTTACTAACCCTTTAATACAGTGGTTCTCAACCTTCCTAATTCCACAACCTCTTAATACAGTGCCTCATGTTGTGGTGACCCCAACGATAAAATTATTTTTGTTGCTACTTCATAACTATAATTTTGTTACAGTTATGAATAGTGGAGCCTCCGGTGGCTCAGTGTGTTAAAGCACTGAGCTGCTGAACTTGCAGACCGAAAGGTCCCAGGTTCAAACCTGGGGAGCGGAGTGATCACCCGCTGTTAGCCCCAGCTCCTGCCAACCTAGCAGTTCGAAAACATGCAAATGTGAGTAGATCAATAGGTACCGCTCCGGCGGGAAGGTAAGGGCACTCCATGCAGTCATGCCGGCCACATGACCTTGGAGGTGTCTACGGACAACGCCGGCTCTTTGGCTTAGAAATGGAGATGAGCACCAACCCCCAGAGTCAGACACGACTGGACTTAATGACAGGGGAAACCTTTACCTTTACCTTATGAATCGTCATGTAGATATCTGATATGCAGGATGTATTTCAAACTTGGCACAAATACCCAATACAGTATACCCAAATTTGAATACTGGTGGGATTGGAGGGATTGATTTTGTCATTTGGGAGTTGTAGTTGATGGGATTTATAGTTCACCTACAATCAAAGAGCAATCTGAACTCCACCAACAATGGAATTGAAACAAACTTGGCACACTAAACTCCCACAACCAACAGGAAATACTGGAAGGGTCTGGAGAGCACTGACTTTAAGTTTTGGAGTTGTAGTTCACCTACATCCAGAGAGCACTGTGGACTCAAACAATGATGGATTTGGACCACACTTGGCACGAATGTTAAATATGCCCAAATTTGAACACTGGTGGAGTTTGGGGAAAATAGACCTTGATGTTTGGGAGTTGTAGTTGCTGGGATTTATAGTTCACCTACAATCAAAGAGCCTTGAACCCCACCAGTGATAGAATTGGGCCAAACTTCCCACACATAACCCACATGGCTAACAGAAAATACTGGTCTTTAGCAACCCCCCAGGGTTCCTGACCCCCAGGTTGAGAAATGCTGGTTTAGATTATCTCAAGGGGTCCCATCTCCTGTTCAGGGCTGCTGGCTCCCTATCATTCTTTGATGACGGACTTCTCATGGAATCCTGTAGCTGGAAGAGACCCTAAGGGCCAAGCTCTTTCTGCTAGGCAGGAATCCACTATCTAAGCCCTCCTGACTGATGGCTATTTTGCTTCTGCATTTCACCAGATTCCATGGCCATATATTCCACCATCAAACAGCTCTTACTGTCAGGCAGTTCTTCTCAATGTTTAGTTGGAATCTCTTTTCCTGAATTTTGAATCCATTGCTCCATTGTGTCCCAGTCTCCAGAGCAGCAGAAAACAGGCTTGCTCCCTCCGCAATGTGACATCCGTTCAAGTATTGAAACCTGTCTATCAGTCTCCTCTCAACCTCCTCTTCTCCAAGCTAAACACGTCCAGCTCCTTAAGCTGTTCCTCAGAAGGATTCATGGTTTGACCATTTTGGTCACCCTTCTCTGGACACCTTCCAGCTGGTCAATATCAGTCTTGAATCATGATGCCAGGCAAAGGATTATTCCAGGTAAAGTTTAGCCAAAGTTGAAGAGAGTGGAGCCATGACTTCTCTGGATCTGGACACTTCCCTTCTTTTGATCACAACCTGATGCAATCCCTCCTTTTCCCCAGGACAGCCCATTCATTGTTAGAGTTGGTGAGAGTAAGCTGGTTATCTGAAGGTAATTCTTTTGTTTGTTGATTTCCGGTTGTCTGCTTTCCCCGGGATGAAGGCTCTGCTGATGGATCGGATGTTGCTTTGGGGTGCTGGGTCATTTCTTTGTTGCATCTTTTATTCTGGGACTTTGAAGGATACGGCCCTTCTGGGCTTTCCCTGGGATTCTGGGCTTGCTCTTTGTCCTTTTATGGAGGTGCAATGCAAGGTGGCAAATCTAAAAACAGTGCTGTGGCCAAAGTGGACTCAGCTTTGCAGATGTGACGTTGTTTGGGGATGTGCACGGCCTCTTTCGGCTCCTTGCAGAGAGACATAGACTACCAACTTTATTTCTCTCAAGCCTGAAAGGCACTTAGGGTGCATCTACACCAGGTATGGGCAAACTTCAGCCCTCTGGGTGTTTTGGACTGCAACTCCCACAGTTCCTAACAGCCTCTAATTCATAAGTCCAAGAGTTGAAATTTGCCCTCATTGTTGCTGTGAAAAGGTAATCCACAAATCCCAGTCTTTCTTGAAGCTGGTCATAGATCTGCCCCTAATCAGTGTCATCAGTTTGTCCATCTTAGCTACTTTGCAGATCTTAGTCAGTCATTCTTCTTGCGTTGGGATCACTGATTCCTTGCATTGGGATCACTGGTTCCTTGCACTGGGATCACTGATTTCTTGCATTGGGATAATTAGTTCCTTGTATTGGGATCACTGGTTCCTTGCACTGGGATCACTTGTTCCTTGCATTGAGATAATTAGATCCTTGCATTGGGATCACTGGTTCCTTGCATTGAGATAATTAGTTCCTTGCATTGGGATCACTGGTTCCTTGCACTGGGATCACTGGTTCCTTGCACTGGGATCACTGGTTCTTTGCATTGAGATAATTAGTTTCTTGCATTGGGATCACTGGTTCCTTGCACTGGGATCACTGGTTCCTTGCATTGAGATAATTAGTTCCTTGCATTGGGATCACTGGTTCCTTGCATTGGGATCATTGCTTTCTTGCATTGAGATTACTGACTCCTTCAATTGGGATCACTGGTTCCTTGAACTGGATAAACAGCCTCCTAGCATCGGGAACACTAGTTCTTTGCATTGCAATCAGAGGTTCCTTCCACTGGGATAACCGATTCCTTGCATTGGGATCACTGGTTCCTTGCATTGTGATTTCTGCTTCCTTGCATTAGGATCACTGGTTCTTTGCACTGGGATCACTTGCTCCTTGAATTGGGATCACCGGTTCCTTGCATTGTGATAACTGGATCCTTACATTGGGATAACAGGTTCTTTGCACTGGGATCACCGGTTTCTAGCATTAAGGTCACTGGCTCCTTGCACTGGGATCACTGGTTCCTTCCATCTGAGCATAAATGATTCTCGTTGCAGTTATCGTATTCCATAGTAATCTTCCCTATCTCCCTAAACCGTTTTTCTCTTCCGACCCGTAGGTCATCATCTGACTCCGCCGGACCGAGGCAGAACGACGGAACAGCGGATCAATTGGAGGTGCCAGGCCAAAGAGCCCACCAGAGACATGGCCCCACCGTGGGCATCGTGGGAGGTGAAGGACGAGCCCTCGATTTATTTTCCCCTTCCCCGCTTCCAAGGGGGGGATCGCCTTGTGGGGCTGGCCCCCCGAAGCCTCGCCCTTGTTAACGCCACCCGTGCCAGCTGGAGAGCCAAGCTCCGGAGGACACCCTTGGCATTGCAAAGACCTTTTAAACGCCTTCTTGGAGAAAGGACTGAAATGGGGTGGTGGGATGGATGGATGGATGGATGGGGTTGGGAGGGGAAAAGGGGACCTTGAGTTGCCAAATTGGAGGACCACTTGGCACAGGTTTTTGTTTACATGGCTGGATGGCCATCTGTCGGGAGGGTTTTGGATTGTGTCTTCCTGCCTGGCCGAGGGAAGGTCAGACCGGATGGCCCTAGGGGGTCTCTTCCAACTCTATGCTTTTATGGCATGGTATATTCTCTTAGTAGCGCCAGCCAGGCCAGGTAGCTTTTTTCTACAGAAGGGAAGAAGAGGAGAGGGAGCTTATTTCTTTTTCTATGGGCGTCAGCATAATACGCAGACCCAGATCTCACCCTTGTGTTTGGTTTTAATGTTTGGGTTTGTAGATTAAATGTTTGAAAGGGACCTCTGTACTTTCGATGATCTACTTTTTCTCTATAGCTAGGGTCTAGGATCCAGATAGTATACTTTCCAAAAAATTCACAGGTGAAACATGAGTGGCCGAGGAAGGTCAGAGTGAGTCACAATAGCAAACATTGCTTAAGGGGAAGCATCTCCAACTAAGTTGGGAGTCTCTTTCTCTGGAGGCTTTCAAGCAGAGGCTGGATGTCCATCTGTCCGGAGTGCTTTGATTGTGCTTTTCCTGAATACAGAAAGGGGTTGGATTGGATGGCCTTTGGGGATCTCTTCTGACTCTGATTCTAGGAAGAGCAGGCCAGCTCAGAATTTGGATACAGTTTGGAAGAACAGGATTTGATGCTCTCCTGAGAGTACTCCATGTCCTCTTCAAAGTATCCACGTGCCTCTGAAAACGTTCATAAGAAGGGCTGATCTCTAGTTTGTCCATAGATGAGCTCAGAGAGCCCTAGAATTGGGGAGGACCTCAAAGGTCATCTAGTCCAGCCCTCTCGCTGCCATTGTATGAGACGTCAGTCATTGAGCCTCTGTTTCCAAAACCTTCAGCGAAGGAACTCCAAAGCTTCCTCAAGAAACATATGTTTGGATACCTTCATCCAAAAGTGTTGGGCTATCTGGCCTCTCAAACGACTTGGGTTACAAACCCCATTGTCCTTCCCTGTTGGCCATGCTGGCCGTGGCTGCTGGGACTTGAAATCCAGCAACCTCTGGCAGATCCACCATTCCCCATGTTGGTGTTAATGACGTGAAGTCCTGCAAGCCTCTTGGGATTTTGGGAGACATGGTTTTAACACTTCCTCTTCGCCATATATTTGAGCAACCTGGATTCTATTCTAATCTTTATTTCCAACAGCTTGGTAAAACACTACATAAAGGAATGAACGGTGGCTGGTGCTAGTGGGTGGGATATTTAGTAACCTGAACAGTTCCTTTAAAGTTCAGACTAGAACACAAGGGGAATACAACCACAGGACCAAGGAAAATAGGCTTTGTAGGAAGGACTTGAAAGGGGTTGACTGGCTTCTCTACTAAGAAGGAATCTGCTAGTCCCAGTTACTAGGAATTGGTAGGAATCAGTGTAGACTTCTGGCACGTCTTAGCCATGACAGAGATCAGCTTTCTAGGACCATAACGTGGTATCTCATTGGCATTTGGAAGGCTAACGATGCCAACTCTTTCCTCTCCCCACTTTGTTTACACCAAGAGCAGCCTGTAATTACAGTGGTCTTAACCCACCCTGTCTGCCGACGCAGCGTTTTTGTCTCGGTATTATTGTTATTTTCTACATCAAGTGTTATTTATGTGGGCAAAGCGGGGCGGGGGGCTCTCTCCTTCCCACCTGGCTTTTGCTCCTTTGTGTTATTTATTTATTACTGACCATTTATTGTGTTCTGTTGGGGTTGGGATTTTGTTGTTGTTGCTGTTGGACATTACTTCAAGGAGCCGTCCTCGGGTGGCTTTCTCAGTCTGTTGGTTTTGGTTTCTGTATTTATTGATCAATAAAAGCAATCTGGAAAACAAAAGGACTGGTTTACTGGGTTGTTGTGCATTTTCCGGGCTGTATGGCCATGTTCCAGAAGTATTCTCTCCTGATGTTTCGCCCAATCTATGGCAGGCATTCTCTGAGGTTGTGAAGTATATTGGAAAAATATGTTATATATTATATATTGGCTGGTTTACTGTTTCTTTGTGAAAGTATGAAAGGCACATAAGTTTCAAAAGGAAGCCCCAGGACACTTGTTCCCAAAGAAAGGTACTGGTTCCATCCTGAGCCCGGTTCTGTTTGTTTGTTTGTTTATTTATTTACAGTATCTATATTCCGCCCTTCTCACCCCAAAGGGGACTCAGGGCGGATCACATTGTACAAATATAAGGCAAACATTCAATGCCATATAACATAGAACAGAGACAGAGACAGACGCAGAGGCAATTTAAACCTTCTCCGGCTTCCAGCTTCCTGAGGGAATGCTTGATTCTGGCCACAGGGGGAGCAGCTGCTTCATCATCCACTGCGACGGCACTTCCTCATTCCAACGGGGGCTGGATTATTTTTATGGTGTCATAAATTAGCCTCCCCACATATAAGTGGTACCTAAATTTCCTACTTGATAGATGCAACTATCTTTTGGTTTGCATAGGTCTGCAACGAGCAGGGGTTATATTTTATTTTTAATTGTCAGGTGCTCACCCCAACACAGCTGGTCCCGAACTCATGACCTCTTGGTCAGAGTGATTTATTGCAGCTGGCTGCTAACAAGCCTGCGCCACAGCCCGGCCCCTGTTCAGGATCTTCATTAATGACTTTGATGAAGGGTTAGAAGGCATGATCAACAAGTTTGCAGGCGGGGCCACATTGGGAGGGAGAGCCAAGACTCCAGAAGACAGGAGCAGAATTCACAGATTAGAGAGATGATTCACCAAAACTATCAAAATGAACTTCAGCAGGGACAAATGCAAAATACTCTACTTCAGCAGAAAAAATGAAATGCAAAGATACAGAATGGGGGACAGTGCCTGACTCAACAGCAGTATGTGTGAAAACGATCTTGGAGTCCTCATGGGGAGGAAGGGAACAAGAGCCAACAATGTTAAGCAGCGACTAAAAAGCCAATGGGATTTTGGCCTGGATCAATAGAAGTCTAGTGTCTAGATCAGGCCCAGGGGCCAAATGCGGTCCCCAAGGCATGGGGCCGCTTGCTCAGGCCCTCCTCATTCATCCTTTGCTAATCTACTATTACAACCTCACTGTTTTTAAATTCTATGTTTTTAATAAGTGGTTATTAATATATTAATATTTTTGGTTAATGTGCAAATATTACAATTGGTGCATGTTATTGTTTATTGATGTATTGTATATTGTTATTCTTTTGTATTTGATATTTCTGTGAGCCGCCCCGAGTCCCCTCCGGAGGAGATGGTGGCGGGATACAAATAAACATTATTATTATTATTATTATCCTGTTGCTTTGGCATAAGGACATGGAGGCACGCAGCAGCCTGTTTTATATGAAGGTAGTTTTATACACAATAACTGTAATCATTTTGGAACAAAGTGTGTGCACTCTAAACCACAAGAAAGGGAAAGCATTCACTATCAGAGCCAGCTATGTGGACAATTTCAGATTTCAGAGCATTTTGGATTTCTGGATGAAGGAAGCTCAACCTGCAGCAATGATATTAATCCCTGACGCGGCTTATCCCTCGCTTTCCCCTCTTATAAACTTGAATCCTCCCTGCTCTTGCATCACATTCAAAAAGGAAAAGAAATGTATTAAATCATTTGGCAAGGCTGCAGAAAAGTTTATTTTTGAACCGCAGCTCCAAGGATCCCCAGCCAACATGGCTGAGTTCTTTATGTCGGCTTTGATGGGATCAGATCCAAATGACTGGGAAAGCATTAAGTAGGAAAAGTGTGGGCTCTCCTTGAGGACTAGCACCTTTGCCCCCTTTGCCTTACAAGCCATTTGTTGGCTGCTTTGCATGTATACCCACAGCATTGCCTTTCCACAAAACCCACCATTAACTTTTCTTCTTCTTTCCCCTCCTCTTTTTCTACCTCCTCTTCTTCTTCTTCCTCTTCCTCTTCCTCCTCCTCTTCTTCCTCCTTATCTTCTTCATCATCCTCCTCTTCATCTTCCTGTTCTTCCTCATTCCCTTCTTCTTCTTCTTCTTCTTCTTCTTCTTCTTCTTCTTCTTCTTCTTCTTCTTCTTCTTCTTCTTCTTCTTCTTCTTCTTCCTCCTCCTCCTCCTCCTCCTCCTCTCCTCCTCTTCTTCTTCATCATCTTCCTCCTCCTCCTTGTCATCTTTTCTCCTTCTTCCTTTCTCCTCTTCTTCCTCTTCCTCTTCATCCTCCTCATCTTTTACATCTTCTTCTTCCGCTTCCTCTACTTCCTCTTCTTCCTCTTCCTCCTCCTCTTCCTCCTCCTCTTCTTCCTCATTCCCTTCTTCTTCTTCTTCTTCCTCCTCCTCCTCCTCCTCCTCCTCTCCTTCTTCATCATCTTCCTCCTCCTCCTTGTCATCTTTTCTCCTTCTTCCTTTCTCCTCTTCTTCCTCTTCCTCTTCATCCTCCTCATCTTTTACATCTTCTTCTTCCGCTTCCTCTACTTCCTCTTCTTCCTCTTCCTCCTCCTCTTCCTCCTCCTCTTCTTCCTCATTCCCTTCTTCCTCCTCTTCTTCCTCTTCCTCCTCTTCAACTTTTTCCTTCTTCCTTTCTCCTCTTCTTCATCCTCTTCTTCCTCTTTCTCTTCTTCCTCCTCCCCTTCTTCTTCTTCCTCCTCTTCCTCTTCATCCTCCTCCTCATCTTTTACATCTTCTTCTTCCGCCTCCTCTACTTCCTCTTCTTCCTCCTCCTCTTCATCTTCCTCTTCTTCCTCACTCCTTTCTTCTTCCTCCTCTTCTTCCTCTTCCTCCTCTTCATCTTTTTTCCTTCTTCTTTTCTCCTCTTCTTCATCCTCCTCCTCTTCATCTTTCTCTTCTTCCTCCTACCCCTCTTCTTCTTCTTCCACCTCCTCTTCTTCCTCTTCTTCATCTTCCTCCTTTTCTTCCTCCTCCCCCTCTTCTTCTTTCTCCTCTTCATCATCATCTTCTTCCTCTTTTTTGGCTTCTTTTTCCTCCTCCTCTTCCACTTATTCGATTTCTATTCCTCTTCTCCCTCCTCCTCTTCATCTTCTTCTTCCTCCTCCACCTCCTTTTCTTCTTCATCTTCCTCCTCTTCCTTTTCTTCTTTCTCCTCCTCTTCTTCTGCTTTTATCTTCTGACTGAGACCCAAAGCTCAGTTCTACTCTCTCCATGGGGTTTGTAAAGGAATTGCTATGAGGGTTAGGGGATTATGGGAGTTGCAGTCCAAACGATCCAGACAGCATAAGGTTAGGGAAAGTTGATCCAAGCACACAATGGCAGAGAACGTTTTCCCCAGCAATAGGATGGCCGACATGTTCAGAAAAGTGATAGGAAAAGAGGAATCCCACGTTTCACAGAACAGACCTTCCAACACTTAACAAATGAAGATAAAGACATGTGTGAACAAGATGGCAACTGTTATTATCTTCTGTTAGGAAGAGCATGAGAACTAGGAAAGGCTGCAGCAGTTTGCTTTGACCTGAGCCTAATTGGGAAGGGACGGAGTTTGTGCAATCCTCATTATTCCTCACTGAGTGCAAGTTGGAATCCTATTGATTACTCCCTGAAAAAGTAAATGGATTATTGAACACAAAAGTAGATCCCATAGAGTCAATGGATCGGGTTGGCTTTAGGTATGACTAGCAACACGGCACCTGCCTTGGCAACAATCCATATGAAAAGGATCTAGGAGTTTTAGCAGACCACAAACTCAACATGTTAACATTGTGATGCAGCAGCTGAAAAGGCCAATGTGATTCTAGCTGCAATAATAGGACTATAGTGTCTGAATAAAGGAAAGTCATAGTCATACTTTGTTCTGCTTTGGTCAAACCTGACCTGGAGTCATAACCTGTGCCCAGTTCTGGGCAAAGTAATTTCAAGAGGAGATGGACAAGATAGAAGGTGTCCAGAGAAGGAAGACCAAAGGGATCAAAGGTCTGGAAGCCATTAATCACTCTAAAGAGAAGTCTGGAGAGCTGAATATGTTTAGCTTGGAGAAGAGAAGGCTGAGAGACGAGGACATGAGAGCCAGGTTGAAATATTTGACTTTAAGGAGGGGACAAGCTTGGTTTTTGCTGGTCCAGAGACACAGAGCAATGACTTCCAACTACAGGAAAATAGATTCAAATTAGGAAGACCTTTGTGATGGGAAGAGTGGAATCTGCTTTTTCTGGGGAAATCAGGAGGAGTCTCCTCCTTTGGAGGTGTGTAAGCAGAGGCTGGATGGTGTCCTGTTTTGCCTTTCAAGAACAGCCTTAAAACACTGTGGTAAGTAAATGAAAGCTGTTTTACTTCAGCAAAACATAAAGTACAGCACACTTGGTGGAATAATACAAAAGGAAGCAAGGAAGTCATAGGGCAAGCACAGTTCTTAGTCTCTGGTAAACTCCCAAATCAAATAGCAGTCTTACTTCATAATAATAATAATAATAATAATAATAATAATAATAATAATAATAATACTTTATTTATATAGACAAAGAAACAGCAATAAATCCAGATGCAGGCTCGGAGCAGGCGCACGGGGAGCAAAGGCATTAGAGTCAGTTTGTTACCAGCAAGAGCTGTCTGCACCTGCTTCTGCTTTATAGTCCTGAGTCTCCTCACAGCTGCTAGGGCAGTTTCTAATTACTCAGCTGCATTTCTGGCAGCTATTCTAGCTCTGTTTCCTTTCGCCTCTCCTGAAAAGTGGGTACTTGCAAAGTCTCCTCCTCAGATTCCAACTCACCCTCAGATTCATGATGTTGTGACTCAGCCACAGGCTAGCCAGAGTCAAGATGAGGAAGGGGATTTTGGATTTCAGATTCAAGAGCCAGCAGTGTCAGAAGTTGATGGCTTAGAAATGCAGGCTGGAGAATTGCAGTTTAAGCAGAATGAACTGTTGACCCCAGAAACTATAGATAACAGACAGGCTGACATTCCCATGGGAAATAATGAGCAAGAGAATTCTCAAGTCCTTGTTAATGAGTGGGAGAGCTCAGCTCCATCTCAGGTGCAAGATAACAATAGTATAAGCATTGATTTATCTTGGGAGGACCGTCTATCTTGGAGGGGTTCTCAGGTCCGAAGAAGTGAGAGACTGGCGGGAAAGAAAGAGGCCAGTTCTGGGAAAAGGAATGCCTTTCTGGGTTGCTTTTAAATGTGTGTTTTGCAGATAGCTCTTTGTCAAAGCAAATCCTGGCTTCATCTGTGTGGATGTTCTAGTTTCACGCCTAAGAAGAGAGTTCTTGGATCTTTGTGCTTTTGGGCCTTTGGTTCTGGGGATCTACTGCCTTGCTTCATGGATTATTATTATTGACTATTGCCTTGCCTCATGGATTATTAGTTTTGCTGACTTTTATGGACTTATGGACCTTTCCTGACTTATGATGTATTTGGATTCTTATTGACTCTTTCCTTGCAACCTTTTTCAACTGCCTGCTTTGATTTATATTATTGTTTTGCTTAATAAAACTATAAAAGACTGCCTTTTGTGTCTGACTGGATATCTATAGCAAGGTGAACTATTCTGAGGTGCAGCACATGAACTCTTTCCTGCTCCCCTTCCTCTTTTGAAGAAGAAGAATCCCTAACAGATGGCCATCTGTAAGGAGTACTTTAATTGTGTCTTCTGGGACTCTAGGACCCAACTGGGAACTCTGACGACTCTAGGACCTTATCCTTCCAGCAGCAACAGAGGAAGAAGGAGTTGTGCATCTCCTCCTCGCCTTGCGTCACCGTTTCCCCAGCGGAGCCAGGAGACGAAGGGGACCTTCACTTACTTCTTGCTGAGTGGCACTGTGTATATTTAGCCTCCATGCTTTGCTCCTTTGCCTGGCACTCGTCCCTCCTGGGCATCTCCTTCCTCGTTGCCGCCTGACCAATGCTGTCTTCAAAGCGACCTTGAGAAGGAGAGGAAAGCCAAAGCTTCTGATGGGAATCTATATGCAGGAAGGCAAAGCTCATCTATCAACACAAGACCTATATTATGCACATACCTTTGCAACACACCTGCATTTGGTGGAGAACCATACTACTGCATACTGGGGGCCGGACTGTGGAGCAGCTGGCTAGTAACCAGCTGCTATAAATCACTACTGACCGAGAGGTCATGAGTTCGAAGCCCGGGTCGGGTTAAGCCTCCGACCATTAATAGCCCGGGCTTGCTATTGACCTTTGCAGCCCCGAAAGACAGTTGCACCTGTCAATTAGGGAAATTTAGGGAAGCTTTATGTGGGAGGCTAATTTACAACACCATAAAACTGCCAGCAAAACACGAGGAAAGGAATGCGGAAGTACAGCCACTACTGGATGGTGAAGCAACAGCTCCCCCTGTGGCCGGAATCGTGAAGCTGGAAAAATGTTAAAAATGCCTCTGAGTCTGTCTAATGTATGTTTGTCTGTTGGCATTGAATGTTTGCCATATATGTGTTCATTGTAATCCGCCCTGAGTCCTCTTTGGGGTGAGAAGGGCGGAATATAAATACTGTAAATAAATAAATAAATACTATAAACCAGGCATGGGCCAACTTGGACCCTCCCTCCAGGTGTTTTGGACTCCAACTCCCAGCATTCCTAACAGGCTCAGGCCCCTTCCTTTTGCTGCAGATATGGCCAACTATCATCCAACTTTTTATATCCTACCAAAGGTAAGGTTAAGGAAGTCCTGCTCCCCCTCTATTCTGCCATGGTCAGGCCACACCTGGAATACTGTGTCCAATTCTGGGCACCACAATTGAAGGGAGATGTTGACAAGCTGGAATGTGTCCAGAGGAGGGCAACTAAAATGATAAAGGGTCTGGAGAACAAGCCCTATGAGGAGCGGCTTAAAGAGCTGGACATGTTTAGCCTGCAGAAGAGAAGGCTGAGAGGAGACATGATAGCCATGTACAAATACGTGAAGGGAAGTCATAGGGAGGAGGAAGCAAGCTTGTTTTCTGCTGCCCTGCAGACTAGGACACGGAACAATGGCTTCAAACTACAGGAAAGGAGATTCCACCTGAACATCAGGAAGAACTTCCTCACTGTGAGAAGGGCTGTTCGACAGTGGAACTCTCTCCCCCGGGCTGTGGTGGAGGCTCCTTCTTTGGAGGCTTTTAAGCAGAGGCTGGATGGCCATCTGTCAGGGGTGCTTTGAATGCGATTTCCTGCTTCTTGGCAGGGGGTTGGACTGGATGGCCCATGAGATCTCTTCCAACTCTACTATTCTATGATTCTATAAGAGTTACGTACAGACAAACGTGTTGTTTATGTCCAGCTTTCTAGGCCGCTCCTGGATTTTTAAATAGAAATCTAGGTCAGTCCCAAAGGGAATAAACTATAAGGACTCTCTCTCACTCTCTCTGTCTCTTGCCATCTTGTTTATAAGCTTTCACTGAGTTAACTTTTTGGCAAGGCCAGCTGTGAAAGTCAGGAACACGGCCCATTCAAAACCAGAATCTTCTTTTAAAACTCTACAACTCCCTTTAAAGGGGGGGGGGGGGGAAGAAGAGCTGATAGATAGAAACATGTCTAGAGAGACAGTGTACATCTATACTGTAGAATTAATGCAGTTTGGCACCACTTTAAGTACCATGGTTCAATGCTACGGAATTGTGAGAGCTTTACAAGGTCTGATAATCCTAGTCTAAGAGTCTTTTGTGAAATTTATAGTATTTATATTCTGCCCTTGTCACCCCGAAGAGGACTCAAGACAGATCATATAACATATATATGTGGCAAACATCCAATGCCGTTTATACATTAACAAGACAATTGTACATAGATAGTGGTATATATATAGGATTTTCCCATCTTCGGCATCTTGAAGGCTTGTGCTCGGTTCTGGCCACGGGTGAGTGTTGTCGCTCCATTTCCCTGCTGAAGAACCTTGTTCATAAACTTCCTCCTTTGATCAAATCCGAAAGCATTTTTCTGGCACTTTCTTATGGGTGACTTTACATTCTTCCCCACTTTTAAGCAGTACCTATTTATCTATTCACATTTTGCTTTTGAAGCACTAGGTAGGCGGAAGCTGGGCTAAAGGCCAGGAGCTCACCCTGACCCAGGCTTCGAACAGTCAATCTTTTGAATGGCAAGATTTAATGAAGCTGGTGGTTAATAATAATAATAATAATAATAATAATAATAATAATAATAATAATAATAATAATAACTTTCTTTTTGTACCCTTCCTCCATCTCCCCGAAGGGACTCGGGGCGGATTACATATGGCACAAGGTGCCATATGTAACACAAAAAACACATAAAATAAACACAGTGCAACACAAAATAAAACCACTAGTATATTAAACAACCTGCTGTGCTAAAGTCCAACCCTCTAATACTCCTACTCCTAGTCCAAGCCCTCTTTATTATGCTTTGAGTCTCTTTTTTGGAGAGAAGAAGAGGGGTATAATTAATAATAATAAATAAATAAATAAATAAATAAATAAATAAATAACAGTAATAATAGAATATTGGAAGATACCACATGGGCCATCTAGTCCAACCCCCTGCCATTGCAGGAAAAGCACAATCAAAGCACCCCCAACAGGTGGCCATTAATCTTCTGTTTAAATAATAATAATAATAATAATAATAATAATAATAATAATAATAATAATAATAATAATAATAATGACTGGGATTCAGTGGGTTTATCTTGACTAGAGCAGACCCATTAACTGTACAAAACTTATGTAATTGAACTGCTCTCCTTAAAGGAAGACAAAGCATTATTATGTTTCAATTATGCAATACTGAATAAGAAACAGGCATAATTAACAGATTTTATGGTTAAGTAGTGATATATGTACCATAAACCCATTGTATATTTAATAGGATTTCTTATTAAATAATAGTATCCTCTTTGAGGATAACTATACTGTAATTGTATAACTCAATATTAAGAAATAATTGTGTCAAATTGTTCTGATAACTATATACTGTATATACTCGAGTATAAGCCTAGTTTTTCAGCCTTTTTTTAGGACTGAAAAAACCCCCCCTCGGCTTATACTCGGGTGAGGGTCCTGATGGGCTTATATTCAGGTCGGCTTATACTCAAGTATATATGGTATATTTATTATTTTTCTCTATTATTATTGGTATTGTTACATTTATTATTTTACTCTGTTAAGTATTATTATTACATTTATTATTTTACTCTACTATTGTTGTTACTTTTACATTTATTTTACTCTATTTTTATAATTATTAATACATTTATTATTTTACTCTATTTATTATTACATTTATTATTTTACTGCATTTATTATTATTATTATTACATTTATTATTTCACTCTATTGTTATTAAAAAGATACATAAGCACATTTGCACTGAAGAAGATGAAAATAATGGTTTAATCAGAGTTGAACAGTCATATCTTAAATTACAGTTTGATGTAAAGATCCAAAAACATTTAACCTACTGATGCCTCAATTAATGTAATTTTATTGGTATCTCTATTTTTATTTCTGAAATTTACCACCCTCGGCTTATACTGGAGTCAATGTTTTCCCAGTTTTTTTGTGGTAAAATTAGGTGCCTTGGCTTATATTCGGGTCGGCTTAAACTCGAGTATATATGGTAATTAATTAGCCAATATAATTAATATGATTAATAATATTTACTTAAAGGTGATCATGATTTCTATTTATAGTCTGTTGGTTCAATGATGAACCTCTTTTTTAGAGAGATAAAGTGGGATAATAATAATACAGTAGAGTCTCACTTATCCAACATAAATGGGTAGGTAGAACGTTGGATAAGCAAATATGTTGGATAATAAGGAGGGCTTAAAGAAAAGCCTATTACACATCAAATTAGGTTATGATTTTACAAATTAAGCACCAAAACATCATGTTATACAACAAATTTGACAGAAAAAGTAGTTCAATACGCAGTGATGCTATGTAGTAATTATTGTATTTATGAATTTAGCACCAAAATATCACGATATATTGAAAACTGACTATAAAAATGCGTTGGATAATCCAGAATGTTAGATAAGTGAGACTCTACTGTAGTAATGATAATAATGATAATGATAATAATAATAATAATAATAATAATAATAATAGCAACAACAACAACAACAACAACAACAATTCCGCTTTCTCACTAATGTGGCTTATGAAATCCTGGGATTTGCAGTTTGGCAAGGACTAGGGGTGCATCTACATTGTGGAATGAATGTGGTGTGACGCCACTTTAGGGAATCCTGGGATTTGTAGTTTCCCAAGGCCATCCCTGCCAATAAGTGCTGTAGCCTTGCCAAACCAAAACTACAAAATCCCAGGATTCCATGGCATGGAGCCATAACAATTACAAGTGGTATCAAACTGCAGTAACGCTGCAGTGCAGATGCAACTCTAGCTGCATATAAAATAAAATAATTCCTCATGTTCTTCTAACAAAAGGCCGGGCCATCAGTTGTATCCTGCATCTTTTATGACCCACTTTGATGACTGCAAAGGCACATGAGGATTTGTCATCGGTTGGTCAGACTTTGCATCAAGAGGAATTTGGGATAAATGTTTTTAATAGGTGGGGATTTGGTGCCCTCTCCTGGGCCAAGAAGGCATTGCAGCCTCTCTGAGAAAAGACCAAGGAGACCTGTGATGAATGCTGCAAAGTCAAAGGATGCACAAGAGCCATGCCTTGAAATGTGTCTCATCACACTTGTGCTGTTGTTCATTTGAATGGCATGCTCTCTTGCAGTCAGGGTTGATGCTTACGGAGCCGTGCTTGAGGACCACACCACAGCAACAGAAAGGGCAGACGTTTGCTCATGCCTGATTTACACTAAAATTAATCCACTTTGACAACAACAACAACCATTTTAAAGGCTTTAAGTTATATATTGCATTGCTTTTATTGTTAGCCACTTTGGGTCTCTTTTTAAGAGCGATAAATCAGGAGAAAAATAACAACGAATTGTAGGTTTCCCTGAGTTTATTATTTACTTATTTACTTATTTACAGTATTTCTATTCTGCCCTTCTTTCTCACCCCAAAGGGGACTCGGGCGGATCACAATGAACATATATATGGCAAACATTCAATTCCATCAGACGAACAACATACAGTATAGACACACACAGAGACAATTTTAACATCTCCAGCTTCATGAGGGTATGCTCGATTCCGGCCACAGGGGGAGCTGTTGCTTCACTGTCCACAAGTGACACCGAGTGCTGTACTTCCTCATTCCTTTCCCCATGCTGCTGGCAGTTTCATGGTGTTGTAAATTAGTTAAATTAGCCTCCCGCATAAAGCGTACCTAAATTTCCTAGTTGACAGATGCAACTGTCTTTCGGGCTGTTTAGGTAAACAGCAAGCCGGGCTATTTAATGGTCGGGGGCTTAACCCGATCCGGGCTTCGAACTCATGACCTCTTGGTCAGTAGTGATTTATTGCAACTGGCTACTAACCAGCTGTGCCACATAAAATACATAAAATACAAGGGTTATCCAGAAAGTAGATTACGTTTTGGAATTAAAAATGAACAAAGTATAGGAGAAAACATTTACCATATGCAGTTGAAAGCCACACCCAAATACCACTTCTCAACATAGTCGCCATTCAAATCTAGGCACTTATCATAGCGATGAATGAGTTTGGCAACTCCTTCCCCACAAAACTCTGCCGCTTGCGTCCTCAACCAGCCGATCACCCCTTCCCGCAGCTATGCATCATTGTTGGAAACAAGTGGTAGTCACTCGGTGCAAGGCCCGGACTACATGGCGGTTGAGGAAACAACTCCCACCCAAAAGACTCCAGAACTTCACTTGTGCGACCTGCCGTGTGGGGCCAGGCATCCCCATGAAACAGCAAAATCCCCGCGCTCAACTTTCCCCCACGCTCGTCAATGCGCAGCTGTGGTAACGGGTTACCGGCTGGTTGAGGACGCAAGCAGCAGAGTTTTGTGGGCAAGGAGTTGCCAAGCTCCTTCATCGCTATGATAAATGCCTAGATTTGAATGGCGACTATGTTGAGAAGTGGTATTTGGGTGTGGCTTTCAACTGCATATGGTAAATGTTTTCTCCCATACTTTGTTCATTTTTAATTCCAAAACGTAATCTACTTTCTGTATAACCCTCTTATATATGCCATAGCACGCCTATTATTGCACTGTATTAACATTAAATCAATACATAACTGAATGCAACATAATCAAAGTAATGTTCTCATGACTTGTCCCTGTTGTGAGCCGCCCCGAATCCCTCCGGGGAGATGGGGCGGGATATAAAAATAAAGTTTATTATTATTTATTTATTACTTACACAAAATAATACTATGTGTACCTTAGTTACAGATACAGTATCTGTGTTCCAAATATATTGTTCCAGAGACTAGGACACAATAGAGCAATGGATTCAAATGTGTTTTTATTCTAATGACAAAACATTTGCCTCACTTACGTTAAAATGTCAATTAGCAGCTCTATTACCATGTTCTTCTGCACATTTAGTTACTTTCCTTTTGAGTGCAGCTTCGTAATGCAATCTTTTTGACATTTTGCGGTACAATATATGGGATTGCAATGAATGATGGACAGCTTCAGAACCTCAACTGTCCAAAGTATTCCAGCCTATGTCTTACTCCATGTCACAAAGTGCACTAAGTTTCTCAAAGTACAATAGCAAGAGTGGGTTTCCCTTCTGAAACTACAAATATCATGTCAACAGTTGAGTGCAGGGAAATTCAGAGAAACCCATGAATCAAAGGCAACATTAATTGGAACCCCTACAATGGAGGGAGGGTGGCTTATAATCAGTTAACTATTATTACTACTATTACTACTACTATTACTTTATTTTATGACACAGCAAACAAGATAGATATGCTGGATTTCATATCACGAAACCACAAGTCGAACACTTCCCAAGTGTCTAGGACTGTGTGATGTATTTTCGGATGATGCCACAGATCCCAGTTATTATTACTATTATTATCAGTATTATTACTTTAGCAGGACGGAGGGGGATATTGTTGTGGTTTTGATCAGAATGGAGAGGAGGTTATATTATTATTATTATTATTATTATTCAGCAGGATGGAGAGGAAACACTATATAAGAAAAATTTGAAAAAACTCCTGTTCCTAATTTGAAAGTGTTACTTTCTGTTTAATTGTGTGGTACTTACTTTGAAAGTGGTAGTTATATTCCAGAAACTTTGTTTTTGTGGCTGCCGCGAAGTGTGTGGAATTGGTTGAGACTTGATGAGATATTCCTTGAAAAACTAGAGCAAAATGTGCTGCAGGATGTTCTGACCACAAATACAAAGTTGTGGCAGTTTAATAAACTTTTTTCAATGCTTTTATGATAGAACCAATTAGGAAATGACACTTATAACCCAGGTACTCACGAAAGCTTTAGGTGCTCCTACTGCCTATTGCAGAGAAAACCAGCTGATTCCTAACCCATCTAAAACACACAGACATGTGCTTTTCATCTTAAGAACAGACAAGTATCTTGAGCTCTGAGGATTGCCTGGGAAGGGATCCCAGTGAAGCATTGCAGCACACCAAAACACTTGGGAGTCACTCTGGACCGTCCTCTGACTTAAAAGAAACACTGCTTGACTATGAAGCAAAGAGTGGGTGCTAGAAATAATATCATACGAAAGCTGACTGGCACAACCTGGGGTTCACAACCAGACACAGTAAAGACATCTGCCCTTGTGCTTTGCTACTCTGCTGCTAAATATGCATGCCCAGTGTTGAATACATCTCACCATGTTAAAACAGTGGATGTGGCATTTAATGAGACATGCCGCATTATCACAGGATGTCTACACCCCACATTGCTGGAGAAATTATACTATTTAGCCAGTATTGCACCACCTGATATCCATTGGGCAGTAGCAGCCTGTAATGAAAGGACCAAGGCATTGACATCTCTGGCCCATCCCCTGTTCAGATATCAACCAGCATGCCAACGACTTAAATCAAGAAACAGCTTCCTAAGATCTGCAGAGATACTTGCAGGAACACCTCAGCAAGCCAGAGTCCAAAAGTGGCAGGTTAAAACCCAGAACCTCAATCAGTGGCTGAGACCAGATAAGAAACTCCCTCCTGGGCACACAAAAGACTGGGCAACTAGAGTTTGGAAACAAAAAAATGTTCCCACTATAGAAGATTGGTTCTTAAAGCTTTTTGATATAATCCAAATGGACAGCCTAACACAAAAGTTACAAGATAAAAAGGAAACAACAGACTGGTCAGGTTTTAAAGACTTTATTTGAAAAGAAGGATACACATTAATAATAGACATCCAACGTTTGAAATACTTCTATGACATTAAGATGGCAAGACTGGAAAAGACTACTGAAAAAGAAAATTACGACCATAGATCTCAAGACAACAATGGGAAGTCCTTTTTCTTATTTTTATTTATTTTTTCTGTTTTTTATCATTATTATTATTTTGTTGAACTATCTCTCTTACTTGTTCAATCCTTGGTTTTCATCTTGTACTTTAACCTCTCTAATCCTTCACTAATGTTTTCCTCGCTTTCACTGTATACATTCCTTATATATCACAATAAAAATCACTATTAAAAAAAAAAAGACTGGGCAACTAGAAAGGCGCTGAACAGACTGCGCTCGGCCACCACGAGATACAGAGCCAATATTAGGAATTGGGGCCACAAAGTGGAGTCCACAACATGTGAGTGTGGAGAAGACCAAGGCATGGACCACTTACTACAATGCAGTCTGAGCCCTGCCACATGCACAATGGAGGACCGTCTCACAGCAACACCAGAGGCACTCCAAGATTTCAAAGGAAATCTAGTATAAAAGTTTTTAACTTTGTGTTTTTAAATACATTATACTGTAACTGTATCCTCAATTCACTTCTGACATGATTAATAAAATAAATGGTAAACTCGACACAAATAGCCTACTTATATACAAAATAGAAAATAAACAAGTTCAGTGAATAATTTGAATATTAAACTAGTTATACTGTTCGAATTCACAGTAATCACAAACAATATTGTATGGATTTTGTACAATCACTTTGAAATAGTATTGGCGTAGTGTGTTCTTGTGCCGAGTTGAATATGAATCAGCCGCACCACGACCGGTTTCAGCTTTTCTCCAGGCCTTCTTCTGGTGGTCTGAAATTATTATATACATCAACATAGGTAAAGGTAAAGGTTTTCCCTGACATTAATTCCAGTTGTGTCCGACTCTGGGGATTGGTGCTCATCTCCATTTCTAAGTCGAAGAGCCGGCGTTGTCCGTAGACATCTCCAGGTCATGTGGCCAACATGACTGCATGGAGCACTGTTACCTTCCCGCCAGAGCGGTACCTATTGATCTACTCACATCTGCATGTTTTCGAACTGCTAGGTTGGCAGAAGCTGGAGCTAACAGTGGGCGCTCACTCCACTCCCCGGATTCAAACCTGCAACCTTTCAGTCTGCAGGTTCAGCAGCTCAGTGCTTTAACACACTGTGCCACCGGAGGCTCCTATGCATCAACATATGCTACAAATATATCCATTAAACATCACATATTAAAAACACATTTCAAAGTACTTACAAATTTCCAAACTTAACACTTTTTCTCCTTAGAGATACAGGTTTTATACACTATGGGATTAGGCCAAAGAAACAAAGAGTGGCTATAAGCATTTTAGAGTTACAAATAAAATAAATGCCCAGGAACAAAAATAGTGTTGTTGTTGTTATTCTTGTTGTTGTTGATGATGATAATGATGATGATGATGTTTTCAGCAGGACAGAGGAGATATTATTATTATTATTACTATTATTATTATTATTATTATTATTATTATTATTATTATTATTATTATTTCATCAGGATGAAGGAAAGAGGAGACACTGAATCTGGCCTTTCCTAGTAAGTTAAGGCAAAAGCAACCTGCTGCACCATATATAAGCTTTGCCCGGCCACGCGTTGCTGTGGCTTATGGGAATCCTTTGTTGGCCAGGTGAATATAGCAGAGAATAGCCTTCCAGCCTCAAAGCCTGGCCATTTTCTGGAGTAGCTGGAGCTTTTTGTTGTATGAACGTAGAGGCATGGATGAGGGGTTGTGCTGCCAAGTTCAGTGTTTCTGGGATGTGTAGTTTTGTTCTTTTGTCCTAGGCCGAAATTTCATTACCCTTTTATATATATAGACTAGCTGTGCCCGGCCACGCGTTGCTGTGGCAAAGTATGGTGGTATGGGAAATAAAGTATTGAGGAATTGATGTTAGTTAAGGTAAAGGGTAAAGGTTTTCCCCTGACATTAAGCCCTTCTATGAGCCCCCTTCTACACAACTGGATAAAATGCACACTGAAGTGGATTATACGGCAGTGTGGAGTCAAGATAATCCAGCTGAAAGCAGATAATATAAAATTATAAATGGGTTACATAGCTGTGTGGAAGAGCCTTGAGTCTACACTGCCATATAATCCAGTTAAAATCAGATAATCTGTATTTTATAGGTAGTGTGGAAGAGGCTTAAGTGAGGCCTAACTCTGCCTGTCCCCTGGGCTGAGTGGGTTGCTAGGAGACCAAGTGGACGGAGCTTAGCCTTCTAACTGGCAGCAATTGAATGAAAGCAATTATTCCTCTCCCTCTAATTAGGACTTTATTTTTCTTTTCTTTTTGTTGTATGAACGTAGAGGCATGGATGAGGGGTTGTGCTGCCAAGTTTAGTGTTTCTGGGATGTGTAGCTTTGTTGTTTTGTCCTAGGCCGAAATTTCATTACCCTTTTATATATATAGATTGTGTCAAAAGTGACTTGAGAAACTCCAAGTCGCTTCTGGTGTAAAAGAACTGGCCATCTGCAAGGACGTTGCCCAGGAGACGCCCAGATGAGCAAATAAGTACCAGCCTGGTTGCAACAATCCTGCACTGCCTTCAGTTTGAAAGAAAACATTGTATGCAAGTCTGTACAACAAATATACACCTGTTCATCTGGCCATCTTGACCACACTCAGGTGTTGCCTGCCCATGACAGTGCCCTGGTTTCCATTTGTGAAATAATGAAGGCAGGAGGGAGAAGCCGCCTTGTCCAGCTCAGTTCTTGCTCTCTTTTTCTGTTTGCGCTGTAATCTCTCGGCTGCTCCTCCCCTCTGTAAGCAGGATCAGCGGGTATGAATGGGCGGCTATTGAAGTGAATCAGGTACTGTGGGCAAAGCAGCTCTGGGCAGCAAACAAATGGGAAGGAAGGGGGAGAGGGAGCGAAGGCAGGCTGGTGGAGAGGAACAAGTGGACCTCTGAGCAATGCACCCAGTTCTCCACTGGGCCATGTCCATTCAAGACAGCTCTTGCTTTAAAAACCATTAGAGATTTCTATCTGTCAACTGTGTGGCCTTGGAGAGGAGGGTTCCCTGCATCAGAAAGGTAAGACAGAAGCAAAGCTTGTGCAAGAGCAGTACAGGTTTGTTGTGTGTTTTCAGGGCTGTATGGCCATATTCCAGAAGTATTCTCTCCTGACGTTCTGGAACATGGCCATACAGACTGGAAAACACACAACAACCCTGTGATTCCGGCCATGAAAGCCTTCGACAATGCAGTCCAGGTTGCTTGGATTTTCCTTTTAATTCATCTGGATTTGCTCTAAAGCTTCTTAGGGCCAGTGCTGCTATTTTGTGGCAAGCTCCGTGCTTTGCCTTGTTCCCAAAGCCTGGCTGAGAGCATCCCTTGTTGCTCTTTCCAAGTTATAATTTGTTTGTTGACTGAGAAGGGAGTGTGCTTTTGTTTCTCAGGGGGGTTTTGTCCAAAAGAAAATAACAGAACAGAATAGTTTTGCATATATAGAATATAATGGGCCATTTGTATTCTCTGGGATTCAGTTCCAAGACTTCCCAGGCTTCTTAAATCCATAGGTTCTGAAGTTCTGTTGTATACAATGACAGTAAAATGGTCGTCTCATATAAAATAGTAAAATCAAAGTTTGCTGTTTGGATTTTTTTTTTAATTTTTGAGAGGGTGGAATATTTTGCAGCCATGGATGACTGAATCTGTAGATATGGAGACCTGACTGTAGATGCCTTTGCTGGCAAACATAGCCTACTGAAGTTTACCAATAGTTTTACAAAGATATTATGCTTCCTTGGTTGAATATCCCTTATACGGAAATCTAAAATGCTCCAAAACTGTCCACCTGGGTGGCTGAGAGAATGACACCTTTGCAATGTTCACAAAGTTTGTTTCATAGACAGTATTATTAAAAATAGTGCGCATAAACTGACCTTCAGGCTCTCTGTATATGAATTTCATGTCTACTCTTGGATCTCATCTCCAAAATAGCTATATAGATGAAAATACTCCAAATATTTGTCCGAAGGATTTTGGATTAGGGATACTCAACCTGCATTCTCTGTACATTACAAATTCTCTTGTAATTTGTGCAGTTGTCATGTTAACTACACCTTTGTCAAATTAATTGGATGTGATTTTTGTAGATCAATTCCCTAAAGGTGCTTGTGTTCAAATATACGGTAGTTAGAAAGTTTGGAAGCTAAAGTGCAAGCCTCCTGTTTTGAAAGAATAATAGGTATCTTGCAGGATTTATCCAAAATTGCATCCTTTTCTATGAGAAGGGATAAGAGGCTGATGCAAATTCTTTTAAAGTGTTTTATCCTCTTCACTTTTTTATAAGAGGTGAATTGTAGGTCACTAGTTATGGCCTAGTGAAGAAGAACCAGGCTATCTGAAATATTATATTTCACTGTCCAAAACTGCCCAGACTATCTGAAATACTATATTTCACTGTCTAAAACTACCCAAGTCTTAAGATCCCCAGGAGATTATTTTCTTTCGGTCCCATCATCATAACAGGACAAGGGAAATATAATTTGCTCCCAATCTGAGGAACTACCTGCTACTAGAAACTAGATAGTTCCCTTTTTACACCAGCAAACAAAGACATTTTTTTTGCCCAACAGACATGGTTCAGTATCCCTTGGGTTCTGGTTCTAGGACTTCCCATAATTACCAACATCTGTGGATGCTCAGGTCCCATTCTTTACAATGGCAGAGAAAATGGTTTCCCTTATACCCTGTTTCCCCGAAAATAAGACATCCCCAGAAAATAAGACTTAGTAGAGGTTTTGCTGAATTGCTAAATATAAGGCCTCCCCCGAAAGTAAGACGTAGCAAAGTTTTTGTTTGGAAGCATGCCTAATGAACAGAACACCAGAGCATGCAGGATTGGTAAATGCACGTACCATAGAGTGTTGTACATGGAAATATTGGTAGTAACAAGAAATTCTTGATAGGATTCACAGTTTGTCTGGTTAGGCTGGTTTGTGATGAAAACTACTGTACAGTATATAACAAATGTTCATTTTTTTGGTTCAACAATAAATGTGAATTCTTCTTCATGGAAAACTAAGACATCCCCTGAAAATAAGACCTAGCGCATCTTTGGGAGCAAAAATTAATATAAGACACTGTCTTATTTTCGGGGAAACACAGTATCAAAATCAAGCTTTACATTTGGGATGTATTTATTTATTTGGAGAGGGAAATATTTTCAAGCTGTAAATGGTTGAATCCTTGGGTACAGAATCTGTGGACACTGGAGGTCCATTCTACAGTATACAAATGAAATAGAACTTGTAGCTAAAAGCAGGAGAAGAATTCTACTACTATATGTCTGTTGCTTACTAACGATGAATGAATTGCTAAGCATTGCATTCCTGCTTGCCATGTCGTTGAGGATGAAAGTGTGCGATTTCCAGACTATGGAGAAGCACAACAACATCTTTAGCGGCATCCCCTTCGAGTCTCAGGTTGTTGTTCATGTTCACTGTCTTCAAGGCAACTTTGACTTATGGAAATCCTATCAATGAGAGACCTCAAAGTCACCTTCTCTTCAACAACCCTGCGAGGCTCTTGCAGATTTAGGGCTGGTTGAGTCCACATCTATCTGGGATACTATCTTCTACTTTGCCTATTGCCCTCCACTTTACCAAGCATTATTACCTTTTTTATTGAGTCCTGTCTTCTCAGGTTGGACTGGATGGCCCATGAGGTCTCTTCCAACTCTACTATTCTATGATTCTATGATTCTATGTTGTGGCCGAACTACAATCGTTTCCGTTTGGCTTCTAGGGAGAGTTCAGGCTCGATTTGCTCATTCTTTTGTCTTTTTTGGAAGTCCATTGTATCCATAGAACTTTCCATCCCTGCATCTCAAAGACATTGATTTTCTTCCTATCGCTGTTAAGCTTTTACAACCATACACATAAACAGAGAATACGATGGCATGGACCATCCCAAGTATCCCTCTTCGACCTTATTCCGAACAAGCTCAGCACCTCAAACAATGGCTTGGGATTCTTTATGCTGTTGCAATCAACCCTGTGGTTCAGTTAGCTACCATAAGCCTCTGTTCTTCAGTAATGTAGCTTTGCACACCACCCAGTATCAGATCTTGGCTGTGACTTTGTTTGCAGAAGCGTGAATTACACAGGAATCACAGCAGTGTAATTCCTTGCTGCCCGTCTGGCCTGTGCCGTAAGGAGGCCAAGACACGAAATGGCTCGCTTGTAACCTCTGCTCTGGAGATCAAGAGTAGGTCTGATGGACTAGCATTACCGATGGGGAGATCTCCCTAATGGTTTGCTGGAAACTTTGGAGTATCCCAGGGCTTTGTGGCTTTCTGGAAAGCAGGTTCAGATCTGATTCAACCTGATTCCAATACAGACAGAGCCCAGCACCACCCCTATTTCTTTGGGCTGATCAGCACAGTGGAAGCTGTTGTTTGGCCCAGATGCTGGTAAGACATAAGTAAGATGCTGATAAGATGCTGGTAAGATGATGGTAGGCATCTTCAAGGTTGCTATGTTTCTATTTTGCAGGAATCCTTGCATTTAAACCAGAGTTGGACTAGAAATCCTTCAAATGAAGGACAGCTTCTAATAAAAAGATGTCTCCCAATAGCTCCCACTAAAGTAGACAGCATTGATACCTTGGAGAAGGCCAGCAGAAGATGCATTGCTGACGTATTGTAAGACAATTACCTTCAAAGGGTCCTGGCTCAGGAGGGAAATCAGAGCAAAATGTATGTGTATATACACACTTGAAAACTCCCAAAAATTATAATACAAATCAAGATTCTACAACTCTATATTAGAGTACTTCTCATCAAAAAATGGTTTTCAAAGTATCATCAACAATGGTACAATTTCCATGTCATAATCTTAACACAGTATACTATTGAAGAACATAAAGAGACAACCAAGTCCATATTGTTCCTGGAGTTGCGTGGAATCTTAGACCAATATCAGTTGAAGTAAAGATTTTCAGTCTCCAAAATAATAGTTTTTAAGTTCAAAGGAATTCTTCGTTTGATTTGCAATGCCAAGAATTATTGAAATTCATAGAAATTGTACCATTGTTGATGATACTTTGAAAACCATTTTTTGATGAGAAGTACTCTAATATAGAGTTGTAGAATCTTGATTTGTATTATAATTTTTGGGAGTTTTCAAGTGTGTATATACACATACATTTTGCTTTGCATTATTATAGATATTGTGCATTATTCGCTCAGGACGGAAATCAGGCAGAAAACCCAGTCTCATGAGAGATGCAAAAAGCAAAGTTTATTTTCACCACAGCTGTGAGAAGGCAACAGCCATACATACCCCAGAGGGCTGTACCATGAAAATGGCCGTCGCAAAAACATGTCGTAGCAAACAAAGAATATATACCTTTGACTTATCTAAAATTGACCAATGGCTGAGAGTCTTTCTCACCTTCCACACCCACTTGGCATAAGTGATACCAATGACCTAACTTGTTTACTCTGAGCTTTGGAACTTTCTGGAGAAAGGCACCAGCTCACAGGAAGGAAGGGGCATATGCAGAGGCAAAGCTACATAGGCAAAAGTTTACTATTTTCTGGCTTATGGTCCCTTCAATATGATAAGATCCAAACATACTTTTTAAAAGAAGATTCCTCCTGAACATTAAGAAGAACTTCCTCACTGTGAGAGCTGTTCAGCAGTGGAACTCTCTGCCCTGGAGTGTGGTGGAGGCTTTTAAGCAGAGGCTAGATGGCCATCTGTCAGGGGTGCTTTGAATGTGGTTTTCCTGCTTCTTGGCAGGGGATTGAACTGGATGGCCCATGAGGTCTCTTCCAGCTCTAGGATTCTATGAAAGATGAAAGCAACAGATCAGGGCCAGTTTTATGATACAAAGAGATATTAAGTAACTGTGGTGAAAAATTAGAGAAATCTCAGGCCAACAGCCATATGGAAACCTTCTTGTAATGCAGCCATCTTGTAATGCTCGCTTTCATGTCAGTGGGGATATTTTGCTTCAAGTAGCTCTTTGGCCTGCTGGCAAATAGAGGAGGGTGACCACAATGACCAAAGGCCTGAAAGCCCGTCCCTTGTGGCGGTGAGTTCCACAAATCAATCTGGCTCTGAAAAAAGAACCTGTTCTCTCTCACTTGCTCTAAAGCTTCTGCCTGTCTACATGGTCCTCTCCAGCTCGTGCTTACTAACTTGTGACTTTGCGGCCGGCCGTTACCATGGAAGGGATTAGTCTAGTGTGAAAGAAAGCCTGTTTAGTTCATCCACTTTCAAAGCCTTTTTCTAGAGCGGCAGCGACTGGCTTTCGCAGACAAAAAAGGAAATGGGGGCGGGAGAGAAGGAACCTTCTAGTTCTTTTGCTTCTTGGTCTCTCTTCTTGATTTTAAAGAAAACTAGAACATTTCCTGCTCTTGATCTTGATTATTTCCTTTGATGAACAACAGTAGCACCTATAATCTCCATAGAATAGACCATAGGTTTGTTATGAACCATGAGGCCAGGTGACTTGAATATCGACCAAAGCCCAGTTGGCCCATAAAGCAAAGGTGGGAATTGACTTCCAGTTCTCACAAGCTGGGAATGTGAATGCTGGAATTTGAATCTGCAGCATCCTATAGTTTCTGGACTGGGTTTGACCTATTAGATTAGCAAAGCTATGATGAGAGAAGATAGAAAAGATCTCCAGGTTCTTGCAGAAGATATTTCACCTCTCAGTCTTCTCTTCTCCAAGTTAGGTACATCCAGCTCCCTCAATCATTTCAGAGCTTGGTTGCCCTTCTGTGGACACATTCCAGCTCTACAAACCTTATATGAAACTAGCTGTGCCCTGCCACGCGTTGCTGTGGCCAATTGGAATTGCAGTGAATAGCCTCGCTGCTTGAAAGCCTGGCCGTTTTCTACATAGGGTATACTTGCTAGGCCAGGTTGAATGAGATGGAGTAGCCTCGTGGTTTCCAAAGTCTGGCTTTGAAGCTGCAAGGCTGTTCAGTGTTAATCAAGGTGGGCCACAAAGGGGTTGATATATGTGTGGAATAACGTGCAGTGTGGTAGAAAGAACTGTTGTCTGGTTGAGGCAGGTGTTGCCATGGATCTCCTTGATTAGCATTGAATAGGCATGCAGCTTCAAGGTCTGCCTGGTTAGTACTTGGAAGAATCCTTTACTGGGACGTGTTAGCTGGGTGTGATTATTTAAGTTGTTTAGCATTGAATGGTCTTGTAGCTTCCAAGCCTGGCTGCTTCCTGCGTGAGGGAATCCTTTGTTGGGAGGTGTTAGCTGGGCCTGGTTGTTTCCTGTGTGGAATTCCTCTGTGTTCTGAGTGTTGTTGTTTATTTAGTGTCCTGATTATATTGTTGTGTATTGTTATTAGAGCACAGTAATTATTATACATTATATTGATAATGTTATATGATTTGCCTGGAACAGGATTATATGAGGCCCCTTCTACACAATGGTTTAAAATTCACACTGAAGTGGTGTTTTTTTGTTTGTTTGTTCGTTTTTGCTGTGGCCGAGGAGGCAGCCTGGCTTTGAAGCTGCAAGGCTGTTTAGTGTCAATCAAGGTGGGTCACAAAGGGCTGCATTCCTGTTTTGTGGTTTTTTTTGGCCCCATGGAGGTTAGGGATGTGTAGTTTGTTTGTAAGAACGTAGAGACGTGGATGAGGGGTTGTGTTGTCAATTTTCTAGGTTGGGGGGCCTTTAGTTTTGTTGTTTTGTCCGGTGGAGCGATGCCATTCTCCTTTTATATATATAGAACTAGCTGTGCCCGGCCACGCGTTGCTGTGGCGAAGTCTGGTGGTCTGGGAAATAAAGTATTGAGGAATTGGTGGTAGTTAAGGTCAAGGGTAAAGGTTTTCCCCAGACATTAAGTCCAGTCGTGTCTGACTCTGGGGGTTGGTGCTCATCTCCATTTCTAAGCCGAAGAGCCGGCGTTGTCCGTAGACTCCTCCAAGGTCATGTGGGATGACTACATGGAGCGGCGTTACCTTCCCGCCGGAGCAGTACCTATTGATGCACTCACATTTGCATGTTTTCGAACTTCTGGGTTGGCAGAAGTTGGAGCTAACAGTGGGGGCTCTCTCCGCTCCCCCAATTCAAACCTGTGGCCTTTCGGTCCAGAAGTTCAGCAGCTCAGCGCTTTAACACGCTGCGCCATCAGGGGATATTATTTCCTAAAGGTTGTGAATATACAATATACAATATTTCTGATTGGTTTTTTTTGTTTGTTGGAGGCAAGTATGAATGCTGCAATTAGGAAAAATGGTTAGGATGTAATGGCCTTGCAGCTTTAAAGCCTGGCTGTTTCCTCCCTGAGTGAATTTTTTGTTGGGAGGTGTTAGCTGGCCCTGATTGTTTCCTGTCTGGAATTCCCTTGTTTTCAGAGTGGTGTTGTTTGCGATATTTTATGTGCTTCTACTGTCTGTGGCCCTGAGAAAACAGAGGATTTGCCAGACTTTGATGATGGAAATACTTTGTTGGGAGGTGTTAGCTGGCCCTGATTGTTTCCTGTGTTGGAATTCCCCTGTTTATTTACTGTCCTGGTTTTAGAGATTATATTGTTCTGCATTATTCTATCCCAGTAATTATTTCATATTAAAGAAGAATCTCACGTATCCAACATTCGCTTATACAATGTTCTGGATTATCCAACGCAGTCTGCCTTTTCATAATCAATGTTTTTGTAGTCAGTGTTTTAAATTCCTTGTGATATTTTAGTGGTAAATTTGTAAATACAGTACAGTAGAGTCTCACTTATCCAACATAAACGGGCCGGCAGAATGTTGGATAAGCGAATATGTTGGATAATAAGGAGGGATTAAGGATAAGCCTATTAAACATCAAATTAAGTTATGATTTCACAAATTAAGGACCAAAACATCATGTTAGATAACAAATTTGGAAGAAAAAGTAGTTCAATACGCAGTAATTCTATGTAGAAATTACTGGATTTATGAATTTAGCACCAAAATATCACGATGTATGAAATGCACACTGAAGTGGATTATATGGCAGTGTGGAGTCAAGATAATCCAGTGCAAAGCAGATAATATAAGATTATAAATGGGTTATATAGCTGTGTGGAAGGGCCATGAGTCTACACTGCCATATAATCCAGTGCAAATTAGATAATCTGTGGAAGAAGACTCAGTGAGGCCTAAATCTGCCTGTCCCCTAACTGAAACCTGGCTTTCCCTTGGCTAGTTGCTAGGCAACCAAGTGGGCAGAGATTAGCCCTCTAAACTGGCAGCAATTGGATAAAAAAAATTATTGCTCTCCCTCTAATTAGGACTTTATTTTTCTTTTCTTTTTGTTGTATCAACCTTGAGGCGTGGATGATGGGTTGTGTTGTCAAATTTTGAGGTTGGGGGGCCTGTACTTTTGTTGTTTTGTGAATTGCCGTGATGCCATCACTCTTTTATATATATAGAATGGCAAAATCAAGATCTGCCTCTTGGAATGGTTAAACAACGGATAGCTGAATCTGTGGATAGAGTGGGTTGACCATATACACACATATGTATGGGAAGGAGGGAGGACAGGTGGAGCATCCCTTATCCAAAATGTTTGGGACCAAAAGTACTTTGGATTTCAGATTTATCATGGGAAAGGGTGTCTCGAATGGAGCTTTATCACCAATCCTTGTTTCCACAACCAGCCAAATTTTTCAAAATCCAATTTTCACAGGAGCAGAAAGTGAGGTGAAATCTTCTGAGCAGGAACATGGACAGCACTGCAAACATCACAGTGGTGTTAACCCTTCCCTATACTATCCAAAGCATATATACCGTATATACTTGAGTATAAGCCGACCCGAATATAAGCCAAGGCACCTAATTTTACCACAAAAAAACTGGGAAAACATTGACTCCAGTATAAACCAAGGGTGGGAAATTTCAGAAATAAAAATAGATACCAATAAAATTACATTAATTGAGGCATCAGTAGGTTAAATGTTTTTGAATAATTTACATAAAGCTCAAATTTAAGATAAGACTGTCCAACTCTGATCAAATCATTATTCCCATCTTCTTCAATGTGCTTATGTATCATTTTAATAATAATAAAGTAAAATAATACATGTAATAATAACAACAACAAATACAGGAAAATAATACAAGTAATAATAAATAGAGTAAAATAATAAATGCAATAATAATAATAAGATCAGAGTGAAATAATAAATGTATTATTATTAATAATAATAATAATAATAATAGAGTAAAATAAATGTAATAGTAGCAACAATAATAGAGAAAAATAATAAATGTAATAACACCAATAATAATAGAGAAAAATAATAAATGTACCATATATTCTTGAGTATAAGCTGACCCAAATATAAGCCAACCAGGACCCTCACCCGAGTATAAGCCGAGGGGGGCTTTTTCAGTCTTAAAAAAAAGGCTGAAAAACTAGGCTTATACTCGAGTATATACAGTATATGTTACACTTTAAAAATGTACCTGTTCTAACTTACATACAAATTTAACTTAAGACTAAACTCGTTACTCGGAGACTGCCTGTATTGGCAAATATGTACATAATGTCTAAACATGAACTTCATTTAAGTTTCATATATACCTTGTTGCTCACAGAGCCTGAAGATCATTTTATAAACATTAATATTTGTGTGTATGGAGCAAAGTTTGTATAACTACCAGAAGGCAAAGGTGTCACTCACTATTTCAACCACATTTGCGGGCAATTATGGATTTCAGATTTGTTGGAAATAGCAACCTTCTTCAAGCCTCCACTAGTTGTTTGTTATGTATATAATTCAGATTGCTTACTGTATTGTATATGTGTATATTGGTTTGCAATTTTCTATAACTCCATGCTGTGGGAGGAGCTGCAGACCATGTGATCAGATCTGGGCTTGTCCAGGATTCAGACTCCATTTTTAGAAACAGTGCAGTTTGGAAGGCTGTAGAATATGTATGCTTAGAGACTTCAGTAGAAGCTGAAGACATTAGATTTTCAGACTAGACAGAGACTCTATTAGACTCTCAGAACAGAGAGATGCTTTAGATTATGGACTGTTGATTCTAAGAAAGATGTCCTATGTTACCTACACAGAGAAACTACATCATATTCTATCTGTAACTGGACCGATAAGCAAAGTACCTGTATGCTGAATACATGAAGTTTGTGAGTAAACCAACTATGTTACTTTTAAAGAAATCTGCTTTTTTGTCTCTTAAGAGTATGATTTAAAGGCAAATCTATTTTAAGGGAGAGTCGATGTTTTGGGCAACTAAAATAACACTTCTGAAACTCTGAGATATGTGTTTGTGTGTTCTGTGAATTGGCATATCTTTGTTCCTAACCGTTCAAAGACATATCCAGATACATCAGTTTAACAGCTGAGAAACCTAGTTGCCTTGCATGAATGCCATTTTCCAAAAGGTTCTTGTCATGGTTTGCAAAGATACTATATGTGTGTTAACTGGAAAATCAAATGCATAGAGCTGATTGGCTGCGTTTGCAAGAACCTGGGAATTCTTTTGTAACTGTTTCTATCCTGCTGCTGGAGAACCAGTTTGAACAGGTTTCTCTCTCTGTGTGTGAGTCTACTGAGTACTGGCTGAAAAGATGGCTCTGTACTCAGAGAGGCCTGACTATTTCTGGGGCCTTGTTTGCTGTTGATCTTCTCTGAAGCAGATTCATGGACTAAGAAAGGATTTGCCTATAATTGCTGTTTTCTGTAAGCAATCAGAGAGACTATTGTAAATACCATCGTTCTGTTGATCTTTTGAATTCAGTCAAAGTTCCTGTGTTATTTGTTCTGCAAAGCTGAGTAGTGCATCATTCTGCAGGGTATCTCTGGGCTCATGGACACATGTAAGAACTTCCATCTATCATCCACAATCCTCAACAGTTCTGACTCTGAAGAGGTCATGCTTTTGACCAAAAGGTTATGGTATCATTTTTCCAAAGAGTTATGACTTCTAACTAGGTCATGCCTTTCCAAAGATCATAAAATCTCCAAAAGGTTATGGAGATTTCCGTTTTCCAAAAGGATTTTTTCAGATAAGGGATGCTCAACCTGTAACCTAGTGCTAAATATGAGAAAAAGTTTATAGAATAAATTTTCAGATGGATCCAAGAGAGCCTACACTGTCTCCTTCACCAGAAGAGCATAAGCAATCGTTTTCAACGCTTGATGAAATTTTAATGCCTGCCGGCTGAAAGGCCAGGAGAAACTCAGAGGTGGTCTGTTAAGAGGTGCTATGTAACTTGAGGACATAATTTGATTTGGGACATAATCCCCCGTTGCTCAATGCAGCCAAAAAGTCCATTTGAGTAATGGCAATCCAGCCCAGGAAAGAGGGGGAAGAGATCAAGGTAGAAACCAAATGCTTGACCCCCTTGCAAAGAGAGAGATAAGGACCTTCCTTTGTTTATGGGGCAACTGGGGAAGGGATCAAAGAAATCACCAGCTTCAAAAGGTGAAAGAAGTTATCATTGGTCCCACCATGTAGGAATTAAACTGATATCGTCGATCCTTTTACCAAAATGGGTATGCATAGTATTTTCTGTTCATCTCCAAGGAGATTCGTGAAGTGCTGGTTTTCATAAATCCTACTGAGGTGCACCTACACTATGGAATTAATGCAGTTTGATCTCACTTTAGTTGCCATGGCAATGAAGAGAGGCTGCCATGTCTCACTCTGCCCCTGGCAAATGTACTGTATATACTAGAGTATAGGCCTAGTTTTCCAGCCCTTTTTTAGGGCTGAAAAAGCTCCCCTCGGCTTATACTCGAGTGAGGGTCCTGGCCAGCTTCTATTCAGGTCGGCTTATACTTGAGTATATAGGTATTCAGAGTTGGACAGTCCTATCTTATTAAAGTCTTATTATTATCTTAAATTACAGTTTTATATAAATATTTAAAAACATTTAACCTACTGATGCCTCGAATAATGCAATTTTATTAATATCTATTTTTATTTTTGAATTTGACCCGTAGCTGCTGCATTTCCCACCCTCATCTTATACTCGAGTCAATAAGTTTTCCCAGTTTTGGTGGTAAAATTAGGTTCCTCGGCTTATATTCGGGTTGGCTTATACTCGAGTATATACGGTATTTCTTCCCTGCCTCCAGATGAAATGGAGAGAAGCTGTTGATGAATCCAGCTAAGGATCCGTTCTTTCCAGATTGCAGGTTTCTCAGGTATCTGCTGAACATCGGCACATTTTACCTGCGCCATTCTTGATTTGCACTTTGTTCTGCAAACAGATGTGGCACATTGTAAACATTCCCAGAATACGTCCCACTTAAGTTAGAAGAAACGTATTCTCACCCTTAATAACACCTGAGCAGGAAAGCTTGTATTACTTCTGCATAGGTTTTGCATGCAATTAAGCCAGAATGTGTGTGTGCAACCAGTACGTGACAAAAACAGATATTCGTCTGTAAAGACTCCTTGAGTGAGATTCCTATTAGGTTGCAATTGGGATGCTCCCAGAAGTAGAGCACAGTTCTGCGTTGTAAGTAAGCATCTCATTTTACTTGCAATCTCATTGCATGAGGTATTGAGCCAGATTGGTGTCAGACTCTGGGAAACCTTACTCAGAAAGACATTGGGTGAACTTGGGTAACTCACACTCTTTTAACCTCAGGGAATCCTTTCTGAACAATACTTAGCAAGAAAGTCAATTGTTGTCAAGAAATTCAGCCTCCAAGATAACAACTATATCCCAAGGAATTCTTTGTTTGATTTGCAACGCCAAGAACTGACAGACAACAAGGTCCCCCGGTTTGTTCCCCTTGTTTCATTATCACTTTGGAGCCTCCGGTGGCCTAGGGGATAAAAACCTTGTGACTTGAAGGTTGGGTTGCTGACCTGAAGGCTGCCAGGTTCGAATCCCACCCGGGGAGAGCGCGGATGAGCTCCCTCTATCAGCTCCAGCTCCATGCGGGGACGTGAGAGAAGTCTCCCACAAGGATGGTAAAACATCAAAACATCCGGGCATCCCCTGGGCAACGTCCTTGCAGACGGCCAATTCTCTCACTCCAGAAACAACTCAGGTTGCTCCTGACACGAAAAAAAAATTATCACTTCTTCGGGTGTACAACAATTGACTTTGACTCCAGATTTCACGCAACTCCAGGGAAAATATAGACTTGGTTGTCTCTTTATGTCTGTTTTTTACTCTTTGAACATTATACCCTCTGTGGGATCATGATATGAAATTTGTACTTTTACTTTTGTTACTCTGGAAGTAATTTCTTTATAAATAATATAGTTTGAGGTAACTTACTCTCAGGCAGAGTTGTAGAAAACAGATCCGTGTTACATTACTTGTGACTTAAATAAGAGTATATGCACATACATTGTTATTATTTGTTGTTATAGATATCTGTGCATTACCCACAGATTAGGTTAGCACCCTCCCTGTCCACTTTCCGCAAAGAGTTAAAGCTCTTATCCTCACCGCTGCCATATGAACTATGCACTTTACTTGTTAGCCTATCCTTTAAATTATTGTTGCGCTAGTCCACCCACCCATGATGATAAAGTGAAATTGTTACTGCTTGTTAGTTCGATGCCTTTTTACATATTGTTATAATGAATCACTCTGACCAGGAGGTCATGAGTTCGAGGCCTGCTCGGAGCCCATGTTTGTCTTGTCTTTGTTCTATGTTAAAAGGCATTGAATGTTTGCCTTATATGTGTAATGTGATCCGCCCTGAGTCCCCTTCAGGGTGAGAAGGGTGGAATATAAATGCTGTAAATAAATAAATAAATAAATAAATAAATAATGTTGCTGTTTTATTTTGTCTTATATGGTTGTTATACATTTTAATGTATTACATTTTAAATGGTGGCGTTCGGGCTTGGCCCTATGTAAGCCGCCCCGAATCCTTCGGGGAGATGGAGGCGGGGTGCAAAAACAAAATAATTATTATATTATATTATATTATATTATATTATATTATTTATTTATTTACAGTATTTATATTCCGCCCTTCTCACCCCGAAGGGGACTCAGGGCAGATCACATTGTACACATAATAAGGCAAACATTCAATGCCATATAACATAGAACAGAGACAGAGACAGACGCAGAGGTAATTTAAACCTTCTCCAGCTTCCAGCTTCTTGAGGGTATGCTTGATTCCAGCCACAAGGGGAGCAGCTGCTTCATCATCCACTGCGACGGCAACTTCCTCATTCCAACAGCGGCTGGAATAAATAAATTAAATTAGCCTCCCCACATATAAGTGGTACCTAATTTTCCTACTTGATAGATTCAACTATCTTTCGGGTTGCTTAGGTCAGAAATGAGCAGGGGCTATATTTTATTTTTAATTGTCGGGTGCTCACCCTGACATGGTTCTGGCCTCGAACTCATGATCTCTTGGTCAGAGTGATTTATTGCAGCTGGCTGCTAGCCAGCCTGTGCCACAGCCTGGCCCCTATTATCTTGGCTATAAGTGATAACAGAATTGATATAGTCTGTACTACAGCTACTATGTCCTCCTTTTCTTCCTCCTTTTCTTCTTCCTCCTCTTCTTCTTTCTCTTCCTTCTCCTCTTCTTCTTTCTATTTCTATTCTGCCTTGCTCTCCATAGGGACTTTAAAGAATTGTGTCAGAAGCGACTTGCAAGTTGCTCCTGGTGTGAGAGAATTGGCCATCTACAGAGATGTTGCCCAGGGGACGCCCAGATGTGTTACCATCCTGCTGGGAGGCTTCTCTCATGTCCCTGCAAGCTAGAGCTGACAGACAGGAGCTCACCCCATCTCACAGATTCAAATCAGGAATATACTGCAAGTTGCTTCGGGTGTGAGAAAATTGGCCGTCTACAGAGATGTTGCCCAGGGGACACCCAGATGTGGTACCATCCTGCTGGGAGGCTTCTCTCATGTCCCCACAAGCTAGAGCTGACGGACAGGAGCTCACCCTGTCTCACAGATTCAAATCAGGAATATACTGCAAGTTGCTTCGGGTGTGAGAAAATTGGCCGTCTACAGAGATGTTGCCCAGGGGACACCCAGATGTGGTACCATCCTGCTGGGAGGCTTCTCTCATGTCCCCGCAAGCTAGAGCTGACGGACAGGAGCTCACCCTGTCTCACAGATTCAAATCAGGAATATACTGCAAGTTGCTTCGGGTGTGAGAAAATTGGCCGTCTACAGAGATGTTGCCCAGGGGACACCCAGATGTGGTACCATCCTGCTGGGAGGCTTCTCTCATGTCCCCGCAAGCTAGAGCTGACAGACAGGAGCTCACCCCGTCTCACAGATTCAAATCAGGAATATACTGCAAGTTGCTTCGGGTGTGAGAAAATTGGCTGTCTATAGAGACATTGCCCAAGGGACACCCAGATGTGGTACCATCCTGCTGGGAGGCTTCTCTCATGTCCCCGCAAGCTAGAGCTGACAGATGGGAGCTCACCCATCTCGCGACTTCAAACCAGCAACCTTCAGGTCAGCAGCTCATTGTGCTACTGCGGCTCCTTTCCATAGGGACTCAAGGCACCTAACAACAACACTATTTTATTTATTTATTTATTTATTTATTATTCAAACTATGCAACCCAATACAATTTTTAAAAAGAGGCATATACAGAAATTTAGAAAAAACAGTTAAATATTTGTGTCACAGATATAAAAGTTAAATATACAATTAAAATTACATCAAAAGCTAAACATCCCCCTCCAAATCCCACCCACAACCTACTACAAGTATTTGCCATATTAAACCCACAACATATTCCCTCCCACCCGCTGTACTCTTATCCGGATGTATTCTTGACAATTGAGGATATCATTTCGCTCATCTGATGAAATGAACGTTGAGTTCATGAAAGGTGACACCTTCATACGGCAACAGAGCACGGGGCAAAATCAGTGAGTCTGGGTGCCGACACCATCTGCCTTGGATAAATACATCTGGCGCTTCTTGATTTCAAAACTAGAAATGACTGGACATCTAAGTTTTATAAAACAGTTCATTTTTTCACAGAAGAAATCTCCTGCGATGTCTTGCTTGAGAAGATATATCACACTTCTTGCGGAGTTTCAGGAATACAAGGACACAGACACAGAAGTAGGACCATTATCTTTAGTGACAACAATGTGCAATACTGGGTTGCTGTGAGTTTAGCTCTATCCCATGTTGTGGGAATGCTGCGAGATAGCAGTTTCCATGCAGTAATGTCCCAAGTTTGGATTTTTACCAAGCCTTTTTGTGTCCATCAAACCCCTTTCTTCCTTATCTTTTGTCCTGGTTAAAAAGCACTAGAAGGTGGCAAACAAAACTGGGGAAATACAGACTTTTAGTATCCTGTATCTGTATTAAATAATGGAATCAAATTTTCAGCTGGAATAGGATTATATACTGCTGCAGCTATATGTGCCAGCCTGAAACAGGCAAGATAAATGGTAGTTGCCTCCAGAATCTCTTATTGAGTAGGTATGAATAGCAAAGGGAGTCCCCGGTGGAGCAGCAGGTTAAACCGCTGAGCTGCTGAACTTGCTTAGGGAAAGGTCAGCAATTCGAATCTAGGGAGTGGGGTGAGCTCCTGCTGTTAGCCCCTTCTTCTGCCAAACCAGCAGTTCGAAAACATGCAAATGTGAGTAGATCAATAGGTACTGCTCTGGCTGGAAGGTAACAGCGCTCCATGCAGTCATGCCAGCCACATGACAATTGGAGATGTCTATGCACAACGCCATCTCTTCGGCTTAGAAATGGAGATGAGCATCAACCCGCAGAGTTGGACACGACCAAGACTTCATGTCAGGGGAAAATCTTTACCTATGAATAGCAAATCTATCAGAAAACATAGAAGCCTATAAGCCTGCCTCATTAGCTAGCTTCCAGCATGTTAAAGACATATAGAAATAAAGGTTTGGCAACCGAAATGAAAACTGGAGGCTGGTGAAAGAGAGAAAAATCATTTCTGGTTACATAGAATCATAGAATCATAGAATCATAGAATAGTAGAGTTGGAAGAGACCTCATGGGCCATCCAGTCCAACCCCCCGCTAAGAAGCAGGAAATCACATTCAAAGCACCCCCGACAGATGGCCATCCTGCCTCTGCTTAAAAGCTTCCAAGGAAGGAGCCTCCACCACAGTCCGGGGGAGAGAGTTCCACTGCCGAACAGTTCTCACAGTCAGGAAGTTCTTCCTGATGTTCAGGTGGAATCTCCTTTCCTGTAGTTTGAAGCCATTCTTCCGTGTTCTAGTCTGTAGGGCAGCAGAAAACAAGCTTGCTCCCTCCTCCCTATGGCTTCACGTATTTGTACATGGCTATCATGTCTCCTCTCAGCCTTCTCTTCTGCAGGCTAAACATGCCCAGCTCTTTAAGCCGCTCCTCATAGGGCTTGTTCTCTGGACCCTTAATCATTTTAGTCGCCCTCCTCTGGACGCTTTCCAGCTTGTCAACATCTCCCTTCAACTGTGGTGCCCAAAATTGGACACAGTATTCCAGGTGTGGTCTGACCAAGGCAGAATAGAGGGGGAGCATAACTTCCCTGGATCTAGACGCTATTTCCCTATTGATGCAGGCCAGAATCCCATTGGCTTTTTTAGCTGCCGCATCACATTGTTGGCTCATGTTTAACTTGTTGTCCACGAGGACTCCAAGGTCTTTTTTGCACACACTGCTGTCAAGCCAGGCATTGTCCCCCATTCTGTATCTTTGCATTCCATTTTTTCTGCCGAAGTGGAGTATCTTGCATTTGTCCCTGTTGAACTTCATTTTGTTAGTTTCGGCCCATTTCCCTAGTCTATTAAGATCATTTTGGATTCTGCTCTTGTCTTCTGGAGTGTTGGCTATCCCTCCCAGTTTGGTGTCGTCTGCAAACTTGATGATCGTGCCTTCTAACCCTTCGTCTAAGTCGTTAATAAAGATGTTGAACAGAACCGGGCCCAGGACGGAGCCCTGCGGCACTCCACTTGTCACTTCTTTCCATGATGAAGACGACGCATTGGTGAGCACCCTTTGGGTTCGTTCGCTTAGCCAATTACAGATCCACCTAACCGTAGTTTTGTCTAGCCCACATTTTACTAGTTTGTTTGCCAGAAGGTCGTGGGGGACTTTGTCGAAGGCCTTACTGAAATCCAGGTACGCTACATCCACAGCATTCCCTGTATCGACCCAACTCGTAACTCTATCGAAAAAAGAGATCAGATTAGTCTGGCATGACTTGTTTTTGGTAAATCCGTGTTGACTATTAGCAATGACCGCATTTGTTTCTAAGTGTTTGCAGACCACTTCCTTGATGATCTTTTCCAGAATTTTGCCTGGTATTGATGTGAGGCTGACCGGACGGTAATTGTTTGGGTCGTTCTTTTTTCCCTTCTTGAAGATAGGGACCACATTTGCCCTCCTCCAATCTGCTGGGACTTCTCCCGTTCTCCAAGAACTCTCGAAGATTATAGTTCTGGACAGTACAGTAAGACCCCCATCATCACAGAATCTATATCCACAGGTTCTTTTACCTGTACTCAATACATCTCTAGAAATTTGCTAGGATCTAAACACAATTCTCTGAGCCCCTGGTGGTGCAGTGTGTTAAAGCACTAAGCTGCTGAACTTGCAAACTGAAAGGTCGCAGGTTTGAATCCGGGGAGCAGAGTGAGTGCCCGCTGTTAGCTCCAGCTTCTGCCAACCTAGAAATTCAAAAACATGCCAATGTGAATAGATCAATAGGTACCGCTCCGGCGGGAAGGTAACGGTGCTCCATGCAGTCATGCCGGCCACATGATCTTGGAGGTGTCTATGGACAATGCCGGCTCTTCGGCTTAGAAATGGAGATGAGCACCAACCCCCAGAGTCGGACACGACTGGACTTAATGTCAGGGGAAACCTTTACCTTTTACTAAACGCAATTCTATAGACGACCTCCCTGGAAGTTATAAAATTGTATTGTAGGACTTAGCGAACCTAGAGGGTTCAAATCCCTGTTCAGCCATGAAAGTCCATGTGTGACCCTGGGAAAGTCACATATTCTCAGCCCCAGAAAATCCTGTGCTTCAGGTTTAGCGTAAGTAAGAAATGACCTGAAGGCATGCAGCAATAACTATACTGCAATAATTTTCTTTGTTCCATGCAAAAGTTTATCCGGTTGCATTCTGTCCCACATTCTAACTCAGGGCCCTTCCAGACAGGCCCTATATCCCAGATCGCACTGGACTTGTATAATCCAGTTTAAAGCAGGAAACCTGGGATCAGATCCTGGGATAAATAAAGGGCCTGTCTGATGATTTAAGGGATTTTTAGCCATTGCTCCAAAATGATTGCAGCCCTTCTTGATGTTGTGTCATCTGCATGCAGATATGATAAATGTTTGATGAGATTTCTGGACTATCAGGGAATGCGCATCAATTTTTTAACCCTCTCCAAGAAAGCACAATGCAGCCTCTCCTAACTTTTGTCTCTCATTATGCGGCAGACAAAAGGGCAATATGAATTGCCTGGCCTTCTCCGTTTGCTCTCGGCTTTTGGTCTAGCTCTTTATATGGCAGCTGAGGAATTCAATACAGGTTGCTTGCAAAGGGATAGGGCAAGGCCCCCAAAGACAGGTGGTTTCCTTTTGTTCCCACACCTCCGAAGGCTACAGTGTCTACGCTGTCCTGGGAAACAAAGTAAAGATCGTTTTGCAAAACAGACAGGGTTTCATTTCAGGACAAGACAGTCCCCGAGTTACAAACATCTGACTTACAAATGACTCGCCATTAAGAAATTTAAAAAAGGGAAAATAAACAAGTTAGAGCACAGAGAAAAGGGAAAGGCAGTATTTCCTAGAAAGGAGAACTGTTTGGTGCCCTGACTCAGGCCTAGAGGACAGGCGGATGTAAAATCAAAATTACTACTATAACTACTACTACTATTCTGATAGGGAATAGGTGCTGTGAAGAGCTACGAACTCTAAGGCTCTTTCAGGCAGGGGGGAATCCTTTAATCCCACCGCTGCCACCAATGTAACGATGTTTTATTAAACGCTGCCACCAATTAGTAAAGTCTTTATAAGGCTGCCACCAATGCAAAGGGGATTATTAACGCTTGGCACCACTTTGGAAAGATTCAGCCACCAATTTTTTAAATTTTGTTTCTCTTTCTTCTTCTTATTCACTTAGATGGTAACACAACTCAGTCCATAGTATATGTGACAGAGGTTTAGATGTTTGAGGAACAATAACAAGTTTATTCAGGCACAGAGCTTAATGGTTACAATATTGTTTCTCTTTAGAGGCACTTTGATTAACAGTTACAATATTAGAATGAGGTGATTCAAACTTCCTAAAATGTCATTTTGTTTACTTAAAGTATTTAAAACTTCTTTCTCTGCTGCTTTTAATCCACAGTCACCCTGTGATATGCAATCACAGATTCTCTGTTCCTTATCAGGACACAGACTGCATTAAATAAGTCACCAAACTTATTTTAAACTGACTCAAAATAAGCAATTGAGCTTCCCTGATCCCTTCAACCTAGGATCAGTCTTTTCTGTGCCTCATCAGAGCACAGACTGTTTTTTTTTAACCTGCACTTCTCCAACAAAATGGCAGTTGGCTCCTCCTACTTCTCCATTGCAACCAACTCCTGAGTGCAGAGATGCAATAACTGAAATACTGACCCTTTTAAAACAGAAACACACAATTAAACATAACATCTGTAAACTCAAAAATTCATACTTTATTACAGGTGCGTAATAGGGATGTAATACCTTCTGCTTCTGCAGCCCCTGGCCGTTGGAAAAGCACAAAAAAGGGAACATTGTATAGTTAGTAAAGCAGTTAATTTATTTATCATGTCAGAAGCGAATTGGGGATACAGTTATAAAGAATTTAAAAACACAAACAAAGTTAAAAACTTGGCATTATACTAAATGACCTTTGACAAGCAGCTGGCCCCTTGGAGTGCCTCTGTTGTGGCTATAAGAAGGTTTTCCATTATGCACATAGCAGGGCTCAGACTGCATTGTAACAGGTGGTCTGTGGTTTGCTCTTCTCCACACTCACATATTGTGGACCACTTTGTAGCCTCATTTCTTAAGGTTGACTCTGCATCTCATGGCGCCAGAGCGCAGCCTGTTCAGCGCCTTCCAAGTCTTCTGTGCTCAGAAGGAAGTCTCTCGTTCGGTATCAGCCATGGGTTGAGGTTCCAGGTTTTAGCCTGCCACTTTTGGACTCTTGCTTGTTGAAGTGTTCCTACGAGTATCTCTGTAGATCTTAGAAAGCTATTTCTTGATTTAAGGTACTGGTGTGCTTGCTGATATCCGAACAGGGGATGGGCTGGAGATGTCACTGCCTTGGTCCTTTAATTGTTGGCTGCTATTTCCGGGCAGATGTCAGGTGGTGCAGTACTGGCTAAACAGTATAATTTCTCCAGTGGTGATGGGTGTAGTCATCCTGTGATAATGTGGCATGTCTCATTTAGAGCCACATCCACTATTTTAACGTGGTGAGATGTGTTCCACACTGGGTATGTGCACGCAGCAGCAGAGTAGAAAAGCGCAAGGGCAGATGTCTTCACTGTATCTGGTCGTGATCCCCAGGTTGTGCCAGTCAGCTTTCATATGATATTGTTTCTAGCACCCACTTTTTGCTTGATATTATAAGTCAGAACACGATCCAGAGTGACTCCCAGGTATTTTGATGTGCTGCAATGCTCCAGTGGGATTCCTTCCCAGGTAATCCTCAGAGCTTGAGAAGCTTGTCTGTTCTTAAGGTCAAAAGCATATGTCTGCATTTTAGATGGATTAGGAAATAGCTGGTTTTCCCTGTAATAGGCATTAAGAGCACCTAGAGCTTCTGCTCAACCATTTCAAAGCTCCCTGCTTGGGTGGTGATGGCATGATCATCAGCATATATGAAAGTCTCTGTCTCTTCTCCAAGTGATTTGCAGTCAAAGGACAAAGAAGCTAAACCCATCCCTCCATACTAGAGAAACTACCCTGAAATTATTTGGAGTTTTGATTTATATGGAAGTTGACCTTACATTCCCGCTGGAGGACTGAGAGATTCTTAAGGAGAAAACTTCTCTAGGCATTTGAAGGTCTTCCAGTGGAAGTTGACATAAAGTCGCACTGGAGTACATAGAGAGTCCTAAGAGTTGTTTTCTCACATTAAAAAGAGAATTATTAACTCAATACAGTGTCTAGTGCAGCATAGCCAAACTTTGGCCTTCCAGGTGTTTTGGACTTCAACTCCCACAATTCCTAGCAGCCGGAAGGCTGCTAGGAATTGTGGGAGTTGAAGTCCAAAACACCTGGAAGGCCAAAGTTTGCCCATGCCAAGTCTTGAGTGTTGGTGGTGTACAAAATAGTAATCATATTGCCCTTCGCCGTGGGCTTTCCTCAAAGTCATATGATATGTGCATAAGCTCCCTGACTCATCAAGTGCCCTAATCCTATTTTGGGATTTATTTTAATTGCAGACCTCAATGACATCTAGACAATTATTTTTTAATAAAGTTTTGGCCGCTTTGTTTTTTTTCCCCTTTAAACCGTCTAGTCTTACCAAAGTTCTGTAGAACTTGAAAACTTTCTCATTTTTCTCTCTTTCACCTTCCACAGTTATCATAGTGTTTCCATTGCCATTTGTGGGTTTTATTTTTTTGCAGGATTTGGTTATCCACAGATGTGATTTAAAATATTCTCTCTCATCTACATTATGCAAACACAGTGTAGGGTTTTGGTTACAGTTAAGATGCAAACGTTTGGTGGAATCTATCTACAACCTGCCTAATGCTCCACAGCCATGAAATGTTATATGCAAATTGGAAAAAGGAAAACCAAAGGATAGAATAGAAGACCTGAGAAAAGGGCATGGCTGGCTGAGAGTCTGGAATCCCAAACTGAAGTCTTCCATTGTACAGTTACAATTATGCTTTCCTGGCAGAGGTTCTATGAGAAATTCTTGGCTCAGGGATCAGAAGGGAATTTTTATTTTTAAAAATGAAGAAAGTGAGGCTTCCTAAAGCATCAAGAAAGCTGCAGAAGGCTAGGACAAAATGCCAGATGGAAATATTTAAGTTAACAATGCAATTTAGAAGAGAATGACGCATCTTGCAGAATAGCTTGATTAAATGAATTGACAGCAGTCGCAGTAATGTCGCACCTCAGGTTAGCTTCACCTTGCTAAATACACCAGGCTGTACACAAGTTGTAGTCTTTTGTAGTTTATTAGGAAACAGGAAATAATAATAATAGTGGGACCCTGAAGAAGGAGACCTGGGACCCTGAAGAAGGAGACAGAAGGCCTGATCCTTGCAGCCCAGGAGCAAGCCATCAGAACAAATGCAATTAAGGCCAAGATCGAAAAATCAGCTGATGACCCAAAATGCAGACTGTGCAAGGAAACCGACGAAACCATTGATCATATCCTCAGCTGCTGTAAGAAAATTGCACAGACAGACTACAAACAGAGGCACAACTATGTGGCCCAAATGATTCATTGGAACTTATGCCTCAAGTATCACCACCCAGCAGCAAAGAACTGGTGGGATCACAAACCTGCAAAAGTATTGGAAAATGAGCACGCAAAGATACTGTGGGACTTCCGAATCCAGACTGACAAAGTTCTGGAACACAACACACCAGACATTACAGTTGTGGAAAAGAAAAAGGTTTGGATCATTGATGTTGCCATCCCAGGTGACAGTCGCATAGATGAAAAACAACAGGAAAAACTCAGCCGCTATCAGGACCTCAAGATTGAACTTCAAAGACTCTGGCAGAAACCAGTGCAGGTGGTCCCGGTGGTGATGGGCACACTGGGTGCCGTGCCAAAAGATCTCAGCCGGCATTTGGAAACAATAGACATTGACAAAATCACCATCTGCCAACTGCAAAAGGCCACCCTACTGGGATCTGCACACATCATCAGAAAATACATCACACAGTCCTAGACACTTGGGAAGTGTTTGACTTGTGGTTTTGCGAAACGAAATCCAGCATATCTATCTTGTTTGCTGTGCCATACAACGTTGTTGTGTTGATAATAATAAAACTCCATTTATACCCAACCACCATCTCCCCAACGGGGACTTGGGCGGCTTACATGGCCCAGAACAATACAATATAACAGAATATAAAAAGAACAACAAATCATAACACATTGAACAATACAATAAATGAAAATATACATTACAACGCAAAATCAGAAGAACAATAAAAACAAGGGCGGGCCACATGTACACTAAGTTAAAACTCGGGGTGAGAAAGAAATAAATAGTTCTTAAAAGCAAAAGTAAAGTTCCAAAAGATTGTTGCAAAACCAAGACTATAAAGAATAATCCAAGAAAACATTAGGCATAAAACAAGGTTCCATCAGTGCATGACAAAGTCCCATGAACTTGAATACACAAAGCTGCAAGATAATCCAGGAAAGCAAGAGATTTCTTCTTGACTCCGAACGAGACGTTGCTTTTGACAAATGTTTCTCTCTCAGCACACCCTTTTACTATTTTCAGCATGAACGCATTCCTTTGGCCTTCGACCTCTCTCTTGTTTGCTATTCTGACACTCCTGTGAACCCGGAATTCCAAATGGCCAGCTCGATCTAGAAATGCCGTTTCATCAAGGCCAGACAGCTCGTTAGCAGCAGCCTCTGTCTGGATGCTATCTAACTGGGAGCTATCTTCCCTTTGCACCTGGCTAGCCTCAGTATCATCTCCAGTATCATCAACACCATTCTCTGCTGTGGGAATGCCTTCCTGCTCCTCATCTCTCACAGCAGGGACACTCTGAACCTGAATCCCATAATTCCCATCAGAGTCATCTTGAATCTGAATCCCATCATCTTGAACATCTGGAACCTGAATCCCACAATCCCCATCAAAGTCACTCTGAGACTCCAGCTGAGTCACAACACATAAAGGGGCGGGCCGAATGTCGGATAACTGAAACTGTTGGATAATAGGGAAACCCTATAATAATAAAACCCTATTATCCAAGCCTCTCCACGCTGCTGCGTGTTGCTGCCTAGAAAAACAGCAATGTGCAGCAGGCCTCTCCAAGCACTGGGCACCCATGGGGAGGGGCGAGAAGCTGGTGTGTCGGATAATACGGTGTATCGGATAAGCGGAAAGTCAGATAACCAGAACTCTACTGTACTTATATCTTCAAAAAAGAACTCAGAATTGTTTTCTACTACAATCCTCACAACCCCCAATCTTGGGGATTATGGGAATTATAGTCCCCAAAGCTAAAAGTCCCAATAAATAATAGGGACTCGGGGCTGCTTACATGGGGCAGAGCCCGGACAGCATAATCAAATAAAAACAACATACATACAATTCACAATATAAAAAGATAAAAGCAAAATATAATATAAAACAAATGTATTATATTAGTTAATAATATCAGTCAACCATCAAATACAATTCTGTCATAAAAGCTCATGCTAGTGTTTTGAAAGGTTTCATTAACACTATGTAACAAAATTTGAAAAAGAAAATCTGTTCCTGGTTTGAAAGTGTTATTTCCTGTTTAATTGTGTGTTACAGTAGAGTCTCACTTATCCAACATTCTGGATTATCCAGCACATTTTTGTAGTCAAGGTTTTCAATACATCGTGATATTTTGGTGCTAAATTTGTAAATACAGTAATTACTACATACCATTACTGCGTATTGAACTACTTTTTTCTGTCAAATTTGTTGTATAACATGATGTTTTGGTGCTTAATTTGTAAAATCATAACCTAATTTAATGTTTAATAGGCTTTTCCTTAATCCCTACTTATTATCCAACATATTCGCTTATCCAACATTCTGCCAGCCCATTTATGTTGGATGAGTGAGACTCTACTGTATTTACTTTGAAAGTAGTTGTTATACTACAGAAACTTTGTTTTTGTGGCTGCCACCAACTAGGTTGAATTGGTTGAGACTCTATGAGATATTCATTGAAAGACCACAGCAAAATGTGTTGGAGGAAGTGCTTGTTTTTGCCGTTTAATAATCTTTTCCGATATTTTTATGATAGAACCAATTAGGAAATGACATTTCTAACCCAGGAACAAAAATCGTGTTACACAGCAGACAGTCCTATCTTTCAAATAACGAACCACAGTCAGCTAACTTTCCATATTTATGGGTTAAACATTTGACAATGTGATTGTTCACAAATTTCTGTATTTGCCAGCATGTCAGCTAGTGCCCTATGCCAGGGTGGGAGAAAACCAAACTGGTGGAATGGCTGAATCCAGTCACATGGAAGGATAGGAACAGGAAAGCGAATGGGATTGAGGTCTCCTTTCTCTCTCTTCCCATTTTCTTATCTCCAAAAACTAGAAAACATGTACTCTTCTGTCCTAACTGGAGGATATTGGTGGATTTGGGGCCAGGTCTTCATCATTTCCAGAGCTTTGGCCATTTTGGTGGCCCTTCTCTGGACACCTTCTATCTTGTCCATTTCCTTCTCCAATTGCTTTGCCCAGGACTGGACACAAGTTATTTCCGGTGAGGTCTGAGCAGAATAGAGTAGCACTAGGACTTCTGTATAGTTACACATTGCAACTGCTATGTATTCATGATCCCTATATAGCTGTTGGTTGGTAAGTGAGGATTGGGATAAATGCCAGAATTCACCACATAGCAAAGTTTTTCCAGTGTTATGTAGAACTCAATGCTTAGGTAGGATTCCATCAGTAGTCTTTTGATAGATTTGCTGTTTTGAAGAAAAAAAAACTCCTTGAAGAGAAGAGATAAGGCACTGAGCCTGACAGAGAAGGTATGCTTTGAATTTGCGTGAATTAATTGTTAATAAATGGATGAATTAGCATCCCATGCAGGCCGGTGCGTCTGTGGATTAGTTGGCAGCCCGACGGGTCATGGGATTTTAAATCAGCAGACGAGGAATGTGGAGAGCCAAATTGGGAGAGATTACTCAGTAAAAATGCCAAGTCTTGCTACTAACAGAGAAGGGGCATGGCTTTGGTGTTCCCGGGACTCTGCACACAAGTTTCTAAATTTCTTTCCAACTTCATCTACCCAGTCCACTTCCAAGATTAGTTTTCAAATATAGCTTATCTAGTATTTGTTGGCAGACCCCCATCCAAGAACTAACCATGGCTGACCCTGCTTAGCTTCCAAGATCAAGCAGGACCTGATGCTTTTATGGTATTTATGTTATTGTATTTATGTAAATACAAACATAGCATAGTTTGGGTTGTGCAAAAGAGGTTATACTGGCATAATGTGTACAGTAGACTCAGAAAAACAACTTAAAGAATAAGCTACAATCCACCTGATGAAGACTCTCTTGACTTGAAACCGGTTGTGGTTTTGGAGTCTACTATCCATAGTAAAGAAATAAGAACAATTACAGTAGAGTCTCACTTACCCAACATAAACGGGCCGGCAGAATGTTGGATAAGCGAATATGTTGGATAATAAGGAAACATTGAGGAAAAGCCTATTAAACATCAAATTAAGTTATGATTTTGCAAATTAAGCACAAAACATCATGTTATACAACAAATTTGACAGAAAAAGTAGTTCAATATGCAGTAATACTATGTAGTACTTACAGTATTTACAAATTTAACACCAAAATATCATGATGTATTGAAAACATTGACTACAAAAATGCGTTGGATAATCCAGAATGTTGGATAAGTGAGACTCTACTGTATATATAAGAAGATGAGTCGATTCGTGCATTTAGAGTCTACTACTTCCCAGTAAAGAACAATTATTGTTTTTGAGAAGGGGAGTCAATTCATCTTTCAGGAGAAAAATATTCTTTTTATTGTGAATGTAACAGTCCTTTGTTTTATTGTATAGCAATGCTTTTTTGTATCGGCGTGAGCGGCCGCTGTTAGCTCCAGCTCCTGCCAACCTAGCAGTTCGAAAACATGCCAATGTGAGTAGATCAATAGGTACCGCTCTGGCGGGAAGGTAAGGGCGCTCCATGCAGTCATGCTGGCCACATGACCTTGGAGGTGTCTATGGACAACACCGGCTCTTCGGCTTAGAAATGGAGATGAGCATCAACACCCAGAGTCAGACATAACTGGACTTAACGTCAGGGGAAACCTTTACCTTTACTTTTATTCAGTCATATTGATGCATTGAACTAAATATAGATTTAATGACATCTAAAACAATTTCTGTATCACTGTAACAGTGGACACTTGTCTTTGTAGTTCCAGGGAACTGTGATGACTCATGGGCCTTGTAGTCCTGTTCCTAGTACTATTGTGGCAGATGAAGAGGAAAACATGGGGTTTTCGCCAGTTCAGCAAGAGCCGGAGTCTCTTCACCTGCAGGATGTTGATGTTTGCCCTCAAGAATTCAGCCAAACAGGCCTTGGGCAGAACTCCCCCCCCCCCCCCCCCCCCGTTTTCCAGGAGGGAAAATTATTCTAAAGATAGGGGAGTCAGGGAGGCTAATTGCAGAAGCCTGAGAATCGCTGCCAAACAAATGGCTGATTAGGCCTGCTTCCCTTGGGAAATTCTAAGGAGTCTTGCATCTGGACAGAGTTGGGTTTCGCTTCTCGTTCTCTAGGGAAAGAGTTCTGTTGGCGGGAAAACGAGACCCAATATAGGTGTTTGGCGCGAGGGATACTTTGCGGAGTCAATTGATCAGCTTGAGGAGAGAGATCGTGTGTGGACTTCGTAATCCCCGTTCCTTGCTTCCCGGATCAAGCTTCAAGCCTTGCCCTGTCTCACGGTCTTACCACAGACTCTGTTTCATGCTTCATGTTCGTCTTGCCTCCAGTCACGGATCTAGTCGAGAATCAAGTTTATTTCCAGCCTTGTTGTCAAGCTTCATTGGACTTTAAAGACTCTGTTATTTCCCCACACTATTGCTTGGCAAAGTGTGTGTTTCGGTCAAGTGGATTAAAACTTTGAACTCTAATATCTTATATTGGACAATACATTTCTGGACTATATTTGACCTTATCTGAAAGGTCTGCTTCTGAACTATATTCTTCACTTGTTTTTATTGATTTTATATATTTCTTTAATAAAGATATTATTTAGAGACTGGCCTCTTGTGTAAGGTTATTGGTGCTCTGCAGCCAGGGTCCTGACAGGAACCCATTTTCTTTTATGATGTGTCCAGTACACATTCTAGAAGAGTGCTGCAAAATGTGTACCCTTTCTAGGTTGCCAGTGAAACAGGATTGGTTTCCCACATTTGTCTCATCAGCCTGAGGTATTGAGAGTTCTTTGCCATTTTTCAGCTGTTGTTTTCTATACAGAAAATAATGATATTTTTTCTCTATAAGAATTGTGGGTCCTGTTCCATCATCTGGGCGGAGGCCACAAGGGGGCACTAGAGAGAGAGGGATAGTCCATGTTGTGGGGATGGAGAGTGGGTTGAAGTAGTAAAACCATTCCCCCCGTTTTCCTCTTATTCCCCCCACCATGTCCTTGTCATGGAAGCAACCTTCCTTTATGAAATGGGAGGGGGAATAACCAGCGAAAATGGGGGAAAAATTTCAATTACCTCAAGGTTTGATTTGGTGAACTGACTCTTGGTAGAAACTAAAATATAGAAACCATCTTCCCTTATAAAACAGGTGCATTAGACAACCTTCAGATATCAGAGGCCATCCAAATGAGGGTACTTACTGTATATACTCGAGTATAAGCCGACCCAAATATAAGCCAAGGCACCTAATTTTACCACAAAAAAACTGGGAAAACATTGACTCCAGTATAAGCCGAGGGTGGTAAATTTCAGAAATAAAAATAGATTCTAATAAAATTACATTAATTGAGGCATCAGTAGGATAAATGTTTTTGAATATTTATATAAAGCCCAAATTTAAGATAAGACTGTCCAAATCTGATCAAATCATTATTCTCATCTTCTTCAATGTAAATGTGCTTATGCATCCTTTTAATAATAATAGAGTAAAATAATACATGTAATAATAATAATAAATAATAGAGTAAAATAATATATGTAATAATAAATAGAGTAAAATAATAAATGCAATAATAATAATAATAATAAGATCAGAGTGAAATAATAAATGTATTAATAATAATAATAATAAAAAATATAATAAAATAATAAATGTAATACAGTAGAGTCTCACTTATCCAACACTCACTTATCCAATGTTCTGGATTATCCAACGCATTTTTGTAGTCAATGTTTTCAATGCATTGTGATATTTTAGTGCTAAATTCGTAAATACAGTAATTACAACATAGCATTAATGTGTAATGAACTACTTTTTCTGTCAAATTTGTTGTATAACATGATGTTTTGGTGCTTAATTTGTAAAATCATAAGCTATTTTATGTTTAATAGGCTTTTCCTTAATCCCTCCTTATTATCCAACATATTTGCTTATCAAACATTCTGCCGGCCCGTTTATGTTGGATAAGTGAGACTCTACTGTAATAATAATTAATAGAGTAAAATAATAAATGTGGTTGTTTGATATTATTACTGTTGTATAAACCTTTGTTTTAACTTCTGTTTTATCATCTTCTTGTGTTTTAAACTTTGTATACTGTTAATGTATTTGCGCTGTTACTTTTGTAACATTGTGAGCCGCCCCGAGTCCCCACGGGGAGATGGTGGCGGGGTATAAATAAAGTTTTATTATTATTATTATACCAATAATAATAGAGAAAAATAATAAATGTACCATATATTCTCGAGTATAAGCTGACCCAAATATAAGCCAACCAGGACCCTCACCCGAGTATAAGCCGAAGGGGGCATTTTCAGTCTTTAAAAAAGGGCTGAATAACTAGGCTTATACTTGAGTATATACAGTAAATAAATAAATGCAATACAAGTGAAAATATGTATGCATTCCAAAAGAGTATTCAGATGAATATTCCATAAGCTTTGGATAAGAAATAAGTTTTTAATGGAAGGGTTTCTTTTTTCTATAGCGGTGAGTCTTGTAGGACTCCAGATTCCCGGTGCCCTTTCTTGCAATGCTTCTGCAAAGTCCCAATGTATGTGCCCTGCTGTTACCCACTTATTGTTCTTTTTTTTTGTCCAAATGTAGCCTTTTGCCGGCCATGCCTTTGGTTTTGTCCAGGATGATTCATGGGGAGAACACGTGCTGGCCGCTGCAGGGGGGCTGCTGTGTCTAAAGCCTGGCCCTGTGGGTATTAACCTGGATACATTAGAGGATTATCGCTCACTGTCTAGAAGGAATGGCTGAATAGCCATGACATTTGTAACAGCCAGGCGTTGAGCGCCGGGGTTGGGATCATGCCTTCCGCAAAGCGACCTTTCCTCACTGGCCGCCTTCTTCTCCGGAGTCCGAGAAATCGACCGATTGTCCCTGACTGTTTGCTTCTTTTCCATATTTAGGTCCACTGATGTGTTTACATAGGAGCCATGGTGATTCTACGGCAGGTAGGTTGCCGATCCTTTTCTCATTTTGAAACGTTGGTTGGAAAATATGTCTAAGTTCTAAACAAAGAGGTAGATTTATCCAGGTTGTTTTGGACCAACTCTTTATTTCTTGACAATATGCGTCTTGAACCCATCGGTCTTAGCCCTTGATTGGCTTAAAGGGAATCACTGGAGTGTGTTCAGAGGATTAACGAACAGCGTTTGTATGTTCGACATCATGAAATGCAGAATATATATATATATTGGAAAAGAGTAAACTCTCAGTTAACCAGAACTGGTAAAAGTTTATTGCCTGTGCGTGCGCGCGCTCTATATATATATATATATATATATATATATATATATATATGTATGTGTATATATATATATATATATATATATATATATATATATACTACATTTATATGCCACCCTTCTCACCCCGAAGGGGACTCAGAGCGGCTTACAAATTAAATTTAAATACAATATTATATTAGCATAGTACAACACTGGTAATAAATTACTATATTGTACTGTATCAATATATTGTAATATTATTAGTAATATTACATGTAAAATATAATATATAATTATATATATATATATATATAGAGAGAGAGAGAGAGAGAGAGATTGATTGCTATATATATATATATATATATATATATATATATATATATATATATAACAATCAATCTTAAAGGGATAAACTCTCAGTTAACCGGGACTCTCAAGCAACCAGCAAAAATTTATTGCCTATAATGTCATATGTGTGTGTGTGTGTGTGTGTGTGGTGTGTGTGTGTGTGTGTGTATATATACTGTATAGCAATCAATCACTCTGAAAGGGGTAAGCTCTCAGTTAACCAGAATGCTCAAATAATCAGCAAAAGTTTATTGCCTGCCCTGTGTGTGTGTGTAGCAATCACTCTGAAAGGGGTAAACTCTCAGTTAACCGGAACTCTCAAGCAACTGGCAAAAGTTTATTGCCCGTAATGTATGTATGTATGTATGTATGTATAGCAATCACTCTGAAAGGGGTAAGCTCTCAGTTAACCGGGACTCTCAAGCAACCGGCAAAATTTTATTGCCTATAATGTCATATGTATGTGTGTGTGTATGTGGTGTGTGTGTGTGTGTGTGTGTGTGTGTATGTGTATGTATATATATATATATACTGTATAGCAATCAATCACTCTGAAAGGGGTAAGCTCTCAGTTAACCAGAACATTCAAGTAACCAGCAAAAGTTTATTGCCTGCCCTGTGTGTGTGTGTGTGTAGCAATCACTCTGAAAGGGGTAAACTCTCAGTTAACCGGAACTCTCAAGCAACTGGCAAAAGTTTATTGCCTGTAATGTATGTATGTATGTATGTATGTATGTATGTATGTATAGCAATCACTCTGAAAGGGGTAAGCTCTCAGTTAACTGGGACTCTCAAGCAACCGGCAAAATTTTATTGCCTATAATGTCATATGTATGTGTGTGTGTGTATGTGGTGTGTGTGTGTGTGTGTGTGTGTGTGTGTGTATAGCAATCAATATATATAGCAATCAATCACTCTGAAAGGGGTAAGCTCTCAGTTAACCAGAACATTCAAGTAACCAGCAAAAGTTTATTGCCTGCCCTGTATGTGTGTGTAGCAATCACTCTGAAAGGGGTAAACTCTCAGTTAACCGGAACTCTCAAGCAACTGGCAGAAATTTATTGCCTGTAATGTATGTACTGTATGTATGTATGTATAGCAATCACTCTCAAGCAACTGGCGAAAGTTAGTTGCCTGCCATGTATGTATGTATGGTGGAATACAAGTATGGTAAATAAACAAATACACAAATAAATTAAAGTATTTGTTGTGGTGGATGTTTCCAGACTTTAGAACCACTTTCTTGGGTGCATCTACACTGTGGAATTAATACAGTTTGATTCTGCTTTAACTGCCATGGCTCAATGATATGGAATACTGGGATTTGTAGTTTAGGGAAGTGTCAGTACGCTTTGGCAAAGAAGGCTAAACGTCTTGTGAAACTACCATTCCCATGAGCATTGAGCTATCCAAGTTAAAGCAGGTTGGTATCTTCCTTGCTGGTTCATCATAGACAGGTGAAATCCTGTCCATGATGACCTCACAACCTCTGAGGATGCCTGCCATAGATGTGAGTGAAACGGCAGGAGAGAATGCTTCTGGAACATGGCCAGAAAACAGCCCAGACAACTCACAGCAACCTACAAATCGTTTTTTTGTTTCTGCAGGCTCTTGAAAACCTTTCATGTGCTTTGCTGTGTATATTTGTTCTTTTTAAATGGTTTGTTTTTAATTGCTTTTAGTTTTGTTGCTATCTTAACACGTATTTTAACTTTGGTACAATGTAAACGTCTTAGCTGTGTACCTGTTTCAACTTGCATAAGCTGCTTTGAGGTGGGATATAAATTGTTGGGAGTTTCCCAGGGTGTTAGCTGGCCCTCGTAGAGAGAGGAAATAGGAAAGCTGAAACTGTTAGGAATCAGGATCCTTTCTGCAGAGCAGGATTTAAACATGCTTCCATCTCACATTCCCTTCTCGAAAATGGAAAAAAGGCAATTTCAGTTTACACACATAGAAAAGTTTACTAATTTATTTTTACGTGTGCACGTGGAGTCTGCATCTTAATTAGCTAACGAAAAGCTTAGATAAAGGTAAAGGCTTCATTTTTAACTCACCTTCTTGTTGACTGGAAAATGAAGCATGGATGAAGAGAATTAGAAGTGGAATAGTAGTGGCTGAGAGTGCATCTACACCAGGCATGGGCAAACTTTGGCCCTCCTGGTGTTTTGGACTTCAACTCAGAGCATTCCTAAACAGCCGAAGTTTGCCCATGCCTAATTTACACTAAGCTTATGATAGGAAATAGCAGAGAAAATATGCAGGATACATGGGAAAGGTTTAATAAAGGCGAAAGCTTCAATTTATCTGAAAACGGGGATGTTCACAGGTGCCATTTCGTAACTGATAATAAATTGTCCATGCGCTTGAGCTATGCTTTGGCCATTCCATGCACTTTATTACCTTTAGTTCGCTCCCATCCCTAGTCACCAAAGAATAGGCACTTTCAGGTTTCCATTTCCCCGTAAAATGGCCCATGTCCATTTGACTACTGATTGGGATTTACCGTCTATGTTTTAAGTTTTTTTTTTATAAGATGTGTTATTATACTGTGATTTTATTGTGTTATTGTTTTTATTAATGTAATATTGTTTTGGGCTTGTCCCAGTGTAAGACGCCCTGAGTCCTTTGGGAGATGGAGCAGGGTATAAATAAAGTTTATTATTTTATTGTATGACACAGCAAACAAGATAGATATGCTGGATTTCGTTTCACAAAATCACAAGTCGAACACTTGCCAAGTGTCTAGGACTGTGTGATATATTTTAGGATGATGCACGCAGATCCCAGTAGGGTGGCCTTTTGCAGTTGACAGATCGTAATTTTGTCAATGTCTATTGTTTCCAAATGCCGGCTGAGATCTTTTGGCACAGCACCCAATGTGCCCATCACCACCGGGACCACCTGCACTGGTTTCTGCCAGAGTCTTTGAAGTTCAAACTTGAGGTCCTGATAGCGGCTGAGTTTTTCCTGTTGTTTTTCGTCAATGCGACTGTCACCTGGGATGGCAACATCAATAATCCAAACCTTTTTCTTTTCCACAACTGTGATGTCTGGTGCCACCTTGACGTGGTGGTGGTGGGGGGGGGGGGTTAACTGCTCCAATGATGACTGAGGGCTGTGCTGGCGGTAGTTGGTTGGACTCTGGCAGGGCCTCAGCTGAGGAGCAGAACTAAGAGCTCCATTAGCATTATGGAGAATCAAACCAAAACGAAGTCTATACTGGCTCGGTTGTTGCCCAGGATAAAAAGGATCATGATGGATGCTGCTGATTCTGGACATCCATCGACAAGTGGGCTACGGAATCAAAATACAAATGAACAGTCACAGAAGTGGCAGAAATATACAATGCCAGAAAACCTGAAAGTTTGTTGTTGTTGTTGTTGTTGTTGTTGTTGTTGTTGTTGTTGCAGGTAGTACATCTCACAGACAAAAGAAAGTAACCTATCTTTAATGGAAGAGTCCCTAATGCTGACTCTCGTGTCTATATGTAAGGCATCTTGAAGCAAGGAAGCCTCATGGTGCTCCCTTCTCAAACCAAGGGTTAAAAGGACACCAAAGACTTTTGGGAAGAAGAGAGAAGTGACCTCGATATCCAGGCAAGAAGCCAAAATCCTTGAATCCTTGAATTGCTTAGCAGGTGTACACCACAGGGTTCCCTCTATCCTTAATTGCTCTCTAAATACGAACAAACGTTGATGCTTCTTCACTTCCAGCATTCAATTGCTGGCCAGTCCCTGGCTCTTTGTGCCATACATGTCTGTTTCACTTCACTTCCCTTTTTTCTTAATTACTCTCCACCAGAGTGCTCCGAGCGACTTACAATTTAAAATATCACTCCACAATATAAAAACATTCAACATAAAAACATTCAACAGTGACTATTTGGCAAATTAGATCTGATTTACTTAAATGCACAACCAAACAGCCAAGTCTTGAGCGCTTTTCCAAAAGGTCGCAACTCCGATATTGCTCTAACATATGGAGGCCATGAGTTCCACAGAATTGGAGCATCGGTCGAAAAGGCTCTACGCCTTGTAGCTTCCAGGTGTACCTCCCTAGGGCCCGGTACGTATAGGAGATTTTCCTGGGAGGATCGAGGTGACCACGGATGGAAAAAAGGAATGAGGCGGTCCCTAAGATATAATGGTCCTTGGCCATTTCGATCTTTAAATGTCAGGATCAGTATCTTGTAAGAGATCCGATGTTCTATTGGTAGCCAATGCAGTTGTTTCAGAATCAGTGTAATTATAGATGATCCCGCAAGCAGCCTGGCCGCCGCATTTTGGACCATTTGGATCTTCTGGGTTCTTGTCTTTGGAAGGCCGGCATATAAGGCGTTACAATAATCCAGCCTAGTGGTGACTGTTGCATGGATTACCGTTGCCAATGCTTCTGTTGCAAGGTAGGAAGGGAGGAACCAGGTGCCCCTTTCTTTCCCTGCCTGCCCAATTGATTGCTGACTCCCTCCACTTCGGCATTCGATTTCTCTATATGCCATTTTTCATAGGTGTTTACAAGCCTCAGTATCATGGCCATCAATTTGCACAGCCTGGCTTGGCTGCTTCTAGGGGAAGATCTGCAGCAGAAAATGACTCTTCTCTATTGTAGCAAGCTTGGAAGGGGTCAATCTGACCACCTCCTCAAAGAAAGCACCATAGGCTTCTGGGATGATCTGTGAAGGCTTGCATCTGAGACCTCATGATAAAAAGGGGTCTGGAAGAGATAGCTCTTTGGTAGCAGATACTGTCGTACCTTCATACTCTTGTCTTGGATCTTGGCTCTGCTGCCTCTGAATTCTGCATTCTGACCTTGATCCTTTTAATCCAGTTCTGGATTCTGTTGTATACTTGACTCTGAATTGTGGACTGACTTTCTGGCTTGATTGATGGACTTGGGCTTGAGTTTGTATCCCTGACGATCTGGCTTGACTTCGCAACTCTGACTTTGGTTTAGTTTTATGAACTTTGATAAGTGAATTCCTGGCATCTGACTACTGTACTTCTGCCTTGGCTATTGTTTGTTCTTATTCTTGACCTGACTCCATAGGACTCAGCTTGTCTGCATTAATTGGACTTTTCACTTTGACTTGTGTTTGTCGTTACTCTGGCTGTGTGCTACAATTCTGTTATGTTGGCCAAACCATGAAAGACTCAAGATTTGATACACAAATACCCTCTTCTCACCATTCCTGACTACCTTAGATGTATACACTTATGAAAACCTGAATAAATTTTTTTTTAAAGATTCAATACATAAATATGGTTTTGGCTTATCTTGTGTTTGATAAGCCCTAGATACCAGGAGAGCCCTGGATCATGACACTTGTTACACATTCATAGTATTCCTTTCTCTTGTGAAGCTTGCCATTCCTATTAAAATCGCATAGGGCAATTGCAGAGTTTGCAGCCAATAGTCTGTGAATAGTCAAATTAGCAAAATGTAGGATCCATTCTAGTTAGCTGGATACACTAAAGGTATATATGACCATGCATTTCAATGGATAGGAAGAGCAAATACAGAGACTTTAGATGAGAAAAACAGAAGGGTTTGAGATGTAGAAAATTTCATCCTATCTAAACCCCAATTTTCTCTAACAGCAGCAGAGGCAGGTAAGAGAGAATGCTGGCATTTTCCAGCATAAATAAATATAACAACAACAAAAACCTCTTTGAATCAATGCGATTTATCTAGACCAGGCATGGGAAAACTTCAGCCCTCCAGTTGTTTTGGACTTCAACTCCCTACTGGCTGTTAGGAATTGTGGAAGTTGAAGTACAAAACACCTGGAGGGCCAAAGTTTGCCCATGCCTGACCTATTTTATTTGTTTTATTTATTTACTATACTTTTACCCCGCCCTTCTCGCCCCGTAAGCAACTCAGGGCGGCTTGACAATGTGACAGTAATTCAATGCCTTTTAAAGCAAAATACAAAGAAAGTCATTTAAAATACACATTAACCTAGATTCACTATTCAGCAATGCCTTCCATAGGGTTTTATGTAGTTGAGATTTTATTACTATTGACACAACGACATTGTATGACACAGCAAACAAGATAGACATGCTGGATTTCGTATCATAAAATCACAAGTCGAACACTTCCCCAGTGTCTAGGACTGTGTGATGTATTTTCGGATGATGCGCGCAGATCCCAGTAAGGTGGCCTTTTGCAGTTGGCAGATCGTAATTTTGTCAATGTCTATTGTTTCCAAATGCCGGCTGAGATCTTTTAGCATGGTACCCAGTGTGCCCATCACCACTGGGACCACCTGCACTGGTTTCTGCCAGAGTCTTTGAAGTTCAATCTTGAGGTCCTGATAGCGGCTGACTTTTTCCTGTTGTTTTTCGTCAATGCGACTGTCACCTGGGATGGCGACATCAATGATCCAAACCTTTTTTCCCCCCACAACTATGATGTCTGGTGTGTTGTGTTCCAGAACTAATACTTCTTCTTCTTCTTCTTCTTCTTCTTATTATTATTATTATTATTATTATTATTATACTTTCCAAACACTGTTAGGAGAAATGCAAACAAATTACTTTTTCAAGGGTACTTTCCAAGCTCTGGGGATTATGTAGGATAATTATTACTTGTAAAGTTATTGGGGCAATAGCTTTTTTCAGTGATAAAGAATATGTTTATAAAGTATATGTCACTTTCACAATGATGTTGAATTGACTTTTGGCTTAGGTTATCCCATAACATGGATTAGTATTGGGAAGATGGGAGAAATTCCTGTGTACATCATCTCCAAACTCCTTGAACAATGTGTTGTTGGAGGCTTTCATGGCTAGAAACACTGGGTTGCTGTGAGTTTTCCAGGCTGTATGGCTATGTTCCAGAAGCATTCTCTCCTGACGTTTCACCCACATCTATGGCAGGCATCCTGGCAGGAAACAGCCAGGCATTGAAGCTGCAAGGCTATTCAATGCTAATCAAGGTGGCCAATTGCAACATTCACACTTACCTCAAACAGACAAGAGGTTTTTTCTCCCACCCTGGACATTCCACAAATATACAAAGCCCACTTACCTAGTTTACAACAGACTTTATAACCTCTGAGGATGCCTGCCATAGATGTGGGCGGAATGTCAGGAGAGAATGCTTCTGGAACATGGTCATACAGCCTGGGAAATGCACAGCAACCCACTCCTTGAACAATGAATATGGTAATACAGTAGAGGCTCGCTTATCCAACGTTCTGGATTATCCAATGCATTTTTGTAGTCAATGTTTTCAATACATCGTGATATTTTGGTGCTAAATTTGTAAATATAGTAATTACTACATAGCATTACTGCGTATTGAACTACTTTTTCTGTCAAATTTGTTGTATAACATGATGTCTTGGTACTTAATTTGTAAAATAATGCAATTGTAAAATCCAACATTCTGCCGGCCCGTTTATGTTGGATAAGTGAGACTCTACTGTATTACCCTTGTGTTAGTGGTTTTCATGGCATGCCACAAAGGAGGGAGGGAACGAGAAAACTGTCATGTCCAGTTCCTCTTCTGCTTTCTAAATTCAGAGAAAAGCAGATATTGTTGTGCAGTATCAGGCGGTGGCGAGCCAGGCGTGTCATCTTTAGTGTCTTGCAAATTGGTCATGGCAACCCCTTTTCTGCACAAACAAAGAAGGCGGGAGAACAAGGGAATGATGTAAATAATGTTGTTTTGAAAAACGGAAAAATTACAACCAGGCTCAATTTTGCACCCCACACATGACCTCTCTGTCACACTCAAGATCAGACAAATGGAATAGCAATTCCTTTTTGCAATCCGATGAGAGACTAGAGTGAAGCTATTCAGAGTCACACCTGTTCATGCAAAGCTCACAATCATTTAATGACTCTCTGGCAGAGAGTTCTAAATATCCCTCCCTGGATTACAAATCCCACGATTCCAAAGGATGGAAGTATGATACTTAAAGTGGAACCATAAATGGTATAATTTTGAAGAGTAGATACCGGTAGACGAGACCAGCAAAGAAGGCTCCCTTCGGTCAAGCTCCAAAAAACTACCAACCACAGTTTTCAGAATCCTGCTTTCAGTGACACCATTGTGGTTGAATTGTTTTCCTGTTTTTGTTGTTTCAAGTATTGGAACCATAGCAAATTTACAATTTTCTTCATAGGTGAAATGACAGAAGCTAAACTGTTTTTCCCCCTAGATAAGTAATCAAAATCCACACACTTTCCTATATAAATAAAAGGCTTCCAGAGATTAATTTACATTAAGTTTGTTTTCAAATCCATATGTGGCTTAAGGTTACTTTTTAAAAGAAATTGAATAGATGTTAATGCACTCACCTGTCCAAACAAAGAGACTTTCAGGGCTTGATGCTTAAGAGTTCGGCTTTGAAGCTTTATGTAGCTTGAAGTTGAATTTTTTTAATGAATGGATGTTGACGTATTTACCCATCCAAATAAAGGGCTTTCAGTGCATTAATTCTTAAAGGTTTGGCTTTGGATCCTTGTGCATTCAGTGATAGGTATGGTGCTAAATAAGGGCTTCACCTTTGTTGTTTTTCTCCCTGTTGTTGTCTATGAGGGTTCCCCACAACTTCATGGCAGGCATGTAGTATATTATTGTCCTCTTTGTGTTGCATAGGCAGAATTGCTGTACCTATTGCATTTGGCTGGTGCAGATGGTTGCAAACTTCATTCAGGACTTTCCAAAAAATGTACAAATATCTGTATAAATGTGAAAGGGGCAGAATTAGAAAAAATGGGATGTAGGAGAATATAAAATCGTGCAATTTGTCCATATTTATGCAAAGATACAATATTTCTAAACATAGAGTCTTAATTCATCCAAGGGTCCATCTACACTGCAGCTTGACACCATATAACTGTTATGGAATCATGGGAGTTGTAGTTTTATAAGGTCTTTATTTATTTATTATTTTATTTACAGCATTTATATTCCGCCCTTCTCACCCCGAAGGGGACTCAGGGCGGATCACATTACACATATAGGCAAACATTCAATGCCTTTTAACATAGAACAAAGACAAACAAACATAGGCTCCGAGCGGGCCTCGAACTCATGACCTCCTTGTCAGAGTGATTCATTGCAGTTAATTGCAGCTGGCTTGCTCTCCCGCCTGCGCCACAGCCCGGGCCATTTTAGCCTTTTCTGCCACAAAACTACAAATCCCTAAGTATCTAGGATCCAATGACTGGCCTATATCCTGCTGTGTAAACATTTTGGGGAACCCTTGAATCACACGAAATGGTACAGATTCCCTTTTCCATCATGAGACAATACCAGGCTCACCATGCATTTAGATGGAGGTGAATCCAGGCCATCAGACCTCCAAGCATAATTGCTTTGGTGGCAATTTCTCCCTTGTAAATCAAGCTGTCCTCCATTTCTATCTCATCTGGGATGGATATATGAACCTGAAATCCTTCCCAACTGCAATCACAACGAACTCTTCTGAATGCCAACTGGATGGTCTATTTGCATATAGATTGAAACGTGAATCACTGCTCCTCCGCTCATTAACTGCGGCAGTTGGGACATTTGGCATTTTAATGGCACTCAGTGTCTAATTCCTTGCCTTCAAATGAATTTATGGTGTAATTAATACTCCACAGGAACTGTGATTGTTCAGTGGAAGCCAAGATGGTAGGAGAAGATGCATGGAGCATTGAACAAAGAGAAATTGAAATGGGCGGAAGAAGGATTTTAGTTCAGCTTTGTTGGTTCAGGTTGTGTGTTTGTTCTCTGAAATGCTTAGGATCAAAATGCGTGGTATTTGGGGGTTTTTTGGATGTTGGATACATCCTGTACATATCTGTACATGATCATAGAATTATAGAGGTGGAAAAGACAACAAAGGCCAACACACATAATGAGATATCTTGAAGATAGGACCCATTTCTAAACATGAAATTCATGTATGTTTCATATGCATCTTATAAGCACAGCCTACAGGTAATTTCATTCACACGATTGTTAATCATTTTGGGTATGAAACAAAGCTTGTCTACATTGAACCATTGGAAAGTCAATAATAATAATAATAATAATAATAATAATAATAATAATAATAATAATAATAATAATAATAATACAACAACAACAACAACATCAACAAGAAAACCGATGACAATTCGCTACTCGTTACACCCACGTAGTGATGTTGACAGATTTTACCTGCCCAGGAAATCAGGAGGCAGAAAGAGGGCTTCTGCAAGTGAAACAAACGGTAGAAGAAGAGAAACCTGCACTGGCAGATTATGGGAAAGACAGTCAAGAACCAACATTGATGGAAATCAGGGTTGTTGTATGTCTTTCGGGCTGTGTGGCCATGTTCCAGAAGTATTCTCTCCTGACGTTTCGCCCACATCTATGGCAGGCATCTTCAGAGGTTGTGATGTATGGATAAACTAGGTAAGTAAAGGAAAAAAATATATATCTGTGGAGAGTCCAGGGTGATGGAAATCAATAATAGAAAACTGCTTAAATTGCAAAAGACAAAGAGTGAATGCCATAAAAATACAATGCAAAATTGACAAGGAAAAAACATGGAATTGGCTCACAAATGGAACTTTGAAAAAGGAGACCCAGGGCCTGATTCTTGCAACCCAAGAGCAAGCCATTAGAACAAAGACCATCAAAGCCAGAATTGAAAAGTCCAGGACAGATCCCAAGTACAGGCTCTGCAAGGAAGCAGATGAAATGATGGATCACATCGTCAGCTGCTGCAAGAAGATCTGGTGGATGGACTACAAGCAGCGGCATAACACCATTGCTCAGATGATCCATTGGAACTTGTGCCACAATATCATCTGCCTGCAACAAAAATTGGTGGGATCACAAACCTGAAAAGGTTACAGAAAATGATCATGTCAAACTACTCTGGGACTTCCGAATTCAGACTGACAGAGTTTTGGAGCACAATATTCCTGACTTCACAATCATGGACAAAAACAAAGTATGGATCATCGATCTTGCAATCCCAGGTGACAGCAGAATCAACGAGAAGCAACTGGAAAAGCTGACATGATATGAGGATTTAAAGATAGAACTGCAAAGACTCTGGCACAAGCCAGTAATGGTGGTCCCAGTGGTGATCGGCACAGTAGGTGCACTGCCTAAAGACCTTGGCCAGCACTTAAAAACAATCAGTGCAGACAAAATTACCATCTGTCAGCTGCAAAAGGCCACCCTACTAGGATCTGCATGCATTATTCGCCAATACATTACTTAGTTCTAGACACTTGGGAAGTGTCCAACAACAGCCAACATAGTGATCTTGTTTGCTGTGTACTAATCTTGTAATATAATAATAATAATAATAATAATAATAATAATAATAATAATAATAATGGAAAATAAATAAATAAATAATAATAATAATAATTACAGCAGACAAAAAATCAGTACAAGAAAACCACACTACAAACTAGAGCTGACAGCTGGCACAACAAAATATTGCATGGAAAGTTCCTTGACAAAATTGAAGGAAAAGCTGATAAGGAGAAGACCTGGCTCTGGTTCACAAATGGGACCCTGAAGAAGGAGACAGAAGGCCTGATCCTTGCAGCCCAGGAGCAAGACATCAGGACAAAGGCAATTCAGGCCAAGATCGAAAAATCAGCTGATGACTCAAAATGCAGACTGTACAAGGAAACTGACGAAACCATTGATCATATCCTCAGCTGCTGTAAGAAAATTGCACAGACAAACTACAAACAGAGGCACAACTATGTGGCCCAAATGATTCATTGGAACTTATGCCTCAAGTACCACCTCCCAGCAGTAAAGAACTGGTGAGATCACAAACCTGCAAAGGTCGTGGAAAATGAACATGCAAAAATACTGTGGGACTTCCGAATCCAGACTGACAAAGTTCTGGAACACAACACACCAGACATCACAGATGTGGAAAAGAAAAAGGTTTGGATCATTGATGTCGCCATCCCAGGTGACAGTCGCATTGACGAAAAACAACAGGAAAAACTCAGCCGCTATCAGGACCTCAAGATTGAACTTCAAAGACTCTGGCAGAAACCAATGCAGGTGGTCCCGGTGGTGATCGGCACACTGGGTGCCATGCCAAAAGATCTGAGCCGGCATTTGGAAACAATAGACATTGACAAAATTACGATCTTCCAATTGCAAAAGGCCACCCTGCTGGGATCTGCACGCATCATCCGAAAATACATCACACAGTCCTAGACACTTGGGAAGTGTTCGACTTGTGATTTTGTGATATGAAATCCAGCATATCTATCTTGTTTGCTGTGTCATAATAAAATAATAATAATAATAATAATAATAATAATAATAATAATAATAATAATAATAATAAAAATACATCACACAGTCCTAGACACTTGGGAAGTGTTTGACTTGTGATTTTGTGAAACGAAATCCAGCATATCTATCATGTTTGCTCGGTCATACAATAAAGTAATAATGAAAAAACAATAACAATAATATATGCTAGTAAGGTACATATGTGTTTATGTGCTCTCATGTATCATGTTGACTTAGCAACCCCATTCATTTCAAAGGAACTAGGTAAGGAATCCTCAGTGGTGATTTTGTCACTTCTTACTTCTGCAAAATAGCCTACTGTACTGCACCTTGTATTCATTGGTGGCCACATCCAAGCACTAACCAGAACTGACTCAGCTTAGCTTCCAAGATCAGGCAGAATCTGGTGCTTTTAAGGTATTATAAACTCACAAAATCACTCCTGGGTTCAACAGCACAAAATAGAGCCAGTCTGTTGCTTCTCTTGGTTCAGCGGACCTTTCTGTGCCACCAGGGAGATTGGAATGCCAGCTATTTACAGCCGTTGCCAAGAAAGAGGGCAGCTCAATTGTTTGCCAGCACCATCCCCTGTCAACACGGCTCTCTGGGTCACAAAAGCTAGAGTTTCAGCATCCATAAAGGATGTAATTCTTTCTCCATGGAAAGAATAAGTGATTTTAACAATTCTCACAGCCAAAAGTTTGGAAGACTTTGAGGTTTGACACTTATGGCCAAAAGTCAGCATTATCTGCAGAGACAAAATATTTTTTGTGCAGAAATATTTTCTGTGCAGAAAACCGGTTCACTTACACATATGCTTATATTTTATGCATGGGAATTTAGTGCAGAATAGATCCCAAATTGTGAACATTATTGTCTAGTTGACGTCCCTCAGCACTCAAAGGATCTAGTTTTTCAGACATTTTCCAAACATTTTGAGTTACTTATCCTAGCTCTAACACTCACAAATCACACTAAGATACTTGATTTCTATATAGGGTACATCTACACTGCAGAATTAATGCAGTTTGATGCTACTTTAATGGACATGATCCAATGTCACTTGTAGTTTTAAAGCATCATTGACTCTCCCTGCCCAAGTGTGTTGGTGCCTCACCAAACTACAACTCCCAAGTTCCGTAGCAGTGAATCATGATAGTTAAACTGCATTAATTTTATGGTGTAGATGCACCCATAGATACCCTGCAAGGGGACCCATAGTTCCTTATAGCTTGAGGACGGAAAATGTTGGGAAACATTTCAAGGTGATTTCAGTGATTTGGTGCCAGTGATGTCTTTATACAAATAATTTTTTTAAAAAAAGTTTGTGCCTTGCTGTAGCCAATACAATTTCATTGCACATTTCTTTGCAGCAAACCAATGGCCTACATTAAATAAATTGCAAGTTTCCTTTTTGCATTCAAGTCATCTCTAAGATATATGAGGACATCACTTGCAGCTGAAAGAAACTTTAAATACCCATGGTGTGCAGCTACAGGAAGAGCAAAATGAGGCTCAAAATAAGAATTCTGCCTCTCCAATGAAATTCCATGCAGGAATACATAATCTAACCCCTCCTGACAGATGATTACCCAGTCTCTGATTTTAAACTTCCAGAGAAAGAACTTCCATCACACTTCCAGGCAGCATCTTCCACTGTTGGACCGCTCTTCCCATCAGAAAGTTCTTCTTAATTAGATGGAATTTCATTCCCTGTAGTTTGATTCTGTTGCTCCATGTCTTAGGGCACATCTATACTGACCACTCAAATCAGTTTTAAACTGGTACCAAAGACCATGTTTTTGCTGTGATTACATAATGATTACATAGTTAATCCTGGAACCAGTTTGAAGCTTGGATGGTGATTACACAAACTACAGAAGTTAAAGCATTTCATATGTCATAACCCTATGGTTGCTCTTTAACTGCAATGGTGTATGCCATTGACTCTTTGCAGTTTAGAAGACATTAGGAAATCTAAATAACCTATGAAACAATCCACTCCCAAGTTTCCTTAAGATAGAGTCATGGCCATTAAAGAGGAATCATGGTACTATAATTGCACAGTGTGAAAGTGCTCTTAGATGCAAATGTCTCTTGAATCTTGTCTATGAGCTAGAGTAGGATTTGTGAACCTCTTAAGCAGCATACCCATGTGTAACAATATTCAGTCCTAATCTGGCACAATTTTGACTCCTTGTTCTTTAAAAAATACATTACATTTTTGTGGCCTTAAATTGAGATGCCGGTAGATTGTTAATCTATCATGGCTTGTATAGAACTGTTTGATAACGTAGTTATAGTTTAGTTAAATGGTGAACCCAGTTTTCCCAGTTTCAGATCATAATCTAATAATAATAATAATAATAATAATAATAATAATAATAAAGCTCAATGGAGGCAACACCATCAAGGCCATAAACACCTGGGCCATACCTCTCATAAGATATACTGCTGGCATTATAAACTAGACACAGGCAGAACTGGACAATTTGGACAGAAAAACAAGAAAACTCATGACCATTCATCATTCACTGCACCCTCACAGTGATGTTGACCGGCTATATCTGCCTAGAAGATCAGGGGGTAGAGGACTCTTACAAGTAAAACAAGCAGTCAAAGAAGGAGAACATGCCCTGGCAGAATATGTAAAGCAAAGTGAAGAACCTGCTTTGTTTGAAGTCAAAAATCAGAAACTCCTCAAAGCACAGCAGACAAAAAAACTAGTACAAGAAAAGTGCACTACAAACTAGAGCTGACAGCTGGCACAACAAAACATTGCATGGAAAGTTCCTTGACAAAATTGAAGGAAAAGCTGATAAGGAGAAGACCTGGCTCTGGTTCACAAATGGGACCCTGAAGAAGGAGACAGAAGGCCCGATCCTTTCAGCCCAGGAGCAAGCCATCAGAACAAAGGCAATTAAGGCCAAGATCGAAAAGTCAGCTGATGACCCAAAATGCAGACTGTGTAAGGAAACCATTGATCATATCCTCAGCTGCTGTAAGAAAATTGCACAGACAGACTACAAACAGAGGCACAAATGTGGCCCAAATGATTCATTGGAACTTATGCCTCAAGTACCACTTGCCAGCAGTAAAGAACTGGTGGGATCACAAACCTGCAAAAGTATTGGAAAATGAGCACGCAAAGATACTGTGGAACTTCCGAATCCAGACTGACAAAGTTCTGGAACACAACACACCAGACATCACAGTCGTGGAAAAGAGAAAGGTTTGGATAATTGATGTTGCCATCCCAGGTGACAGTCGCATTGACGAAAAACAACAGGAAAAACTCAGCCGCTATCAGGACCTCAAGATTGAACTTCAAAGACTCTGGCAGAAACCAGTACAGGTGGTCCCAGTGGTGGTGGGCACACTGGGTGCCGTGCCAAAAGATCTCAGCCTGCATTTGGAAACAATAGGCATTGACAAAATTACGATCTGCCAGCTGCAAAAGGCCACTCTACTGGGATCTGTAGCATCATCCGAAAATACATCACACAGTCCTAGACACTTGGGAAGTGTTCGACTTGAGCCGCCCCGAGTCCCCACGGGGAGATGGTGGCAGGGTATAAATAAAGTTTTATTATTATTATTATTATTATTATTATTATTATTATTATTATTATTACTTTGTGAAACAAAATCCAGCATATCTATCTTGTTTGCTGTGTCATACAATAAAACAATACCTGTTTTCCCCATGCATTGAAAAGAATAACAATGACAGATTAAGGGTCCTTCCAGACAGGCCCTATATCCCAGGATATCTAATCCCAGGTTTTCTCTTTATCCCCGATTACCTGGCAGTGCGGACTCATACAATCTGGTTTAAAGCAGAAAACCTGGGGTCCGTTCCTGGGATATAGAGCCTGTCTGAAAGGGCCCTAAAACACCACATGTAACATTAGTTAGAAACAAATAACCAATTCAAATGCATAACATCAGTTTAGAAAGTATGTGCCATTCCAAAGCGTAAGAGCTTAAAATTCATAATTTAAAACTAATCTTCCTGGCAGTGTGTGTCACTACCTTGGCCATTGTCTTTAACAATTGGTAATGTGAGATTGGCATTTGTACATACTACCAGAAGAGTGTGCTGGAACACAAAAGACGAAGCTCTCCTTTCTTCGCTGCCTGAAAAAGAAAGAGCAAGAGAGAAATACTAGAGCACGTTTGGCATTCAAGGCGCAAGGAGTCAGGCTGAACATAGCTGTGTGCCTTCTGAGAGCATACAGCATGGCAATAGACACTACAAAAAATCTCTCTCTCTCTCTTTGCCGCTAATATTGCGTCCACAAGGAACCGTCCAGTGGACCTGTTTTGAATGGTCAGAGCATTGTTTTGGATGGTGAGACCATTCGGCAGCTTGCTGTGAAGCATTTGCTTGGTTCTTTGTGGACAGAGTCGCTCTGATCTGCTCCAACCTGGACATCATATTAACGACAGCCTCTGAGGATGGTTGTCTGGTTTTGATGGATTCATTTCAGTTGGTGCAGTTTGAGGATGAGGATAAGATCCTTGAAGAAACAAGACCGATCACATGCATTCTAGAGCCTTGCCCATCCTGGCTGGTAAAAGAGGCCAGAGGGGGTTTGGCAAGATTCCAGCCAGCTTAAAAGAAGCTGCAATAAATTCGCTGTTGAAGAAACCATCACTGGACTCCACTCAGTTGAACAACTTTCGGCCAGTTTCCAATCTCCCCTTTTTGAGCAAAGTCATGGAACGTGTGGTGACCTCACAATTCCAGGTGTTCTTGCAGGAAACAAATTATCTGGATCTGTTGCAGTTTGGCTTTAGGCTGGGACATGGAACTGAAACAGCCCTGGTTGCCTTCGTGGATGATCTGTGTAGGGAACTGGACAGGGGCAGTTTTGGAAACTGTCTTCGAAAGTGCTAAACTTCCGAATTAGATCCAACTTCCGAGAACATCCGCAGCAAATGCACAAGCCTAATAGTTGGTATTCAAAACAACAATTGGACAGAACAATAAATAAGGAACAACACTCTGAAAACAGAGGAATTCCAGACATGAATCAATCAGGGCCAGCTAACACCTCCAAACAAAGGCAGGAAGAAGCCAGGATTTTTTTTTTTCATGTCAGGAGCAACCGGAGTTGCTTCTGGAGTGAGAGAATTGGCCGTCTGCAAGGACGTTGCCCAGGGGACGCCTGGATGTTTTGATGTTTTACCATCCTTGTGGGAGGCTTCTCTCATGTCCCCGCATGGAGCTGGGGCTGATAGAGGGAGCTCATCCACACTCTCCCCGGGTGGGATTCGAACCTGGCTAGGATATGAAGCTGGCAAGGCCATTAATGCTAATCAAGGTGATTAATTACAACATTCACACTAGCCTCCAACAGGCAAGAGTTCTGTCTCCCACCCTGGACCTTCCACAGGTATATAAACCTTCCTTGCTTATTTTTTCCAAGATACCTCACAACCTCTGAGGATACCTGCCATAGATGTGGGCGAAATGTCAGGAGAGAATACTTCTGGAACATGGCCATACAGCCCAGAAAACACACAACAACCCTATGATTCCAGCCATGAAAGCCTTTGACAACACATCAAGTGGACAGTTCCAATTATTCCTCTATCAACCCACTTTTTCAGCAGCTTTTAATACATCCAAGTTTTTATTCCAACTTTCCAACTTTGTCCTCAGCGGCTGAAAATTGAGGCCCCTTATCTACACTGCCATATAATGCAGTCTGAAACTGCAATATGTGGTCAGTGTAGACTCTTATAATGCAGTTCAGTGCAGTTAAAGCGCATTGTAAGGCAGCACAGATTTATTTATTTATTTGCAATATTTATATTCTGCCCTTCTTTCCCCAAAGGGGAGTCAGGGCGGATCACAATGTACATATACATGGCAAACATTCAACGCCATTAGACAAATGACATATATAGAGAACCACATATAGGCAGACAGAGAGGCAATTTAACATTCCAGCTTCTGGCTTCATGAGGGTATGTTCGATTCCGGCCACAGTGGGAGCTGCTGCTTCATCATCCACTATGACACCGAGTCCTTGATGGAGTACTTCCTTATCTTCTGCACACTGTTGGAGATTTTTTTATGGTGTCGTAAATTAGTTAAATTAGCCTCCCTGCATAAGCGGTACCTACATTCCTACTTGACAGATGCAACTCTCTTTCGGCTGCATAAGTCAACAGCACGCTGGACTATTAATGGTCAGGAGCTTACCCTGACCCAGACTGGCTTTGAATTCATGACCTCTCGGTCAGTAGTGATTTATTACTGCTGGCTACTAACCAGCTGAGCCACAGCTCGGTGAGATGTTGAGTTGAAAATTGCAAAAGGAGAAGAGGAGAAGGCAGAATCATTCCATCTCAGGCAAAAGCAAACTCGGAGCTTATATGTTCTTCCTCATTATTAACTGCGTTCATGTGTCTTAGTTTTCAAGGGTCTTTATCCTTAATTTAGGAGCCCCTTGTGGCGTAGTGTGTTAAAGCGCTGAGCTGCTGAATTTGCAGACCGAAAGGTTGCAGGTTCAAATCCGGGGAGTGGAGTGAGCGCCTGCTGTTAGCACCAGCTTCTGCCAACCTAGCAGTTCGAAAACATGCAAATGTGAGTAGATCAATAGGTACCGCTCTGGCGGGACTACACCATGTAGTCATGCCGGCCACATTACCTTGGAGGTGTCTATGGACAACGCCGATTCTTTGGCTTAAAAATGGAGATGAGCACCAACCCCCAGAGTCGGACACGATTGGACTTAACCTTTACCTTTACCTACCTATCCTTAATTGGGGAAATATCACATTAAAATACTATCATTTGGGTTGGTTTTGTACACAAATTATGGTGGTGCTCTTAAAAAGTAAACTACCCAGGGTTTAGTTCCAGCTCTGTCTCTATCGTGGATTCCCCTTCTGTCCTTCTAGTATCAGGAGTTGTTTGGTAAACAAAATGAAGGGAATGGAAATCACTGTTGCATTATTTAAAGCCTGCCTCGCGATGCTGCTCTTGATAGCCGTTTGCAATGTATCTGTTTGCAATGCTGGGGTGTGCATTGCCCTGAGATGTACGAAAACAGTCTTCCCCAAGCTGCACCATGGGGGCAATCACTGGGCAATATCATAAATCAATGAAAACAGTGCAGATCAGGCATGGGCAAACTTGGGCCCTCCAGGTGTTTTGGACTTCAACTCCCACCATTCCTAACAGCCTCGGTCTTTGTTTTCTGGTGGTTCAATGCGCACAAACTTTGCTTCATGCACAAAATTATTAAATACTGTAGATTGTGTACAAAATCCTGTGTGCATAATATGTCTATACAACATAATGGAATTTGTTCTTTAGTCTCAGATTCTATATCTAAGATGTCTTTTTAGGTAGATGGACATGCAGCGTTCCAAAATCCAAAAAAATCTGAAATACAAAACACACCTGGGTCCCAAGCATTTGGGATAAGTCCTATGCAACCTGTATAATAAACATAATAATTCCTTAACAATTCGAAGGCCTGCAAGGAAAAAGCATTGCCAAGCAATATTTAATGTATCTTGGGCTGCTGGATTTTAAATATATCCAGTTTGTTCTTTCTTGAAACTAGGACAGCAAGCAATGGATTCAAACTCCAGAAAAACTAATTCCATCTAAACATTGGAGCCTCCATTGGCGCAATGGGTTAAGCCCATATGTATTTACCTGTACAGTTGGGATATATAAACTGATACTACAATCCTAATATATAAGTGACTATATCACTATAGAAGTATATAACTATAACATAACTTACTTTATATTATATTAGCTGTGCTCGGCCACGCGTTGCTGTGGCTTGTCTGGTGGTGTCTGTATTTTATAGGCAGTGTGGAAGAGGCCTAAGTGAGGCCTAACTTTGCCTGTCCCCTGGGCTGAGTGGGTTGCTAGGAGACCAAGTGGGCAGAGCTTAGCCTTCTAAGGGGCCGGGCTGTGGCGCAGCTGTTGAGCAGCTGCCTTAAATCACTCTGACCATGAGGTCATGAGTTCGAGGCCAGCCCGTGGCGGGGTGAGCACCCGTCAATTAAAAATAAAAAATAGCCCCTGCTCGTTGCTGACCTAGCAACCCGAAAGATAGTTGCATCTATCAAGTAGGAGATAAGGTACCACTTATAAAGTGGGGAGGCAAGATTAACTAATTTACGACCTGGAATGAGGAAGTGCCTTCAGTGTGGATGATGAAGCAGCTGCTCCCCCCTGTGGCCAGAATCGAACATCCCCTCAGAAGAAGGTTAACTTGCCTCTGCGTGTGTGTCTCTCAGTCTCTGTTTGATGTGTTTATGGGCATTGAATGTTTGCCCTATGTGTGTTATAATGTGATCCGCCCTGAGTCCCCTTCGGGGTGAGAAGGGCGGAATATAAATACTGTAAATAAATAAATAAATAAATAAATAACTGGCAGCAATTGGATAAAAACAATTATTCCTCTCCCTCTAATTAGGACTTTATTTTTCTTTTCTTTTTGTTGTATCAACCTAGAGGCATGGATGAGAGGTTGTGCTGTCAATTTTCGAGGATGTGGGGTGTTTAGTTTTGTTGTTTTGTCGGTCGCCAGGATTCCATCACTCTTTTATATATATACAGTAGAGTCTCACTTATCCAACACTCGCTTATCCAACGTTCTGGATTATCCAATGCATTTTTGTAGTCAATGTTTTCAATATATTGTGATATTTTGGTGCTAAATTCATAAATACAGTAATTACTACATAGCATTACTGCGTATTGAACTACTTTTTCTGCCAAATTTGTTGTCTAACATGATGTTTTGGTGCTTCATTTGTAAAATCATAACCTAATTTGATGTTTAATAGGCTTTTCCTTAATGCCTCCTTATTATCCAACATATTCGCTTATCTAACATTCTGCCGGCCCATTTATGTTGGATAAGTGAGACTCTACTGTATATAGATAGATAGATTATATACCATACTTTTCCTTTTTTCCTTTTTACTGTATATAATAGACATCTGTGCATATAGCTAAACCCTTGTGCCAGCAGGACTGCTGGCTGAAGCGGTTCGAATCCAGGGAGCGGGGTGAGCTCCCGTCTGTCAGCTCTAGCTCCCCATGCAGGGACATGAGAGAAGCCTCTTACGAGGATGGTAAAACATCAAACATCCGGGCATCCCCTGGGCAATGTCCTTGCAGACGGCCAATTCTCTCACACCAGAAGCAATTTGCAGTTTCACGAGTTACTCCTGACATGGGGGGGAAAAAAAAACCTAACATTAGGAAGAACTTTGTGAAAGTAAGAGCTATTAGACAATGAAATATGCTGCCTGGGGGTCTGATGGAGTCTCCTTCTCTGGGGGATTTTAAGCAGAGGCTGGATGGCCTTCTTTCAGGAGTGCTTTTGTAAGACAATTACCTCAAAGGATTCTGGCCCAGGAGGCAATCAGGCAGAAAACCCTGTCTCGTGAGAGTACAAAAGCAAAGTATTTATTGTTATCACAGCTATGATAAGGCAAAACAGCCACACACACACACAAAGGTCTGTATAAACAAATGGCCGCAGTGAACAAAGAATATATATCTTGGCTTATCTAAAATTGGCCAATTGCTGGTGGTCTTCACCTCACTTTCACACCTATTTTGGCACGAGTGATATCAGTGACCTAACTTGTTTACTCCAAACTAGCTTCTCTCCTCAGAACTTTCTGGAGAAAAGCACTAGCCCACAAGAAGGGAGGGGCACAGGCCCTGTGTTACACCTACTACTTTGGTTCATACAAAGAGCTTACATTGTCTATATTAAAGGCTAATATGATATATGCAGAGGCAAAGCTATATGCAAAAGTTTACTATTTTCTGGCTTGTGGTCCCTTCACTTTGATGGTGTATTCCCACATGGCACAGTGGGGCTGGACTAGATGGCCCTTAGGGACGCTTCCAACTCTAGGATTCTATAATTATTATAAGAATGGTCTCTCCTGTCAGCTTGCTTCTTCAGCTTTCCTTGAGTATACCCTACACCTCCATCCTTCATTCAATACACAGCAGTAGTTCAGGATGCCACACGCTCCTCAATTATTTAAAATCCTGTTGCTATGGCTCCAAACCCTGGTGATCGCTGGGAAGAGAGTCCAGATGGCCTTTGGTTTTGGGTTCCCTTTTTGTGCTTTGGTTAACTTGGTGCTTGGAGGTATTAGGTTAATTAAAAGCCATGTGTTTTGTGAGGGACCTCACTGCAATTGTGGATTAATAAGTATCCAAGGGAGCTCAGAGTGACTTGGGGTTGAAAGATGTGAAGCTCACTGGGTCCTTTCCTTAAAGGAAGGAAAGAAGGAAGAAAGGAAGGACCCAGGAAGATGGGAAACAGACAGAACGTTTACCTTTTTCCCCTAAGTTTAACCCATTCTGGACCTAACAATTGAAATTCCATGTATGACTTTCCTCGAAGAAAAATGATTATGGCATGGCGGATTTATTCATGTAGCGGTGGCCCAAAGGAAATACAATTTTTACAAATGCAAATATAAACAACTCCTTGCACGAAGGAAGGATCTTGGCAAAAGAGTCAAAGCAAAGACATCAGCATTGTGAAGAAGAAGTAATAACAAAGGCACCAAGAAACTTCCTTGCTGTTGTTTTCCCAAGAGTGGACTATCTCCAAAGGACACGTTTTGTGGCATGTTCATAAAGCCGAAAGCACCGCCATGTTCCAATATCACTGCGACATGGCTGTCCACGAGAGAGACCAGAAAAAGTGGGCCTTGATCCGGAATGTCAACCAAGCCTTGAAACCCCCCACTCTTTTATCGGTAAGAGATCTATGGGTTGATTCATGGTTCCATGTTGAAACATTTGCTCATTAGATGCATGTTTTATGTCTCAAAGTAAGACCAATAGAACTACAGTTGCCTCTCCGCATTTGTGTTTCTTTCTTTTGCAGATTATTTACAGATTTTATTAAATACTAGCTTGCATAGTTGCCCAGGTTATTTGAAAAAGTCAATTTTTGATTGCATAATATACATAAGGTTGTGGATTAACTACAACTGACGTTATACCAGGTTAACGGCAAAAAACTCCATCAGTACTTAAAGTTTGTTATGTTGGGCAAGTTGGCTCCGAATGCATCATGGGTGGGGTTCAGTGTGCTTTCTGGCTGTAGAGTAAACTACAACTCCCATTGTGTTGAGTCAGTTATCTCAAACCCCTACGGTAGATTGAGTTATTCATGGGGGTTCTGTGTGCCAAGTTTGGTCCAGGCAAATCATCGATGGAGGTCACAGTTTCTCTGGTTGTGGGTGAACGACAACTTCCAGAAATGAAGGTCAGTTCCCCACAAACCCCTCCAGTAATCAAATTTTGGCATATCAGGTATGCATGCCATGTTTGGTCCAGATCCATTGGTGTTTGGGTTCACAGTGCTCTGTGGATGTAGGTGAACTACAACTCCCCCAAATTAAGGTGAATTTTCCCCAAAGACCTCCAATATTTTTTGCTGTTCATGGCTCTGTGTGCCAAGTTTGGTCTAGTTCCATCTTTGGTAGAGTTCAGAGTGCTCATTGATTGCAGGTGAACTATAAATCCCAGTACCTGCAAGTCCAAAATGCCCAAGCCAATTTTTCCAAAACTCCACCAGTATTCAAATTTGGGCATATCAGGTATGCTTGCCAAGTTTGGTCCAGATCCGTCATTGTTTGGCTTCATAGTGTGCTCTGGATGTAGGTGAACTACAACTCCTATAAATCCATCCAAAGACCTCCGGTGTTTTTTGCTGGTCATGGGAGTGTACCAAGTGAGATCCAGGTCCACCGTTGGTGGAGTTCAAAGTGCTCATTGATTGCAAGTGAACTATACATCCCAGTACTTAGGTAAAGGTAAAGGTGTCCCCTAACGTTAAGTCCAGTAGTGACCGACTCTGGGGGTTGGTGCTCATCTCTATTTCTAAGCTGAAGAGCTGGCGTTGTCCATAGACGCCTCCAAGGTCATGTGGCCGGCATGACTGCATGGAGCGTCGTTACCTTCCCGCCGGAGCGGTACCTATTGATCTACACACATTTGCATGTTTTCGAACTGCTAGGTTGGCAGGAGCTGGGGCTAACAGTGGGCACTCATTCCGCTCCCGGGATTTGAACCTGGGACCTTTTGGTCCGCAAGTTCAGCAGCTCAGCGCTTTAACACACTGTGCCACCAGGGGCCCCTATCCCAGTACTTACAACTCGTAAAAATCATGGTGAATTCTCCCCAAACCTTTCTAGTATGTTCAGTTGCTGATCAATTCCTCTGTCTGCTGTGTGCCATAGTAAAGAATAAGAAAGGGTGAAGGGAGAGGCAGTGGGCGGGGTCATGCAAATTCCACACTAATGGAGAGAGTCAGAAACACTGAGATGTCTGTGGTGGAGGAAAAACAGAAAATCTAGGATATAATTGTCCCTGTATGAAAGCCTTCACTTGGGTAGTGATCAGTATGGTGTTTGTGGAGGACATTGGCAGGGCTCTTGGACATGTTCATGGCGCTCGCTATAACCTGCAATGTCATTGGAGGGAGGGCCATTGGTTTCTCCTGAAGAGTGGGAGCTACCCTGTTTCCCCTAAAATAAGACATCCCCAGAAAATAAGGCCTAGTAGAGATTTTGCTGAATTGCTAACTATAAGGCCTCCCCCGAAAGTAAGACCTAGCAAAGTTTGTGTTTGGAAGCATGCCTGTCGAACAGAACACCAGAGCATGCAGGATCGGTAAATGTACATACCATAGAATATTGTACGTGAAAATAATGGTAGTAACAAGGAATTATTGATAAGATTCACAGTTTGTCTGGTTATGCTGGTTTGTGATGACAACTACTGTACAGTATATAATAAATGTTCAATTTTTTTTGTTCAACAATAAATGTGAATTCTTCTTCATGGAAAAATAAGACATCCCCTGAAAATAAGACTTAGTGCATCTTTGCGAGCAAAAATTAATATAAGACACTGTCTTATTTTCGGGGAAACACGGTATAACTGTTTGTGGAAGTGGCAGCTTGTCTGTGTAAGTGGACACCCCAGCCACACACATACATATATATTTTAACTTTTATTATGTGTATAGATATAATCTCTAGGTCCTCTAGTGTGATTCTATGACCAACTTTCTGCAGTCATATTGGAAAACCTACAGATTTCTAGTAATCTCCATGATTTGATTCTGTGTTCAGCTTTCAGTAGAAGTCAAGCAGTGACTATAATTGGGATATAGTTTGAATAGGCATACGCAAAATGTATCTGGCCTGAAACTTAACTCCTTGAGTCATTTTTACATTAATTCAGCTACTATTCAAGACTGTGGTCTTATCAAAGTAAATGACAAAGTGTACACAAGAGTCTTCCAAAATTTCAACACAATGTATTTTTCTCAGACCTTTCGACTGTCCCAAGTTGGCAGGTTAATCATCTGCCATTTCACTTACTCAGCTGCTTTAAAAATGACCTGGTTTATTTCTCCGCCTCTTCCTACTTTTGTACTTTGTTTCCAGTTTACTTCCATTGCTGGATGCAAGTACAGTAGAGTCTCACTTATCCAACATTCTGGACTATCCAATGCATTTTTGTAGTCAATGTTTTCAATGCATTGTGATAATTTGGTGCTAAATTCATAAATACAGTAATTACTACATAGCATTAATGTGTAATGAACTACTTTTTCTGTCAAATTTGTTGTATAACATGATGTTTTGGTGCTTAATTTGTAAAATCATAACCCATTTTGATGTTTAATAGGCTTTTTCTTAATCTCTCCTTATTATCCAACATATTGGCTTATCCAACGTTTTGCCAGCCCGTTTATGTTGGATAAGTGAGACTCTACTGTAGTTTGCATCGAGTTAACTCTGCATGGGGAAAAGAAAAGCAGGGCTCAGAATAGCATTCTTCCCACTAGGCTTAGGCAAAAGCCAACTGCTGCAGCCTCTCCAAATTATGACTGTACTTTTTAATGAATCATTCTATTATTATTGTAGTATATTATCATATTATTACTATTATATTATTTATTATGCATGACTACATTGGAACTAGAATAAAGAGAAATCAGTGTAGAAAATGCAAGAAGTACCATAGATCGTTGAACATGGAAATACGGGTAGTAAATAGTTTTTGATGTATTAAATACAGATATATATTACAATTATACATTTTTGTTATTTAAACTATACATACTGCAAAATTATTGGGTTTTTTTTCTCGAAGTGACACACCACCCAAGTCATGCTAGGTTTTTTGGTGAATTTTGACACACCAAGCGCAAAAGCTTGCCCATCATTGGTCTATGTAGTTAGTTTTGTTTGTTGCTTAGTAACCTGAAGCCAAAGCTGCATTCCAGAGTTGATGGCACCATTTTGGGGTTTTCCATGTGATGTGGGAAATGGGAGTATATTTCCTGGAGACATACAGGAAGTTACATATGCCTTTAGAATTTGGGGCATAAAAGGAGAGACTTTCTTTTGTTCTATCTCTTTGGCTCTTCATGGTCTTCCTGTTTCTTGAGCCTGCCATGCTATGCTGATGTTACTTTTTTGTTAAGAGATGTGTAGTATCCGGAACTGTATTCTTTTGGAACTAAGATGTTTTTACCTGTATGACCATCATCATACAAGATTGTGAGTAAACATATTTTTACTATTTTACTTTTGATGTCTCTGATGTTTATTTTATGCACATGAAAGGGAAAGGGAGGCTGGCTCTTTTGCTTTTTCTCACCTCTGCTCACGTAAACCCCTAGTCTTCTGCGTTTTTGCTACTCTGCACCAATATCTAACCATACTGATATCATAATCCTAACAGGTTATGAATATATTCCTAATACAGTATTGTTTGTGGAGGACATTCGCAGGGCTCTTGGACATGTTCATGGAGCTTTCTATAACCTTCAATGTCATTGGAGTGAAGACCATTGTGTCTCCTGATCAGCGGGAGCTATAGCTATTTGTGGAGGCAGGAAATGCAACTCTTAGCAGTGCAGAATGCCTTACAGTGGGCAGTAGTAAATAGGGTTGGATAATTTGATTGACCTGAAGTGTCCTCCACCTATGTTTACCTACCCTGACCGCTGTGTGAGGTAAATGGATACTGTTAGGGTGGTTTTCCACCTTTCCTTCTTCACAAGAGTCCTCTCTCTACTTTCAAGATGTAGCTATCTCAGAACAGCATTCCTATAGTAAGACTTAGCTTTCTTTCTCCGAGCCATTGGGATGTTTGCTCCTTAAATCAAGGATAATTCCCATGGAGTAAACAACAAAACCACTGGACCAAATCACACCAAATTTGGCCACAAAAGACATAGTCATCCAATCAATCTGCAGGCGGCAGCGGGTCAGCAAAAATGGCTAGGCGTGTCAGTGCTGACACGCGTGTCATAGATTGGCCATCACTGACATAGACCATCCCACATTGAAAATGCATGCACGATTGCTTTGATAACCCAACATACTGCCCACCACCCAAGTGAAGACTTTCATAGGGGACAATTTCAGCCTAGATTTTATGTTTCCTCCTCCACAGACATCCCAGTGTTTCTGACTCTCTCCATTGGTGTGGAATCTGCATGACCCCGCCCACTGCCTCTCCCTTAACCCTTTCCTATTCTTTTCTATAGCATTCAGAAAACAGAGGAATTGATCTGCAACTGACCATACTGGAGAGGTTTGGGGAGAATTTGCTGTGATCTTTAGAAGTTGTAGGTACTGGGAGATATAGTTCACTTAGAATCTAAGAGCATTCTGAACTCCTCCAATGATGGACCTGGAACTAACTTGGCACACAGAATCCCCATGACCAGCAAAAAATACTGGAGGTCTTTGGAGGGATTTGTAGGAGTTGTAGTTCACCTACATCCAGAGCGCACTATGAACCCAAACAATAATAGATCTGGACCAAACTTGGCATGCATACCTGATATGCCCAAATGTGAATATTGGTGGGTTTTGAGGGGAAGTGGCCTGGACATTTTGGAGTTGTAAGTACTGGGATGTATAGTTCACTTGCAATCAGTGAGCATTCTGAACCCCAACAAAGATGGAACTTGGCACACACAGCCCCCATGACCAGCAAAAAATACTGGAGGTCTTTGGGGAAAATTCACCTTGATTTGGGGGAGTTGTAGTTCACCTACATCCAGGGAGTACTGTGAACCCAAACATCGATGGATCTGGACCAAACTTGGAACACATACCTGATATGCCGAAATTTGATGACTGGAGGGGTTTGTGGGGAACTGACCTTCCTTTCTGTAGTTCACCCATAACCAAGGAAACTGTGACCTCCACCAATGATGGACCTGGTCTAAACTTGGCACACTGAACCCCAACTGCAGTGCTTTCAGGGGATTGGGTGGTTGTGTGTTTTCCTGACTGTATGGCCATGCTCCAGAAATATTACCTCCTGATGTTTCTCCCACATCTATGGCAGGCATCCTCAGAGGTTGTGAGGTATATTGGAAAAACTATGCAAGGAAGGTTTATATATCTGTGGAAGGTCCAGGGTGCGAGAAAGAGCTCTTGTCTGTTGGAGGCAAGTGTGAATCACCTTGATTAGCATTAATGGCCTTGCTAGCTTCATGTCCTGGCTTCTTCCTGCAAGGGGAATCTTTTGTTCAGAGATGTTAGCTGTCCCTGATTTATTTAGTCTGGAATTCCTCTGTTTGCAGAGTGTTGTTCCTTATTTACTGTTCTGATTTTAGAGGGTTTTTTTTAATACTGGTAGCCAGATTTTTTTCATTTTCATGGTTTCTTCCTTTCTGTTGAAATTGTCCACGTGCTTGTGGATTTCAGTGGCTTCTCTGTGTAGTCTGACATGGTGGATTCCCCCAGGCAGAAAACAGCCAGGCTTTGAAGCTGCTGGCAATTCAATGCTAATCAAGCTGGCCAAGTGCAACATTCACATGCGCCTCAAACAGATGAGTTATTTCTCCCACCATGAACATACCACAGGTATATAAACCCCACTTGCCTAGTTTCCAACTCCTCACAACCTCCGAGGATGCCTGCCATAGATGTGGGTGAACCGTCAGGAGAAAATGCTTCTGGAACATGGCCAGACAGCCCGTAAAACTCAGAGCAACCCAGTGATTCTGGCCATGAAAGCCTTCGACAACACATAAATGAATTCTGTGTTTACACCTGGGTCTCATCTCCAAGGGATCTCAGTTTGTATATTCAAGTACTGTATTTTAAAATACAATGATTAAAAATTTTAAAATTCGGAACATGTTTGGTCCCAAGCACTGTTGAACAGAGACTAGTGTTACCATTTCACATGGACCTAAATACTTGCAAGTTCTAACTGGTTTTCACTGGAATAATGTAATTGAATTGGTTGGATTTACCTCTGTTTATAGTCTCAATTCATCATCTAATAGAACTGATAGAGCGGATTTATGAGTCCAGTGACAATGTTAGAAGGAACGTAACTATTTCATGGACTTCATGGTTCATTGGCATTGTAGAAACACTTCCTCTGTGTTCCTTCTTGCTCAAAGAGACAATAAGCAGACACATTGGCAGATACACAGTGTTCATATTTCACAGAAGGGTGATCACCATGTAACCACATGGATGTAGATTTACACTATGTAAGACTGATGTGGGATTTGTTCCCATCTATAACGGAGAGTAAACATTTGGCAAGTTACAAGAGGAGAAAGGGCTCAAGCTGTGTATGGGAATAACGAATGCATTCCTAAACTGTCCCTTGTTTATTTGTTATTGTTTTAATAAATGGCTGATTTGCAGTCTGGTTTTGTTTGTTCATTGGTGCATGGATAGATTCCACCACAGCCAAGAAGTAGCTTTCTATTTTTAAATAAAAGATTGCATGCAAAACTAGCAAAACAAGTGGTCACATTCCATTCCTGGTCTCTTTGCAGATGTCATACCAAAAGACAAGTTAGACTTTGGTGAAATGTATTTCAAAATTCAGCCATGCATACAGTCCAAAGAGGCCAGCTCGTCTTTTTCAGAGTGGTCTCTCTGTCCTCTTTCCAGCCTAGTATAAAGTCTAGCTGCAAAGGTTTGAAAACATCCTGGAATTCTGCCTAGGAGTGAGATTGGAGCTATCTTCAGCCATTTTTGCTCAGTATATAATCATATTCCTCGATAATCATATTCATTGGCCCCATAAACCATATTCCACATGGTTTATGGGGCTGATGTAATGCTGAGGACTGTGCATTTAGGTATAGCAACTTTTTCATGTTTTTTTTCTTCATTTTTTTAGGCAAGGAAGGGTCACATTACACATACCGTGTTTCCCCGAAAATAAGACAGTGTCTTATATTAATTTTTGTTCCCAAAGACGTGCTAGGTCTTATTTTCAGGGGATGTCTTATTTTTCCATGAAGAAGAATTCTCATTTATTGTTGAACAAAAAAATGAACATTTATTATACACTGTTCAGTAGTTGTCATCACAAACCAGCATAATCAGACAAACTGTGAATCCTATCAAGAATTTCTTGTTACTACCACTATTTCCATGTACAACTGGTATGTACATTTACCAATCCTGCATGCTCTGGTGTTCTGTTTGGCAGGCGCTGGCCATGCTTCCAAACAAAAACTTTGCTAGGTCTTACTTTTGGGGGAGGCCTTATATTTAGCAATTCAGCAAAACTTCTACTAGGTCTTATTTTTTGGGGATGTCTTATTTTCGGGGAAACAGGGTAGGAGCTGAGGCTGTGAAGGAAAAGGCATTTGGGGTGCTCTGTGATTTCCAGGCTGCATGACCATGTACTAGCAGCCTTTTCTCTCTGAAGATGCTCGCCACAGATGAAGATGATGCTAGAATACAAGCATATAGCCTGGAAACCACACAACACCCCGGTGATTCAAGCCATGAAAACCCTCGACAATACGAAAAGGAATTTCATGGGCTGAGTGCAAATGTCCCTAGATTCCTGCCTAACTCTCCAGCTCAATCCATTCAACAGAGCATTTTTCTTCTTCTTCCTAAATATTTCTAGGATTGACTAGGTCTTCCAGCACAGCTCTGTGGTCACCTTCTCCTGGTAACTGAACACAGCAATATTACATGGCGAACTTAGAGATTTGTTTTTAGAGAGGCGTTCTCTCTAGGAAGCTATAGGTCTTCTAACATGACTGGAGAAGGTTGACCATTGTCTCACAGGAGGACACCTCGAGATTCTTGGAGAAAATACTTTTGATCAAATCTATGAATAATCAAATTGGCAGAAGACCAAACTGCAGATGTGGAGGGACAACTGTATATAAGGGACTCGGAGTGGATTCTATTGCGCCAAATTGCTATGTGTGTGTGTGTAAAGAAATCCTTGCAAAGCAATCCTTGCAAAGTTGGTTTGCAAAGGGAACTCTGCAAAAGAGCTCAGCCTTTTTGCAGAGGCAAAGCCACGCCTAAAACAATGTATCTGTTTGATAGCAGGTGGCTGAGATTGTCAGTTGGGAATCTGGGCTTCAAGAGAGAGCACAGGAAAGTCAGGCTCTCTTGCTACGGTCAAGTAGCTGTTTTGAATATGCTATGCTGTATATATTGATGCTGATTGATTGGTTATTGATCTTATGCAACTACATGGACATTGTATGATTGCAGAACTGTTTTGTATTTCAACTCTACAAGCAAGAGTAAAGTTTCCTTTGTTCTTTCAATTCCTCTGCCTGGTCTGAGTCTTTTGCACATGGTGTTATCTGGATGCTACTGATTCCGCTATACTCTCACATGGTAACAGATTCCAGTTTACATATATAAGGCAAGCATTCAATGCCTTTTTACACAGTGAACAACGTCATACAATATACAGACAGACAGGGATAAAGGCCTTCCTCTTTCCATCTCTGGCATCTGGAGGTGATGATCAACTCAGGCCATGGGGAGGTGCTCTTGTTCCATGCTGAGGAGCTTGTTGTCCATAGACTTTCTCAGACTGTTGCTGGCATGTCAGCATGTCTGCATGGAGCGCCCTTTTACCTCCCCACCAAGGTGGTACCTATTGATCTACTCGCATTACATGCTTTTAAGCTGATAGGTAGGCAGAAGCTAGGGCTGACAGCCGGGAACTCACCCCGACTTGCGGCTTTGAACTGCTAACCCTCCAGTCATCAGATTTCCTGCAGCTAAGGGTTTTAATTTATTTATTTATTTATTTATTTACAGCATTTATATTCCGCCCTTCTCACCCCAAAGGGGACTCAGGTCAGATCACATTACACATATAGGCAAACATTCAATGCCTTTTAACATAGGACAAAGACAAACAACATAGCACCGAGTGGGCCTCGAACTTATGACCTCCTGGTCAGTGATTCATTGCAGTTAATTGCACTGGCTTGCTCTCCCGTCTGCGCCACAGCCCCGGGCTGTGTTACCATGTATGTGCCTGATATTTTGCTGGAATGTCTATCAAGTCTATTATAGGTCTTTCTTGGGAGATTTGTAGGAAGAGGAAGAAGGAATCAGAATAAGCTGAAGGCATGTGGGGATGTAGCAGACACCACCGTATTCTCACTGTAGAGAAATTATAAACAATAATTCTTTAAAATCCAAAGATGTCATTTTGGCGCAGAAACAGATTATGTAGTTACATTTCCTTTTTAAAATAATGTTTGATAAGGAAGCACCAGAAGTGCCAAAAATATTTTTCAGTGACGTTGGATGGTACTGTACAGATTGGCACAAATTGCCACTCTTGATGAATCCCAATTTTCTACATTGTAAGGATGTTATTAGGGATGGTGGATAGGAGCAGGTTTTAATGGTTAGAAATTACAAGTTGATTTTCGTTGTGGGAGATAATAGCAAAAACGTTATGATAGCTGAGAAACAATCCCTGTCTTTTTTCTCGCAATCTCTTTCAATCAATTGCTTGCCCATTTAAGAAAAAAATGAGACAGATATAAGAAATCAACAAGCGTGGTAACATCAAATACCAAAGACAGAGTCACCCATGCAATATTTCCTCTGGATTTATATATAAGGACTAGCTGTGCCTGGCCACACGTTGCTGTGGTGAAGTCTGGTGGTATGGGAAATAAAGTATTGAGGAATTGGTGGTAGTTAAGGTAAAGGGTAAAGGTTTTCCCCTGACATTAAGTCCATTATAAATGGATTATATAGCTGTGTGGAAGGGCCTTGAGTCTACACTGCCATATAATCCAGTTAAAATCTGATAATCTGTATTTTATAGGCAGTGTGGAAGAAGCCTAAGTGAGGCCTAACTCTGCCTGTCCCCTGGGTTGAGTGGGTTGCTAGGAGACCAAGTGGGCAGAGCTTAGCCTTCTAACTGGCAGCAATTGGATAAAAACAATTATTCCTCTCCCTCTAATTAGGACTTAATTTTTCTTTTCTTTTTCTTGTATGAACATAGAGGCATGAATGAGGGGTTGTGCTGCCAAGTTTAGTTTTTCTGGGATGTGTAGTTTTGTTGTTTTGTCCTAGGCCGAAATTTCATTACCCTTTTATATATATAGATGGGAAAGATGGACAGTGAAAAAAGTTGATATGAAGAAAGTTCTAGAGATATATTGACTTCTAAAAAGACAAATAAATTAATGAGAGCAAATAAAGTCTGAATTATTTCCTTATTTTCAAATCTGTATTTTGTTATGCATTTTGAAACAGTATACATTGATTTTAATTACATATTGCACTGCTGTTTAATGGTTTTAGGTCAGAAGAGATTGCAAAGGAGTTCTTAATCATATTCAGGAGGATGTTCTTTTGGTAAACAAATTGAAATGTTTCCAATCCTATGTTTTCTTTCAGGGGGATTATGTATGGATGGACCTCAAGACCGGGCGGGAATTTGATGTTCCCATTGGAGCTGTGGTCAAGCTTTGTGATTCCGGGCAGATCCAAGTGGTCGACGACGAAGGAAATGTATGTATGGAAACACACGGTTTGGGTGTTTTATTCTTCATCCTCCTTACTGATATTCAATGTGAGAGCTTCCAGATTGCACAATTACAGTGGTTGGATCCCAGTTTTAACTACTATGGCAACATTCTATGCAATCCTGGGATTTGTAGTTTGAGGAGAAACCTATAATTGTCCCCTGTGCAGTTGCCCACTGCAGCTGGTGTAGGTCAGGTATGTCATTTTCATTGAGGGCCACATCAGTCTTATGGTTGCCTTTAAAGGGCCATTGAATCCATGGGCAAGGAATCTGAGGACACTGATAGCCAACTATATATATATATATATATATATATATATATATATATATGAAGGTAAAGGTTTCTCCTTGACATTAAGGCTAGTCGTGTCTGTCTCTGGGGGTTGGTGCTCATCTCCATTTCTAAGCCAAAGAACCGGCGTTGTCCGTAGACACCTCCAAGGTCATGTGGCCGGCATGACTGCATGGAGTGCCGTTACCTTCCCGCCGGAGCGGTACCTATTGATCTACTCACATTTGTGTTACACTCCTGGGCAGCGAGAGCACTGAAAACCAACACAGGGACCAATACAATATAATATCTTTATTGAAGCAAATAAAGTTCCAAAAGAAAATAAGCAGAAAAGTTGTGCAGGCAATTGACCTTTCAGGAAAGATCAAAATTAGTCCAATGAGTGAAAGTCTTATGTCCAATATTAAGGTCCAAAGTCCAGAAACCGAAACACACTCAACCTCGATTTGAGGATTAAGTGGGGAAAAGGAGCAAGGTAGCACAGATGAGTTCTCTGGAGTGAATGTCCAAAAGCAAGATTTCAAGGCAAGGCACGGGCTAGATGTGCTGGAGCTGAAACGCAGTCCAAACTTGGGCAAGAAGGTAGACTGGCGCCCGGTCTAATCAGGAGTAAGCGTGCCATCAGACTGCTTGGGATTCAGGAGCTAGAGATGATGATGCTTCTCAGTGGGAAGTAACGTTGACACAGCAAAGGAAAGTTTCCAGCGCAATAATTTTATTGAAGTTCATAAGCTCCCCCAAGCCAGGTGCCTGACTCCCTAATTCTTCCCAAGAGAACTGAGCTTAGCCATAGTCACTATGCTCCGCTAATCTGGCGCTTCTCCTCAAGCTTTGTCTCTGCAATCTCTCTGTTTTAAAAAAAGATGGGTTATCAAACACTAACCCATCAGGAGAATCTGGGAGAGCCGGCACTGTTTCAAGGGCATCCTTAACTGGCGCTGGCTCGGAAATGTCAATAGAAGGCATCTAGAAAGGAGTTGAATCTTGCTGACGTGGGAGAAAACCAAAGTCTTCTTTGTCTTGGTCAGCAATGGCCACAGGGTCAGGGGCCAAAGGTGCCTGAGGTATCACAATTTGCATGTTTTAAAACTGCTAGGTTGGCTGAAGCTGGGGCTAACAGTGGGAGCTCACCCGCTCCCTGGATTTGAACTGCTAATCTTTTGGTCTGCAAGTTCAGTGTCTAAGCAGCTTAACCTGCTGCGCTACCAGGGGTATATATATATATATATATATATATATATATATAATGGAATCAGTGGATACAGATGGCCAGCTTTACTTTTTATATAGTGATTAGTGCCCTTTAGTTTTTACCCAGGTTGGGTCCACAGATGTTATTGAATGGCAACTCCCATCAGTTTTGTTTATCTGCCATGCAGATTCAGGATAATGGGAACTGCAACCCAACAAAACTTGTGGCTCTGAGGCTGAGCAAAGGTTAAAATTAGACATCGTATCCACAAGCCTTGCTTCTAAATTCAAACCTCATCATCCTGACTAAACAGAACAAATAGCCTCCCAGATGTTCATGTATCCCAACTCCCATCAGCTCTAGTCATGATGTTTAATGATGAGAAATAAGGGAATTGTAGTCCAGCATCTGAAGGGCCACAAAAAATGACATGGTGACCAAGGTTACCATGTGAGTTTGACACATGTGGTGAAAGTCAACCTATTAATCTGCCAGCAGATATTGCTGCAGAGTCTTCAGATTTGAACAGTGGCAGTGTTACCAGGCTATTCATATCTTCTTTGAGTGGCATTGAATGAGTATCACTTGCTTTTGTTGTGGTAATCTGTGAGCGGTTAGACTCAATTTAACCCTCTCTGGGGGAGATTCCACCAAAAATCAGCAGAGTAGCAAAAGCAAAGCTTTCAAATGCAGCAGTTACTTACACGGGGTGAGCAAAGAGAAGCCTTTGACCATTTAGGATTGCAATGGACTGCAGAGTCTCAATAAAAGTTCAAAAAGTATTTATTCAGGTAAAAAGAACTCCATTGTAGATAGAAAGGCTTGGGAGCTGTCTAGTCTACTCTAGACTGGTTTCTAAGGAAAAATAAATAGCAAACATCTAAATAGTTACATCTTGCCAGGAGAGATGGCAGAACGTGTTGTTAGCTTGAAGAACAAAGGGAGAAGAGAGAACCAAAATGGTTCCCACCTCATGGTCCAGTTTATTGGGGCCATAAAAGACATTCTGACCAATGAGAAGTTAGTGTCCCTGGAGATTTACATTTTTGCTAACTTCAAAGTAAGGGATGTGACGTGAACAGGATAGAGTGATACACAGTAAAGCCTATCTAGGAATGCTTTGGAAACAGGGAAAGGATTCCCTCAGTCTAACTCTATCATCTATCTAACTACATTTAGACTTGAGTAGTCCAGGATGATTCCCAACAGCTTTGTTGTTACTCTTCCTCCTCTTCTTTTAAAATCCTTTGAGTTTTACATTCTGCCTTTCCAGGAGCATTGGATATCCCCGCAGAATGCCAGCCACATCAAACCAATGCACCCAACTTCTATCCATGGCGTGGAGGACATGATCCGCCTGGGAGACCTGAACGAGGCCGGCATCCTGCGCAATTTGCTCATCCGCTACCGGGAGCATCTGATCTATGTGAGTATCAATGCTGTGGCACAAAAAGCCAAGAGTGCCTCTCTGCCCTTGGGTCCAAATGCATTTCCTCTAAGATGGGCCCTTCTGGATGATGTCTATCCCTCAAGACAGAGATTGGGAATAAAAATTAGAGTTTCCGTACTATGTGTGTTTACCTGAGTTGAGTAAGTCCCATCGTAGTGATTTGAGTCAAGACTCAAATAGGGAAAGGGAACTTTTTCATCCGATGGGCAGATATGAAGCTGTCAAAGGTGCTGAACCTATTTGGAGGCGAAAGAACAGCACCTGGCACAACCCTTTCCACGTTTGAACTAAAACCCATTATGGCACTTAATATTTTTGCATCTTGATTTATTAATGAGATGGGTCTGTACGATCCTGGGTCCGTAGGGTCTTTATTATGTTTTAGAATTAAAGTGATTAATGATTGTTCCCATGGTGGTGGAATTTTTTCTCCCTTTATTATTCTGTTAAATAAATCTTTTAATTTAGGTTTCAATAATATTTTATATTTTTTGTAATATTCTGGTCCTAGCCCATCCAATCCTGGGGTCTTTCCAGGTTTTAAATTATCTATAATTTCCTCAATCTCTTTTTCTGATATTGGTTTTTCCATAATTAATTTATCTGTTTCTTCAATCTTTACTTTCCAATGTTTATCTATATACTCTTTTACTTTTTCTCTAGGTCCTTCCTTTGCCATATATAGATCCTGGTAAAATTCCTGAAAAATTAATATTTTATCCTCCATTCCTGTGCATTGTTTTCCATCCCTATCTTTAATTACAGTTATTAAGTTTTTTTTGTTTCCTAGTTTGTGTTGCGTTAGCTAATAATTTAGAGTTTCTGTTACTATACTCAAAATACTCTCTATTTAAATAAATCAAATCTCTCTGTGCTTTTTCAATCCCTCTTTTTTTCAAGTTTTTTTCTTTTTTGCTATTAATTTTGCATAACTCATGGAACTAAAGATGAATACAGTCTGTCATTTCTCTTTTCTTTCCCAACAACTCTTCCTCAGTGCTAAGGGGAATCCAAGCACGTTGGTGTTGTAGGAAGATTAGTTTCTGTCAGAGCTTTGAAAAGTTACTTTGTGGAGATCACAGCTCCCAGAATTTCCCAGTTGGCATGGCCGGAACCATTGGTTACATATAAACTTACACATTGCAATGGGATTTAGATAAAAGGTTCAGTAAGATTAGAAAACAACTCAACAGCAGTTAAATGATATGGAAGCACATTGGGAGGTAGGTCTGGGTGGCTGAGAAATAGAGAGTCAGGAGAGTCAGACAGAGACTAGCACTTTTGTCATGTCAGGAGCAACTTGAGAAACTGCAGGTCACTTTTGGTGTGAGAGAATTGGCTGTCTGCAAGGACATTACCCAGGGACGCCCGGAGGTTTGATATTTTTACCATGTCTCTGCATGGGAAGCTGGAGCTGACAGATGGGAGCTCACCCCACTCCTTAGATTCAAACTGCCAACCTTTCAGTCAGCAGTCCTGCCGGCACAAGGGTTTAACCCTTTGTGCCACCGTGGGCTTTGGTGGTAAAATATAAACTGAGGCACCTAATTTTACCACAAAAAAAAACTGGGAAATCATTGACTCCAGTATAAGCCGAGGGTGGGAAATTTCAGAAATAAAAATAAATACCAAAAAATTACATTAATTGAGGCATCCGTAGGTTAAGTGTTTTTGAATATTTACATCATGCTCTAATTTAAGATAAGACTGTCCAACTCTGATTAAATCATTATTCTCATCTTCTTCAGTGTAAATGTGCTTAATGCTTATGTATCCTTTTAATAATAATAGAGTAAAATAATCCATGTAATAATAATAATAAATACAGAAAAATAATCCATGTAATAATAAATAGAGTAGAATAATAAATGTAATAATAAGATCAGAGTGACATCCGGCAGGCTCCATCCCTTCTGAGTTTTAGGAAAAAGGTGAAGACCTGGCTTTATGAACAAGCGTTTAATGAATGAATTATGCTGGCTTTAACTTGGTCCGGATTAAGGTTTACGTGCAAGGTTTTTGTGGACTAATGGTTTAAGTATTTTATTGTACTGTTTTAAATGTATTTATTGGATTATACTAAATTGATTGTTTTAATTGCTTATGTTTTATTTTTTGTACTGTACTGTATTTTTTGCATTGAATTTTGCCAGATTGTGAGCTGCCCTGAGTCCCTTCGGGTGAGAAGTGCGGCATAGAAATGATGGAAATAAATAAATAAAATAAATAAATATAATAATAAATATAATAATAATAATAATAATAACAATAATAATAATAATAGAGTAAAATAAATGTAATAGTAGCAACAATAATAGAATACAATAATAAATGTAATAATAATAGAGTAAAATAATGTAATAATACCAATAATAATAGAGAAAAATAATAAATGTATCATATATTCTCGAGTATAAGCTGACCCAAATATAAGCCAACCAAGATCCTCACCTGAGTATAAGACGAGGTGGGCTTTTTTAGTCCTAAAAAAAAGGATGAAAAACTAGGCTTATACTCGAGTATATACAGTACATTCCGGATAGAGAGATTCAATCAAAGAAACCAAGACTTTTCTGTGTTTGCAAGTCCTGAGCAGGGCTCTTGAGGAGAGTGTCACTTGGAGGTCTGTCATTTAGAGAGTCACCAAAAATTGAAGTCAACTTGGTCAATTGACAACAAAGGATTTGGAGATGTGCAAGACATCATTTTTACATGCAAGGCTTCTTGATTGAGTCAATTCACTTGTCTTCTTTGCAATTCCATTCCACTTTATTATATTGCCTTAATTTATGACTCATGCTATTTCACGATATGGACAAAGTATAATAGCCTCAATCTAGTCATTTTGATTTTGATAGTATGGATGACCCTGACCTTGATATTCAGTCATATATCTTTTCACTTGAGAAATGTATTTCGTTCCTTCATTGCTGCCCTTCCCAGTCATAGTCCTGACTATAGCTTCTATTTTGATTTATAATGGAGTCAAGTTATAGAAAATCTTTGACTGTTTTGACATTGTCATCATCTTCTTTAAAGCCATACAAATTATATATGTGGACGTTATGGAACTCTACCATCACATGCATTCCTGACGTTCTTCCTGATGTTTAATCTAATTCCTGGGCATTTAAACTGCGGGTGCTTCTCTGACCTTTGGTGACAGGGCAAACAATTGTGATGTCTCTTTTTTTGTGAAAAATTGTGAAATCCTTTTCAGTGTCTGAGAGCCATCGGCCACTTCAGTCCCCTCCACCACTTCAATCTTCTTTTCTCTAGGATAAGCTTAAAGCCTTTTCTGAAAGGATTTCTCCTCTTGGCTACATCTTAATTAACACTCTTCCCTTCTGAGCTTCCATCCAGTGCAGCCGTTTGTTCATTAGCTTAATTGTGCAGACCTGAGGGCTAGAAACTTGCTATTAATTGGGGAAAAACACACACAAAAAAATCCCAAATCTGGACATTCCCTAGATCTTGGATCTGGTACCAAGACCAATTTCTATATTCTTCCCACGTGTTGTTTTTGTTTTGATTCCTTTTTAATTGGTATCCAGCCTTTCCCCAAGAAGTTGGAGATCAGACGCACATGAAAACCATATACAGATGTTGGGTTGCTGTGAGTTTTCTGGGCTGAATGGCCATGTTCCAGATGCATCCTCTCCTGGAGGTTGTGAGGTATGTTGGAAACTAGGCAAGTGGGGTTTATATATATCTAAGTTGGGAGAAATAATTCTTGTGTATTTGAGGCAAGTGTGAATTCTTTGTTGGGAACTAACACCTCCTAACAAAGAATTCCCCCAGGCAGGAAGCAGCCAGGCTTTGAAGCTGCAAAGCCATACAATGCTAATCAAGGTTGCCAATTACAACATTCATGCTTGCCTCAAACAGACAAGAGTTCTTTTTCCCACCCTGGACATTATTCCAGAGATATATTAACGCCACTTGCCTAGTTTCCAACAGACCTCACAACCTCTGAGGATGCCTGCCATAGATGTGGGTGAAACGTCAGGAGAGAATGCTTTTGGAACATGGCCATACAGCCTGGATAACTCACAGCAACGCAAGGTAGATTCTGGCCATGAAATCCTTTGACAATACATTATACAGATTTTAATTCGCTATCTAATGATAGTTTTTTAAATTGATTATTTAGTGGTACAAGTGACAAAGGTTGAGTTTACCTCATCTCAAACATTTAGGATTAAAGTGTTTTGATTTCTGAGTGTTTTGGATTTTGGAATACCTGTACAGTAGAGTCTCGCTTATCCAAGCTAAATGGGCTGGCAGAACCTTGGATAAGTGAATATCTTGGATAATAAGGATAATAAAAGCCTATTAAACATCAAATTAGATTATGATTTTACAAATTAAGCACCAAAATATCATGTTATACAACAAATTTGACAGAAAAAGTAGTTCAATATGCAGTAATGTTATGTTGTGATTACTGTATTTACGAATTTAGCACCAAAATATCACAATGTATTGAAAACATTGACTACAAAAATGCATTGGATAAGCGAGTCTTGAATAAGTGAGACTCTACTGTACTTACATAATGGAGATGAGACTGAAGTCTAAACATGTAATTCCTTGATGTTTCATATGCACCTTATACACATAGCCTGAAGATAATTTTACACAAGATAAAGTTTGTTTGTTGTGTGTTTTCCAGGTGTTATGGCCATGTTCCAGAAGTATTCTCTCCTGACGTTTCGCCCACATCTATGGCAGGCATCCTCACAACCTCTGAGGATGCCTGCCATAGATGTGGGCGAAACTTCAGGAGAGAATACTTCTGCAACACGGCCATACAGCCCGGAAAACACACAACAGCCCTGTGATCCCGGCCATGAAAGCCTTTGACAACACTTTAAAGTTTGTTTACCATCAGAAAACAAATGTGTCACTCTCTCAGATTTCACAATATTTATAAATAGTTAGGCAATCACAGATCTCTTCTGTGCCTTCGGTCTTCATTCGCTTTGGAAACCTGGAATAAAGGCCCTGCTACCATCCAGAGGAATGTGTTTTAATAAAACCTGTAGAACCACCAGCCCAACAAAATAAAAAATTACAGATTATTTTGGAATTAAAAAGAAAACATCTAAAATACAGTATGAGCCCTGTGTCTGTGTCTAAAATATTGTATGAGGCCTGTATCTGCATGAGATAGGTTCCAAAACCCTCTGTGGATACCCGAAACCATGGATAGTAGTGAACCCTATATTTTTACTATATATTGGATGTACAGAATTGCACTGACAAACCTACAAACAATTCCAGAGGGATACTTTTGGAAGTACAGTAGAGTTTCACTTATCCAACACTCGCTTATCCAACATTCTGGATTATCCAACACATTTTTGTAGTCAGTGTTTTCAATACATTATGATATTTTGGTGCTAAATTCGTAAATACAGTAATTACTAAATAAATAATAAAAATAATAATGAACTTTATTTTTATATCCCGCCCCCTCTCCCCGAAGGGACTCGGGGTGGCTCACAACAGGGACAAGCCCGAAACAACAACAACATATTTGACATAAACTTAAAACATCCCAACAATACACAAAATAAAATAATGGACAAATACATTAAAATCCAAGCAGATAAAATCAGAGTAATTAAAAGCAAACCAGTGGGGACAGGTTTCATAAAGTTCTGTATCATGGAAATAAGTAACAGTGATAAAGTGCCATATGCTTTTAAAACAGAAAGAAATATTCTAATGACAGGCCTGTTCATTTAAACGCGCTCTGGAACAACCATGTTTTCAATTCCCAGTGGAAAATGGGCAGAGAAGGAGCTAACATAGCATTACTGTGTATTGAACTACTTTTTCTGTCAAATTTGTTGTATAACATGATGTTTTGGTGCTTAATTTGTAAAATCATAACCTAATTTGATGTTTAATAGGCTTTTCCTTAATGCCTCCTTATTATCCAACATATTCGCTTATCCAACATTCTGCCTGCCCGTTTATGTTGGATAAATGAGACTCTACTGTATTGATAATTGGAACCATGGGCATTGAAACCAATGATACTGTATTTCTGTTTGTGTTGGGAATTGCCTTTGTATGTTTCACGAAACAAGCAGTGTTGTTTGGTTGTTTAAAAACACACACACATGAACTTTAGCCATAGATAGAGCAACCAATAGAAATATTTGCATACCTCCTCCACCCCAATGTCATATTCAAAATGATGCATTTAGACATGACGGGTGGGCCATCATTCATTGCAACTTGCAAACAGGCTTCTGTCATTTGTCGTCCAAGGGAGATGCTGAGCATCTTTGGCTTCCCCACCATGCATTAAGTATTAATTAAGTATGTGCAACACTGCCCTGGATATCTTTTTCTTAGCAGGAGTTTAACCCCGAAGCAGTGATGAATTTTTAATCAGATTAGCAACTCTAGGCTCTCCAATGGCTCTGGCTGGTTCGTCTCCTTGCCGGGACCCCTTCTGTGTCCTCTGGCAGAGACCCAACGCACCGTTTGTCATCAGAGCGTCCTAGCTGGCCCAAAGCATGCAATCTTCGTTCGGGAAGGGCTTTTTCCCTGTTGTGTGGTTGCTTAGTGTTAGGCTTTTGTTGGAGAAAACTCCCCAAAAAACAGCAGAACATCCAAAAATAGAAACAGGAAACCTATAGTTGAGCATTCAGCTCACAGCAAGCAGAGCGTAAAGTGTTGTGGCCAGAAAAGAATTTAGAGCTTCGGAGGCAAGCATGCAGAGTTCAATCTTTAAAGATTATAATATTTACAAAAATAATACAGCAGAGTCTTGCTTATCCAATGTTCTGTATTATCCAACGCAGTCTGCCTTTTAGTAGTCAATGTTTTTGTAGTGGATGTTTTCAATACATTGCGACGTTTTGGTGCTAAATTCGTAAATATAGTAATGACTACATAACGTTACCCTGTACTGAACTGCTTTTCTGTCAATTTGTTGTAAAACATGATCTACTCATATTTGCATGTTTTCAAACTGCTAGGTTAGCAGAAGCTGGGGCTGACAGCAGGAGCTCACCCTGCTCCCCGGATTTGAACTACCGACCTTTCGGTCAGCAAGTCCGGCAGCTCAGCAGTTTAATCCACTGCGCCACCGGGGGCTCTGAACACTGTAGAACACTGTAATTATAGTCTTCCTTGACCCCAGCAAATGTGAAGGGTTGTGAAGGATTGGCTCTACTCTAAATCAGGATGAGCAACATAAAGGTTTAGGAGGCTTTCTGAATAGGGGTTTTTAGTTACAATTAATTAGTAAATAGGGCCTCAGGTGGCGAAGTGTGTTAAAGCACTGAGCTGCTGAACTTGCGGACCAAAAGGTCGCAGGTTCGAATCCGGGGAGCGGAATGAGTGCCCACTGTTAGCTCCATCTTCTGTCAACCTAGCAGTTCGAAAACATGCCAATGTGAGTAGATCAATAGGTACCGCTCCGGCAGGAAGGTAATGACCCTCCATGCAGTCATGCCGGCCACATGACCTTGGAGGTGTCTATGGACAATGCCGGCTCTTCGGCTTAGAAATGGAGATGAGCACCAACCCCCAAAGTTGGTCATGACTGGACTTAACTTCAAGGGAAAATCTTTACTAATTAGTAAATATAAACCTATCTCCTGGTTGTCCTTTTACTGCCATCTGTTCATGGGTTCATCTTTTTGGGGTATGGAGCCCCCAGTGGCGCAATGGGTTAAACCCTTGTGCCGGCAGGACTGCTGACTTGAAGGTTGCCAATTCAAATCCAACCCGGGGAGAGTGCAGATGAGCTCCCTCTATCACCTCCATCTCCATGTGGGGACATGAGAAAAGCCTTCCACAAGGATGGTAAAACTTCAAACATCCGGGCCTCCCCTGGGCAACGTCCTTGCAAACAGCCAATTCTCTCACACCAGAAGCGACTTGCAGTTTCTCAAGTTACTCCTGACATGAAAAAAAAAAATCTGCTTGAGGTCTGTTGGAAGCTAAATGAAGGGTTCACCTGTTTAGCATGAAAAGTATGGTATGTGACCATCTCTCTCCTAAGAGCCCCTCATGTGCCTTTGTCTCGGAGAAAAGTATTGGGATCCTTCAATAATCTTTTCCCCCTTCTTCTGCCTCCTGTTCAAAATTTTAGACTAACTGTGGTGGTAGGGTAAGTATTACCTGCCAAGCTGCTAAATGAGCTCATCTTCACAAAAATGCATTATTATTCACATTGTCGTCTGCTTGGCCATTGGTGGACGCTGGGCATATTTCATTTGGCTGCTTTGGCTGCATGGCCTCATTTGTTTGAACTCCATTTTCCATTTTTTGCTGCACAGCTTTGCCCAAAGCCCAGCCCTGAGAGATAACAGCCTAAACTACAACATGAAGATACTGCTAAGGAATTTTTTAAAAACATTCCCATTTTAATAAGTGTCATCTGATCATTGAATGGCTTAATAATATATATGTGCACAGTTCAATGTTGCATGCGTAAAAGTGCAGGATATTGAAAACAGATCGTGTTTTGTGGCTTGCTTGTTCCCCAAACCAAGCCCCACTTTGTGGGTGCACAGAATACATGGTTATTGGTAAAGTTACTTTTTTTACCTTGGAAATATCCAGTCAAGATGTCTGGGGATTATGGTCCAAAAAGTGGTAACTATTTCCATACGCTGAAAATCAGTAAGTATACTCTTATAACAATCTTTGAAAAATATGCCAAAAAACTGCTGGAATATGATGGTAATTCAGTCCTAGTTTAATCCAGGACTGGCAAGAATCTTCAACCTTTGGAATTGGTTCTGTGAAAAATTGGCACATGAGTTTTTGAGTAGGAAACCATCATTTTCAATGCAAAAGTATTTTTTCTACACAGGTGTGGATAAGTCATAGTTATTATGTTTTATTTTAACTGTTAGCGTATGTATTAGTGTTTAGTTGACAGAGTAGCTGAAACAGAAGCCATCTTGTTTCAATCCACAGTAGTGCTGTTACCAAGGAGACGGAGCTGGCTAGCTCACCAGAGGGAGAAGTGGGCGGAGCCACGAAAAGGAAAAAGTGGGAGTTTTAAAAGAAGCCAGGAGTGCGTGGCTGTAGGTTTTTCAGTCAAGAAGGGCTGAGGAGACAGGCTGGCCAAAATCTTTAGTCAAGGCAGACTAAAGGGAGCCTAGTCAAGATCTCTAGTTGGGAAGGACTAGTGATCAGGGATTTGGTCGGTAGTAGATCAAATAAAAGGCTTTTATTGTAGTTGGGACATTGTTCACTAAGGAGCTCAGCTGAGGTTAGAGTTCGCTACAATTTATATCATCAGTAGGAGAGTGAGAGTGGAAGTACACCAGAGACCACTGTTGTGGTGGTTATAAGAGTTATTAAACCACTTGTTTATCGAAAGTTCCATAAGTAAATCAGTCAACCTGCAACCATAAGCTTTGTACGCAATAAACTTGTTGTTCTTTGTTAACAACCGACTCATTTCATCTCATCTGTGTCTGTGGAGCCAAATTTCATCGGTGATAATTCAAAAGCCTCACGTTGGTGGCAGTTACTTTAATAAATCACCTAATTGGGGAAGAGTAATAGTCACAGTTACCTCAGAAAGGGAACAACAACACAGAAATCCCTAACTATAGAGACAGAAGCTGGAATCTTGAAATAAAGATCACCCCCTGTAATCTTTCCCCCTCATATAAAGGTGATATGTATATAATCTAGAGGGATTAAAAGATTCAAAAATCTCCTCAGCAGTGGAAACAGCATTTACAATTTGCTTTGACACCATTACAATTGGCTTGAGTCTTCCCAATTGGCTTTAGCACCATCACAATTGGTGGCAGCATCGGGATTGAGTCTTCGTAATTAGATTAAACCATCCCAATTGAAGTAACGTCTGCGCACAGGTAACACTGGTCCCTGTGCATAAACGACTGTCTTCTTTGCAAAATACTTATGTGCATAGTTTGTGTAGATTAATTCCAGAATGCAGACTTTCTAGCAGCCGGAAGAAAAACAGCTGAAATTACTCATTGCTTCCTTCAAAATTAGTAAAGAATTATATCCCTACTTACAAGAGAAGAAACAGTTAGAAATATATATGATTTTATTTATATTTTAAAATTGTGAATCTAAATTCAATTGCTGCTCCAATCCAAAATAGTGCAATTGAGTTGACTGCTGAAGCATTGATATGTATCTACGCAACACCTCCCAACAAAGGATTCCCCCGGGCAGGAAACAGCCAGGCTTTGAAGCTGCAAGGCTATTCTATGTTTATCAAGGTGGTCAGTTGCAACATTCATACTTGCTTCCAACAGACAAAAGTTCTTTCTCCCACCCTGGACGTTGTACAGAGCTATAAACCCCACTTGCCTAGTTTTCAACAGACCTCACAACCTCTGAGGATGCCTGCCATAGATCAGGAGAGAATGCTTCTGGAACATGGCCATACAGCTTGGAAAACTCACAACAGCCCACTGATATATATGTCATTGTGTCAACTGCAATTGACCCAGCAATTGGGTTTAGATCTTTCTTAATGACATAGTCAAACACATATTAAAGACTACAGTTCCACCGGTGTAGAAGTGGTTACACTTTGTTTAATGAAAGCGCATTACAGGAATCACAGAACCACAGTCAAGGATAGATGCTTGAGCCATGCATCAAAATACAATAAAATCCAAAACACCTTTATTGGGGCAACTCAAATATACATATGCCATCTAAGCATTTGAAGCTCTGGGTTTACAAGAGGTTTACAAATTATACAGTAGAAGAAAAAAGACAATGTTAGAATCACAGTCCTATGTTTTATCTGAGATGTAGTTAATGTGGGATTTATGAATTAGTAGTGTTTAAATGAAATTTGTGTCTTGCCTGTATTGCATACTGATTGCATCATCCAGAGTGTACTATAGTCTTGAAAGAGTTAATTACTAAGAAGCTGTGTTGACCTTGATGTGTGGCTGGAACCAGGGAGTGTCCAGACACAAGTGTGTGTGCATTACTGATTGCATCAGTTCTGAGTTGAGTCGAGCGCTGTCTGCCTAGGTGTTGAGTCAAGTCCTGTGTCCATTGTCTGCAAGCCTGTTTGTCTTGATTATTACTGCTTACAGTAAAACTTTGTATATAGTTTTACTAACGTCTCGGTTGTCACTTCGTTCTGCGTTCCACTGATTCCATCCAACTGCTGCTGCACTGCAATTACTCTGACAGATGCAACTTTTGTAGCCAGTTGAGATGGTCTAATACAAAACTATCTAATCTCCTTCTTGATCATGTAGGGACAAAGGTTAGTTTTTCTGGCATAGGATGGAGTTGGCCTGGATTCGTAATGGAAGTTACTTTGCTGCTATGTAGCCATTTGCAAGTCCATTTCCTGTTGTGTTTACTGCCCTTTGAGGGAAGGAACAGCCAAGACAAAATGTAGACCTGTTACTCTATTTTTGACATCTTTCATTGACGAATATGCCAGTAAAGCTTTGAAATCTTGCACAATTTTAGTCATTTGGGTTGATTCAATAAAGGTATAACTATTTTGAAGAATCGTGACACTCATGTGGCCCTTGTGTAAGTTCTGATTCCTGAAACTTTTCTCCTGGGTCATTAATTCAGATCCAGAGACACTGTTGAAACACAACCCATGGTTGGTTTCTTGTTCTGATTGAGATCGTTTGTGCTTCTGTTCTTGTGTACATGTATATTAGCGCATGCTTAATTTTTCCTCTCTCTCTTTCTCTAGACATACACAGGCTCGATCTTAGTGGCCGTGAACCCTTATCAGCTCCTCCCGATCTACTCACCAGAACAGATACGCCTCTACACCAACAAAAAGATCGGGGAGATGCCACCCCACATCTTTGCCATTGCAGACAATTGCTACTTTAACATGCAGAGAAACAACAGAGATCAGTGTTGCATTATAAGGTGAGTAGATGAATTTCCCATCTGGTTTGTAGGGTTAGAATGATAGAATCACAGAGTTGGAAGGGACCACAAGTGCCATCCAGTCCAACCCCCTTCTGCCACGGGGGAAAAGGACAATCAAAACACCTCCAACAGATGGCCATCCAACCTCTACTTAAAAGCCTCCAAAGAAGGAGCTTTAACCAGACTCCGAAGCAGAAAGTTCCACTGCTGAACAGCTCTTCTTATGGTCAGGGAGTTCTTCTTAATGTTCAAGTGGTTGATTGATATTTTTAACTCTTGTTTTATTGTCTTACTGTGTTTCATTTTTTTGTATATTGTTCAATGTATTTATGCTGTTGTTTTTGTAAATTGTGCTAGTCGGGCCTTACCCCATGTGAGCCACCCTGAGTCCCCGTGGGGAGATGGTGGCGGGGTATAAATAAAGTTTTATTATTATTATTATTATTATTATTTATCCATTTGAACCCAAGACTGAAATTAGAGGTACAGTAGAGTCCCACATATCCAATATAAACGGGCCGGCAGAATGTTGGATAAGCGAATAAGGAGGGATTATTGAATAATAAGGTTGGATAATAAGGAGGGATTAAGAAAAAGCCTATTAAACATCAAATTACATTATGATTTTATAAATTAAGCACCAAAACGTCATGTTTTGCAACAAATTTGACAGAAAAAGCAGTTCAGTACACAGCAATGTTATGTAGTTATTACTGTATTTACAAATTTAGCACCAAAACATCATAATGTATTGAAAAGATTGACTACAAAAACATTGACTACTAAAATCCAGAATGTTGGATAAGTGAAGGTTGGATAAACGAGACTCTACTGTATTCAGGTCTCTTTGCTTTATAGCAGCACAATACGTTGATGTTTCTGTGGCGTATTAAAGCACAACTACTTCTTGTCACATTTCAACCTCTACTATCTACTCATATTGGCAATTGAAGTTGGGAAAATACAGAACATAAAACTAAGGTCCATGCCTTAGTTACATCTCGGATGGATTATTGCAATGCACTCTATGTAGGGCTGCCTATGAAGACGGTTCGGAAACTGCAACCACAATACAAAAAAGGCAAAATAAAACATAATAATTAATGACAATATAAAAAAACCTAACAGAGTGACATGACAACATAAAAGAGATGACACAAATTTAATTTTTTTTGCTGGATTTAAACATGTCCACCAGAGGCAAAAGCAGTTCAAGCCAGTTGGCATTGGTGGTTTATTTTTGTTAGGTTTCTTGATATTATTGTTTATGTATCATGTTGTAATTTTGTAGTTTTGTGTTTTGCACTGTGTTTTTACTTCTTGTAAGCCGCCCCCAGTCCTGTTTGGAGAGGGGCCAGGATATAAATAAAGTTTATTATTATTATTATTTTATTATGACACAGCAAACAATATAGATATGCTGGATTTCATATCACAAAATCACAAGTCGAACACTTCCCAAGTGTCTAGGACTGTGTGATGTATTTTCGGATGATGCGCGCAGATCCCAGTAGGGTGGCCTTTTGCAGTTGGCAGATTGTAATTTTGTCAATGTCTATTGTTTCCAAATGCCGGCTGAGATCTTTTGGCACGGCACCCAATGTGCCATGCCAAAAGATTATTATTATTATTATTATTATTAATACACAAACTTGTTATCTCAGTGCAATAATATAAACATGGAAACACATAGTTATTAGAACTGTATTTCACATCTTACTGCAAATCCACAATGTTTTCACCTTGTTGGTGCAAATTCCTGCTGTCAGAATAGTCTTCAGAACAGTGATATTGATTTCATGGGTGGGTTTTTCCTATCAGTGAAAAGAAACAATCCAATCATGACTCAAGTGCGGTGTGACGACAGGAAAGTCACAACATTGTGCAGTACGTTCCATCCATGGGTTCTTTTAGTCTGCCGCAATTGTGCTTTTTCAGCTTCATGTGATATAGTTCTTAGAAACAGGACAGCAGAAATATTCTTATTAGTTCCAACTAAAGTGGATCCGTGTAATGAAATTCTTAACTGTCCTTACGTTGTATATATTATTACTAGCTGTGCCCGGCCACGCGTTGCTGTGGCGAAGTATGGTGGTATGGGAAATAAAGTATTGACCTGCCAGCCTGTTTATGTTGGATACGTGAGAGTCTACTGTATATTTATAATCTTATATTATCTGCTTAGAACTGGATTATATGAGGCCCCTTCTTCACACCTGTATAAAATGCACACTGAAGTGGATTATATGGTAGTGTGGAGTCAAGATAATCCAGTGCAAAGCAGATAACATAAGATTATAAATGGGTTATATAGCTGTGTGGAAGGGCCTTGAGTCTACACTGCCATATAATCCAGTGCAAATTAGATAATCTGTGGAAGAGGCCTAAGTGAGGCCTAAGTCTGCATGTCCCCTAACTGAACCCTGGATGTCCCTTGGTTGAATTGGTTGCTAGGAGACCAAGTGGGCAGAGATTAGCCCTCTAAACTGGCAGCAATTGGATAAAAACAATTATTGCTCTCCCTCTAATTAGGACTTTATTTTTCTTTTATTTTTGTTGTATCAACCTAGAGGCGTGGATGATGGGTTGTGTTGTCAAATTTCGAGGTTGGGGGGCCTGTAGTTTTGTTGTCTTGTCCGGTGCCCTGATTCCATCACTCTTTTTTATATATAGATTGTGGAGAAACATTGGCTTATTGAAACAGTTGGCTGAAGCGTTCTTGTCCTTCTTCTTGATGAGAATTTGCCCACTTCTGTTTCTTTTCTGTTGTCACAGCGGTGAGTCAGGAGCAGGGAAGACCGAAAGCACCAAGCTGATTCTACAGTTTTTGGCTGCAATCAGTGGGCAGCACTCTTGGATCGAGCAACAAGTGTTGGAAGCCAATCCCATTCTAGAAGGTGAGTATAGAAGTGGAACCGAACTTAAAAGCTATATATTCCACTCTCTGGTCAATGCAGGAATCTATTGCTACAACATTCCTGACAGATCCAAACTTTGTTTCAACCAACAAATTACAGGCTCCGTACTATACCTTTGTGGCCCCGGAAGCCTCTGTCCAGCTCCCTTGTTGTTGTGTTGTTGTTGTTGTTGTTCTTCTTCTTCTTGTTGTTGTTATATGCCTTCATATAGGCGAACATATCATAGTGTTTTCTTGACAACCAGAAGTGGCACAAAGTATTTGGACTTGCTTTTGGGGGATCTGGTAAGGGAAAATGGTTCACTGGCTTTTACACAATTTAAATACATCTAATGGTAAAGCCAATTAAGACTTCTACATTTTGGAGACAACTCTGCTTAAAACTGTTTCTGAAAACGTTTGAGGGAAAGCTTGGTAATCAGCCCCAGATGGTATTCATAATCTATCTTGTTGTCAGGACCCAGGCTACAGAACACCAATAACCATGCGCAGAGGCCAGATTCTATCTAATATCTTTATTTTAGGAATATATAAAGTCAATAAAAACAAGTGAAGAATAAAGTTCAGAAGTAGACCTTTCAGGAAAGGTCAAATATAGTCCAGGAAAATAATGTCCAATATGAGATATTAGAGTCCAAAGTTATAATCCATTAACCGAAACACACACTTTGCCAAGCAATAGTGTGGGGAGATGACAAGGTCTTTTAGTCCATTGAAGCTTGACAACAGGGCTGGAAAACAAACTAGATTCTTGGCGAAACAAGACTTGATACGAGGCAAACAAGAAACAAGAACAAGGTCCGTGGCGAGGTCCGCGGTCAAACGTGAAGCAAGGCAGGCTTGGAACTTGGTCCGGGAAACAAGGAACTGGGATTACTAAGTCCACACACGATCTCACTCCTCAAGCTGACGAGTTGACTCCGCAAGATTTCCTTCGCGGCAAAACACCTAAATAGGGTCTCGTTTCCCGCCAGAAGAACACTTTCCCTGGAGAACTAGAAGTGAAACCACTCTGTCCAGATGCATGACTCCTTAGAATTTCCCAAGGGAAGCAGACCTAATCAGCTAATTGTTTGGCTGCGATTCTGGCACTCCGGCGATTCGCCTCCCTAGCTCCTCTATCTCTATTATAATTGTCTCTCCGGGAAAACGGGGGAGAATTCTGCCCAAGGCTTGTTTGGCTGACTTCTTGAGGGCAAACATCCTCCAGGTGCAGGGGCTCCGATTCTGGCTGAACCGGTGGAAATCCCATGTTTTCCTCTTCGTCTGCCACAATGGTACTAGGAACGGGACTACAAGGCCCATGAGACATCACACTTGTATTTATTATGTCCTTAACTTCTATGCACTTTAATTCAACATTTTATTCTTGTATTGGTGCTTTAGTTGACTGATTTCTTAACTGTTATAATATTCTCGTTTTATATTGCATTACTGTTTATATCTTATCATACTGTGAATTGTGTTTATGTTGTTGTTTATTTTGTTCAATTATGTTGTTTGGGCCTCTGCCCCATATAAGCCGCCCCGAGTCCCCGTGGGGAGATGGTGGTGGGGTATAAATAAAGTATTATTATTATTATTATTATTTATTATGACACAGCAAACAAGATAGATATGTTGGATTTCATATCACAAAATCACAAGTCGAACACTTCCCAAGTGTCTAGGACTGTGTGATGTATTTTCGGATGATGCGCGCAGATCCCAGCAGGGTGGCTTTTTGCAGTTGGCAGATTGTGATTATTATTATTATTATTATTATTATTATTATTATTATTGGTTGACACTGTGTTCCTTTGTGGACCGGCAGCCTTTGGGAACGCAAAAACGATCCGCAACGACAACTCCAGCCGGTTTGGCAAATACATTGACATCCATTTCAACAAACGGGGCGCAATCGAGGGAGCCAAGATCGAGCAGTACCTTCTGGAGAAATCCCGTGTTTGCCGACAGGTGAGGATGTTCAGGTTGAATTGACCTGGGAATGTCATTCTTCATGCAGAAGACAAGTGTTGCTCATTCTCCCAAAACCTGGGCTGGAATCCACAGCATGGTGCCAAATGTGGAGTCCATAGACTCACTGAATCATACAGTTGGAAGAGACCCCAAGGGCCATTCAATCCAACCCATTCTACCATGCAGGGCACACAATCAAAGCACTCCCAACAGATGGCCATCCAACCACTATTTCAGAACTTCCAACGACTGAGAGTTCACCACACTCCAGGGTACAGCATTCTGTGGCTGAATGAAACTCCCAGGCTTAGTCAGCTCCCCGGGTGTAGCCCAACCAATCAGCTTTGTGCTTTGCATTTTCAGTTAACACTCTGACTAACTGATTTTACATGCTCTAACACAGGGGTCCCCAAACTTTTTAAGTGGAGGGCCGATTCATGGTCCCTCAGATTGTTGAGGGGCCAAATTATCATTTGGGGAAAAAAATGAACAAATTCCTATGATCACTGCACATGTCTTATTTGTAGTGCAAAAAGAAAAAAACCCAGCAAAAATTATTTATTTATGTATTACATTTATACCCCACCCTCTCTCACCCCAAAGGGAACTCAGAGTGGCTTACAAATTATATGTACATACAATATATTATATAATCAGCATAGCACAATATTAGCATTATATATTACTATATTGTACTATACCATTATACTGTAATATTATTAGTAATATTACATTTAATATATAACATACTAGCTGTGCCCAGCCACGCGTTGCTGTGGCGAAGTATGGTGGCATGGGAAATAAAGTATTGAGGAAATGGTGGTAGTTAAGGTAAAGGGTAAAGGTTTTACCTTACATTAAGTCCATTATAAATGGGTTATATAGCTGTGTGGAAGGGCCTTGAGTCTACACTGCCATATAATCCAGTTCAAATCAGATAATCTGTATTTTATAGGCAGTGTGGAAGAGGCCTAAGTGAGGCCTAACTCTGCCTGTCCCCTAGGCTGAGTGGGTTGCTAGGAGACCAAGTGGGCGGAGCTTAGCCTTCTAACTGGCAGCAATTGGATAAAAACAATTATTCCTCTCCCTCTAATTAGGACTTTATTTTTCTTTTCTTTTTGTTGTATGAATGTAGAGGCATGGATGAGGGGTTGTGCTGCCAAGTTTAGTGTTTCTGGGATGTGTGGTTTTGTTGTTTTGTCCTAGGCCGAAATTTCATTACCCTTTTATATATATAGATAATAATTAATATTATTATATTATACAATATTATTATATTGTATTATTATAATTAGCCACCCTGAGTCCCCTATTGGATGAGAAGGGCGGGGTAGAAATACTGTAATAAATAAATAAATAAATAAATAAATAAATAAATATTGTATTGTATTACATTAAAATATTTATTATCAATATTATATGTATACACAATATTTATTTTTATTACATTATATTATATTATTACCATATTCATTTACAATATTTCATTTACAATATTGGTAAATGAAAAAACAATACAATATTTAAAAATAAAAATAATTTTAACCAATGATTTCTGTCAGGATTTCAGTGGGAAGTGTGGGCCTGCTTCTGGCCAATGAGATCATCAAGTAGGATTGTTGTTGTGCCTTCAAGTCATTTCAGACTTTGGGTGAGCCTAAGTCTAAAACTGAGGGCGGGGGCCAGGTCAATGGCCTTGGAGGGCCGCATCCGGCCCCCGGGCCTTAGTTTGGGGACCCCTGCTCTAACACATTCCAGTGCGGAAGTTCTTCCTAATATCAGGTGGAATTTCTTTTTCTGCAATTTGAATCCATTAATATAGTCTCGGTAGGAGCAGAAAAGAAGCCTGCCCCTTCCTCAATGTGCCATCCTTAATTAAACATACCTATCGTGGCTAGAATACTGCATAATGCAAGCTCAATAAACATAGGATCCGTTCCATTTAACTTTGATATGACCGAGATGTTCTGCACTCAGAACCAAAGTGGAAAAGAGAGATATGATGCATCCACACTATACAGTTACAGCATTTTGGTATCACTTTCATTCACAGTTCAAGGAGTGAATGAGGGTTCTCTAGAGGGACTTTCTGCATCTTTCACCTCTACAAATCCCAGGACTTTGTAGGGTGGCAGTTAAAGAACAGTCATATTCCTATAATTATAAAGTACTAGCTGTGCCCGGCCACGCGTTGCTGTGGCAAAGTGGTGGTGGTATTGGTTAAAAGTTGTTGTGGAATTTTTATTTGACATTATTTGTATTTTTAAATTAATTTTATTGTAACTTATCTTTTTTTATTTATTATATTTTATTATTTTGTTGTATTGTTTTTAGTAATTTTGTTAGAGTACAGTAGAGTCTCACTTATCCAAGCTAAACGGGCCGGCAGAAGCTTGGATAAGCGAATATCTTGGATGATAAGGAGGGATTAAGGAAAAGCCTATTAAACGTCAAATTAGGTTATGATTTTACAAATTAAGCAACAAAACATCATGTTATACAACAAATTTGACAGAAAAAGTAGTTCAATACGCAGTAATGTTATGTTGTAATTACTGTATTTACGAATTTAGCACCAAAATATCATGATATATTGAAAACATTGACTACAAAAATGGCTTGGATTATCCAGAAGCTTGGATAAGCGAGGCTTGGATAAGTGAGACTCTACTGTATTTTATTGTATTAATTTTTTTAGTGTTTTTTATTATTTTTATTGTATTATTTGTATTTATTTTATTTTTTATTCTTTTATTAACACTGGGCTGAGTGGGTTGCTAGGAGACCAAGTGGGCAGAGCTTAGCCTTCTAAGTGGTAGTAATTGGATAAAAACAATTATTTCTCTCCCTCTAATTAGGACTTTATTTTTCTTTGCTTTTTGTTGTATCAACCTAGAGGCGTGGATGATGGGTTGTGTTGTCAAATTTCGAGGTTGGGGGGCTTGTAGTTTTGTTGTTTTGTGGGTCGCCGTGATGCCATCACTCTTTTATATATATAGATGGATGCTTTTCTAGGAAAAGCAGTGATTACTCAAAAATGTGTAAAACTGAGAGACTCATTAAAAAGCTTTCTTGAAACATCTTTACTGGTTAAAAGTAAAATCAGAGATGTCTAATGCTTAGACTCGCGTTACATAGTGTTATCTGTTTGTAGCTTGCTGGATGTAATGTATGGTCTTTCCACTTCCCCATCACCCAGAGAGCTGGCCAATACTCAGGCTTCATGATGGCCAAGTAGATTGAAACCTATCTATCTATATATATAAAAGAGTGATGGCATCACGGCAATTCACAAAACAACAAAAGTACAGGCCCCCCAACCTCCAAATTTGACAACACAACCCATCATCCACGCCTCAAGGTTGATACAACAAAAAGAAAAGAAAAATAAAGTCCTAATTAGAGGGAGAGCAATAATTTTTTTATCCAATTGCTGCCAGTTTAGAGGGCTAATCTCTGCCCACTTGGTTGCCTAGGAACCAAGGGACAGCCAGGTTTCAGTTAGGGGACAGGCAGATTTAGGCCTCACTTAGATTTCTTCCACAGATTATCTAATTTGCACTGGATTATATGGCAGTGTAGACTCAAGGTCCTTCCACACAGCTATATTACCCATTTATAATCTTATATTATCTGCTTTGAACTGGATTATCTTGACTCCACACTGCCATATAATCCACTTCAGTGTGCATTTTGTACAGCTGTGAAGAAGGAGCCTCATATAATCCAGTTCTGAGCAGATAATATAAGATTAGAAATATACAGTAGAGTCTCACTTATCCAACGTAAACAGGCCGGCAGGATAAGTGAATATGTTGGATAAGAAGGGATTCAGGAAAAGCCAATTAAACATCAAATTAGGTAATCGTTATATAAATTAAGCACCAAAACATCATATTATACAACAAATTTGACAGAAAAAGTAGTTCCATGCGCAGTAATGCTATGTTGTAATTACAGTAGAGTCTCACTTATCCAACACTCGCTTATCCAACGTTCTGGATTATCCAACGCATTTTTGTAGTCAATGCTTTCAATATATCGTGATATTTTGGTGCTAAATTCATAAATACAGTAATTACTATATAGCATTACTGTGTACTGAACTACTTTTTCTGACAAATTTGTTGTCTAACATGATGTTTTGGTGCTTAATTTGTAAAATCATAACTTAATTTGATGTTTAATAGGGTTATCCTTAATTCCTCATTATCCAACATATTTGCTTATCCAACGTTCTGCTGGCCCGTTTATGTTGGATAAGTGAGACTCTACTGTACTGTATTTACAAATTTACCACTAAAATATCACAATGAATTTAAAACACTGACTACAAAAACATTGATTATGAAAAGGCACACTGCGTTGGATAATCCAGAACATTGTATAAGCGAATGTTGGATAAGTGAGATTCTTCTTTAATATGAAATAATTACTGGGATAGAATAATGCAGAACAATATAATCTCTAAAACCAGGACAGTAAATAAACAGGGGAATCACACACAGGAAACAATCAGGGCCAGCTAACACCTCCCAACAAAGTATTCCCATCATCAAAATCAGGCAAATCCTCTGTTTTCTCAGGGCCACAGACAGTAGAAGCACATAAAATATCGCAAACAACACCACTCTGAAAACAAGGGAATTCCAGACAGGAAACAATCAGGGCCAGCTAACAGCTCCCAACAAAGTATTCCCATCATCAAAGTCTGGAAAATCCTCTGTTTTCTCAGGGCCACAGACAGTAGAAGCACATAAAATATCGCAAACAACACCACTCTGAAAACAAGGGAATTCCAGACAGGAAATAATCAGGGCCAGCTAACACCTCCCAACAAAAAATTCACTCAGGGAGGAAACAGCCAGGCTTTAAAGCTGCAAGGCCATTACATCCTAATCATTTTTCCTAATTGCAGCATTCATACTTGCCTCCAACAAACAAAAAAAAACCAATCAGAAATATTGTATATTCACAACCTTTAGGAAATAATATCCCCTGATGGTGCAGTGTGTTAAAGCGCTGAGCTGCTGAACTTCTGGACCGAAAGGCCGCAGGTTTGAATTGGGGGAGCGGAGAGAGCCCCCACTGTTAGCCCCAGCTTCTGCCAACCCAGAAGTTCGAAAACATGCAAATGTGAGTGCATCAATAGGTACTGCTCCGGCGGGAAGGTAACGCCGCTCCATGTAGTCATCCCACATGACCTTGGAGGAGTCTACGGACAACGCCGGCTCTTCGGCTTAGAAATGGAGATGAGCACCAACCTCCAGAGTAAGACACGACTGGACTTAATGTCTGGGGAAAACCTTTACCCTTGACCTTCACTACCACCAATTCCTCAATACTTTATTTCCCATACCACCAGACTTTGCCACAGCAACGCGTGGCCGGGCACAGCTAGTATATATATAAAAGAGTGATGGCATCAGGGCAGTGGACAAAACAACAAAATTACAGCACCCCCAACCTCAAAATTTGACAACACAACGCATCATCCACGGCTCTAGATTGATACAAAAAAAATAAAAGAAAAATAAAGTCCTAATTAGAGGGAAAGGAATCATTGTTTTTATCCAATTGCTGCCAGTTAGAGGGCTAAGCTCCACCCACTTGGTCTCCTAGCAACCTACTCAGTCCAGGGGACAGGCACAGTTAGGCCTCAGGCCTCTTCCACACTGCGTATAAGATACAAATTATCTGATTTTAACTGGATTATATGGCAGTGGAGACTCAAGGCCCTTCCACACAGCTATATTACCCATTTAGAATATTATATTATCTGTTTTGAACTGGATTATCTTGAATCCACACTGCCAGATAATTCACTTCAGTGTGCATTTTATACAGCTGTGTAGAAGGGGCAGTTCTAGGCAGATAATATAAGATTATAAATATACAGTAGAGTCTCACTAATCCAAACATAAACAGTGTCCTCTATCCTCACCACTTTCACAGTACACAAACAACCAAATGCATACTAAACATAAAGACAATCATACAACAGACATTCAATACCACCACTACCTCAACAATTTCTCACCAACACCACCAGACAACGCCACAGCAACGCGTGGCCGGGCACAGCTAGTCTCTCATATAAAGCAATGCACTTGTCTGTCTTCCTTCCAGGCCCAAGATGAGAGGAACTACCACGTGTTTTACTGCATGTTGAAAGGAATGACTCTGGAGCAGAAGAAGATGCTGGGACTTAGGAAAGCAGCCGACTATAACTACCTCTCGATGGTGAGGAGAAAGCAGTGGGGTTTTAAGAAAAGAATGCCAGGACCCTATTGTTAGATCATTCCTTTTGTTGTTGTGTGTCTTCAAGTCATTTCTAGTCCATAGCTACTCTAAAGTGAACTTATCATGGGGTACCTGGCATTGCCCGGGTTATAAGGTTGTGGGTGAACTACAACTCACATCATGCCAGGTTGACCCCATGAAACTCCATCAGGACTAAAGGTTTGCCATGTTGGGCAAGTTTGCTCTAGAATATGTTAATGTGGGATTTGTGTATAGGTAGTGTTTAAATGAAAATTGTGTCTAGCATGTATTGCATCATCCAGGAAATGCTATAGTGTGTAAAGAGTTAATTTGGTAAGAAGCTGTATTGGCCTTGGATATGTGGCTGGAGCCAGATAGGAGTGTCCAGACTACAAGTGTGTTTGTATATAGCTGATTGCATCAGATGAGTTCTATTCTGCCTGCTGAGCAGATCTGTGCTGTTTGACTAGAGTGGAATCCTATGTCTATCGTCTGCAAGTCTGTTTGTCTTGTCCAGTAAAACTTTGTAAATACTTTTACTCGTCTCTGACATCCTTTCGTTCTGCGCTCAACTGACGTCATTCATCTGCTGCTACGCTGTGCGCATTACTCTGACAGAATATGGCTAAAAAGCTCACAGAAACCAGTGCTTCCGACCATGAAAGCCTTTGACCATACATTTTCCAAGCTCTGCTAACCCTTTCTGCGCTGTGTGTTCCCACTAGGGTAACTGTATTACCTGCGATGGCAGAGATGACAGCAAAGAGTACTCAAACATCAGAGCAGCGATGAAAGTCCTCATGTTCACCGACACGGAGAACTGGGAGATCTCCAAGCTCCTGGCCGCCATTCTACATATGGGGAACTTGCGGTATGAAGGTAGTACCCCGGAAACAGAGGACTGCTTCTCTGTTGGATGGTGGTGGGGACCGTGAATCATACCTTTTTGGCTGGTGGGGAGCCACACTTGTTGGGAGCAAAGAAATAAGGAGGCAGATTCTAAAATAGCAATGTGAAATACTGTATATACTCGAGTATCAGCCTAGTTTTTCAGCCCTTTTTTTTAACACTGAAAAAGCCCCCCTCAACTTATACTCGGGTGAGGGTCCTGGCTGGCTTATATTTGGGTCAGCTTATACTCGAGAATATATGGTACATTTATTATTTTTCTCTATTATTATTGGTATTATTACATTTATTATTTTTCTCTATTATTGTTGCTACTATTACATTTATTTTACTCTATTATTATTATTATTATTATTACATTTATTATTTCACTCTGATCTTACTATTATTATTGCATTTATTATTTTACTCTATTTATTATTACTTGTATTATTTTCCTGTATTTATTATTATTATTGTATGTAATATTTTACTCTATTATTATTAAAAGGATGCATAAGCACATTGACATTGAAGAAGATGAGAATGATGATTTGATCAGAGTTGGACAGTCTTATCTTAAATTTGAGCTTTATTGTAAATATTCAAAAAACATTTAACCTTCTGATGCCTCAATTAATGTATTTTTATTGGTATCTATTTTTATTTCTGAAATTCACCACCCTCGGCTTATACTGGAGTCAATGTTTTCCCAGTTTTTTGTGGTAAAATTAGATGCTTCGGCTTATATTCGGGTCGGCTTATACTCGAGTATATATGGTACTTAATGAGTTGGAAAGAAATATCAAACATAACACAAACAGAATTTGCTGCTGTTGTTGTTAAAGTTACAATAATCCATGTTTATGGCCTTATTTTATAAATGGAGTTATGGCATAGACTTGCACTTGCTAGAATACATTCTTTGAATCAATGCAATTTATCTCAGAGTGCATCTACACTGTGGAATGAATGCAGTTTGCACACCTACTTGAATGTAAGTTATTGTTGTGTGAAGTGAGGAAACGGGTCATTGCAGGGCATAGTCAGAGCAATTATATAGTGCATCTACACTATACAGTAGAATCTCACTTATCCAACACTCGCCTATCCAACATTCTGGATTATCCAATGCATTTTTGTAGTCAATGTTTTCAATACATCGTGATATTTTGGTGCTAAATTCGTAAATACAGTAATTACTACATAGCATTACTGCGTATTGAACTACTTTTTCTGTCAAATTTGTTGTATAACATAATGTTTTGGTGCTTAATTTGTAAAATCATCACCTAATTTGATGTTTAATAGGCTTTTCCTTAATCCCTCCTTATTATCCAACATATTCGCTTATCCAACATTCTGCCGGCCCGTTTATGTTGGATAAGTGAGACTCTACTGTACTTGAATGTAAGTTATTGTTGTGTGATTGAAGTAAGGAAATGAGTCATTGCAGGGCGTAGTCAGAGCAAAGGGTACATCTACACTATATAACCAATGCAGTTTAACACCACTTTAACTGCTATGGCTCAATGCTATGTAATTCTGGGAGTTGTAGTTTTGCAGTGTCTTTAGCCTTCTCTGCCAAGGAGTGCTAGTGCCTCACCAAACTACAAATCCAAGGATTTGATAGTATTGAGCCATGGAAATGGAAATGATGTCAAACCCGCATTAATTCTACAGTGCAGATGCTCCCCGAAAAGCCGAGAGTACCTTAAAGACTGGAAGAAGTCACAGGTCCCATCTACACAGCCATATAATACAGTTTGGAACTATATTATATGGTCAGTATAGACCCGTATAATGCAATTTATCAAGCTGTATCATTTGAGCAGTTTCAAACCACATTATATGGCAGTGTAGATGGAACCATAAACCATAAAGCAAGCTTGTATCTGCTAGATTTTTAAATGCCACATATGCTATACTTTCTCCCACTGTGGTAGACTACAATTCCCATCATCCTCAAGCCATGCTGGCTAGGGATGATGGAATATCTGATCTAACACCTTGGGAGGGTGCCACATTAGGACATTTGTAAGTCAGCTAAATATTACAAAGTGACATAAAACTCCATGTAACTATCCTTCGTTGGAAATGTTAATCCCCATTGCCTTTGCTTCTGAAACTTTATTCCTGAGCTTGTAAAAGTTTCCTGTTTGGAATCTCACAATTCCAGATTCTGAAACCTGTGATCCAAAAGAAACTTTTCCAAGTTGTGCTATTTACTCCATAAAGTAAGGAACAACTAATAATATATATGTGTGTGATTTGTTTTCTAAATGATTCCCGTTTCGCACTGCAGGTAGGAAAATCTCTTGATGGAGTGCTCTTCTATATATAAACATGTCCTTAGCTGAAGTGGAGATTTTATTTATGGGGAATATGTGTATCCTGCTTCCATTCCTATAGCAGCGATTTCTATTCTCTTCTACAGCTCGGTCCTATGACAACCTGGATGCCTGTGAAGTTGTTCACTCTGCTTCGCTGATTACAGCTGCTTCATTGCTGGAGGTCAGGTGGATTATTTCTCCCTTATCCAGTATCAAAAATCTGAAATACTCCAAAATTGTCCACCTGTGTGATTGAGAGAATGATGCCTTTGTTTTCAAAGTATATGCACAAAATGATTAAAAGTATAATTTATACAATTACTTCCAAGCTATGCATATATAGGCAGTCCCCAAGTTACGAACAAGATAGGTTCTGTAGGTTTGTTCTTAAGTTGGATTTCTATGTACGTTGGAACAGGTACGTTTTTAAGTGTAACTATATATTATTTATTTATTTATTTATTTACAGCATTTATATTCCGCCCTTCTCACCCCGAAGGGGACTCAGGGCGGATCACACTACACATATAGGCAAACATTCAATGCCTTTTAACATAGAACAAAAACAAACAAACATAGGCTCCAAGCCGGGCCTCAAATTCATGACCTGGTCAGAGTGATTCATTGCAGTGATTGATTGCAGCTGCTCTCCAGCCTGCACCACAGCCCAGCCCTGTGTGTGTGTGTGTGTGTGTGTGTGTGTATACACACATATATACATATACACACACACACATACATATACATACACACACACACATATACATATACGTGTACATACTAGCTTGGGTACCCAGCATTGCTCAGGTTATTTGAAAAAGTCATTTTTAATTGTACAAATTGCATAGGTTTGTGGATGAACTACAACTGACATCATGCAAGGTTAACCTTGAGTAACTCCATCAGTACTTAAAGTTTGTTATGTTGGGCAAGTTTGCTCTGGATGCATCATTGGTGGGGTTCAGTGTGCTCTCTGGCTGTAAAGTAAACTACAGCTCCCACTGTGGTGAATCAGACCCCTCAAACCCCTCCAGTAGGTTGAGTTAGTCATGGGGGTTCTGTGTGCCAAGTTTGGACCAAGTCCAACATTGGTGGAGGTCACGGTTTCTCTGGTTGTGGGTGAACTACAACTCCCAAAAAGGAAGGTCAGTTCTCCCCAAACCCCTCCAGTAATCAACCTTTGGCACAACAGGTATGTGTTCCAAGTTGGGTCCAGATCCATTGGTGTTTGAGTTCACAGTGCTCTCTGGATGTAGGTGAACTACAACTCCCCCAAATCAAGGTGAATTTTCCCCAAAACCTCCAGTATTTTGTGCTGGTCATGGGGCCTCTGTGTGCCAAGTTTGGTCCAATTCCATCTATGTTGGAGTTCAGAGTGCTCGTTGATTGCAAGTGAACTATAAATCCCAGTACCTACAACTCCAAAATGCCCAGACCAATTCCCCTCAAAACCCACCAGTATTTAAATGTGGTCATTTCGGGTATGCATGCCAAGTTTGGTCCAGGTCCATCATTGTTTAGGTTCATAGTGTGCTCTGGATGTAGGTGAACTACAACTCCTATAAATCCCTTCAAAGACCTCCAGTATTTTTGGTTGATCATGGGATTCTGTGTGCCAAGTTAGTCCCAGGTCCATCACTGGTGGAGTTCAGAGTTCTCTTAGATGGCAGGTGAACTATAGATTTCACCCCACTGAAATAATTGGATTTTGAACAATGTAGTTTTTGTGGAAACAAGGATTGTAGATAAAGCTTCAGCTTGACTCAACCTGTATTTATTTGTTTCTGTTTCCGACATGTCTATGCTGCTTTCCCTTTTGTCTTCTCTCCATTGCATCCAGGTGGACCCTCAGGATTTGATGAACTGTCTCACCAGCCGGACTATTATCACGAGAGGGGAGACCGTCTCCACCCCGCTCAGCATGGAGCAGGCTCTGGACGTGAGGGATGCTTTTGTCAAGGTAAAGCCTGGGGCATTTTCTCGTTTTTTCTTCTGTCTTGCTCACTCTTCTTCTTTCTAGTGGTAACATTTGGTGGATCCAGGCCAAGTCTTCATGCTTCTGGAGATGGCATGGGCTGTCAGATTACAGCCAAAACAGAACAGATAATGTGAGGAGGATATCGTCCTTTTGTTTGATTTAATTTCTTTCTTTGCATATGTTTTAGTTTGTTTGTATGATGATAGGGATTGTTGGATTATGGATGTATATATATGAAATGTAAATCAAGTGTTTCTGCTGTTTTGCTAGAGTGTGTGTTTCAGTAATGAAACAGTTAACAGCAGGCTAGTTTTGACTGACAGCCTGTTGTGATTGCTATGACCTATCAGGCATGATTTCCGGCCTTTGGAGGTCGGAACTTCCTTCGGACTGAGGAATGTGCTTTCTTATCTCTGTGTGTTGAGCTGTGCTTGCCGAGGCGAGAGGCAATAGAGAAATGCCAGCTCAGAGCGATGGCTTTTGCTGTGCTTTGTGAATATGTATTATAGATATTGAAATAAATGTTTGGACTTCAGACTAGATATGTATTTGAGTCTGACATTGAACGGAGGAATTGGTGTGACAGACGATTGCAACCAGTTCATCAGGGTGCTGGAGAAGATGATTGATGGAGTTTGAAGAAACCCACCCAGCACACACCCTGTCCTCCACGCTAAAAGGGATGATAACTGGTTTTCTACATTAGCTACTTAGTTACAAATGCATAACAACGTAACCATGTAATCCCACTCTAGATGGATAGATTCAAGCAAGGAAACTACAGCTGTCCTAAGTTTGAAGGCTGGATCTCCACTGCCATATACTGTATATACTCGAGTATAAGCCTAGTTTTTCAGCCCTTTTTTAGGACTGAAAAAAAACCTCTTTGGCTTATACTCGGGTGAGGGTCCTGGTGGGCTTATATTCAGATCGGCTTATACTCAAGTATATATGGTATATTTATTATTTTTCTCTATTATGGTATTGTTACATTTATTATTTTACTCTATTAATTATTATTAATGCATTTATTATTTTACTCAATTATTGTTACTTTTACATTTATTTTACTCTATATTTATTATTATTAATACATTTATTATTTTACTCTATTATTACATTTATTATTTTACTGCATTTATTATTATTACAGTATTATATTTATTATTTCACTTCATAAGCACATTTACATTGAAAAAGATGAAAATAATGATTTAATCAGAGTTGAACAGTCATATCTTGAATTACAGTTTGATGTAAAGATTAAAAAACATTTAAACTACTGATGCCTCGATTAATGTAATTTTATTGGTATCTCGGCTTATACTGGAGTCAATGTCTTCCCAGTTTTTTTGTGGTAAAATTAGGTGTCTCGGCTTATATTCAGGTCGACTTATACTTGAGTATATATGGTAATCCAGTATATGATCCCAGATCATCTACTTTGAACTGGCATAAATGAGTCCACACATCCATATAATCCAAAAGATAATCTGAGATCAGAAACTGGATTATATGGCAGTGTAGATGGCTCCGGAAGGACCTGAGCAGGGACATTGAGGACAGAAGTCTGGGACTTCTGGAACAAACTAAAAGAAATTACTTTTTGGTTGATTCACATACCTTAAATGTCTGTCCAACCCTTAAATGTTTCCAGGGAATCTACGGAAGGCTTTTTGTGTGGATCGTGGAGAAGATCAACGCTGCCATTTACAGACCTCCTTCCCAGGAACACAAAAATGTCAGGAGATCCATCGGGTTGCTCGATATCTTTGGCTTTGAGAATTTCACTGTAAACAGGTAAAGGACCATGGTGATTGTTGCAGGACATTTCTACAGTGTTGTTTTAGATCTGCTCTTTGGTTTAATCCAAAGTTTTACATCTGACGTCCTATTCCATGACATATTTCCTGCGCCTTTTGAGACTGCTTTAATGTCACCGCTGAACTCTTGCACAATACATTTTAATAAATCTACCCTGTTTCCCCTAAAATAAGACATCCCCAGAAAATAAGACCTAGTAGAGGTTTTGCTGAATTGCTAAATATAAGGCCTCCCTCAAAAGAAAGACCTAGCAAAGTTTTTGTTTGGAAGCATGCCCAACAAACAGAACACCTGAGCATGCAGGATCAGTAAATGTACGTACCATAGATTGTTGTACATGGAAATAATGGTAGTAACAAGAAATTCTTGATAGGATTCAGAGTTTGTCTGGTTATGCTGGTTTGAGATGACAACTACTGTACAGTATATAATAAATGTTCATTTTTTTGATCAACAATAAATGTGAATTTTTCTTCATGGAAAAATAAGTCATCCCCTGAAAATAAGACCTAGAGCATCTTTGGGAGCAAAAATTAATATAAGACCCTGTCTTATTTTTGGGGAAACACGGTAGGAGTTAATCCACCAATACCTTCCACATTCAGATGGTACGGAGTAGAGGAGATTAATAGAAATGTTGACATGTTGCTCTGAGGGATGGATGAATCTGTCAGTTTTGTGTTCCCCCACATTTGATTCTTTAATTTCAAGTTCTTTTCATTGAATATAATAGATCCAGTGTGGCATTGTGGTTTACAGGAAAGGAGATTCCACCTGAACATTAGGAAGAACTTCCTAACTGTGAGAGCTGTTCAGCAGTGGAACTCTCTGCCTTGGAGTGTGGTGGAAGCTCCTTCCTTGGAGGCTTTTAAACAGAGGCTAGGTGGTCATCTGTTGGGGGTGCTTTGATTGTGCTTTTCCAGCATGGCAAGGGGTTGGACTGGATGGCCCATGTGGTCTGTTATTGTAACATTAAAAATACCTGGGGTTAGAAAACAAAATGGTCTTTCCTTTCTCCTTCCCCAGTTTTGAGCAGCTCTGCATTAACTTTGCAAATGAGAACCTCCAGCAGTTCTTTGTCCGCCATGTCTTCAAGCTGGAACAAGAGGAGTACAACCTGGAGAACATCAACTGGCAGCATATTGAGTTCACGGATAACCAAGATGCGCTGGACATGATCGCCATCAAGCCCATGAACATCATCTCTCTCATCGATGAGGAGAGCAAGTTTCCCAAGGTGGGCCTTTTGTCCATCAAGAGTTTGGTCCCCTTATCCACAAATTCGATATCCACAGTTTCACTTAACCATGCTCCAAAAGTATTTCCCCCTTGAAATTGTTTATGGATCTTTCTAGGTTCTCTAGTGCAATTACATGATACGCTTCCGATCCAAGTATAGATAAGATGTGGGCCCCAATATTTTCTATTTTCTACTGGTCAACTTTCAATCAGAAGTTTTTATTTACATTCTGTTACTATTATATGTCAAATCTGTTTGGTGTTTTATATTTGTCTATGTAATTTATTGTACATATTTTAAGTTCATATGTTTTTAACTTTGTTATACCCCGCCTTGAACCATCAAAAGAGGTGGGTAATAAAGAATTTATTATTATTATTATTATTATTATTATTATTATTATTATTATTATTTCTATAGTTTCAGGCTTCAACAGTTGTTGGAATGCATCACACACACACACACACACACACATCTGTATCTATATAGGGAATGCATTCCAACAACTATTGGGGAATGCATTCCAACAACAGTGTGTGTGTGTATTTATTTATTAGCTGTGCCCGGCCACATGTTGCTGTGACGAAATATGGTGGTATGGGAAATATGAGGCCCCTTCTTCACAGCTGTATAAAATGCACACTGAAGTGGATTATATGGTAGTGTGGAGTCAAGATAATCTAGTGCAAAGCAGGTAATATAATATTATAAATGGGTTATATAGCTGTGTGGAAGGGCCTTGAGTCTTCACTGCCATATAATCCAGTGCAAATTAGATAATCTATGGAAGAGGCCTAAGTGAGGCTTAACCCTGGCTGTCCCTTGGCTGAGTTGGTTGCTAGGAGACCAAGTGGGCAGAGATTAGTCCTCTTACTGGCAGAAATTGGATAAAAAGAATTATTCCTTTTCCTCTAATTAGGACTTTATTTTTCTTTTCTTTTTGTTATATCAACAAAAGGTGTGGATGATGGGTTGTGTTGTCAAATTTCGAGGTTGGGGGACCTGTAGTTTTGTTGTTTTGTTGGTCGCCGTGATGCCATTACTCATATATTATTATTATTATTATTATTATTATTATTATTATTATTATTATTATTATTATTATTCTGGCCTTCCCTGCAGTGCCAGAAATCCCTGCAGTGCTGGATATATAATGTGATGCCTATATCACATTGTATTATTTCCCAATATGCATCTCCCACACACACACACACACACACATAGGGTGCATATGGGAAAATACAATGTGATATAGGCATTACATTATATTTCCGGCACTGCAGGGAAGACCAGAATAATCGATTGCAGGTAAACACTTTTACAGCAATTTATAACACCTGAATATTATAAAGCAGGCTAACATTATCAGAAGGGTAATTGTTCTAGGACCCTGTTACACTACACAATTATAGTGCTATTATTCCACTTTAAAAAGGTAAAGGTAAAGGTTTCCCCTGACGTTAAGTCCAGTCATGTCTGACTCTGGGGGTTGGTGCTCATCTCCATTTCTAAGCCGAAGAGCCGGCATTGTCCGTAGACACCACTTTAACTGCCATTAAAATATTCTGTGGGATGCTAGCAATTCCAGTTTAGGGAGGAACCATTAAAATCCTTGGCTAAAGAAATCTTGGGTGTCACTAAACTACAAGCCCAAGAAATCCACAGTTAAAGTGGAATAATAGTGGTAAAACAGTGTACAGTTGGCCCTCCATGTCCATCTATTCGGCATCCACAGATTGAACCATAATTTTTATGAAAAACTTTTTCCAGAAGATGACGTGGAAGATCTAGCGATTCCTAGAGATAACACATTAATCAAATCCACAAAAGTTAAACTCACAAATGTTGAAAACTTCGAATTTTTATTTTATTTTTCACGACTTCTATTATTGAATTACACTGCCAAGATAGGCAACTGTTTCTTCATTCAGCATATCCGCCTTGTTTTGTTGGTGCAGGGAACAGATGCCACGATGCTGCACAAACTGAACTCCCAGCATAAGCTGAACACCAACTACATCCCACCCAGGAACAACTACGAAACCCAGTTTGGTATCAACCACTTCGCTGGAATTGTGTACTATGAAACAAAAGGTAAGCGGAATGTCCTGCGGATGGAGAGGCAATATGGAAGTCAGGATCAGGTCTTTGGAGATGGGCCATGGCTCAGAAGAAAGACAAATACATTGCCTGGGGAAAGATGAGGAAGTGGATACTCATTTCTGGAAATACAAAGTTGGTCACAACTTACCATATATACTTGAGTATAAGCCGACACGAACATAAGCTGAGGCACCTAATTTTACCACAAAAAAACTGGGAAAACATTGACTCCAGTATAAGCTGAGAGTGGTAAATTTCAGAAATAAAAACAGATACAGTAGAGTCTCACTTATCCAAGCTAAACGGGCCAGCAGAAGCTTGGATAAGTGAATATCTTGGATAATAAGGAGGGATTAAGGAAAAGCCTATTAAACATCAAATTAGGTTATGATTTTACAGATTAAGCGCCATGTTATACAACAAATTTGACAGAAAAAGTAGTTCAATATGCAGTAATGTTATGTTGTAATTACTGTATTTACGAATTTAGCACCAAAATATCACGATATATTGAAAAGATTGACTACAAAAATGGCTTGGATTATCCAGAGGCTTGGATAAGCAAGGCTTGGATTAGTGAGACTCTACTGTACCAATAAAATTACATTAATTGAGGCATCATTAGGTTAAATGTTTTTGAATATTTACATAAAGCTCAAATTTAAGATAAGACTAACCAACTCTGATCAAATCATTATTCTCATCTTCTTCAATGTAAATGTGCTTAGGTATCCTTTTAATAATAATAGAGTAAAATAATACATGTAATAATAATAATAATAATAATAATAATAATAACAACAACAACAGGAAAATAATACAAGTAATAATAAATAGAGTAAAATAATAAATGCAATAATAATAATAATAAGATCAGAGTGAAATAATAAATGTATTATTATTAATAATAAAATTAGAGTAAAATAAATGTAATAGTAGCAACAATAATAGAGAAAAATAATAAATGTAATAATACAAATAATAATAGAGAAAAATAATAAATGTACCATATACTCGTTTATAAGCTGACCTAAATATAAGCCAACCAGGACCCTCAACCAAGTATAAGCTGAGGGGGGCTTTTCAGTCTTAAAAAAAGGGCTGAAAAAGTAGGCTTATACTCGAGTATATACAATAGTTATATCTCTACTGAGATCTCTTCATTTCTGCAGACATTGTTGGGTGTCAAATTATACTCTTCATCTGTGACTGGACTTAACTCAAAATCTTGTGGCTTCAAAATCGATCCAAATCATTGAACTTCCATTCTTCACCCTCCCTGGTTCATTAGTAGTTCTGGAGAACTCCAACATTTGTGCATAATACAAGAACTGTAGTTGGTCCTTATGAAAATGATCATAGTTTTATAACTTTATATTTTTCATTGTCCTTATAAGACAAGATCTCTATATGTTTTTGGTAAATACAGTTATGTAGCCATGCCCACCTGATGTCATTACCATTTCCCTTGCAGGATTTCTGGAGAAAAACAGGGACACGCTCCATGGAGACATCATTCAGCTGGTTCATTCCTCGAGAAACAAATTCATCAAGCAGATCTTCCAGGCTGATGTAGCCATGGTAAGTCAGTTCCAGCACTGGGAAGGATGGAGAAGTTATCAGGTGTGCCATAAACATAGGTGATTCAATAACAATAATAATAATAATAATAATAATAATAATAATAATAATAATAATAATAATAATACACTTTATTTATATTCCGCCCTTCTCCCCTAAGGGACTCAAAGCGGATTACAGCAATTACATAGGCAAACATTAAATGCAATGAATGAGACAAACAAACACAAACAAGGCAAAGGCTTCTCCTTTCATTTCCGGCTTCTGGAGGCAGTGCTCATTTCGGGCTCCAGGAAGGTGCTTTTTTCTCCATTTTCAAGCCGAGGAGCCTGCGTTGTCTCTTCCTGATCATGTGGCCAGCAAGATTGTTTGGAACGTCTCTTTGCCTTTTCCCGCCGAAGCGGTGCCTATTTATCTACTCACATTTTCATGTTTCTGAACTGCTTGGTTGGCAATCAGCTAGAGCTGACAGATAGGAGCTTACCCCATCTCACAAATTTGAACTGCCAACCTTCAGATCAGCAGTTCAGCGGCACAAAGGTTTAACTCATTGCGTCACTGTGGCCTGACTAGATGTGCCTCCTCTAACCTGACATGCTTTAGGTGTGTTTGAAAACAACTTCACCAATGGTTGATTTGGGGACTATAGCTCAACATCTCTGGAAAATAGAGAGCAGAAGGCATAGGATTGAGGGTTTTGCCACTAAATAAAGAGAATCTCCACTTTCTAAAAACTCTTTAGTAGTTGCCACTACTGACCTTTCCTTCCTTTTAAGAGTAGCCCAAAAGTTGGTGACAGAACTTGATGTCATTGAGGTGTTTGTAGACCAATTTCTGGTTTCCCAGAGACTTTGCCTCCCTCTTCCATAGGAAAAAGAACATTCACAGAAATGTGAAAGAGTGAAAAAAGAACATTATTTTGTAGAAAAAGTCTTATTCTAAGTCGATATTAGAAAGACATCATTTTCATGAAGGGCAGCCTAGTATTGCAGAGTTACAGAACAGGCTTCAATGACATTCATTCAAGTTAGAAGTTAGAATTACTATGTCTCCTTCTACATCATCCTATATCCCAGGATCTGATCCCAGGTTATCTGATTTGAACTGGATTATTTGAGTCTCCACAGCCAGATAATCTGGGATCAGATCCTGGGATAAAGGGCCCTATGACACAACTGAGCTACGCAAGTGACAGTCTGGGGCTTGGACCGTTTGTTGAGTCTTGACTTCAAATGAAGTGTTTTTTCTCTCCCCGATGTCAACTTCTAGGTCATTTCCTATTGGAAAAATTGTCTCTCCTTGGATTAGACAGACCTTGAGATTCTTCCCAAATGTGTCATTCCATGCACAAGCTCTACCTGGGGCTTCAGCCAAGTGCCAGTTGTCTTACTGGGGCTGTCTTTTGGAAACATCACTTATTTATACTCAAAAGTAGTGAATTGAGACTTGCAGAAGTTGCACAATTCAGTTACTCCTGCGCGAATTCTCTTCTATAGCAATGGTCTCCCCAAAATGTAGGGGAAGAGGTATAGTCTAGTTAAGTTCAGACTGTTTTCATTACCATTTCGTTACTCTTTATCCACGGATGATATTTTCCAGGATCACCAATGGATGCCTAAAAGTATGGATAGGACCGACTCCTATATATACTTCTGTATGCTTTTTGTCAGGGAATCGGCAACCCCGACTTGATTGATGAGCTAGGTCCCACTTTAACTCACCCGTCAGACCACTTTGCAAATGGCGAAAATGGCACTGACAAAGAATGACAGCTTCGCTGATTTATAACTGCTGAAACTCAGCGGCTCTGAAGGCTTTATTTACAATATTTACAATGCTAAACTCCGAACCTGTCTGGACACATGTTGCATGTCTGTCTCTCTCAAAGTCCGTTCCTGTGTGTGTGCACAGAAGCACCTCCTGCATTCCACAGTCTGTGATGCATCTTCCTGTCATGTAGCTCAAACAGAAGACATAAAGCTACAAACTCCCACGGTACCCTACCCCTTCCTTACCAACATGCATTCGATTCTGTCTCTTGTAGACTATCCACACAGTAGAATTGCAACAATTCAACACCACTTGGACTGCCATTTATTTATTTATTTACAGTATTTATATTCCGCCCTTCTCACCCCGAAGGGGACTCAGGGCGGATCACATTACACATATAAGGCAAACATTCAATGCCTTTAACATAGAACAAAGACAAGACAAACATAGGCTCCGAGCTGGCCTCGAACTCATGACCTCTTGATCAGAGTGATTTGTTGCAGCTGGCTGCAGCTGGCTGGCTGCTCACCAGCCTGCGCCACAGCCATGACTCCATCCTATGAAATCCTGCAATTTGTTATTTGAGAGAGAACAGTAAATATCGCAGGAAACTATAAATCCCAGAATTCCATACCATGGAGCCATAGTGGTGTCAAACTGCTATAATTCTGCAGTGTGGACGTTAAGACCTACAAATCATCATCATCATCATCATCATCATATCCTTTATTTATATTCTGCTCTATCTCCCCGAGGGGACTCAGAGTGGATTACAGGTACATTTATGGCAAACATTCAGTGGCGTTATACAACTGACAAAGACAGACAGTACATAAACAGAGGCAAGGCTTCCCTCTTTTTCATCTCCGGCATCTGGCTGTGTTCGATTCTACCATGGAGAGGTGTTGTTGTTTCATTTTCCATGCCAAGGATCCTGTCGTCCATGGACATCTTCCTAGTCAGATTTTGCCAGCATGTTTTTCAGTGTGCCTTTTACCTCCCTGCTGAAGCGGTACTTATTTATCTACTCATGTTGTTGTTTCTGAACTGCTAGGTAAGCAGAAGCTGGGGCTGACGGTGGGGGCTCACCCCGACCTGCAGCTTGAGCTGCCAACCTTCCAGTCGGCAAAATCTTCTGTTAGTTGGTGGTTTAACTCGCTGTACTAACCATGGGTAATTTGGCATTTGTAGGACCTTCTGAAACTACAAATTCCAAAATTCGATACCCATGTAAAATGGTATCAAAGTGCTATAGTAAGGCAGTGAAAAAGGGCTTTCTGTATTGTATTTTAAAAAGAGAAGGAAGGGAGATTGCTCCTTATTGAAGAAGGATATAAGAAGCATGATCTGAGAGTGGCTTTGAAATGCTGCCAAGTACAGCGAGGTCAGGAAAAGAACACCTTCAAGCTGACGGCTGGCCAGGAATCATAAGACGATATTTGCAAAAGTCAGCTTGTATCTGAAAGGTCATGCAGTTGGCCTCTGTACATGATGGCAATGATGAACACGAATGCAAATAAAGGAACAGACAGCTAGCCCCATGGAAGAGGTCGGGTGTCAACTGTTTTTTGGCACATCAAATCCTTCCCGTAAAGAGCTTAAACTCAGAGGTCAGAAAGATAACACAACTGCAAGAGATAACAACTTCAGCAGGATTTGAAGAAACTATTTACTTAAGAGTTTCAGCCAATAGAGTATTAAACTTCAGATTTAATCAGGGGCTAAGAGCTATGGATGGAATATATAGGCAGAGTATCCCTTATGTGAAATGCTTCAGACTTGAAAAGTTTTGGATTTTTTTTTCTAATTTTGCAATACAGTAGAGTCTCACTTATCCAACACTCACTTATCCAAGGTTCTGGATTATCCGATGCATTTTTGTAGCCAATGTTTTCAATACATCGTGATATTTTGGTGCTAAATTCCTAAATACAGTAATTACAACATAACATTACTGCGTATTGAACTACCTTTTTCTGTCAAATTTGTTGTATAACATGATGTTTTGGTGCTTAATTTGTAAAATCATAACCTAATTTGATGTTTAATAGGCTTTTCCTTAATCCCTCCTTATTATCCAAGATATTTACTTATCCAAGGTTCTGCCGGCCCGTTTAGCTTGGATAAATGAGACTCTGCTGTATATATATCTTATATATACCTTATGCAATATTTTAACAATTTTGCTCCTGAAGCAAAGTTTGTGTACATCGAACATTGTTAAAGCGAAAGTGTCCTATGTGGACAATTTTGGATTATTTCAGGTTTTGGAATTCTGGATAAGGGAGGCACAAGATGTATTTTTTGTTCTTATTCCTCAAATTGAAAATAATAATAATAATAATAATAATAATAATAATAATAATAATAATAATAATAATCTATAATATAATATTATAATACAATATAATATACAATGCATTCATTGAAAAATAGCAATTATACTAGGTAAATTTTCCCAACAATGATGTAACACTGTTGTTCATTATCCCTGTTGTAATGCAGAGTTAATTATACGGCTTAGTTTTGAATGATAATGAGCGGTCAATAGCTTTACAAAAGACCTGCTCCTGAGGGAGATGAAAATGGATTTATTGACTTAGAGATAAAAGTGTTTCTTTCTGATACTGATAAAAAGTGAAATCCTGGAAAGTCTCAAGATATTATTCATATGGTGTTTGGGGACAAGTTGTGTCCCTCTGTTTCCTTTCCTTCTGTAGTTTGGGTCATTTTCAGCCCAAGTTGACCATGCTCACCATTACATTGCCCTTTGACAAATCATTGCTCCGCGTCTCTTGTCTTTTGATCTTCATAAACTGAATTTTGCATTATTTATTTATTTATTATTTATTTACAGTATTTATATTCCGCCCTTTTCACCCCAAAGGGGACTCAGGGCGGATTACAATGAACACATATATGGCAAACATTCAATGCCAACAGACAAACAACATATATAGACAGACACAGAGGCATTTAACATTTTTTTTCAGCTTCACGATTCAGGCCACAGGGGGAGCTGTTGCTTCACTGTCCACTAGTGGCCCTACTTCCTCATTCCTTTCCTCGTGTTTTGCTGGCAGTTTTATGATGTTGTAAATTAGTTAAATTAGCCTCCCGCATAAAGCGTACCTAAATTTCCCTAATTGACAGATGCAACTGTCTTTCGGGGCTGCATAGGTCAACAGCAAGCTGGGCTATTTAATGGTCGGGGGCTTAACCCGACCCGGGCTTCGAGCTCATGACCTCTTGGTCAGTAGTGATTTATTGCAGCTGGTTACTAGCCAGCTGCACCACAGCCCGGCTGATATTATGTGCTGATACTCAGTGTATATGTTTGTATACTGAGAGAGATGGGGATGGAGCACTCTTTAGTTTTGGAAACTGTTATTGTGAATACCCACAATTCATAAATGTTTGAACTACATTACTGATAGGGCTGCAAGATCAGAACTATTCCAGCACCGAAACCTGAGACAACTCCTAGTGATGCATTTTGTTATTCTTATCTAACCCATTGAAATTCAGACGGTATGAAATTCATCCAGGCCTCAAAATAAATGAGGAGAAATCCAAAATGCTAAACTTAAATATGACTACAGGAGAGCAGTTACCTTTGAAAGGGATATCTAATTTTTCATTCAGTTTTCAGGATTTAAATATTGAGGATTCCTTTTGACAAATATGATCGCATCTGATCTATAAACATTATAACATAGCATAATAATATGCATACAAAAAGATAAAGGAATGGACCAAATTAAATATATCATCAGCAGATGTCAAAACACATATGCCCCATAAATCTTTCTTTTTATTTAGTAGAATCCTATTAAAATGCATAAAGGAATATTTAGAAAATGGATAAATTAGATTGACAATATGATTGCAGGAGGAAAATATCTGAAGTTTGTTAATGGTGCAAAATATGCTCACTCTTTAAGGCTGGCAATGTCAAATTTGGAACTGTATTATGGTGTATTTCAACTAATTCCATTAGTGAAATTTATTAAGAATAAACACTATTGCATGCGTGCAAATTGAAAGAAGCAAAGTGCTGAAAGATATTATATCAAATATGTTTGCTGAAAAAGAAAAGAAACACGCTAACTATTACATTGCCAAGTCATTGTTTCATGTCTTATCTGTTGATCTCCATAAACTGAATTTTGCATTATGTTCTCCTACTCAGTGTATATGTTTGTATACTGAGAAAGGAGGAGATGGGACACTCTATTGTTTTTGAAAATATTATTATGAATATCTGCAATTCGTAAATTTATGAACTATTTTACGGTAACGTTGCAAGAAAAAGACTACCCCACGTCTTGTGTTTTCAGGAGCAAAACCTGAATGAATGATCTAAGGATTCATCTACATTGCCATATAATCCAGTTTCTGAATCCAGATTATCTGCTTTGAACTGGATTATATGGCAGCGTAGATTCATATAACCCAGTTCAAAGCAGATCATCTGGTGACAATACACCCACATATCTAATTCCATCTCCCCATTGAAGCCACAACTTGTAATACTTTTTTGATATAAGAAATCCTACTAACAATCAAAACCGCCAAAAGAAAGGTTTTTGCAAAGATACACTGGTAAGGAATTTGGCAATTGGGTTTGTTGTCTTTTTAAAGTGATGGCGAAGAAATTAAAGTAAGAAGAGAATTTTTCAGAACTTACTTGTACTAGTCTTGGCTAGTCTTGCCGCTTCCCTTTCATGCCATGCACTATGCTTCTTTTCCAGATTTATTTTAATACCCCCAACACAGCCTTTTCCAAAACACAAAACAAAACCCCCCACAAAAAACAGAGAGGGGAGGAACTTGCTGTATTCTTGTCTCTGGATTTAGGATGATGTTTACATGACTTTTTCCTATACTCATATATTATTTGGAATCATATTGGTCTACAATCCCCATCTCAGAGTGGATAGCATAAATAAACATAAATATAACAACAACAACAACAACAACAACAACCACCACCACCACCACCACCAAGGTAGAAAAGGAGAAGCAAATTGATGATTTCGTCAAAAGGTAGAAATTGCTGAAGGTTTTTAATTCACCTTTAAAATAGCAACTTTTGGAGGTACAGTAGAGTCTCACTTATCCAACATAAACGGGCTGGCAGAATGTTGCATAAGCGAATACAGCAGAGTCTCACTTATCCAACACTCGCTTATCCAACGTTCTGGATTATCCAATGCATTTTTGTAGTCAATGTTTTCAATACATCGTGATATTTTGGTGCTAAATTCGTAAATACAGTAATTACTACATAGCATTACTGTGTATTGAACAATTTTTTCTGTCAAATTTGTTGTATAACATGATGTTTTGGTGCTTAATTTGTAAAATCATAACCTAATTTGATGCTTAATAGGCTTTTCCTTAATCTCTCCTTATTATCCAACATATTCGCTTATCCAACGTTCTGCCGGCCCGTTTACGTTGGATAAGTGAGACTCTACTGTATGTTGGATAATATTATCCAACATTTTATCTTGTAAATCGCCTAGAGCATCTTGGATGGAGGGCGATTAATAAGTAATTAGATGATGATGATGATGATGATGATGATGATGATGATGATGATGATAAGGAAGGATTAAGGAAAAGCCTATTACACATCAAATTATGTTATGATTTTACAAATTAAGCAACAAAACATCATGTTTAACAACAAATTTGACAGAAAAAGTAGTTCAATACGCAGTAATGCTATGTAGTAATTACTGTATTTATGAATTTAGCACCAAAATATCATGATGTATTGAAAACATTGACTACAAAAATGTGTTGGATAATCCAGAACGTTGGATAAGCGAGTGTTGGATAAGTGAGACTCTACTGTATTAAGGATGACATACTCTACTCTTCCATTTTTCATGCTGTAACAGACTACAACCACTGTCTCTTTGAAACCAATGTGTTGAGACACCTAGTCTCGATGAGAATGAGAAGTCTTATTTACATATCTAGCCTAGAGGTCCCCCAACCTGCAAAAAATATATTTGCATTAATGGAGAATGTGACTCCATCAAACGACTTCTCAGGCAGGTCCTGTTAACGAGAGATATGCCTTTATAGATAAACTTCATTTTGTTCTTCTGCATCCAATCGACTGTGGTTTCCAGATGGAAAGGAGAGCTATCCTTTAGTGTCATGTCCACATTGGTAGTTGCTAAATAGTAGTTGCCAAGAACATCACATTTCATGATCCTATTTTAGGAAGGACTGTAGTTACCATGATGACCCTGTATTCCCAAGCAGGGGCTGTTTAGCAGAATATTTATTTATTTATTTACAGTATCTATATTCCGCCCTTCTCACACTGAAGGGGACTCAGGGCGGATCACATTGTACACATATAAGGCAAACATTCAATGCCATATAACATAGAACAGAGACAGAGACAGACACAGAGGTAATTTAAACCTTCTCCAGCTTCCAGCTTCCTGAGGGTATGCTTGATTCCGGCCACAGGGGGAGCAGCTGCTTCATCAACCACTGCGATGGCAACTTCCTCATTCCAATGGCGGCTGGATTTTTTTTATGGTGTCATAAATTAACCTCCCCACATATAAATGGTACCTAAATTCCCTACTTGATAGATGCAACTATCTTTTGGGTTGCTTAGGTCCACAACGAGCATGGGCTATATTTTATTTTTAATTGTTGGGTGCTTACTCTAACACGGCTGGCCTCGAACTCATGACCTCTTAGAGTGATTTATTGCAGCTGGCTGCTAACCAGCCTGCACCACAGCAGGTCATTGTATTTTTCCTTTGTATGAGCAGATCAAAACATAATGTAGCTATTTTAGGTTGGAAAGTTTTACATCCAGTTCACTAACATGTATAAAGAAACCTTTTTAAAGTCTCAGTAATATATTGGTGGCAAAGGAGTGAAATCTTGATGCAACGACTTTTACTGTCAGTGTTTTCATGAAATCTTCTCGTGTTCATCTATGATTTTTTTGGGGATGGTATATAACACAAGTTCTATTGACTTGAAGGAATACAGATGTTGGTCTTATTGTGGACATTATAACAGCCACTCCTTGTTATAGAAGAATTTATGGGGAGGGTGGAGTAAGTAACAACTGCTGGAAAGTAGCATTACAGTCACACTCATAGTCTAACAATAACAACAACAAAAATTCCCAAAAGCATGTTGGGGATTGTGGGTGATAGATAGAAGCTCTTACGTATGAACCCAGAGTCACCCTGCAGAATGATGCACCACTCAGCTTTGCAGAACAAATAACACAGGAACTTTTATTAAGTCCAAGAGATCAACAGAACAATGATATTTACAATAGTCCCTCTGATTGCTTACAAAAATCAGCAGTCACAAGCAGTCCTTTCTTAGCCCACAAATCCACTTTAGTGAAGATCAACAGCAAACAAGGCCCCAGAAATAGTCAGGCCTCTCTGAGTACAGAGCCATCTTCTTTCCAGCCAGTATTCAGTAGACTAACACACTCACATTGAGAAACCTGTTCAAAGCAGTGCTCCAGCAGCAGGACAGCAACAGTTGCAAAGCAATTCCCAGGTCCATGTAAACTCAGCCAATCGGCTTCATGCATTTGATTTTCCAGTCAACACACATGTCGTATCTTTGCAAACCATGACAAAGCAAACCTTGATTTTGGCATTTTATACATAGAGGACACCATTGTACTATGGCATTGTAAATATATTGGCTTTAGGGTGTGTGTGTATGTGTATATATATGTGTGTGTGTATATATGTGTGTGTGTATATACAGTAGAGTCTCACTTATCCAACACTCGCTTATCCAACATTCTGGATTATCCAACGCATTTTTGTAGTCAATGTTTTCAATATATCGTGATATTTTGGTGCTAAATTCATAAATACAGTAATTACTACATAGCATTACTGTGTATTGAACTACTTTTTCTGCCAAATTTGTTGTCTAACATGATGTTTTGGTGCTTAATTTGTAAAATCATAACCTAATTTGATGTTTAATAGGCTTTTCCTTAATCCCTCCTTATTATCCAACATATTCGCTTATCCAACATTCTGCTGGCCCGTTTATGTTGGATAAGTGAGACTCTACTGTATGTGTGTGTGTGTGTGTATGTATATGCATATATATATGTGTGTGTATATAAATGGATTAGATCATCCTTGGATACCAAGGGACCGCTGTACTTCTAGAACATCACACGTTTTTCAGTCCTGCTAAAACCTGATTGGTATCAGCAGTGATGCTGGACAAGGTTGCTGTTGTCGCCTTCGTAAGTTGGCAATACTAACATTTTGGTCATGAGGATTATTGATAATTGTAGTTTTCCAAACCTCTCAACTAACAATCCCAAAAACCCTTGGAAATCTTAGACTACAAGCTGCTTTCTAGAGCATTGAAGAGCAACAGTTATTGTGTGAAAGGGCTCGCAGTTGCATTAATTCAACTGGAAAAGAAGACAAGTTTCATGGTCAATCAATACTCATAAGATCAGGCTATACTGGATTTGCTAGAAATATGAGTTCCCTAGAGCCTACAGACTGCCAGCCCTCTATATTTGTGGAATTTGTTTCCAAAAAGTACCAAATCAATTTGAAGAACTTTTATAGGAATTGAAAAACATGCCGAGGATATTCATTTGTTTGCTGTAATATGCAATTTTCCAAGCGTTGTACCAAAGTGATTTGACAAGTTTTGATAAGCTGCCACCTATAACTCTATTATTATTATTATTATTATTATTATTATTATTATTATTATTATTATTATTATTATTATTATTATTACTATTATTACAACGACATTGTATGACACAGCAAACAAGATAGATATGCTAGATTTTGTATCACAAAATCACAAGTCGAACACTTCCCAAGTGTTTAGGACTGTGTGATGTATTATTATTTTTAATAATATTATTATTATTATTAGGTATCTTTTGGAAACAAACCCCACATTTGTGAGTTTGACTTTTGCGGATTTAATTACACTATGTAACAAAATTTGAAATATTTTCCGTTCCTGGTTTGAAAGTGTTACTCCTTTTCAATTGTGCAGTACAGTAGAGTCTCACTTATCCAACACTTACATATCCAACGTTCTGGATTATCCAACACAGTTTTGTAGTCAATGTTTTCAATACATCGTGATATTTTGGTGCTAAATTCGTAAATACAGTAATTACTACATAGCATTACTGCATATTGAACTACTTTTTCTGTCAAATTTGTTGTCTAACATGATGTTTTGGTGCTTAATTTGTAAAATCATAACCTAACTTGATGTTTAATAGGCTTTTCCTTAATGCCTAGTTATTATCCAACATATTCGCTTATCCAACATTCTGCCGGGCCGTTTATGTTGGATAAGTGAGACTCTACTGTACTTTGAAAGTAATTGTTACACTCCAGAAACTTTGTTTTTGTGCCTGCCACAAATTACATTGAATTGGCTGAAACTCAATGAGATATTCATTGAAAAACTATAGCAAAATGTGCTGCAGGATGTCCTGCAAAACCAAAGTGTTTGCAGTTTAATAAACCTTTCCCATATTTTCATGGCAGAACAAATTAGGAAATGACATTTATAATCCAGGAACAAAAACGTTACATAGTGTTTTGCTGTGTCAGAAAAAAATGCTAGGTTGCAGTAGTGTGTTAAAATCCACATGTTGCATGTGTGGAGTAGCCCTTCACACAAAGCAACCATCAACGAAGTCTGAATTGAAAACAACCACTAAGCCGTCGTTGTTTAGAAATGGCTAAGAACACCGGACTTGGTTGTTCTTCTTTTTCACCTTTTTCCGTATTCTCTGTCTCTCTCGTTTGTTTTTTTCCCTTTGCTCCCCTGTAGTATCTCTGTGGCTATGCATCCAGTACTTTTGGCCAGTCGCCTGCGCCCACTTTGAAGGTAAAATAGATCAAAGAGCTCCCTTCTGTGGTATGTTCGCTTCTACCCTCTGTCACTGGTTTACTACTTTCCTTACGTCGTTTACAACAGGTCCTTTACAAGAGGACAGACTCGCTTATGGATACACAGAGGGCTTGTCTCAGAGAAGCAAGGCTGTTTTCTGAGTTGGCTAGGGATGAGTGGAACCGCTACCTTCTGCATGAAAAGGTGAAGACAAGGGCAACCAAAAAAAGTAATGGTATTCCCAATGATCAGAGCACTTTCCTTGTGGATGAATATTGCAGGCTAACGGTTTGGGGGGATTTGTAGTGTTCAAAGCAAACTTACTAGCCAGGAGGTTGAAACATCCTGTGAGAAGTCGCCAGAGTTTGGAAAAATTGTTTTATTTCTAGTGTTCAAAGCAAGCTTACTATTTATTTATTTATTTATTTATTTACAGTATTTATATTCCGCCCTTCTCACCCCGAAGGGAACTCAGGGCGGATCACATTATGTACATATAGGGCAAACATTCAATGCCCATAAACACATCGAACCAAGACAGAGACAGACAGACAGACGCAGAGGCAATTTAACCTTCTCCTGAGGGGATGTTCGATTCTGGCCACAGGGGGGGAGCAGCTGCTTCATCATCCACTCTGATGGCACTTCCTCACTTCCTCATTCCAACGTTGTAAATTAGTTAAACTTGCCTCCCCACTTTTATAAGTGGTACCTTATTTCCTACTTGATAGATGCAACTATCTTTCGGGTTGCTAGGTCAGCAACGAGCAGGGGCTATATTTTATTTTTAATTGACGGGTGCTCACCCCACCACGGGCTGGCCTTGAACTCATGACCTCATGGTCAGAGTGATTTATTGCAGGAGCTGCTCACCAGCCTGCTCACCAGCCTAGCCAGGAGGTTGAAACATCCTGTGAGAAGTCGCCAGAGTTTGGAAAAATTGTTTGGTGGAGTGTAGCTTCCATTATTCCACAACATGTTGGGGGGATTTTGCAAATTGTAGTTCCAAAAGATGCTTTTTTCAAGATCTGGGGGCCACCGTTAAATAACAGACTTCAAGAGTGCATCTACACTGTAAAATTAATGCAGTTTAACACTACTTTTGATGTAATGTCCCGCTGCCATGCAATTCTGGGATTTGCAATTTGCTGCCGCACTAGCAATTTTTGGCAAAGGAGGCTAAAGATTTTGTAAAACAACTCCTCCCATGATTCCATAACATTGAGCCACAGTAGTTAAAGTGATGTCAAAATTGTCAGAGTAATTGCAGCACAGCAGTAGTTGGATGGAGTCAGTGGAATGCAGAACGAAGAGACACCCAGAGACGTTAGTAAAACTATATACAAGTTTTACTGTAAGCAGTAATAATCAAGACAAACAGACTTGCAGACAATGGACACAGGACTTGACTCTCACTCTAGGCAGACAGAACTCAACTCAACTCAACTCAGAACTGAACTGATGCAATCAGCAATGCACACACACTTGTGTCTGGACACTCCCTGGTTCCAGCCACACATCAAGGTCATCACAGCTTCTCAGTAATTAACTCTTTTTAGACTATAGTACACTCTGGATGATGCAATCAGTATGCAATACAAGCAAGACACAAATTTCATTTAAACACTATCAATACACAGATCCCACATTAACAAAAATTGCATTAATTCTACAGTGTAGATGACTCTTAAGTCTGTGAGATTCAGTAGTAAAGAGTAAAAATGATTCCAGCCACACATTCACCAGCCTTTCTTCCACTTTGCACAGAGAAATTAGGTCAGACTGGGGTTGTGGAGCATCCAACCAATTGAATTTGGTCATTTGTTTTGACAACTTGGCCACTTGAGTTCTCATTTCCAGGCAGGAGAGTTCTCTGGTGTTGGTAAACCCAACCTGCAAATAGTGGGACATGATGGGATGAGTAGTTCATCAACACCTGGAGGGCTGGAGCTTTTCCACCTCTGCCGTAGCTCCTTTCCCTCTCCTGGGCCCTTATCCCTGGCTCTGTCCTCTAAAGGTTTCCAAAGGAGACAAGTCTCAAACTTGAAGCCTCTCATTTGGTCAGTTCTCAGTTAAATCCAGTCAAGTGCAGTGTCAACATCATTAGATGTTCATGGATGTCAGGATCAAGAAGCCCTTGGGGTTGGCTCTGGTTTGCAGTTCCGCAACGCCTCTGGACCCGACTTTGCACCTGAATATTCAGGTATCAATTTTGGCCTATCATGTTTTTTGCTTGGCTTTGGTTTGATGCACAAGAGTAAGACAGTCCTTGATGTCTGGACTGGGCTACTGTAATGCCATACATACATAGGTTGCCCCCAAAAGATTATTTGGAGACTTGCAAACATGAGAATATATCCATGGCTATGCACAGTTGGGTACCAATAATAAACATTGTGTTAGTTCCTTGCTCTATCTGTAGCTCCTGATTCACTATTCTGTGTTATTATTGTTGGAAGCCCTTAATGACTTAGAACAGGGGTAGACAGAGTGTCTTGTCCGTGAGCCACATGTCATCATTGGTCACTGGAATCAAAATATTCCCGCCTCCCAAAAAAAATGCCACTTTCATGTGTCCTTTTGGATGATATTAAGCTCAGGAGATGCTTTTTTAATAATGTGGTATAGTGCAGCCCTCCAAAATTTCTTGGAGGAGCTAATGCACATCTTCCGAGTTTCTCAAAGTTGCCCGTCCCAATGTAGTTCAATAAAAACTGCTTCTTCCACATATGGTCACCATCTGAGATATCCTATTAGAGTTGCCAACATGGTATCATGGTGGTGCCAAGAACTCAGATTTGCTGTCCTTCCCCAAAACACATTTTAAAGGAGTAATGGAGGAGGAGATAGTTTGATTTGAAGCTTGGGCGCCCATTTCCAGCTGGTGCTAGAGCACTCTGGTTCCGCATGATGATGTCCGTATATACGTTTCACTTGTGTAGAGTAACAAAAAATCCAGGAAGAAGGGAAAGAGAGATGAGGTTGCATGTATGCAATTGGATGCATCATGGCATTTTGAATACAGAAAACCCAAAAGTGTCGTGTCAGCATTGTGATTCCAGTGCAGTCTTGATGTGCAGTTTGTGCATGGTGTGGAGTGAAAATAAAATCTGCCTGTGGGTTAGCAGTAAATCTTCAATAAGTCCCAGCAGCAGCACTGGGACAGCCAAAGGTCTTAGAATCGTAGAATCACAGAGCTGAAGGAGACTCCAAGCACTCCTGACAGCCTCCATTTAAAAACCTCCAGAGAAGGAGATCTCACCACACTTCGAGACAACATATTCACACAGCTCTTACAGCCAGGAAGTTCTTCCTAATGTTTAGGTGGAATCTTTTTTCCAGTAATTTGAATCCATTGCTCTGTGTCATAGTCTCTGGAGCAGCAGACAACACGCTTGCTCTGTCCTTAATATCAATGTGAGAGTTGAATTGAGACACTTACAGCGCTCTGTCTCAATTCTTCCCTCCGTCGGCAATCTAGCATCTGCTTATTTTATTTATTTATTTACAGTATTTATATTCCACCCTTATTTCTCACCCCGAAGGGGACTCAGGGCGGATTACAATGAACACATATATGGCAAACATTCAATGCCAACAGACAAACAACATATATAGACAGACACAGAGGCATTTAACATTTTTTTTCAGCTTCACGATTCCGGCCACAGGGGGAGCTGTTGCTTCACTGTCCACTAGTGGCTGTACTTCCTCATTCCTTTCCTCGTGTTCTGCTGGCAGTTTTATGATGTTGTAAATTAGTTAAATTAGCCTCCTGCATAAAGCGTACCTAAATTTCCCTACGTGACAGATGCAACTGTCTTTCGGGGCTGCATAGGTCAACAGCAAGCTGGGCTATTTAATGGTCGGGGGCTTAGCCCGACCTGGGCTTCGAACTCATGACCTCTTGGTCAGTAGTGATTTATTGCAGCTGGTTACTAGCCAGCTGCGCCACAGCCCGGCCCAATGATGCTTAGACCAATGATGGGCAACCTTTTACACTTGGTGTGTCAAAATTCACCAAAAAACCTAGCATGACTTGTGTGGTATGTCACTTTGAGAAAAAAAAACATAATTTTGCAATATGTATAGTTTAAATAACAAAAATGTATAATTGTAATATATAACTGTATTTAATAAATCAAAAACTATTTACTACCATTATTTCCATGTACAACAATCTATGGTACCTCTTGCAGTTTCCACACTGATTTCTCTCTATTCTAGTTTCAAAGTAGTCATGAATAATGAATATAATAATAATAATAATAATAATTATAATAATAATAATATAATGGTAATAATATGATAATATACTAGAATAATAATAGAATAATAATAGAATGATATAATATATATATAAAAATGTAATATGCATAATTCCCATGGAGTAAACAACAAAACCACTGGACCAAATCACACCAAATTTGGCCACAAAAGACATAGTCATCCAATCAATCTGCATGCGGCAGCGTGTCAGCAAAAATGGCTAGGCGTGTCAGTGCTGACACGCGTGTCATAGGTTGGCCATCACTGGCTTAGACGCACGAACAAATATCTACACATAGCTGTCTGCCGATCCTGGCGGTTCAGAGCTTTTATTGAAGTTATTTACAGCTATGTACATAAGCGCAGCTAACACACATGTCCGACAGAAATGATGGCGACCAATGAAAAAGCTTATCAATAAAACTTGTCACCTCCCAGATTCCATTCCCAGTGACTTGTGTCCACTATGTAAGCGGAAGCTGAATAATGTCACTCTAGGCAGTAAATCTAATTCTATGCATTTAACCATTCCTCTGCTGGAATGCTTACCGAAGCACCACACACTTACTTTAACAACGAGTGAACATTTCACGCAATATATAATCAATTACTCTGACACTTACGTCTCATGCGAAATGCAAGCCCTACCAGATATTGCAGTACCGTATATATTCGAGTATAAGCCGACTTGAATATAAGCCGAGGCACCTAATTTTACCACAAAAAACTGGGATAACTTATTGACTTGAGTATAAGCCGAGGGTGAGAAATGCAGCAGCTATGGGTAAATTTCAAAATAAAAATAGATACCAATAAAATTTCATTAATCGAGGCATCAGTAGGTTAAATGTTTTTGAATATTTACCGTATTTCAAAGAAAAACAATAAACTAGCTCTATAAGTGGAAAAGTAGGGGCAAGAAAAACAATATGGTATCAACAATAACGTAATAATAATAATAACAACAACAACAACAAAAACTTCATTTGGATCCCACCCTATTTCCCCGTGGGGACTCAGGCTGGCTTCCAACATGGTAACAGGCAAACATTCAATGCTTATATAAACAATGCAGAGCTAGATATAGATCTATAATTATAGATACTAATTTCACATATGCATTTCCCCCTGAAACATTTGCAAATCCCCTGTGTGTGTGCATTTCCCTCCTGTAATATAGGTAGGTAAGAATATATTCATATCTATCCAGACATCTCTCTTTATATAGATATTTGCAGAGACTTGCAAACATATGAGGGGAAATTCATATATAAAATTAATGTATATAGATAGATACACATATAAAAGTACATAGAGATGGCAAAAGTGTGCAAGGGGTTAATGCCTATATATCTGTAGGAGAGTTTAACAAATATTTTAGGGGAAAATGCTTTCATAAGATTAATGAATATATATTTTTCTTCTTCCTGACTTGCAAGAGTGTTTCTCTTTTCAAAACATTCCCTTGATTAAGAGCGGGAGGCTTTGCAAAAGTAAACACACTGATAAGGGGAGAAGAGAGAAATAGATCACATATTGCAAGCAATAGCCTGCAGGCTCTGTTGCTGGCCTTGACCTTGACCCGATTATAAGCCGAGGGAGGCTTTTTCAGCTCATAAATAAGGGCTGAAAAACTCAGCTTATCTTCGAGTATATACGGTAAATGCGTTTACTGGGGACACTTTGCTACAGAAAAATGTGGTTCTACCTGAAATGTTGCTGAATATGCCTGTTCTGTTGGGCATATTTTTATAGATTGTCCTCACTGTAATTTCTACAACCATCTGGCACTTCTGGCTAGCCAACCAATCCTTTCCTATAGACCTCTGTTATATGTCAATGAACTATCCTATGACATTATGAGGGCCGGCTCTATACCTCATAAGCATGTGAGATGTGAGACCCTCTCTTGGTCAGATTTTGGCCCTGAAATGCTGCAAAATGGGATGCAGGTGACTTGGGAACATTTACCCATCCTCTGAGATAACTCAGTGACCCTCCTGCATGTGTATTAAGTATTGTGAGTGATGGGAGGGCTTTTTTCTGATGGGGTTCTCAGGATACAGTATACTCTGCTTGAGAGATTGCAATGCTGCTCACTATAGCAATGTTTTGTGATTAACTGCCTCAAACCTCAGCAACAAGTCAGATTTGCAAGTGAAATAAACAGAACTCAAAAGTAAATAATACTTTTCCCATCATCCTGACTTAAAAATGAAAGCATTGTATTCACTGTCTCCAAACTATATTTTGTGAAACACTGGGAATCTACTCCGTAGGATTGGAGACGGTCTGTAGAGGAAAACGAGGCACATGCCTTACTAACAATTAATGTTAACCGAAGAAAGGCAAATGCTCTGGGCTGCGTCTTCTCATTGGGTATTGCCAATAATGGCTATACAGCTACTAATTGCACACTTTGGTTCTTTCATCGTCAGGGTAGATTTTTCAAAAGTTCAGCAAAATGAGCTGAAATCTCTGAAGTTCAGCGAACTCCACTAATTTATTATTTATTTACAGCATTTATATTTTGCCCTTCTCACCCCGAAGGTAACTCAGGGTGGATCACAATGTACACATATACAGTAAACATTCAGTGCCATTTTGGATATACAAGACAGACAGATAGAGGTATTTTGGCATTTTCCAACTTCGGTGCCTGGAGGTTATGCTTGATTCCGGCCACAGGGGGTGCTGTTGCTCCATCACAGAATTTCCCTCCTTGTTCTTTGATCGCCGGCATTTTTATGGTGTCATAAAATACCTCCCTGCTTAAGCTCACAACTCAGCTGTTTTCGAACTGCTTAGGTGGACAGTGAGCTAGGCTAATGGTGGGGTACTCAGTCTGATTCAGGCTTTGAATTTGCCAATCTTCCAGTCGGCAGTGATCTATTGCTGCTGGCGATTAACCAACTATGCTACAGCCCAGCCTAAGTGTGTTTGTTTACCCCTTTTGTGGTTACACAAAGATGTGTGACATATGGCCCATAGATCCCATTCATCTCACATCTCCTTTTCACCAACCTCCAGAAACCATCAAATATTGATTATGTGGCAAGGACAAAAATGTACCGATATTGTCTACCTCTCCTTTAAGCTATAGACAACTAACACATTTTCAATGTAAAAAAATGAAATGTAGACTATAAGGATAAGGCAGCGTGGTGTAATGGTTTGAGTGTTGGACTACAGCTCTGGAGACCTGAGTTCAAATCCTCGCTCGGCCATGGAAACTCACTGTGTAACCTTGGGCAGGTCACACTCTCTCAGCCTCAGAGGAAGGCCAATGGCAAACTTCTTCTAAGCAAAGCTTGCAAAGAAAAACCTGTGATAGGATTGCTGTAGGAGCGCCACAAGTTGGAAACAATTTGAAGCCACTAAACACCAACAAGAATATTAGGGAGGTGTTTATTGGAAATTCCATAACCTATTAGAAATAACTGCACTGTAACCTTGTTGAAAAGGTAAACATGATATCACATCCATTTGGTAAATGTGAATCTCCATGAACATGTGGAGAACACCTTTTGAAAACCACTTGTCAATAAAAGCATGACCTCGTTAGAAGTCAACTCTTTCAACAAGTGATGTTCATAAGCATTCATGGGGGCCACTTCGCCAGAGAATGTCCAGCCAAAAAGAAGCCCGCCGCCCGCCTGGCGGTGGCGTCCTCCGCGGAGCCGGAGGCGGCCGAGGCAGCTGGAGCAAAGCCGGCGGGGGAAGCCAGCGACCGGGCGTAGAGAGGCTCGCCAACCCGGTCAAAAACCCCACTCAAGAGCCGCAAACCGGGGTCCTATTTCTCCTGGTGGTCACGCTGTGGTCAGTGAAAAAAGGACCCGTCATGATCCATGCCATGATAGACTCAGGGGCAACGAACAATTTCATCGATAGAGAGTATGCCGACTCTCTGGGATTACAATATCATGATTTCAAGAATGCCTGGGTGGTGCAGGCCATAGATGGCCGACCCCCAAAGACAGGTCCAGTAAGCCAATGGACTGAACCCACCAGAATGTGGATAAGGGAACACATGGAAGAAATTTCTTTCTTCGTTACCGAGGTTCCCCACTTCCCTGTGATTTTGGGTATTCCATGGCTGACACTCCACGACCCAAACATCTCCTGGTCCAACAGAGAACTGCAGTTCGCCTCAAGATATTGCCAAACCATTGTCTAGTAGCCAAGGTCTGCCATGCCACAGACGCAGAGCCCATCATCACCTTGCCCAAGAAATATTTGGACTTTTGGGATGTTTTCAATGAAAAGGAAGCCAAGAAACTACCCCCACATAGACCCTACGACTGTGCCATTGACCTGGTGGAGGGGGCCCCAATTCCGCGAGGACACTTCTACTCCCTGACTGAACCAGAGCAAGAAGCTCTCAGGGAGTTTATAGAGTCAAACCTCCGCAAGGGGTTCATCAGACCCTCTCAATCCCCAGCTGCTTCCCCAGTGATGTTTGTGAAAAAGAAGTCAGGGGACCTACGCTTGGTTGTGGACTATAGAGCATTGAACAATATCATGAAGCGGAACCGCTACCCCCTGCCTCTGATCTCGGACCTATTAGACCAGCTCCGAGGGGCCAAGGTTTACACCAAGCTGGATCTCCGGGGGGCTTACAATCTAGTTCGCATAAGAGAAGGGGACGAATGGAAAACCGCCTACCAAATTCGGATTATTTGAGTCCCTAGTCATGAATTACGGATTATCCGGAGCTCCCGCAACATTCCAGCATTTTGTCAACGATATCTTCCAGGATTATCTAGATCGGTTCTTGATCATATATTTGGACGATTTTTTGGTGTATTCTAGATCACAATCAGAACACGAGCAACACGTCAGAATGGTGCTACAACGATTGCGGGATCATGGACTATATGCCAAGTTAGAGAAATGCGCCTTTGATCTGCAAGAGGTAGACTTCCTGGGATACCGCGTCTCGCCACTAGGGCTCTCCATGGACCCGGCAAAGGTTTCAGCAGTATTGGAATGGCGGGCGCCAACCAACAAGAAGGAAGTACAGCGCTTCTTGGGGTTTGCAAACTACTACTGCAAATTCATCCCAGACTTCGCTCACTGGTCTGACCCAATCACCAGCTGCATCCGAGGGAAACAGCCTTTCCGCTGGACGGAGCAAGCAGAGAAAGGGTTCCACCAGCTAAAGCAGTTATTCACGACCCAGCCAATTCTACAGCACCCTGATCCTAAAACCCCTTTTGTTGTGCAGGCTGACACCTCTGATGTGGCAATTGGGGCTGTACTCATGCAACCAGTGGGAGAACATCTTCATCCTTGTGCCTATTACTCCCGTCAACTAACAGCCCCAGAGAGAAATTACACTATTTGGGAGAAAGAACTTTTGGCCATAAAGGCAGCTTTTGAAAATTGGAGACATTGGTTGGAAGGGGCCAAATTTCCCATTGAAGTTCATACTGATCATCGAAATTTAGAGCACCTAAGGACCGCACGAAAGCTAAATCAAAGGCAGCAGCGCTGGGCTTTGTTCTTTGAACGTTTTGACTTCCAGATCCATTATGTGACCCCGGCTCAGACCAAGCAAGCAGATGCTCTATCACGGAAACCAGAGTATGCTGCAGGACGCAGAGAGACCTCAGAATCTCGATTGCTGCAACCCGAAAACTTTGCCACGCTCACAGTGGGAAACACCAAATCCACTCCAATTGAACCAACTCCCTCTAACCCAGAATCCCTTTGCACTCAAGAAATTAGAGCCAGTCAACAGACAGATGCCTGGGCTCAAGAACAGATTCGCCAAGGACTACGTTTCCCATTCTCACTTAAGGATGGGCTACTATGCTACAGGAATCATGTTTACATTCCTCCAGGTCCTGGCAGAGAAAAAGCACTTCATCTGTGTCATGACAGCAAGCCAGCAGGACATTTTGGGCTATTTAAAACCATGCACTTGATCCTACGAGATTTCTGGTGGCCCAAGATCCGCAAGGATGTGGAGAAATATGTCAATACCTGTCCTGTATGTCAGCGTTCCAAGACACGAAGGGAGAAGCCGTCAGGGCTACTACATCCCCTTCCCACTCCTTCTCGCCCATGGGAGATAATTTCCGTGGATTTTATCACTGACCTGCCACCCTCCCTTGGATTTACCACGATACTAGTGGTGGTGGACCTTTTTACCAAGTTGGCCCATTTCATCCCCTGCGATGGTCTCCCCACGGCCAAAGAGACTGCAGATTTATTCCTCCAACATATTTTCCGACTACATGGATTGCCCAAGAGTTTAGTCACTGACCGTGGATCTCAATTCACCTCTCGTTTCTGGAAAGCACTACAAAAACTATTGGGCATAGACTCTCGTTTATCTTCAGCTCACCATCCCCAAACGGATGGGCAAACTGAGCGCACCAACGCCACTTTGGAACAATACCTTCGCTGTTATGTAAACTACCAACAGGACAATTGGGCTTCCCTATTACCTCTGTCAGAGTTTGCATACAACAATGGTGTCCAGGCTTCAACTAAAGAAACCCCGTTCTTTGCAAACTACGGTTTCCATCCACGTTTCTTTCCTTCTGTCATGGAAACCTCAGAAGTCCCTGCAGCGGAGGACTGGCTGCAGGAACTCACAGCAGTACAAGAACTTTTACACCAACAACTGGATCAAGCCAAGGAGGACTACAAACGCCACGCTGACGGCCATCGCCAGCCGGGCCCCGAGATCAAGGTAGGAGATCGGGTTCTGTTGTCCACTCGCTTTTTGCCCTCCCACCGTCCCTGCCGGAAGTTAGATGCCCGTTTCATTGGTCCCTACCCAGTGGCGGCGCAACTTAACCCCGTGACTTTCAAACTCCAACTTCCGCGCTCCATGCACATTCATCCAGTGTTCCACCGTTCCCTGCTCCTTCCGGCGGATGGTGTACGCCCCGACGCGAGTCAGCCGCCCCCCGCCCCTGTTCTAGTGGACGGAGAGGAGGAGTTCGAGGTTCAGGACATTTTGGATTCTCGCTTCCATCGCCGCCGCCTTCAGTATCTCATTGACTGGGTGGGTTTTGGCCCCAAAGAACGCTCCTGGGAAGATGCTTCCACAGTCCATGCCCCTGACTTAGTCCGCCGCTTCCATCAGGCCTACCCTACCAAGCCGCGGCCCCGCGACTCAAGGAGAGGGGCCCTGTTTGAGGGGGGCCTTGAGGGCGGGGATAGTGTGATGACTCATGGGCCTTGTAGTCCTGTTCCTAGTACTATTGTGGCAGACGAAGAGGAAAACATGGGGTTTTCGCCGGTTCAGCAAGAGCCGGAGTCTCTTCACCTGCAGGATGTTGATGTTTGCCCTCAAGAATTCAGCCAAACAGGCCTTGGGCAGAACTCCCCCCCGTTTCCCAGGAGGGAAAATTATTCTAAAGACAGGGGAGTCAGGGAGGCTAATCGGAGAAGCCTGAGAATCGCTGCCAAACAAATGGCTGATTAGGTCTGCTTCCCTTGGGAAATTCTAAGGAGTCATGCATCTGGACAGAGTTGGGTTTCGCTTCTCGTTCTCTAGGGAAAGAGTTCTGTTGGCGGGAAAACGAGACCCAATATAGGTGTTTGGCGCGAGGGATTCTTTGCGGAGTCAATTGATCAGCTTGAGGAGAGACATCGTGTGTGGACTTCGTAATCCCAGTTCCTTGCTTCCCGGATCAAGCTTCAAGCCTTGCCCTGTCTCACGGTTTTACCACGGACTCTGTTCATGCTTCATGTTCGTCTTGCCTCCAGTCACGGATCTAGTCAAGAATCAAGTTTATTTCCAGCCTTGTTGTCAAGCTTCATTGGACTCTAAGACTCTGTTATTTCCCCACACTATTGCTTGGCAAAGTGTGTGTTTCGGTCAAGTGGATTAAAACTTTGAACTCTAATATCTTATATTGGACAATACATTTCTGGACTATATTTGACCTCATCTGAAAGGTCTGCTTCTGAACTATATTCTTCACTTGTTTTTATTGATTTTATATATTTCTTTAATAAAGATATTAGATAGAGACTGGCCTCTGTGTAAGGTTATTGGTGCTCTGCAGCCAGGGTCCTGACATTCTCTGTGTATTGAACACAGGATATCATTCTTAATCAACTGTCCATAGTCTTTAAGTATAGCTGACTCACTGAAGTCCGTAAGTCTGCTTTCATTGAAGACAATGTTCAATTTTCAATGCCAAATGCATGCATCCACCTCCAATGAGGTCTACAGCATACTGAATACAAAATGGAGTCCTGAGTCTGACCATGCTCAGTACAATCATGTGTCTATAGTCCCTCCCATACCAAAGAGCTCAGTCAAACTGGCAAATGAACATACACATAGAATACAGTTTAGCAAATACAGTAGAGTCTCACTTATCCAAGCTAAATGGGCCGGCAGAAGCTTGGATAAGTGAATGTCTTGGATAATAAGGAGGGATTAAGGAAAAGCCCATTAAACATCAAATTAGGTTATGATTTTACAAATTAAGCACCAAAACATCATGTTAGACAACAAATTTGACAGAAAAATTAGTTCAATACGCAGTAATGTTATGTTGTAATTACTGTATTTACGAATTTAGCACCAAAATATCACAATATATTGAAAACATTGACTACAAAAATGGCTTGGATAATCCAGAAACTTGGAAAAGCGAGGCTTGGATAAGTGAGACTCTACTGTATATACATTAACAAATAAATAGTGAAAGGCTTGGGAAGTTGCGATCTCCAACAGTATTTGCAGTCAGTCCAGAAAAATAAACGCTTGCCAAAGCCATTGGTTCTTCCAAACAGTATTTCCCAGAAAAGAAATCTTCTATCATCTTACATCCAGCTTTTTGCACCCTAAATAAAAGCAGTTGAGCCTGATTATTCCACTTCTTTATTTTCCTTCTGCATCCAGTTGGCAATGTTTTTTTATGTAGTTTCTTCCTATGGGAATGTGGGACGGACGCAGCAAGAGGCAGGAAGCTTAATGGAGTGTCCTCACATCCGGTAATATTTCCCTTAGAAAAGCTGATTCATACGGTTTTTGTTCGGGTTTTCCAAGCTTTTCCTTTAGAATTAGAAAGGGAAATTTACTCCTGATTGATATTTGTTGGTTATCTTGAGCAATATACACCAAAATGTAGTGTGGCTCCCTGGAGGGATTTGGATTAGGACTGGGATGCCTTTTGCCTTCCATGACCACAACTTAGGGAATCCCGAGTTTGATATGTCAATAAACCTCTGTGGCAGGTCCTCCCGTGTTTCTTCCAGTGGAAGTTGACCATAGAATTGAATTGGATGACATTCAAATGCTTAAAGAGAATTTTTTCCTCCTCGGTTACATGTAGGATGACAGCAGAGGTGTCCATAAATACAGCAATCTACAGATAATTACCGTATATACTCGAGTATAAGTCGACCCAAATATAAGCCAAGGCACCTAATTTTACCACAAAAAATATTGACTCCAGTATAAGCCGAGAGTGGGAAATTTCAGAAATAAAAATAGATACCAATAAAATTACATTAATTGAGGCATCAGTAGGTTAAATGTTTTTAAATATTTACATAAAGCTTAAATTTGAGATAAGACTGTCCAACTCTGATCAAATCATTATTCTCATCTTCTTCAATGTAAAGGTGCTTATGTATCCTTTTAATAAAAATAGAGTAAAATAATAAATGTAATAATAATAAATAATACAGGAAAATAATAAATGTAATAATAAATAGAGTAAAATACATGGAATAGTGACAATAATAGAGTAAAATAATAAATGTAATGATAATCATAGAGTAGAAAAATAAATGTAAGAATACCAATAATAATAGAGAAAAATAATAAATGTACCATATATTCTCGAATATAAGCTGACGCAAATACAAGCCAACCAGGACCCTCATCCGAGTATAAGCCGAGGGGGGCCTTTTCAGTCTTAAAAAAAGGGCTGAAAAACTAGGCTTATACTCGAGTATATACAGTAAATCCTCGATTACATACCGGGCAAATGTAGAAGAGTGACTATAAATCAGTTAGCCCTTATTAAAAGCACATTTTTCTGATGTAATATATTACACTATGGAACAAAATTTGAAAAATGTTCTGTTCCTGGTTTGAAAGTGTTATTTCCTCTTTGACCGTGCGGACCTTACTTTGAAAATAGTTGTCATACTCCAGAAACTTCATTTTTGTAACTGCCACAAACTACCACAAACTATGTTGAATTAATGTGTTGTCAAAGGCTTTCATGGCCGAAATCACAGAATTGTTGTGAGTTTTTTGGGCTGTATGGCCATGTTTCAGAAGCATTCTCTCCTGACATTTCACCCGCATCTGTGGCAGGCATCCTCAGAGGTTGTGAGATGTACTGGGAAAAAAAACTAAGCAAGGGAGGTTTTATAGATCTGTGGAAGGTTCAGGGTGGGACCTGTTTGAGGCCAGACATGAAGCTGGCAAGGCCATTAATGCTAATCAAATTGATTAATTACAACATTCACACTGACCTCCAACAGACAAGAGTTCTTTCTCCCACCCTGAACCTTCCACATATATATAAACATTCCTGTCAGGAGAGAATGTCAGGAGAGAATGCTTCTGGAACATGGCCATACAACCTGAAAAACTCACAACAACCCTATGTTGAATTAGCCGAGATACTATAAGATAGCTATTGAAAAACTATAGCAAAATGTGCTGCAGGATGTCCTACAAAAACAAAGTTTTTTTGCATCTCAATAAATGTCAGGAGAGAATGCTTCTGGAACATGGCCATACAGCCTGAAAAACTCACAACAACCCTATGTTGAATTAGCCGAGACACTATAAGATAGCTATTGAAAAACTATAGCAAAATGTGCTGCAGGATGTCCTACAAAAACAAAGTTTTTTGCATCTCAATAAATGTCAGGAGAGAATGCTTCTGGAACATGGCCATACAGCCTGAAAAACTCACAACAACCCTATGTTGAATTAGCCGAGACACTATAAGATATCTATTGAAAAACTATAGCAAAATGTGCTGCAGGATGTCCTACAAAAACAAAGTTTTTTGCATCTCAATAAACTTTTCCCCATGTTTTTATGATAGAACCAATTAGGAAATGACATTTATAAACCAGGAACAAAAAATGGTGTTGCCTGGTGTTATCACCCATTCCTTATAGAAAGATACGATAATGCTTTGAATCAAGGAGTTCCTGAATTCTACAGCTAACCTTTCCGGAAAGGAAGATTCATTGCATTTGAGAGAAAAAGCTTGCCTTCTCCCTTGAGTCTAGATCGTGCTGGAATTGATGAGCAAACTCCCTGACCTGGCATGAAAGCTGCTTCCTATGCAGAAAACATTCTTTACAACCCGCTTGAGAAAAGGGGAAATAGTCTGCTGTTGTTTGTGTTATCTTTTCATTTCCTGACATGGATCCATCGTAACGCTGGCCTTGTTTTTTCTTTCCTAGGGAGCAGAGACTAGGAAGCGTTCCCCGACTCTCAGCAGCCAGTTCAAGCGCTCTTTGGAGCTGCTGATGAGAACCCTCAGCGTCTGCCAGCCGTTCTTCGTCCGTTGCATCAAACCCAACGAGTACAAGAAGCCCATGGTAAGCTCCGTGTTGATTCCGCTTCTACTTCTGAGTCAAGTTACTTGCAGAGAAGCCCTAGATCTTGCATTGCAACCTTGGAATTGTGCCTGTCCTTTTCCTTGCTAGTTCCTCCTGACCGTAGCTTTAGTTTACAAAAGCCAGCGTGGAAGCAGCAGTATTTATTTATTGTGTCAGAAGCAAATTGAGGGTACAGTTACAATGTATTTCTTCAAAACACAAACAAATTTAAAAACTTGACATTATACTACCCTGTTTCCCCGAAAATAAGAGAGTGTCTTATATTAATTTTTGCTCCCAAAGATGCGCTAGGTCTTATTTTCAGGGGATGTCTTATTTTTCCACAAAGAAGAATTCACGTTTATGGTTGGATTTTTTTAAAAAATGAAAATTTATTATCTACTGTACAGTAGTTGTCATCACAAACCAGCATAACCTTTCAAGAATTTCTATATTATATTTTATTGCTATACTGTTTTTAAATTACTGTTTTAAATTTCTGTTTGTATGTACATTTATGTTGTTGTTGTTTGGCTTGTCCCTGTGTAAGCTGCCCTGAGTCCCTTCTGGGAGATGGAGGTGGGATACAAGAATAAAGTTATTATAATATTATTATTATTTCTTGTTACTACCTTTATTTCCATGTACAACAATCTATGGTATGTACATTTACCAATCCTGCATGCTTCCAAACAAAAACTTTGCTAGGTCTTACTTTCGGGGGAGGCCTTATATTTAGCAATTCAGCAAAACCTCTACTAGGTCTTGTTTTCTGGGGATGTCTTATTTTCAGGGAAACAGGGTAGATTTTCTTGGATCTGAAATTGGCCACTTGGAGTGACTCTGGCGTTGCTGTGAGAAGGTCCTCCGTTGTGCATGTGACAGGGCTCAGGCTGCATTGTAGTCAGTGGTCTGTGGTTTGTTCTTCTCCACACTTGCATGTTGTGGGCTCCACTTTGTAGCCCCATTTCTTAAGGTTAGCTCTCCATCTCGTGGTACCAGAGCACCTTCCAGGTTGCCCAGTCTTCTGTGTGCCCAGGAGGGAGGTAGTCATCCGGTCTCTGTCATGGATTGAGGTTCCGGGTTCTAGCCTGCCACCTTTGGACTCTAGCTTGCTGGGGTGTTTTTGCAAGTAGCTCTGTAGATCTTAGAAGGCTATTTCTTGATTTAAGACATTGGCATGCTGGATAATATCCAAACGGGATACGCCGGAGATGTGAATGCCTTGGTCCTTTCATTATTGGCTGCAACTTCCTGACAGAAGTCAGGTGGTGCAAGACCGGCTAAACAGTATAATTTCTCCAGCAGTGTAGGGCGTAGACATCCTGTGATAATGTGGAATGTCTCAATAATAATAATAATAATAATAATAATAATAATAATAATAATAATAATAACTACACTACAAACTAGAGCTGACAGCTGGCACAACAAAACACTGCATGGAAAGTTCCTTGACAAAATTGAAGGAAAAGCTGATAAGGAGAAGACCTGGCTCTGGCTCACGAATGGGACCCTGAAGAAGGAGACAGAAGGCCTGATCCTTGCAGCCCAGGAGCAAGACATCAGGACAAAGGCAATTCAGGCCAAGATTGAAAAATCAGCTGATGACCCAAAATGCAGACTGTGCAAGGAAACCCATGAAACCATTGATCATATCCTCAGCTGCTGTAAGAAAATCGCACAGACAGACTACAAACAGAGGCACAACTATGTGGCCCAAATGATTCATTGGAACTTATGCCTCAAGTACCACCTCCCAGCAGTAAAGAACTGGTGGGATCACAAACCTGCAAAAGTATTGGAAAATGAGCATGCAAAGATACTGTGGGACTTCCGAATCCAGGCTGACAAAGTTCTGGAATACAACACACCAGACATCACAGTTGTGGAAAGGAAAAGGGTTTGGATCATTGATGTTGCCATCCCAGGTGACAGTCGCATTGATGAAAAACAACAGGAAAAACTCAGTCGCTATCAGGACCTCAAGATTGAACTTCAAAGACTCTGGCAGAAACCAGTGCAGGTGGTCCCGGTGGTGATCGGCACATTGGGTGCCGTGCCAAAAGATCTCAGCCGGCATTTGGAAACAATAGACATTGACAGAATCACTGCAAAAAGCCACCCTACTGGGATCTGCGCGCATCATCCGAAAATACATCACACAGTCCTAGACACTTGGGAAGTGTTCGACTTGTGATTTTGTGATACGAAATCCAGCATGTCTATCTTGTTTGCTGTGTCATAATAATAATAATAATAATAATAATAATAATAATAATAATAATAATAATAATAATAATATAATAACAACAACTTTATTTTTATATCCCTCCTCCATCTCTCTGCAGGGATTCGTGGCAGCTAACATTGGGCAAAGCCCAAATATCCACAATAAGCAAAATAAAGTAAAGTTGTGTTGTTGAAGGCTTTCATGGCCGGGATCACAGGGTTGTTGTATGTCTTTCGGGCTGTGTGGCCATGTTCCAGAAGTATTCTCTCCTGACATTTCACCCACATCTATGGCAGGCATCTATGGCAATCAGCTTTCATATGATATTATTTCTAGCACTCAGAGAAAGCAGCAGTGATTTGAGTTCTGAACTGGGGAGATCAGAGTTTGAATCCCCATTGAGTCATGAAAACTTCCCTTAATTGCCTTGGGCAAGTTATACTCTCTCTGCTTAAGGGAAAGCAGTGCAGACCTCCTCCATACACTTTAACTGACATGTTTTGGAAGGGACAGTTTCAATTAATTCTCTGTCCTCCCACTTTCTCAGCTGATTGAAAAACGTACCATTCTCTCTCCTCCTCTCACTTTCCCCCTTTTTTCTCAGCTTTCTTTAATTGAGTTTCAATGAAAGGTTGGAGAAAATGATGTAAAGAAAGTCTTGCAAGGGCACCTTCGAAGGATAAAAAATAAATGTTGTGTTTGTGTACAAAATTCTGTATACAAACACATCACCCAGACTGCTGAACTTCAGTTCAGGGAATAATAGGAAATTTTGTTCAGCAAACTGAAGAGCCATATGTTCTTCATCCCCATATTAAACCTCTAAAGTACAGAGCAAACAAAGTCAGCAAGCAGGTATTAAAATAGGAAATAGTTTCAGGACCCTCTTCCTTGGATCTGCCATAGTATAAAATATGTGGTCTAGAACTCCTGTATAACTTGTTTTATATCTCCTCTGCTTAAAATGTATTACTATAACCTGTTTCAGCATATTGTATATTTTTTTATATTAAGTTAGGTAATGGGATTTAGAATAGGCATATTATAGTTAGTGGGAAACGGCACCAATTTGTGCCTAAAACCTGGAAGATAAGGGAAGGAAGTCTAGAAGGATATGAAGGTGAGAGTCAAGTTTGTTTTTCATGTGAGTTTAAGTGCAAGTGATGCAATGTTTAGATGTATTAGGCCATTACCAAAAGCCATTGCCAAGAGGGACAGAGAGTTTCACCTATGCTGACGATCGTGCCATCACCACTCAAGCAGGGAGCTTTGAAATGGTTGAACAGAAGCTCTCCGAAGCTTTAGGTGCTCTTACTGCCTATGACAGGGAAAACCATCTGATTCCTAATCCATCTAAAATGCAAACGTGTGCTTTTCATCTTCATTGTCTACAAGTCTGTTTGTCTTGATTATTACTGCTTACAGTAAAACTTTGTACTCCAACTTTCTCTCCACTCCAAATTCCAGTAATCTGGTCCAGTCTAGGTACTGGGATCAGGTCCAGTCTGTGCTCAGGGCCAGTCTAGGCAGAACAAAGAGACATCAGAGACGATGGTAAAACTATATACAAAGTTTTACTGTAAGCAGTAATAATCAAGACAAACAGACTTGTAGACAATGGACACAGGACTTGACTCTCAGCAGACAGTACTCGACTCAGAACTAAACTGATGCAATCAGCAATGCACACACACTTGTGTCTGGACACTCCCCAGTTCCAGCCATACATCAAGGTCATCACAGCTTCTTAGTAATTACCTCTTTCCAGACTATAGTACACTCTGGATGATGCAATCAGTATGCAATACAGGCAAGACACAAATTTCATTTAAACACTATCTATACACAAATCCCACATTAACAAAAACCTGGAACCTCAATCCATGGCTTATACTGGATGAGAAAAGCCTCCCTGGGCACACAGAAGCCTGGGTGACTTGGCACTGAACTTACTGTGCTCTGGGACCATGAGATGTAGAGCCAACCTTAAGAAATGAAGCTACAAAGTGGAGTCCACAACATGTGAGTGTGGTGAAGAGCAAACCACAGACCACTTACTACAATGCAGTCTGAGTCCTGCCACATGCACAATGGAGGACCTTCTTACAGCAACACCTGAGGAAATGCAAGTGGCCAGCTTCTGGACAAAGGAAATCTATTATAATGTCAATTTTTAAACTTTGTGTTTTTAAAATATACCATATATACTTGAGTATAAGCCAACCCGAATATAAGCTGAGGCACCTAATTTTACCACAAAAAACTGGGATAACTTATTGACTCAAGTATAAGCCGAGGGTGGTAAATTTCAGAAATAAGAATAGATACCAATAAAATTACACTACTTGAGGCATCAGAAGGTGAAATGTTTTTGAATATTTACATAAAACTGCAATTTAAGATAAGGCTTTCCAACTTTGATTAAATCATCATTCTCATCTTCTTCAATGTAAATGTGCTTATGCATCCTTTTAATAATGATAGAGTAAAATAATAAATGTAATAAGACTAACGAATACAGTCAAATAATAAATGCAATAATAAATAGAGTAAAATAATAAAAATAATAACAATAATAATAATATCAGAGTGAAATAATAAATGTATTAATAGTAATAAAAATAGAGTAAAATAATAAATGTAATAATACCAATAATAATAAATGTACCATATATACTCGAGTATAAGCCAACATGAAGATAAGCTAACCAGGACCCTCACCCAAATATAAGAAGCGGGGGGGGGGGGGGCTTTTTCAGTCCTAAAACAGGGCTGAAAAACTAGGCTTATACTCGAGTATATACAGTACATTAAAACTGTATTTATCTCAATTCGCTTCTGACACAGTAAATAAATACCGAAAGACTGTGAAAAGTGGACTAATGAAACTGCAATATGCAAAATATTTGAATGCTATGCCTATATAGAGTACCGTATATACTTGAGTATAAGCTGGCCTGAATATAAGCCGAGGCACCTAACTTTACCACAAAAATTTGGGATAACTTATTGACTCGAGTATAAGCCAAGGGTGGGAAATGCAGCAGTTACGGGTAAATTTCAAAATAAAAATAGATACCAATAAAATTTCATTAATCGAGGCATCAGTAGGTTAAATGTTTTTGAAGATTTACCGTATTTTAAAGAAAAACAATAAACTAGCTCTATAAGTGGAAAGGTAGGGGCAACAAAAACAATATAGAATCAACAATAACCTAATAATAATAATAATAATAATAATAATAATAATAATAATAATAATAATACATCACACAGTCCTAGACACTTGGGAAGAGTTCGACTTGTGATTTTGTGATATGAAATCCAGCATATCTATCTTGTTTGCTGTGTCATAATAATAATAATAAAAACTTCCTTTGGATCCTACCCTATCTCCCCATGGGGACTCAGGCCAGCTTTCGACATAGTAACAGGCAAACATTCAATGCTTATATAAACAATGTTATGATTGAGCCTCATGGCTCTGTTACTGACAGACGTGGGCGTAAGACTCCTCGAGAGTCAGATACTCTCGAGGAGCGAGAGAGAAAAAGACTGCGAGACATATTTGCAGCACCATCTGACGAAGAGTCTTTCGAAGGGTTTACGGAGAGAATGGAGGAAGGGCTGGTTAGCTCAGAGGAGGATGAGATGGATTGGACTCGGGTAAGGGAGGAATTGGGTGCCACTGGCCATGATGGGACAGAAGATGAATGGGGACCTTCAGGATTAGACCCATGGCTTAGCTGGAGGGATGGGACGGGATCCACAGCTGGAGATGCTGTTGGGCGTAGTCAGAGGTGTTCCAGCTCTGACGAGGAAAGTGATGAGGAAACGCCCGGGTTAAGGAGGACAGCTGACAGTGATGAGGATTTGTAACTGGCATAAAATGGGGCTTGGGAGCAATTGCAAATTGCGTCGGGCAAGGTAATCTGGGCAAACGCTTGGGATTCGTGTGTGTGTGTGGGACGCTTCCCTGAAGACTTGTGTGCTTTCCTGTGCTGAGACGTAAGTTGATTGGAATCCAGGGTCAGACGGCGGGAGGGATTGTGTGGGCATTTGTTTGTGCAAACCTGTGCTTACTCTTATTAGCTTGACCTTCCGTCGTCTTCTTGACGGACGCCATCTCCTGCTTTGAGAACTCGGACTGAACTGACCACGGCTTGTCTTCCCCCCCTTCTTGGACTTGGAAAAACTACAAACGTCTGCTTCTGGCTTTGAACTACGGAACGGAACTGGTCTACTCTACTGCTAAAATCCCTGGCTGATTTGTTCGTGTTGGAATCCTGTCTGCTGTGTGTGTGGGAGCGACGCAAGTTACTCTAAAAACAGTGTTGGCAGCAGAGAGGAATCTGCTGCCAATTAGTTGCATTTTTTGTATCTTTTGTTCCTTGGCTTTCGTTTTGTTTATACCCAGGCTGAAGAAAGCAGTTTGTTTTTACCCGGATTAAACTCCGGTTTAATCCGGTTTATCTTTTGAACATTTACTTTTGCCCCTTTTTGCTCCTAAAGGCGAAAATTGCCTGGCCCTTGTGTTTTACGGGCATTTTTGAGTTCTGTAATCTAATAAACTCTGTTACTTTGAATCTTGTGGCGTTCTGTCCTTGACAGATTGCCCGACGCCCATAAAAGGTTTATTGCAGCAATAAACCCGTCAGGAAGACGATGGATGAGTTAAGGGTCAAATTAGACCAATTGCAAACGGCTTTTACCGTTAGCCAAACAGCTCATGCCGTGAAAGGACATGTTTTGACTCCTGAACGCTTTGACGGAACCAGGTGCAAGTTGCCAACCTTTTTGGCACAAGTGGAGCTTTATTTTTCTCAGCTCAGTGCTCATGCTTTTCCTACAGACACTAGCAAGGTGGCCTTTATTTTGAGTTTGTTGACCGGTCCCGCAGGACAATGGGCCACTAATTTAATTTTGGGAAATGACCCAGTCAAGGACAATTTGAATGATTTCAAAAAGTTATTAACTGATACTTTTGGGGATCCTCTCCGCACGGAGAACGCTGGGTGGGCTCTGTATCGGTTGAAACAGGGAAAGGGGACTGTTTTGGATTACTTAAATAAGTTTAACCTGTATCGCCACCAGCTGGATTGGGGGGAAAATGCATTCATGCTTTTATTTACTGCCGGGTTAAGTGATATGCTCCAGGATGAATTAGCACGCTTGGAGCCGGCTGAAAACTGGGACGCCTTAGTAGCTAAGGTGCTGCGTTTAGACGCAAGGTTCGAGGCTCGTAAACATTCAAAAGCAATGTGTGCGCCACCCATGCATGTAACCAGGGCACCTGTGGTGATGGGGGAAGAGCCCATGGAGCTTGGGGTCTTTAAAAAGCTGTCTACAGAGGAAAAGAGCCGTAGGAGGCAGCTGGGCTTGTGTTTGTACTGTGGGAATGCTGGGCATTTTGCCAAAAATTGTAATGTGAAACCTTCCCAGCTTTCGGGAAAAGGCCAGCCCTAGTGCGACGTGAGTCCAACGCACTAGGGCTCCTCAAGCAGTCAACTGAGGGGAGGAAGCATGTTTTCGTACCCATTACATTATCTGTTAGGGGAAGGGAACTTGTTTCTACTTTGGCACTGCTGGACTCAGGGGCCACGGTCTCTTATGTAGATATTGAGTTTGCTAAGAAGCATGGCATTCCTAGAGTGCGCAAGGCATGCGACGTGTGGGTGGAAGGAGCAGATGGGAGACTGCTGGAGACTGGGGTGGTTAATCAGGAAACCTCAGCAGTAACGTGGGAGGTGCAGGGAGTAACGGGAACGTTTGTGTGGGATATTACGAGCTTGCCTAGATATGATGTGATCCTGGGGATGGATTGGCTAGCTGTAGTAAACCCACAAGTAGATTGGGCAACACGTAAAGTGATCTTAAAGAGGCAGGATTGTTGCACTTTAAATGTTACTCATTCTGATATGGAGGGAGTGCCTGCTGAGTATGGGGAGTTCTCTGATGTATTTTGTAAAAGAGAAGCGGACAAATTACCACCGCACAGGCCATATGATTGCGCCATCAAGTTGGCAGAAGGTGCGAAACTGCCAGCAGGGAGGCTGTATGCCTTGACTGTACCGGAAAGGCAAGCTTTGCGGGAGTTTCTAGATGAAAATTTAGCCAAGGGGTTTATTCGCCCATCTAGTTCTCCAACTGCGGCACCAGTATTCTTTGTAGCCAAAAAGACTGGGGAACTTAGGCTGGTCTGCGACTATCGGATCCTAAACAAATACACCATTCGGGATAGGTACCCGCTCCCTTTAATCTCGGAACTGTTATCAAGGGTGCAAGGGGCTAAGGTCTTTACCAAGCTTGACCTGCGGGGGGCCTATAACTTAATCCGTATACGGGAAGGGGATGAATGGAAGACGGCATTTAACACGTGTTTCGGATGCCACGAGTTCCGAGTCATGCCTTTTGGGCTTTGTAATGCTCCTGCGGTCTTCCAGAGGTTCATGAACGATGTGTTCAGGGACCTAATTGACCAATTTTTAGTGATTTATTTGGATGATATCTTGATTTTTTCTAAGGACGAGAAAGAACATCGTCAACATGTCAAGCAGGTTCTGCACCGACTGCGGGCTAATGGGCTTTTCGCCAAGGCTTCCAAGTGCGTCTTTCATGTGCCTGAAGTGGAGTTCCTAGGTCATGTAGTGTCAGGTAGGGAACTTAAAATGGACCCACATAAGGTTGACGCCGTCAACTCATGGCAGGAGCTGAAGACTAAGAAGGATGTACAAAGGTTCTTAGGTTTCGCTAATTACTACCGGGAGTTTATTCCGAATTTTGCAAAGCTCACGGTACCTTTGACGCAGCTTCTGCGCAAGAAACAGCCATTTGTGTGGGGGCGGGAAGCTCACGAGGCGTTTCTACAACTTAAGTCTAGTTTTCAATCGGACAACATACTAACCCATCCTGATGTTGACAAACCGTTCGTGGTAGAAGCGGACGCTTCTAGCTACGCGTTGGGGGCTGTATTGTCTCAGAAGGATTCCTCAGGGACCTTGCGTCCCTGTGGATTTTACTCGCGGCAACTAACACCCTTCGAGCAGAACTATACCATATGGGAGAAGGAGTTGTTGGCGATTAAGGTGGCGTTTGAGGTGTGGCGGCACTGGCTTGAAGGGGCACGGCACCAGATCGTGGTCAGGTCTGATCATAAGAACTTAGAGCACTTGCAAACAGCAAAGAAGTTAAACCAGCGTCAAATCCGCTGGGCTTTGTTTTTCTCCAGGTTTAACTTCAAGGTGCAGTTCGTGGAGGGGAAGGCAAACTTGCGGGCCGATGCTTTATCCCGCAAGCCAGAATTTAAGACCAATGAGCAGGTAGTATGTCAGACCATCTTGCCTACTGCCTCGCTGTGTGTTGTAGATAATGAGCTCGGGTTACATGACCAGATCCTTGAGGCTCAGAAAGATGATGTGTGGACACAGGAGCAACTGATGCTGCTCTCAGCAGGTAACCGTACCATACTGCCGCATCTCCAAGATCAAGACGGGGTATTGGTGCGTAGGGGGCAGGTTTACGTACCAGTGGGGGCCCTCAGGTTGGAGGTGATTAGAGCCCACCATGACGAACCCATGGCTGGGCACTTTGGCAGGTTCAAGACCGTACAGCTTATCACCAGGAGTTACTGGTGGCCAAAGATGCGGCAAGACATTCTGCGCTTTTGTGACAGCTGCGCCGTTTGCCAGCAGAGTAAGACGCCTGTTGGGCGCCCTAGAGGGTTGTTGTCGTCTCTACCTGTTCCGGAGAGGCCATGGCAAATCATTTCCATGGATTTTATTTCAGATTTGCCTAAGTCTGGGGGTTATACTTGTATTTGGGTGGTGGTGGATTTATTTAGTAAACTGGCTCATTTTATTCCTTGTTCAACCATTCCGGCGGCCCCTACGTTGGCCTTACTATTTACTAAGCACATCTATCGTTTGCACGGAGCACCCGAGGTGATTATTTCAGATAGGGCTCCGCAATTTGTGTCACGCTTTTGGAAACACTTCCATGAGTGCTTGGGGACTAAGTTGAACGTTTCTTCAGCTTTTCATCCGCAAACGGATGGACAGTCGGAACGGGTTAATGGGCTCTTAGAGCAGTATCTGCGTTGTTTTTGTTTAGATCAACCCACGGCTTGGGTGAAGTGGCTACCGGTGGCGGAGTTTGCTTACAACAATGCGGTGCACACGTCTAGTCAGCATACGCCGTTTGAGCTAACTTATGGTTTTCACCCACGGGGAGGTGTGGCGCCGTCGACCAATGTGGTCTCTTCGGACCCTGTGTACCGCTCTTCGGAAATGGCTGCATTGCATGATGTTGCCCGTCGCTTACTGCTGGAAGCTAAGGCAACGCAGAAGACTCAGGCTGACCGCCACAGGCAGGCAGGGGAGGAGTTGGAAGAAGGGGATTTGGTGTGGTTATCTTCCAAACATATTAAACAGGCTGGGGGAAAGTTTGCGCCTCGGTATTTGGGTCCCTTTCCTATCGTTAAAAAGATTTCTTCTGTTGCGTTTCGTTTGCGTTTACCGTCTAGTTTAAAGGTCCATCCAGTCTTTCATCGTTCGCTGTTGAAACTTGATACTTCTAGTCGTCGTGGTGCTATAGCGGAGGGTATCACTGCCACTTCTCCGCCATCGGGGGAGGAGGCCTTTGTGAGAGGGGATAGTGTTATGATTGAGCCTCATGGCTCTGTTACTGACAGACGTGGGCGTAAGACTCCTCGAGAGTCAGATACTCTCGAGGAGCGAGAGAGAAAAAGACTGCGAGACATATTTGCAGCACCATCTGACGAAGAGTCTTTCGAAGGGTTTACGGAGAGAATGGAGGAAGGGCTGGTTAGCTCAGAGGAGGATGAGATGGATTGGACTCGGGTAAGGGAGGAATTGGGTGCCACTGGCCATGATGGGACAGAAGATGAATGGGGACCTTCAGGATTAGACCCATGGCTTAGCTGGAGGGATGGGACGGGATCCACAGCTGGAGATGCTGTTGGGCGTAGTCAGAGGTGTTCCAGCTCTGACGAGGAAAGTGATGAGGAAACGCCCGGGTTAAGGAGGACAGCTGACAGTGATGAGGATTTGTAACTGGCATAAAATGGGGCTTGGGAGCAATTGCAAATTGCGTCGGGCAAGGTAATCTGGGCAAACGCTTGGGATTCGTGTGTGTGTGTGGGACGCTTCCCTGAAGACTTGTGTGCTTTCCTGTGCTGAGACGTAAGTTGATTGGAATCCAGGGTCAGACGGCGGGAGGGATTGTGTGGGCATTTGTTTGTGCAAACCTGTGCTTACTCTTATTAGCTTGACCTTCCGTCGTCTTCTTGACGGACGCCATCTCCTGCTTTGAGAACTCGGACTGAACTGACCACGGCTTGTCTTCCCCCCCTTCTTGGACTTGGAAAAACTACAAACGTCTGCTTCTGGCTTTGAACTACGGAACGGAACTGGTCTACTCTACTGCTAAAATCCCTGGCTGATTTGTTCGTGTTGGAATCCTGTCTGCTGTGTGTGTGGGAGCGACGCAAGTTACTCTAAAAACAGTGTTGGCAGCAGAGAGGAATCTGCTGCCAATTAGTTGCATTTTTTGTATCTTTTGTTCCTTGGCTTTCGTTTTGTTTATACCCAGGCTGAAGAAAGCAGTTTGTTTTTACCCGGATTAAACTCCGGTTTAATCCGGTTTATCTTTTGAACATTTACTTTTGCCCCTTTTTGCTCCTAAAGGCGAAAATTGCCTGGCCCTTGTGTTTTACGGGCATTTTTGAGTTCTGTAATCTAATAAACTCTGTTACTTTGAATCTTGTGGCGTTCTGTCCTTGACAAACAATGCAGAGCTAGATATACATCTATAAATATAGATACTAATTTCACATACGCATTTCCCCCTGAAACATTTGTAAATCCCCTGTGTGTGTGTGTGTGTGCATTTCCCCTACAATATGTGTAAGCCGTGTGTGTGTGTGTGTGTGTGTGTGTGTGTGTGTGTATTCATATCTATCTAGACATGTCTATATATATATTTGTGTGTTCATTTCCCCCCTGTAATATTTGCAAGCCCTATATATAGGTAGGTAAGAATATATTCATATCTATCCAGACATCTCTCTTTATATAGATATTTGCAGAGACCTGCAAACATATAAGGGTAAATTCATATATAAAAATAATGTATATATATGGCTACAGATACACAGGTACATGGATCTATATGTATAAAGGATTTGCAAAGACCTGCAAACATATGAGGTGAAATTCATATATAAAATTAATGCATATAGATACACATATAAAGGTACATAGTGATGGCAAAAGCTTGCAAGGGGTTAATGCCTATATATCTGTAAGAGAGTTTAACAAATATTTCAGGGGATAATGCTTTCATAAGATTAATGAATATATATATATGTATTTCTTCTTCCTGACTTGTGTCTTTCTCTTTTCAAAACATTCCCTTGATTAAGAGTGAGGGAGGCTTCAGCTCATAAATAAGGGCTGAAAAACTCAGCTTATCTTTGAGTATATATGGTATGTACCTATTGCAACCCTCCATCCTGACGATAGTGTGCTGCACTTTCAATAAAGTTCTTCTATTCTTCAAAGGTAGACTTATTTTGAGAGACCGGTTAGGACTACAGCCGAAAAATAGGCTTTATATATGGAGAATAAAAGAAAAACATTCCTTCTGGGAGATGGAGTTTGGCCTGAGGTCAGGAAGGGCCAAAAGCTGATAGGGGCAGGAAGCAGGATTTCAGGAAACCAAAGAAAAGTGGAAAGATCTTTGCCTGTTGTTATGTGACATTTACTCTTCTCCTTTTTTTAAGTGTAGTATCCGAGCATGGCGTTTTGTAGATCCAAAGGAAAAAAAAGCTATTTTGGTTTTTATCCAAATGACAGTATTTTTATTACCAAGTGAATCTTCCTGGTACAAATTGTTTTCAGAGCAGCTGTGGAAGGAGGACTTGTATTGAAAAATGGCAAGTTGTTCTGGGAATAAATGCAGTCAATCAGTTCGAAAACAGCTGTTAAATCAGGCTTGGGCAAACTTTGGCCCTCCAGGTGTTTTGGACTTCAACTCCCACAATTCCTAACAGCCTACCGGCTGTTAGGAATTGTGGGAGTTGAAGTCCAAAACACCTGGAGGGCCAAAGTTTGCCCAGGCCTGATCTAAACCTTAAAGTCCATTGAGTGTGTTATATTATAATGGTTCAGTCTTTTTTTTAAAAAAATAATGTTTTTATTAAGTGTTTCTGTACATAGAAAGAGTGGGAACAATGGTGGGTATAGGAAAGATAGAATGAGAAAAAAATTAGAAGAAGCAAAAAAAATAAAGAAGAAATATAGATAGATAGATAGATAGATAGATAGATAGATAGATAGATAGATAGATAGATGTATTTGCCTTCCAATTCATTCCTTTCAGGCATGTTCCATATCCATCTTATATAGTTCCCGCCTTCTGTCTTTTATGTTTATAAGTATCATTATCTTACTGACTTCTCATATTGATTCTATAATTAATGGTGTTCGTTGCTTCTCTAGGAAGTCCTTGACTCTTGACCAGTCTGTTACTTTATTTATTTATTATTTATTTACAGTATTATTTATTTACAGGGGACTCAGGGTGGATTACAATGAACACATATATGGCAAACATTCAATGCCAACAGACAAACAACATATATAGACAGACACAGAGGCATTTAACTTTTTTTTTTCCAGCTTCACGATTCCGGCCACAGGGGGAGCTGTTGCTTCACTGTCCACTAGTGGCTGTACTTCCTCATTCCTTTCCTTGTGTTTTGCTGGCAGTTTTATGATGTTGTAAATTAGTTAAATTAGCCTCCCGCATAAAGCGTACCTAAATTTCCCTAATTGACAGATGCAACTGTCTTTCGGGGCTGCATAGGTCAACAGCAAGCCGGGCTATTTAATGTTCGGGGGCTTAATCCGACCCGGGCTTCGAACTCATGACCTCTCGGTCAGTAGTGATTTATTGCAGCTGGTTACTAGCCAGCTGCACCACAGCCTAATGTCCTAATTTAATTATTTTTGTCCGAATGTCCATTTGTATAATCTCAAGTACTTTAGTAGTCCATTCATGTATGTCTGGTATTTCTTTTTGTCTCCGTTTTTTGGCTATGATAATTCTAGCTGCTGTGGTTAGATAAAAGAACAATTTCTCTTGGTTTTTGTCTAATTTGATGTCAGTGATACTCAAGAGGAAGTATTCTGGTTCAATCTGATGTGTATTTCTAGTGAGACTCAATTCCGTTTTTGTTGTTCTTGCAACTTTGGAAAAAGTTTGAAGTTCATTTCAGTATCTGTACTTTAAAGTGATCACATCAAACACTCTTCTTTTTACAGCTGTTTGACCGGGAGCTCTGTGTCCGCCAGCTGAGGTACTCCGGGATGATGGAGACCATCCGGATCCGCAGGGCTGGCTACCCCATCCGTTATACCTTTGTGGAGTTTGTGGACAGGTACCGGGTGCTCATGCCTGGGGTGAAACCAGCGTACAAACAGGTACAATGATTAAACAACGTCTTTTAAAGAACATTCTTCATCTCTCTTGTACAAGAGAGACAGTAGCCAGAGGCATAGCTACACCATGCTATTTCTTTTAGGGTGACCTGCGAGGAACATGTCAGCGTATTGCTGAAGCTGTATTAGGGAAAGACGATGACTGGCAGATTGGCAAAACAAAGATATTCCTGAAGGTAAGATGGCAATCAAGTTATAGAGCCGGGTGAGCCCACCTTTGGTCACTACCTTCTTTTGCTTTGGTTGTATTCACATGTTGCACAATTTCATCTAGCCATACCCAACAAAATGTGTCACCTCTAGGTCCTCCAGGTGATTCTATGGTATGTTTCTAGTAGTAGTTACTATAGAATCACTCCGATGCAATTCAGTGGTATGCTGGGACTGCAAGTTATGTTGTTGATGGTATTCAGGTGTATCAGTGGTTTCAGGTACCCACAGATCAACCAGGAACCTATGTGGATAAAGCAGAGGATGTGATAGAACGTGATAACCTAATTAGATGGAGCCCCTGGTGGCGCAAGATTGCTGACCGACAGTTCGGTGGTTCGAATTCGGGGAGAGCGGGTGAGCTCTCTGTCAGCTCCAGCTTCCCATGTGGGGACATGGGAGAAATTTCCCACAAGGATGGTAAAATATCAAACATCCGGGGGCCCCTCTGGGCAACCGAGTATAATCCTAGTTTTTCAGTCCTTTTTTTAGGACTAAAAAAGCCCCCCTCGACTTATACTCAGGTGAGGATCCTGGTTGGCTTATATTTGGGTCAGCTTATACTCGAGAATATATGGTATATTTATTATTTTTCTCTATTATTATTGGTATTATTACATTTATTATTGGTATTATTACATTTATTATTTTACTCTATTATTATTATTACATTTAATATTTCACTCTTATTATTACATTTATTATTGTACTCTATTATTGTTGCTTCTATTACATTTATTTTACTCTATTTTTATTATTATTAATCCATTTATTATTTCACTCTGATATTATTATTATTATTACATTTATTATTCTACTCTATTTATTATTACATGTATTATTTGTTGGATTATGGTTGTATGTGTATGAAATGTAAATCAAGTGTTTTCTGCTGTTAGGCAAGAGTGTGTGTTTCAGCAATGAAACAGTTAACAGCAGGCTAGTTTTGATTGACAGTCTGTTGTGACTGCTATGACCTATCAGGCATGATTTCTGGCTTTGGAGGTTGGAACTTCCTTCAGACTGAGGAATGTGCTTTCTTATCTCTGTGTGTGTTGAGCTGTGCTTGCCGAGGCGAGAGGCAAGAAGAAGAATGCCAGCTCAGAGCGATGGCTTTTGCTATGCTTTGTAAATATGTATTATAGATATTGAAATAAATGTTTGGACTTTAGACAACGGATGTCTTTGAGTCTGACATTGGAAAGAGGAATTGGTGAGGCAGACGATTGCAACCAATTCATCAGGGTGCTGGTGTGCAGAGGATCAATGGTGTTTTGAAGAAACCCACCCAGCATGCACCCTGACCCCAGCCGACATTATTTTACTCTATTATTATTAAAAGGATACATAAGCACATTTACATTGAAGAAGATGAGAATAATGATGTAATCAGAGTTAGACAGTCTTATCTTAAATTAGAGCTTGATGTAAATATTCAAAAACATTTAACCTACTGATGCCTCAATTAATGTACAGTAGAGTCTCACTTATCCAACACTCAGTTATCCAACGTTCTGGATTATCCAACGCATTTTTGTAGTTAATGTTTTCAATATATCGTGATATTTTGGTGCTAAATTCGTAAATACAGTAATTACGACATAGCATTACTGCGTATTGAACTACTTTTTCTATCAAATTTGTTGTATAACATGATGTTTTGGTGCTTAATTTGTAAAATCATAACCTAATTTGATGTTTAATAGGCTTTTCCTTAATGCCTCCTTATTATCCAACATATTCGCTTATCCAACATTCTGCCGGCCCGTTTATGTTGGATAAGTGAGACTCTACTGTAATTTTTTGGTATCTATCTGTTTTTATTTCTGAAATTTCCCACCCTCGGCTTATACTTGAGTCAATGATTTCCCAGATGACTCGGCTTATATTAGGGTTGGCTTATATTCGAGTATATACGGTACTTCTTTCTTCCAGCTTCTGTGCAAAATAGTTACTCCCTAATCTTTATATGCTTCTGTGACATGAGGACCTCTAGATATTGCGGAATTGCAATGCCTAGAAGCCCTACTTAAGTTAGTCAATGCACTCCAGACTTCTTGGAGATAGAGACTGACATCTTCCCACATGTTGGTCTTGTGGGTCCGAAGACCAAGCAAAGAAGTGCATTCCTTGAGTGCAACACTAACCCAGTGTAGCCTGCACACTTATTTTTAAGCATATCCCTCTTTTGCCTCTTTGGAAAGAGTGAGCTCTCTCATGTCAGAAAGCATTATCAGGATCAGGCAGATGTTTGTACAGGAAATTGGGAAGGGCAGTGGTCGAAAGGTCTGCTCAGGAGCTGACTTGGTTTAAAAACACATGAGGCCGTTATAGGCGCCTTGACAACAGCGGTCCTAGAAAGAAGCCAAAGATTAGAGGGCAGGGGAAGAAAATCCTTTCAGCAAGCTCATTTCGCAAACTCAATTTTGTTCACGGACAGGAAGTGTGAACCGATAAAGGCTTACACACCCTCCCCCCTTTTCCTCATCGCTTTGACATGACTAAATCTGTAAAGAGTTAACTGATAAAGGGGTATTCTGGCATTTCCAAATGTCGCTACGTTTATTTTGAGAATGCATGAGCCGCCTTATGTTAAGCCCTCTAAAACTGGATTTACAATGCAATATAATGCCATTTTGGAGCCCCCGGTGGCGCAGCGTGTTAAAACGCTGAGCTGCTGAACTTGCAGACCAAAAGGTTGCAGGTTCGAATCCAGGGAGCGGCATGAGAGCCTGCTGTTAGCTCCAACTTCTGCCAACCTAGCAGTTCAAAAACATGCCAATGTGGGTAGATCAATAGGTACCGCTCCGGCGGGAAGGTAACAGCGTTCCATGCAGTCATGCCAGCCACATGACTTGGAGGTGTCTATGTACAACGCCGGCTCTTCAGCTTAGAAATAGAGAAATAGAGATGAGCACCAACCCCCAGAGTTGGACACGACTATTAGTAAATAATTTACTATTAGTAAATGTAAGAGATTCTAGAGGGCTATGATCTACCACTGTTTCTAATCAAATCCAGTTTTGATTGATGTTAGTAAGATACCATAATCCCCTTCTTTGGCAGCTTGTATAACAAGTGCCACTAAAAGTTGTGTGTATATATATATATATATATATATATATATATATATATATATATTTGTGTGTTCATTTCCCCCCTGTAATATTTGCAATCCCTATATATAGGTAGGTAAGAATATATTCATATCTATCCAGACATCTCTCTTTATATAGATAATTATATCTATATAGAATTTGCAGAGACTTGCAAACATATGAGGGTAAATTCATATATAAAAATAATGTGTATGTATGGCTACAGATATACAGGTACATGGATCTATATGTATAAAGGATTTGCAAAGACCTGCAAACATATGAGGAGAAAATTCATATATTAATGTATATAGATAGATACACATATAAAGGTCCATAGAGATTGCAAAAACTTGCAAGAGATTAATGCCTATATATCTGTAGGAGAGTTTAACAAATATTTCAGGGGGAAATGCTTTCATAAGATTAATGAAAATATATATTTCTTCTTCCTGACTTGCAAGGGTGTCTCTCTTTTCAAAGCATTCCCTTGATTAAGAGCGAGGGAGGCTTTGCAAAAGAAAACACACTGATAAGGGAGGAGAAGAGAAAAATATATCACATATTGCAAGCAACAGCCGGCAGGCTCTGTTGCCAGCCTTGACCTTGACCCGATCATAAGCTGGGGGAGGCTTTTTCAGCTCATTAAAAGGGCTGAAAAACTCAGCTTATCTTCGAGTATACATGGTAGTTTGAGAGGCTGGGGATGGAGACCCAAATAAACCCGAGCAAATCAACGCTGATGTCTTTCTAGAAGCCAAGGTGACTAAGCGAAGACTGTTGTACTTTCACCATATCATGAGAAGACTTGACTCCTTAGAATTGTGGTTCTCAACCTTATTTATTTATTTTTATTTGCAGTATTTATATTCCGCCCTTCTCACCCCGAAGGGGACTCAGGGCGGATCACATTATATACATATAGGGCAAACATTCAATGCCCATATACACATAGAACCGAGACAGACGCAGAGGCAATTTAACCTTCTCCTGAGCGGATGTTCGATTCTGGCCACAGGGGGGAGCAACTGCTTCATCATCCACTGTGACAGCATTTCCTCATTCCAACGTCGTAAATTAGTTAAATTTGCCTCCCCACTTTATAAGTGGTACCTTATTTCCTATTTGATAGATGCAACTATCTTTCGGTTTGCTAGGTCAGCAATGAGCAGGGGCTATTTTTTTAATTGATGGGCGCTCACCCTCATGGTCAGAATGGTTTATTGCAGCAGGCTGCTCACCAGCCTGCGCCACAGCCCGGCCCCAATTAATACAGTTCCTCAAATCGTGGTGACCCCCAACCATAAAATTATTTTTGTTGTTACTTCATAGCATTAATTTTGCTACTGTTGTGAATAATAATGTAAATATCTGGTATGCAGGAAGTATTTTCATTCACTCAACCAAATTTGGCAAAAATACCTGATACGCCCAAATTGGTGGGATTGGGGGGGAGTTGATTTTGTCATTTGGGAGTTATAGTTGCTGGGATTTATACAAGTTTACCTACAATCAAAGAGCATTCTGAACTCCACCAACAATGGAACGGAACCAAACTTGGCACACAGAACTCCCACGACCAACAGAAAATACTGGAAGAGTTTGGTGGGCACTGACCTTGAGTTTTAGAGTTGTAGCTCACCTACATCCAGAGAGCACTATGGACTCAAACAATGATAGATCTGAATCAAACTCGGCACAAATACTCAATATGCCCAAATTTGAACATTGGTAGAGTTTGGGGAAAATCGATCTTGGCATTTCGGAATTGTAGTTGCTGGGATTTATAGTTCACCTACAATCAAAGAGCCCCAACAATCTAATTGAGCCAAACGTCCCACACAGAATCCCCATAATCAACAGAAAGTATCTTAGAAAATGTAGTAATACTTGGTATGTAAGATAGAAGGGGCCATAGAAAAAGAGGAAGACTCCACTGCAGGTGGATATAGACTCAATCAAAGACGCCATGGCTGTCCTGAGTCTGCAAGGCTTGCCATCAAGATAACTTCGGCATATGGAAACCCCATAAATGAGAGATCCCCAAATCACCCTATTTTCAACGACTTGTGACTTGGAGGTCTTTCATTCATGGGGTTGCCATATGCCGAAGTTGTCTTGATGGCAGTTAATAACAATCATCCCCATTGTTGGCTGCACTAACTTATTTTGGTTCCATTCATCTGGTGTCCAGAAATGACAACCCTGTCTCTTTTCATTCCACACTCCATAGGATCACCACGATATGCTCCTGGAGATAGAGAGGGACAAAGCCATCACCGACAAGGTCATCCTCATCCAAAAAGTGGTCCGTGGATTTAAAGACAGGTACGGAGTATGGTTATTATGAAAACCGGTTCACTCTCATAGTTCTTGTTGTACGTGCTTGTTTCCTGAAATGCCACTTGGAATCTAGCAAGTGATGAAAGTTTGTTCTTTGCCTTGAAACCATTCACTTGGAAACCATTTGCTGCTCCTTATTCTGTGGGTCTCATATGTACATGACTCTTAGTAAGTTTGCAAATCTCTGTCCAGCAAATCTGTGTGCGCAGTATCTGCTTTGAACTGGATTATATGAGTCTACACTGCCATATAATCCAGTTCAAAGCAGATAATCTGGATTTTATATCGCTTAAAATGTGATATAGAATCATAGAGCTGGAAGAGACCTCGTGGGCCATCCAGTCCATGATATGAAGATCATATTTATTTATTTACAGTCTTTATATTCCGCCCGTCTCACCCCGAAGGGCATGATCACAATGCACCTATACATGGCAAACATTCAATGCCATTAGACATATGACATATAGATAGACAGACAGACACACAGAGACAATTTAACATTTTCCAGCTTCATGAGGGTGTGCTCGATTCCGGTCACAGGGGGAGCTGCCGCTTCATCATCCACTTGTGACACCGAGTCCTTGATGGAGTACTTCCTCATTTCTTTCCTCACGCTGCTAGAAGTTTTCATGGTGTCGTAAATGAGTTAAATTAGCCTCCCCACATAAGGTAAAGGTAAAGGTTTTCCCCTAATGTTAAGTCCAGTCGTGACCGACTCTGGGGGTTGGCGCTCATCTCCTTTTCTAAGCCGAAGAGCCGCCGTTGTCCATAGATACCTCCAAGGTCATGTGGCTGGCATGACTGCATGGAGCGCTGTTACCTTCCCACCGGAGCAGTACCTATTGATCTACTCACATTTGCATGTTTTCGAACTGCTAGGTTGGCAGGAGCTGGGGCTAACAGCGGGCGCTCATTCTGCTCCCGGGATTTGAACCTGGGACCTTTTGGTCTGCAAGTTCAGCAGCTCAGCACTTTAAGGCACTGTGCCACCAGGGACCCCTCCCCACATAAAGCGGTACCTACATTTTCTACTCAACAGGTGCAACTGTCTTTTGAGCTGCTTAGGTCAACAGTGAGCTAGACTAATAATGGTCGGGAGCTCAATCCGACCCAGGCTGGCTTCAAACACTTGACCTCTTGGTCAGTAGTGATTTATTGCAGCTGGCTACTAACCAGCTGCGCCACATCCCAGCCCCTGGATTCAACTGGAAAGAGTTTCTACCTAAGTATTAGGAATAACTTATTTGTTTGACAGTAGAACAGATTTCCTTGAAGAGTGGTAGAGTCTCAATTTTAGAGGTACTTTAAATAGAGTTTGATGGACATATTTTGGGACTGCTTCAATGGTGTATAGCTGCAAGTCAAGGGGTTGAACTAGATGGCCCTTGTAATGCCTTGCAAATGTATGAGTCTGCCATGCTTTGCTCTCTCCTGAAATAAACCTTGATGGGCTTTATTCAGCTGTCTTTGCTCTGGAGAATAGAAGAGGAAGAGCTATTGCTTAGTGACAGATATATCTTCCACTGTCTCAGCAGAAAGCAAAAGATTTTCCATATAAAAATTGCATATACAGGCTCACACAAGACAAATTATGAACTAATGTATAGAGCAGAGCCAGTGTGGTTTAAGTATTGGATGACACTGGAGACTGGGTTTCGAAGCTCCATTCAATCATGGAAACCCATTAATAATAATAATAATAATAATAATAATAATAATAATAATAATAATAATAATAATAATAAAAAAAAAAGAACTGGTGGGATCACAAACCTGTAAAAGTATTGGAAAATGAGCATGCAAAGATACTGTGGGATTTCCGAATCCAGACTGACAAAGTTCTGGAACACAACACACCAGACATCACAGTTGTGGAAAAGAACAAGGTTTGGATCATTGATGTTGCCATCCCAGGTGACAGGCGCATTGACAAAAAACAACAGGAAAAACTCAGCCGCTATCAGGACCTCAAGATTGAACTTCAAAGACTCTGGCAGAAACCAGTGCAGGTGGTCCCGGTGGTGATCGGCACATTGGGTGCCGTGCCAAAAGATCTCAGCCGGCATTTGGGAACAATAGACATTGACAAAATCACGATCTGCCAACTGCAAAAGGCCACCCTACTGGGATCTGCACGCATCATCCGAAAATGCATCACACAGTCCTAGACACCTGGGAAGTGTTCGACTTGGGATTTTGTGATACGAAATCCAGCATATCTATCTTGTTTGCTGTGTCATAAAATAATAATAATAATAATAATAATAATAATAATAATAATAATAATAATAATACTTATCATTATTATTATTTATATTTCTATCCCGCCACCATCTCCCCGAAGGGACTCGGGGTGCCTAACATGGGCTGATGCCCAAAACAAAACAGAATAAAGCAATTAAAACGAATATCAAAACAAAAATAGTAATACAGTAGAGTCTCGCTTATCCAACATAAACGGGCCGGCAGAATATTGGATAAGCAAATATGTTGGATAACAAGGAGAGATTGAGGAAAAACCTATTCAACATCAAATTAGGTTATGATTTTACAAATTGAGCACCAAAACATCATGTTATACAACAAATTTGACAGAAAAAGTAGTTCAGTATGCAGTAATGCTACATAGTAATTACTGTATTTACGAATTTAGCACAAAAATATCACAATATATTGAAAACGTTGACTACAAAAATGCGTTGGATAATCCAGAACGTTGGATAAGCGAATGTTGGATAAGTGAGACTCTACTGTAACATAAATCAAATAAAATAAACAATTTAAACATTTTAAAAATACAATAAAACACATAAAATCAGAACAAAAGAGTAATAATACAGCATCAGCCACTGGAGATAAAAGGGGTCGGGCATATAAAACACAATATCCAAAGCTTTAATAAAGGCAAGTTACACTCTCTCAGTCTCAGGGAGAGTGGAAGACAATCTCCTTTTGTGCAAATGTGGTCAAGAAGACCCTGTGATGGGTTTGTCATAAGTAAAAAATTTCTTAAAGGCACATAACAATAACACAGAGCTTGTTCTGTGAGTGAGTGTTTGCAGTCCTAAAGGAGAAACGGCACTGACCTAATTCAAACAGACCCTATCTTGCAGACGTCAGGAAAACAGCAGTCAAATAAAAATAACTATATCCTTGAGCGAAAAGCTCAAACAATGCATTTTGTTGAACAATTCACTAAAGGATGTAGTGAAAGCCCTTGACTTATCAATTAGCTGAAAGGGCAGATTTTCCTTAAGCATACTTCTGCTCAACACATAGGCAGAGATTTTATTGTATAATAACTGCAGAAACTCCCAATATCTTCTCTGCTTGTCAAACCATATCCTCAACTAATGTAAACTCTGATTACAGAGACAATAGAGCCCTGTGTGTGCCTCATAAATTCTGCATTTCGCTTACTGTAAGTTTTTCTTGGAGAGATAAATGATAAACTTCTGGCTTAGTCAGGAGATCACAGATCTTTTATATCAAATATGATGAGCTAAATTCAATGTTGGTCCTAACTATAATAGACCCGATAGAACAGATAGAGTAGAGTCTCGCTTATCCAACATAAACGGGCCGGCAGAACATTGGATAAGCGAATATGTTGGATAATAAGGAGGCATTAAGGAAAAGCCTATTAAACATCAAATTAGTTTATGATTTTACAAATTAGGCACCAGAACATCATGTTATACCACAAATTTGACAGAAAAAGTAGTTCAATACGCAGTAATGCTATGTAGTAATTACTGTATTTACGAATTTAGCACCAAAATATCACGATATATTGAAAACATTGACTACAAAAACGCGTTGGATAATCCAGAACGTTGGATAAGCGAGTCTTGGATAAGTGAGACTCTACTGTATCAGGGACTTCTAAAAAAAAGGTAAATGGAAGAGGATGCGAAGATGACTAAAGGTGCATCTACACTGTAAAATTAATGCTGTTTGACACCACTTTAATTGCTGTGGCTCAGTGCTGTGGAGTTGTGGGAGTTGTAGTTTTATAAGGCCTTGATAAAGACTCCTGGTCTTTATCAAAGACTCTCCAAACTACAAACTCCAGAATAGCGTTGGTTAAAGTGGTTCCAAACAACATTAATTCCTACTGTGTAGATCGGGCATGGGCAAACTTCAGCCTTCCAGGTGTTTTGGACTTCAACTCCCACAATTCCTAACAGCCTACCGGCTGTTAGGAATTGTGGGAGTTGAAGTCCAAAACACCTGGAAGGCTGAAGTTTGCCCATGCCTGGTGTGAATGCATCCTATCTCTCAAATCCCTATTTGGTCATAGAAACCCACAGAGTGATTTCAGGAGGATCACACAAATTCACTAAGAAAACCCTATGATGGAGTCATTGATGGCAAACAACACCAACGAGAGATGGACAGCATCACTCACAGTTGAGCATTGAAAACAGAGAGAAAAATCTATAACTAACAGAGGCACGGAAACAGAACTGAAAGATTCTAATCTCTTTTTTCTAGGTCGAATTTCCTGAAAGTGAGGAATGCCGCTCTGATGATTCAGCGGAACTGGAGGGGCCATAATTGCCGGAGAAACTATGGTGCTGTAAGTGTTCCAGGAACACACAAGGAGTTGTGCCAAATCCAGAATTGTCTCAGTCTGAGTTGCTTTCTCAAGGGGACAGCTTTGATGGGTATGGGGCTACCACCAAACCCCGATCTCACCAATTGTAAAACAGAAATTCCACTAAAAAAAAGGCCACCAATGCCTTTGCAAATGCACTTGGTTATTTAAAACTGGTCACTTCCATTTTTTCTCTTTTCAAAAGAAAATCTGTTTCAGACTTCAAACTGGTTGTTTTAGCAGGCCAGGTGAAAACCCAGTATTATTATTATTTATTTTATTTACAGTATTTATATTCCGCCCTTCTCACCCCGAAGGAGACTCAGGGCGGATCACATTGTATGCATATAAGGCAAACATTCAATGCCATATACACATAGAACAGAGACAGAGACAGACACAGAGGCAATTTAACCTTCTCCTGAGGGGATGTTCGATTCCGGCCACAGGGGGAACAGCTGCTTCATCATCCACTGAGACGGCACTTCCTCATTCCAACGGCGTCTGGATGATTTTTATGGAGTCGTAAGTTAGTTAAATTAGCCTCCCCACTTTATAAGTGGTACCTTAATTTCCTACTTGATAGATGCAACTGTCTTTCGGGTTGCTAGGTCAGCAACGAGCAGTGGCTATTTTTTATTTTTAATTGTCGGGTGCTCACCCCGCCATGGGTTGGTCTCAAACTCATGACCTCTTGGTCAGAGTGATTTATTGCAGCTGGCTGCTCACCAGCCTGCGCCGTAGCCCGGCATAACCAACCATTTTAATGCTATGTTTCCAGGACAGCTTCACCATCCCGCAAACATGGGAGCCACCAGCCACCACTGCTTTTTTTTTTTTTTAAGTATCGTTGCATTAAAAATTGATATAGTAAATGTAAATATACATTTCATACAGGACTTGAAAACCTTATTTTTTTCTGCCACAGGTCCCAGGTATGCTGTAAGAAACCTTCCAGAATGTGGAAGTTCTAGTGCAAAATGATGCCCATTTGCAAACTTTTATATGATGTTATCTGTAATCTAGTTTTTGGCTTTCACTCTAGGGAAGATGTTATATTATTTCAACTCCACTAAAATCACAGGTTCGGCAAGCCTGGCATGTCTAGCTAATCCAAAAGGCCAAATTAGGGCACAGATGGGTAGAAGGCAAAAGCAGAGGTTTTTATTCTTCCTAGCCAGAAAGGATGTCAGCGGAGTCTGCACTAACAAAGACTGACATATCTAAATGCAAACATGTAGAAAGAGTTATAGCACTTTGACAACAGTTTGAAACAAAGGACTTCTGTTCCCCTGAATGTCCTTTGGTCCAGGTCATGGCAAGATAGGATTTTCAGGCTGGTTGGCTGGGATGCGCTGTCTGTTGTTTTTCCTGATTGGCCTCCAGGTTTGGAGAGAAATTTAATAAATTGTCATTGCTCAGTTTGATATTTTGTAGCTGTTGATGGTTCCACCTCTCATGGATTGTGTGAAGGAAAGAATGTGGGTAGGGTTTGAGGTAATGGATGCTAATGATAGTTGTTTCCTCAGCCTGAGAAGGGCATTGGTCCATGTTAGTGAAAAAATGGGTAGCAATGGGTGTTGGCCAGCCTGAATGGGTTCCCAGGAAATAAACAGAAGAGGGCATTTGGGCAACTTCTGTGACCTCTTATTTAGCTCCATTGTTATGTGTGTGGAAACATTGTTAGAGGATTATGACAATTTTCTCTGGATGAGGCAAGGGTGAGGTGAGTTCACATTTTAGGGAATTTCCAAGGAATTTCATAGAAAGTTTACTTTTTAGGGCAATTAGAAATGACCATGTGGTTGGCTATATTTTCCAATGGATCTGCATCTTTTAATGCATATATTTTAAATAATTCATATTGTTGTTGGGGAGAAGGTCTGATTTATCAATAACAAAAGGACAGCTGGCTTTCATAAACCCATTTTCTTTTCAAGATGCGCATTGGCTTCCTGAGGTTGCAGGCCCTCTACCGTTCCCGCAAACTGCACAAGCAATATCACATGGCTCGCAGGCGCATCATCGAGTTCCAAGCCCGGTGCCGGGGTTTCCTGGTCCGCCGGGCCTTCCGACATCGCCTCTGGGCAGTCTTCACCATCCAGGCCTATGCCCGGGGCATGATTGCTCGCCGCCTATATAAGCGGTTGAAGGGAGAGGTACGTTTCCTAAGTACATATACATACCTTCTTCAGCTTGGCTATCGACTTATGTGTCAGGGTATTGGCGACTCCGACTTGATTGATGAGCCAGCCCTCAGCTCACCCGTCAGACCACTCTGCAAATGGTGAAAGTGGCACTGACAAAGAACAACACCTTCACTGATTTATGTCTGCTGAAACTCAGCGGCTCTGAAGGCTTTATTTTACAATATTTACATTGCTAGTTGACCAAAACTATCCGGACACATGTTGCATCCACTCAGATAAACATGGAGAATGTCGGTCTTTTTCAAAAGTCCTCTGCAGCTTGTGATGTATCTTCCTGTCACGTAGCACAAATGGAAGTCCTTGTCATTTGCCCTTCCAGCAATCAATCAGGGCTGGCCAGAATTAACCTCTTGGCTGCTGGAATGCTTGCCAGAACGAAACACACAATCCAACAGCAAACAATAGATTGAACATTTCACTCTATTTCAACAAAAACACTAACATTATGGCAATCCCTTTAATTTTAGAGTTTTCTTATGCGAAGAAGACTTACAGAAAAACCAGTTCCTTCCTCTGAAATCTAGACTACAGCATCTGATATTGGTGGACTCCCAGGTCCAAGTACTAACCACAGCTGACCCTGCTTAGCTTCCAATATCAGAAGGGATCTGGTGCATTTAGGGTATTTAGGTCAACAAGCAAATATTTAGTGGAACTAAAACATATCCTACACCATTACCCAGTCCAGGTGGCGGATTCACTTCACCTTATGGGTGCTCAGCCCTCGCCTATTATACAATTGAACCCCTATATTTGCTAGGATTAGGTGCATAGAAACCCTATGAAAGTAGAAAGCTCGAAATAAAAAAGACTAAACTGGAGATATCACCTCTCTAAGAATCTCTAGTTCCTCAGCACAACTCTGTGGTCAACTTCCTGAGACAGCATTTTAATCACATCCTCAGAAGTCAAGTCCACTAATGTTGAGGGCCAGTTTTAGTGAATATTACTTTTTAAAAGAGGGGTAGCACTTAACATTTAGTTCAACCCTATGTTTTCTGAGTTCCATTTACCTTCCCCCATTTGAGTCTGTCTCATGAATACAATGAGCTATCCAAGCAATCCATTCAAGTGAAGCTCTTAACAATCTCTTTTCTACAGTATCATCGTCGCCTGGAAGCCGAAAAGCTACGTCTGCTGGAAGAGGAGCGACTGCGCAAAGAGATGAGTGCCAAGAAAGCCAAAGAAGAAGCTGAAAAGAAGCACCAAGTGGGTTCTTACATTTTCCTTCCACATATGTGACGTTGCAAGGCTTTCCTGTATGGACTCAATCCTTTCCGTATGTTATTGGAAGGACCTAAGTCTAATCAATGTTAAATCTAGCAGTCAATACATTTGTTCACAAATCCTACAGTTGCCTTGGGTTTGTAGCCTTGGGGAATGCTGCTAGATGTTTGAAGAGAATACTGGGCATAGCCAAGGCTTGGAAATTTGCCTTTTTGGATTACAATTCTCAGAATTTTCCAGCAATATTAGAGTACTGTATATACTCGAGTATAAGCCTAGCTTTTCAGCCCTTTTTTTAAGACTGAAAAAGCCTCCCTTGGCTTATACTCAGGTGAGGGTCCTGGTTGGCTTATATTTGGGTCAGCTTATACTTGAGAATATACGGTACATTTATTATTTTTCTCTATTATTATTGGTATTATTACATTTATTATTTTTCCCTATTATTGTTGCTACTATTACATTTATTTTACTCTATTTTTATTATTTTTATTAATACATTTATTATTTCACTCTGATATTATTATTATTATTATTGCATTTATTATTTTACTCTATTTATTATTACTTGTATTATTTTCCTGTCTTTATTATTATTATTATTATTATTACATGTATTATTTTACTCTATTATTATTAAAAGGATACATAAGCACATTGACATTGAAGAAGATGAGAATAATGATTTGAGCAGAGTTGGACCGTCTTATCTTAAATTTGAGCTTTATGTAAATATTCAAAAACATTTAACCTACTGATGCCTCAATTAATGTAATTTTATTGGTATCTATTTTTATTTCTGAAATTTACCACCCTTGGCTTATACTGGAGTCAATGTTTTCCCAGTTTTTTTGCGGTAAAATTAGGTGCCTTGGCTTATATTCGGGTCGGCTTATACTCCAGTATATACGGTACTTGTAGTCTAATAAAGTAATCTTTTCCCACTTCAATTTTTTAACTTTCTACTATTTGTTAGCCATAGTACTGAATCATTTATATGCCACTTTCTTGTATCTTACTCCCAGCCATGTAATTTGCACTTAACCTGCATTCGTTGAATCAGAGCTCATTTTTGTCATTCTTATCATATATTGGCAAGAATTGGTGGTCTATGTTTCAATTAGGAATGTAAATTTCTTGTTCTCAAGTAGGAGAATGAATAAAACACATTTCTGTCTTTGCAAACTGAGGTGGCAAGAATTGTTTGGGCATCTTTTGAAAGAGTTCGCAAGTTGCACAATGGCCAAATTACTAATGTCACTGCCTTCTTGCATAGACCTTTGTACTGGGTGGGTTGTTTTTTTTTCCTTTTTGCTATTTGTCTTGTCCTTGAGTACTTTCTACATGCATTTATTTGGCTCCACTTAGGGTAAAAGGTCTTCTGGTGCAAAATGCGAAGAAAACTGATTGGTGGGCGGAAATTATCTTTTCGCTTTTGCACAAAAGGTGAAAAGCCTGTGCTGTGTTTGGTAAATTTCTCCTTGGTGTTCTGACATGCCAAATATTCTTTGTATTAAAAAATGTAATGCATATACTTAAGAGCCTTATTTTCCAAGATTCAACAAGATGCTTGCAGGCGTTCAGGGTTCCTTTACTCAGCGCTTGTGTCCACCTTGAATTCGTCTTACTCATTTCCATAGTTTTCTCCTAGTTACGCCTCGCCCAGCTGGCCCGGGAAGATGCCGAAAGGGAAATCAAGGAAAAGGAGGAAGCTCGGCGGAAAAAAGAACTCTTGCAGAAAATGGAGAAGGCCCGAAACGAACCTGTGAACGACTCGGACATGGTGGACAAAATGTTTGGTTTCTTGGGAACAACGTCTTCTTTGCCCGGACAAGAAGGGCAAGCACCTAATGGCTTTGAGGTAACAAAATGTTCTGCCTGTGCCAAATTTTAATGGATGCAGAGATGTTTATGGCATAGCTTTCTTCATGATATGTTTATTGGCTTCATGGGAAAAGACGTAGAGTTTCCTTTAAACATTAATAGCACTGGCCAATTCACATTTTGTCAAATGTTCGCCCTGTTTCTGGGTATATTTGAACTGCTGATTCAAAAATGGCACCTTTTCCCCTATCAGCTGTAGTTATTGAGATACAGAACATTTATTTATTTATCTACAGTATTTATATTCCACTCTTCTCACCCGAAAAGAGACTCAAGGAGGTTCACAATGCATACATACACAGCAAACATTCAGTGCTGTTTATACATACAGGACAGACAGACAGACATAGAGGTATTTCGGCATTTTCCAACTTCAGCACCTGGTGGTTATGCTCAATTCTGGCCACAAGGGGGTGTTGTCGCTCCATCTGCTATGATGACGAGCCTTTTTTTGATCATAGCGTTTTCTCTCCTTGTTCTTTGATTGCCGGCATTTTTATGCTGTCCTAAAATATCTCCCCACTTAAGCAATGCCTAACTTCTCTACTCACAGCACAGCTGTTTTCGGACTGCTTAGGTGGACAGTGAGTTAGGCTAATGGTTGTGTGCTCAATCTGACTCAGGCTTCGAACTCGCCAAGCTTCGGGTCGGCAGTGATTTTATTTATTATTTATTTACAGTATTTATATTCTGCCCTTCTCACCCCGAAGGGGACTCAGGGCAGATTACAATGAACACATATATGGCAAACATTCAATGGCAATAGACAAACAATATATATAGACAGACACAGAGGCATTTAACATTTTTTTTCCAGCTTCACGATTCCGGCCACAGGGGGAGCTGTTGCTTCACTGTCCAGTAGTGGCTGTACTTCCTCATTCCATTCCTCGTGTTTTGCTGGCAGTTTTATGATGTTGTAAATTAGTTAAATTAGCCTCCCGCATAAAGCGTACCTAAATTTCCCTACTTGACAGATGCAACTGTCTTTCGGGGCTGCATAGGTCAACAGCAAGCCAGGCTATTTAATGGTCGGGGGCTTAACCGACCTGGGCTTCAAACTCATGACCTCTCAGTCAGTAGTGATTTATTGCAGCTGGTTACTAGCCAGCTGCGCCACAGCCCGGCCCTCAGTGATCTATTGCTGCTGCCGATTAACCAGCTGTGCTACAGCCCATTTATATGCCATATTCCACTCTCCATCTATTCGCCTATAGAAAGCCATAAAATTACCAGTGAAGTGAGAAGTTTATAGCTGGGTCAAATTAAATCACGAATGGTTTCTCTGCAGGATCTTGAGAGGGTTTCAAAAGAGCTGGAGGAAGATGATCTGGATACGGCCTTACCTTTGCCCGAGGAAGAGGAGGAAGACCTCTCTGAGTACAAGTTTGCAAAGTTTGCCGCCACATATTTCCAAGGCACAACTACACACACCTACATTCGCCGGCCTCTCAAGCAGCCGCTCCTGTATCATGAGGATGAAGGAGACCAGCTGGTGAGTCTCCATGACCCATTTGGTAGAAAACAACATGTCACATACCCTTTCACTGTCCCAATTTGGCAGGAATAACCCAGACTATTGTATATACCAGGCATGGGCAAACATCAGCCCTCCAGGTGTTTTGGACTTCAACTCCCATAATCCCTAACAGCCAGTAGGGATTGTATATATGGTAATCCTTTGTTATTCCATTTTAGCTCTTCATAGAAATATACCATGGGTTATACTCACATAGACATTTTCATCATTCCTCTTCTGTCTATTGAAATCCAATGATTGGATCACGTCTTTTGAGTCTTGACGACACTGGATTTAGATGTATCTGGGTGAAGTTAGAAGTTTTCTATGATTGTTCTGTTCTTCTTGGAGAAGTCTTTTGTCTAGCTGTCTGACTCATATGTTCTCTCCGTCATCCATGGCAGTTTCCAATAAAACATTTTTTATTCCCAAAACAAACAAACAAAAGGCAGCCCTTGCAGTGTGGATTACAATCCTTCGCTTCATGGGGGACCTTCCCGAACCAAAATATCACACAGCAATGAGTGACGGCAGCGAGAAGATTCCAGTGATGACCAAAATATATGAGACGTTGGGGAAGAAGACGTACAAAAAGGAGCTCCAAGCCCTGCAAGGTGAAGGAGAGGTATGTGAAACTTTTCCCTATCTAATGACTGAAGTAATATTTATATATTTACTAACTTGGGTACTACTTAGCATTGCCCAGGTTATCTGAAAAAGTCAATGTATGCAAAGTTTGGTCCAGATCCATCATTGTTTGGGTTGATAGTGCGCTCTGGATGGAGGTGAACCACAACTCCTACAAATCCCTCCAAAGACAGACAGTATTTTTTGTTGGTCATGGGGATTCTGTGTGCCAAGTTAGTTCCAAGTCCATCATTGGTGGAGTTCAGAGTGCTCTTAGATTGCAGGTGAACTATACAACACAGTACCTACAACTCGTATAAATCATGGTGCATTCTTCCCAAACCTCTCTCTCTAATACAGGGGTCCTCAAACTTTTTAAGTGGAGGGCCAGTTCACGGTCCCTCAGACCGCTGGGGGGCCGGACTATGATGAAATAGTCCAAAATTAAGATTGTTGTTGTTGTTGTTGTGTGCCTTCAAGTCATTTCAGACCTAGGTCAACCCTAAGTCTAAAGTTTAGGACAGAGGCCAGGTCAATGACCATGGAGGGCCTTAGTTTGGGGACCCCTGATCTAGACGATCTCATAAGACCATAAGAGAACTCCAAATACCATCTAGATGGTCTCATAAGACCATAGGTAAGGAAAGGGACCCTCAAAGGCCATCTAGATGATCTCATAAGGCCACCAGAAGACCATAGATAAGGAAAGGGACCCTCAAAGACCATCTAGATGGTTTCATAAAACTATAGTTAAGGAAAGGTTTCCCCAAAGGCCATCTAGACAATCTCATAAAACCATAGATAAGGAAAGGGACCCTCAAAGGCCATTTAGACAATCTCATAAGACCATAGGTAAGGAAAGTGACCTCCAAAAGCCATCTAGATGGTCTCATAAGGCCGTAGCTAAGCAAAGAGACCTTCAAAGACATCTAGACGATCCCATAAGGCCATAAGTAAGCAAAGAGACCTCCAAAGACCAGGTAGACTTAGGTCAACCCTAAGTCTAAAGTTTAGGACAGGGGCCAGGTCAATGACCTTGGAGGGCTGCATCCGGCCCACGGGCCTTAGTTTGGGGACCCCTGCTCTAGTATGTTCAGTTGCTGATCAATTCCACTATTTGCTGTGAGCCATAGAAAATAATAGGAAAGGCTTATGGGGGAGGCAGTGGGTGGGGCCATGCAAATTCCACACCAATGGAAAGAGTTATAAACACTGGGATGTCTGTGGTGGAGGAAAAAACAGAAAATCTAGAATGAAATTGTCTCCTTATGGAAGGCTTCTCTTGGGTGATGGGCAGTATGGTGTTTGTGGAGGACATTGGACTTGTTCATGATGTTCGGTATAACCTGCAATGTCACCGGAGGGAGGGCCGTTGGTGTCTCCTGAGTAGTGGAAGCTATAGCTGTTTATGGAAGTGAGAGCTTGGAAGTGGACGACTCAGCCACACACAGCCATACATATTTTCACTTTTATTATGTGTATAGATAACATGTCTTTCTCCCAAGATGGGACTCAAGGCAGCTATAGCTTTAGTCTGAATCGGGTCCCTGCACATTTAAAAACTAAATGCTACAAATTGAAAAGGTAATACAGTAGAGTCTTACTTATCCAACATTCGCTTATCCAATGTTCTGGATTATCCAATGCATTTTTGTAGTCAATGTTTTCAATACATCGTGATATTTTGGTGCTAAATTCGTAAATACAGTAATTACTACTGTGTATTGAACTACTTTTTCTGTCAAATTTGTTGTATAACATGATGTTTTGGTGCTTAATTTGTAAAATCATAACCTAATTTGATGTTTAATAGACTTTTCCTTGATCCCTCCTTATTATCCAACATATTCGCTTATCCAACGTTCTGCCGGCCCGTTTATGTTGGATAAGTGAGACTCTACTGTACTTGCAAGCTCTTGTTTGAGCAGGCCTGAGGTTGCCAGGGACAGGGTTTCTCTTCCTTTAATGGTTGTGTGAAAGGGGATTTCAGCAGGAAATATTTCTATCTGTGAAATTCCCTTTTCTGTGTGTGTATGGATGCCCTTTTGACTTAAAGTGAGTCAATGAATTTCATAGGGTTTTCTTGGGCAAGAAATTCTCAGAGATGGTTTTAATAGTTACTTCCTCTGAAATATAGTCTAAAATACTGGTTTGCGTTGCTGGGCTCCTATCCAAGTATTAACCAGGGCTGGGCCTGCTTAGCTTCCAAATTCAGATGGCATCCAGTGCCTTTAGTGTATTCTGCACAATTATTGAATGCATGGGTATCCTCTTTCTGATTTCTGTTTGGCAATTATCAGCAGGCCTCTTTTCACAACTTCACTTACAAAACTTTGGAATTGAAATAACCACCTTCCTGAAAATAATCCCCTGGAAATATGACAATTTTTCTTGTCTTTGCAGAGTGCTCACATAGAAGGACACAAGAAGAACAGCGTACGCCACAAATTGGTCTCCTTGACGCTCAAAAAGAAATCCAAGTTAACTGAAGAGGTGAGCAGTAGTGCACTTGTATACCCATTCAATACACCTGACCCATTAATAGCGCCTTTGTCTAACTCCCTATTCAACATGGTGCCAAATACCCTGGTTAAAAACACAAGAGGAGCAAAATATTCCCCAATGTCAAACTGTTCTTATTTGGCAGGGACGGTCTCTGTTATTCCTCTGTCATCCCACTTGTTTTTAAAATGTCCTGGTTTCCTTCTCCCACATTCCTGTTTTGTCTTTAGCTTATTTCTTTTGGTGCAAACCGAATCAAAGTGTCAAAGTAGTTTGTATTTGCTTAACTCAGCAAGACAGAGAGGAGAAGAAAGGGAAGAATTGTGCTCTTCCCAGTAGACTCAGGAAAAAGCACATTTCTACAATCTCATCATCATTAAAAAAAATTCACCATCTTGCCCATACTTGGTGACTACAAAGGAAACACCACAGGAGTGTTAACCCTACCCTATGTTAGCCAAAGCTTGTGTGTGTGTGTGTGTATACACACATACACACAGACACACACATATAAGCTTATATATGGATGGCTGGGGTTACATTTAAAACATGTGCCTGTTCCAACTTACAAACAAATTCAGCTTAAGACCATACCTTTAGAACCTATCTTATTTGTCACTTCATGATTGCCACATATGTAAAGGTAGAGGTTTCCCCTGACGTTAAGTCCAGTCGTGACCGACTCTGGGGGTTGGTGCTCATCTCCATTTCTAAGCAGAAGAGCCGGCGTTGTCCATAGACATCTCCAAGGTCATGTGGCTGGCATGACTGCATGGAGTGCCATTACCTTCCCGCCGGAGCGGTACCTATTGATCTACTCACATTGGCATGTTTTCGAACTGCTAGGTTGGCAGGAGCTGGAGCTAACAGCGAGCGCTCATGCTGCTCCCGGGGTTTGAACCTGGGACCTTTCGGTCTCCAGCTTAGTGCTTTAATGCACTTCGCCACCGGGGCCACATATGTATACATTACCAAATTTATGATATATTTTTGATTTAATGTATATGCTGCCTTTCTCCCAGAGAAGAACCCAAGACCTCTTCCTTCTGTTTTGCCAGGTGACCAAACGCCTTCATGATGGTGAGTCCACCGTCCAGGGCAACAGCATGCTTGAGGACCGACCCACCTCCAATTTGGAAAAGCTCCATTTCATTATTGGTAATGGCATCCTCAGGCCAGGATTAAGGTTAGATATTAGTGTGAAAAGAAGAAATACTTTCTGTGGGCATTATTAATCAGTATACTTATGTATACATACATATATGTATGAGCAATGGCACAATTCCCTTTGGGGAGATCAATGGTGACAGGCTGTGTGCTAGAATAAGGACTATATTGCACAGAGGTGGCAAACAGGAATTGAAACAGGACCACCACCTGTGGTGACAGTTCCTATTGCATAATAAAAGGTAAAGGTTTCCTCTGACGTTAAGTCCAGTCATGTCCGACTCTGAGGGTTGGTGCTCACCTCCATTTCTAAGCCAAAGAGCCAGCATTGTCCGTAGACACCTCCAAGGTCATGTGGCTGGCATGACTGCATGGAATGCTGTTACCTTCCCACCGGAGCGGTACCTATTGATCTACTCACATTTGCATGTTTTCGAACTGCTAGGTTGGTAGAAGCTGGGGCTAACAGCAGGCGCTCATTCCGCTCCCCAGATTTGAACCTGCAACCTTTTGGTCCATAAGTTCAGCAGCTCAGCGCTTTAACACACTGCGCCACTGGAGGCCCCTATTGCATAATAATAATAATAATAATAATAATTATTATTATTATTATTATTATTATTATTATTATTTATATTCAGCTCTATCTCTTTGAGAGGACTCAGAGCGGATGACAACATACACAGATAGGCAAACATTCAGTGCCTTTAATGCAGTGGAAATAACAATAACATACAAATGCACAGAACAAAGATAAAGGCTTCCCCTTTCATCTCTGGCTTTTTGGAGACTGTGCTCAGCTCTGGCCATGGGGAGATACTTTAATTCCATTTCCAAGCCAAGGAGCCTGTTGGTCGTGTTGACAGCATGGTTGCATGGGTGCCTTTATTATCTTCCCACTGAAGCAGTATCTATTGATCTACTCACATTTGCATGTTTTTGAACTTCAAGGTTGGCATGGGTTAGGGCTAACAGCGGGAGCTCACCCTGACCTGCGGCTTCGAACTGCCAACGTTTAAGTCAGCAGATTCAACAGTTCAATTGTTTCACCAGTTGCGCCACTGCAACACCATGCACAATGCTTTGCCAGTCTGTCATGTCCAAAATGGCAAATCCATCCCTTGCTATTGATGGGAAAAACCCATCAACAACCCTTGACTGTGCCATGGTGCCTTAACTTACCTGTGCAATGAGTTCCTAATCCACTTCTGTGTCGGTATGCTAATGCAGAAGGGAAGATGAAAACAATGATTTAAACAGAGTTGAACAGTCATACCTTAAATTACAGTTTGATGTAAAGATTCAAAAACATTTAAACTACTGATGCCTCAATTAATGTAATTTTATTGGTTTCTCGGCTTATACTGGAGTCAATGTTTTCCCAGTTTTTTTGTGATAAAATTAGATGCCTCGGCTTATATACTCGAGTATATACGGTATATATATTCTTCCCAGTGTACTGTTCTGTCAACACCCATAATTTGACATGTCTACACAGCTGCTGTTTCATGGGTCTTGCAAATGAATGGCGTTAATCAGCGTGTAATCTAACATCCCCTTCTTTTCTCACTAGGGATGAAATTTATTGCCAGATCTGCAAACAGCTGAGCCAAAACCCTTCGAAAAGCAGCCATGCCCGAGGGTGGATCCTTGTGTCTTTATGCGTCGGATGCTTCGCCCCTTCGGAAAAGTTTGTCAAGGTAAAACAGGGATGGGGAACGCAGAGCAGGGTGGAGGACCTCTTTCGCCCCTGCACCTCTTATAGAAACCTCAGAAAAAGTACTGATGAAACTAGACGTGACATCATGCTTCAGTTTGGGCCAGTTGGTGCAAAGTTTGTGTGGTTGAGCATTGGGACCTGTGAGGGATAAACTCATGCATTTGTTGCCTGTTCTGAGTCATTTTGAAATCTGGATCTATTCCTAAAGTGTGCTGATACAGAAATGGAAAGTTCTCATTGCAACATTTTGTCTTGACTTTAGTATTTAAGGAACTTCATCAACGGAGGCCCTCCTGGTTATGCTCCGTATTGCGAAGAGAGACTGAGGAGGACCTTCGCCAATGGGACCAGGACTCAGCCGCCAAGTTGGTTGGAACTCCAGGTAAAAAAGAAAGCAAACATGAACAGTGGTGATGCCATTCTTCTGGCACACCTTTGGGAGGAGGAATGCTCCTGTGATGAATTGCTCTTATAGGGAGTAACCAGCCACAGCTCTGTGGTAGAGCACATTGTTGTTCGAGAAAAGTGTGGAGTTCAATCCATTTACTAATTATTTGAAATGTGAAACTCTGAAATAGGTCAAGAACCATAAACAGTTCACTATTGTCGCACCTCAGGCTAAGTTCACCTTACTATAGATACCCAGTCAGACACACAGGTAGTCTTTTGAATTTTTTATTAAGCAAAGCAGAATATAAATCAAGCAAGCAATCAAAAGGTAGTTCAAAGTTGTAATGAAAGAGTCAATAGGTCCAAGAGATTCGCAAAGTACATAAATGTCTATTTAATCCAAAGGCTAGGTCCATAGGTTCAAAAAGCATAGCAGGAACAATAATCCATGAGGCCAAGAATTAATCCATAGAGTCCAAAGCACAAGATCCAAGAATCCAAGATAATCCACAAGGTGAAGAATTAGTCCATAGAGTCCAAGAACAAGGTCCAAGAATCCAAGATAAACCACAAGGCAAAGAGTCCAAAGAACAAGGCCCAAAAATCCAAGAACGCTAGCTAGGTAGAACTTCCACACAGAGGAAGCGATGAAATTGCACTGACAAGGAATAGCCTGTGAAAGCATGCTTTAATAACAACTTAGGAATGCATTCCTCTTCCCACAGCTAGATTCACGTTTGCGCGCCAAACGCTCACTTCTACGGACCTGGGAACCCATCCAAGACAAACGGTCCTCTCTAGATAAGTCCTCGTTATCTTGCACCTGCTGGTCAGAAGCTAAACCGTCATCCTCATTATTTTCCAAGGCTGAAGTCTCTCCCTCAATATTTCTCATGTCAGCTTGACCGTTATCTGTTTCTCCTGGAATCAGCAGCTCATCCTGCAACTGCATGTCTGAGCTAGCTTCTGCCTCAGACTGATGATCTTGAATCCCAAATCCAGAATCCCCAGAATCCCCTCCATCTTCATCTAGAATCTGGCCAGCCTGTGGCTGGGATACAACAACTATGCCATGTTGGCTCAGTTAGATAGATAATGCACTGTTAGACAAGAATGCATTGGCTGTAACCCTATTGTACAAAACTGGTTAGAAAATACTGACAGGGGGTTAGTTAATTAATTAACTCCGAAACACCCTGATTTATTGGTGAGTCTGGACTCTCACCAACTCCTCTCCAGTCAGACCGCTTAAGAATCCAGCGAAAACAGCACCGACAAACGACACCACAGTCGTAATTCTGCTGATCCCAGTGGTCAGCAGAATTACGACTGGTGTCGTTTGTCGGTTCTAAGGCTTTATTATATACATCTATATACAATTACAAAGTCCATCGCTCTTAGGACTCATGCTTTCCCTAGCAAGGGTAAAGCATGTCCTCTCTTTTTGCTGAGCGTCTGCGAACAACACAAGCAGGCGACTCCCACATTCCACTCACTCCCGATGATGAATGTTCTGTCCAAGCTGTTGAGTCCGGAAGCCTCGACCTATTGGCTTTGCAGGCTATCAATCAAGCTGGCTTGTGATTAACTCCTCTGCTGCTGGAACACCGATGCACAATCCAAACAGCAAACTATTGATCTAACATTTCCCTCTAACAAGAAAATACACCAACAAATACAGTTCTAATAGACATGTGGTCACACACCTACTAAAGGGTTAAGTAGGTGGTGATGTAGAACTGAAGGGACATGCTAAGAAGCTGAGTCATGACCATGTGATAGGTATAATGAGAGCTGCATCATCCACTTTTGTCCCTGGCCGATGACGAGGAACAGTGGTTATAAATAAGAGCAGCAGGTATGCACTCTTTCTCTCGCTATGATTCTCTTGCCACTATTTTCTTGCTTCTCACCATACATCTATTGCTGATAAATGTTACCATCATGAGTATATTTCTGCATGATTGATAAGACATCAGGGGAACCTGATGTGTGTGTATATAGCTGTACAAAAAGCAACGTGTCAAAATTAAGAGCCTCCACTGTGAGTTTGGATGAAAACTGAGTCAAGAAATTTTATTAAATATTGAGAGGCACAAGGTCAGACTGTGCAATAAAACTCTGTTATTCGACTGATAAGGACTCAGCTATGCATGGGTTTATTTTCATAGCTAGCCTCTGGAACAGGGGTCCTCAATTTTTTTAAGTGGAGGGCCGATTCACAGTCCCTCAGACTGTTGGGGGGCCAGACTATGATGAAATACTCCAAAATTAGGATTGATGTTGTTGTGTGCCTTCTAGTCGTTTCAGACTTAGGCCAACCCTAAGTCTAAAGTTGAGGACAGAGGCCAGGTCAATGACCCTGGAGGGCCTTAGTTTGGGGACCCCTGATCTAGACGATATCATAAGACCGTAGGTAAGCAAAAAGACCTCCAAAGACCATCGAGATGATCTCATCAGGCCACCAGAAGACCATAGATAAAGAAAGAGACCCTCAAAGACCATCTAGATGGTTTTATAAGACCATAGGTAAGAAAAGGGCCCCCCAAAGGCCATCTAGACAATCTCATAAAACCATAGGTAAGGAAAGGGACCCTCAAAGGCCATCTTTCGAATAACAATTAGCAGCGTTAATTATTATTATGTACGCTCAATCAACAGACCCAGTCCTTTAAAATTGAACACTCCCATCTGTATTTTAGAATGTGTTTTATGAATGTTCGATGTAAGTTAATAATTTTTAACTGTTTTATATTGCATTGTACAATTTTTATATGTGTGTTTTATTGTAAGCCGCCCTGAGTCCCCTGTTGGGTGAGAAGGGCGGAATATAAATATTGTAATAAATAAATAAATAAATCTAGACCATCTCATAGGACCATAGGTAAGGAAAGGGACCTCCAAAAGCCATCTAGATGGCCTCATAAGGCCGTAGCTAAGCAACGAGACCCTCAAAGACCATCTAGACGATCTCATAAGGCCATAAGTAAGCAAAGAGACCTCCAAAGACCAGGTAGACTTAGGTCAACCCTAAGTCTAAAGTTTAGGACAGGGGCCAGGTCAGTGACCTTGGAGGGCCGCATCCGGCCCCCAGGCCTTAGTTTGGGGACCCCTGCTCTGGAACAATCAATTTGGTGCAAAAGGCGAGATTGAGGAAGAAGAAAACAATAAATCATGCACCTATCTCACTTTTGACAGGCTCTCACTAAATAAAGCTTAGAGCTTATGTTGTAATCCATAGCTTTTTCTTTCTTTGTCTTTCCTTTTTTATCTAATGACTTGCTTTTCCCCCATAGGCCACCAAATCGAAGAAGCCAATCATGTTGCCTGTTACATTTATGGATGGGACGACAAAGACTCTGCTGACGGATTCAGCAACAACAGCCAAAGAGCTCTGTAACTCTTTGGCTGACAAAATCAGCTTAAAGGACCACTTTGGATTTTCACTGTACATCGCTTTGTTCGACAAGGTAAGCCACTAAAGGATATGTGGGAGAAGCCTGATATGGTTGGACTTCTGCAATGTGCTTTACATTGGGCTACGTCTGCACCAAGTTTAGAAACTCCAATTAGTTGAAATTGGAGCCAGATTGGTTATGGGAACATCCAGGAGAGAGCATATCACACCTATATTAATTTCTGGGCAAGGTACAAAGTGTTGGCTTTGTCCTTTAAAGCCCTACATGGTTTGAGTCCAGTTCCTTACAGGATCACCTTCTCCCGTCCAATCTTAGGACACTGAGGTTCTCTGGGGAGTGTTTACTCCAAGCAGCCAGAACCTGACTGGCATCAGGTTTGGTGTTCAACCTTCCTTTTCTAAGCAAGATCTTGGAGCGTATGGTGGCCTCCCAACTCCAGGGATTTCTAGATGAAATGGATTATCTAGATCCATTTCAATCTGATTTCAGGCCAGGTTATGGAACAGAGACAGCTTTGGTTGCCTTGGTGGATAACCTCCGCAGAGACCTAGACAGCGGGAATGTGTCCCTTTTGGTTCTCCTGGATCTCTCAGCAGCTTTCAATACCATTGACCATGGTATCCTTCTGTGCCACCTTGCTGGGATGGGACTGGGAGGCACTGCTTTACAGTGACTCTGGTCCTTCCTGGAGGGCTGTCACACTTCAGGGTAGCTTCACCTTGCTATATACACCAAACTGCACACAGGTTGAAGTCTTTTTAGTTTATTAGAAAATAGAAGATAAAAGGTTCTTTAAAAGCAAAAGTAAAGTTCCAAAAAATGGTTACAAAACAAAGTCATAGAGAACAAATACAGAAACCACGAGGAGTAAACAAGGTCCCAATAGAGCAGGGGTCCTCAAACTTTTAAAGCAGCGGGCCGGTTCACAATCTTTTAGACTGTGGAGGGGCCGAACTATCATTTGGAGGGGGAAAAAATGAACAAATTCCTATGCACACTGCACATGTCTTATTTGTAGTGCAAAACAACAACAACAATGAAAACAATTGTAACCAACACAAACCTATCAGGATTTCAGTGGGAAGTGTGGGCCTGCTTCTGGCCAATGAGATAGTAAAGTGAATTAGGATTGTTGTTGTTGTGTGCCTTCAAGTCATTTCAGACTTCGGGCGAGCCTAAGTCTAAAATTATTTATTTATTTATTCATTTACTACATTTATTTATTACATTTATATCCCGCCCTTCTCACCCCGAAAGGGACTCAGAGCAGCTGTAGGTACATACAATATATTATATTATTAGCATAGCACAATATTAGCATTATATATATTGAACTATACCACTATACTGTAATATTATATGTAATATATATCATATAATTAATATTATTATATGGTATTATCAGTATTATATTGCATAACATTATAATATTATTATCAATATTATATGTATATACAATATATTATATTATTTAAAATGATATAAAAATATTATATTATAAAACTTATGGTGGGGGCCAGGTAAATGACCTTGGAGGGCCGCATCCGGTCCCCGGGCCTTAGTTTGGGGACCCCTGCAATAGAGCATGACAAAGTCTCAAGAACATGAACACAGAAGCTGCAAGGTAATCCAGGAAAACGAGAGCTTGTTTTTCGGTTAAACGAAAGTTGCCTTGACAAAGATTTGTCTCCAAACACATTGCTTGAATACCCTTTGCAAAGCATGAAAGCATTTTTCTGGCCTCTAACCTCCCTCTTGTTTGCAATTCTCACACTCCTCCGAACCCTGATTTCCAAACGGTCAGCTCGATCTAAGGAACCTGTTTCATCAAGATCAACCTGCTCGTTAGTTTGCTGAGCCTCATTATCAGACTGAGAACTGTCCTCCTTTCCCAAGTCCATTTGCACCTGGCTAGTTTCAGTATCAACAACATCATTCGTTGCTGTGGGAAAATGAACTTGAACTCCCCGTTCCTCATCTTCTACAACAGGGACATTTTGAACCTGATTGTGAACCTGAATCCCATCATCCTCATCAATCTGAGGTTCCAGCTGAGTCACAACAAGAGCCATACCCAGAAGATGGTGCTGAGGGACACCTGCTCAAACCCTTGGCCGTTGACCTGTGGGGTTCCTCAGGGTTCCATCCTGCCCCCCATTCTGTTTAACGCATGCATGAAACTGCTGGGAGAGGTCATCCAGAGTTTTGGAGTATGGTGTCATCTATATGCAGATGACACCCAGCTCTACTACTCCTTTCCACCTAATGCCAAGGAAGCTGTCCTGATCCTAAACCGGTGTCTGCCATCTGTAATTGACTGGATGAGGGCAAACAAATTGAAACTTAATCCAGACAAAACAGGTGCCCCTGGTTAGTCGGAAGACAGATCAGGGAATAGGGATCCAGCCTGTGTTGGATGGGGGTCACTCTCCCGCTGAATACACAGGTTCACAGTGTGAGGGTCCTCCTGGACTCAGGTCTGAACCTGGAGAACCAGGTGTCAGTGGTGGCCAGGAGTCCATTCTTTGCACAATTAAAACTTGTGTGCTAACTGAGCCTATTCCTTGAGAAGCCAGATCTGGCCACGGTGGTCCATGCCTTAGTTGGATCCCATTTAGATGACTGTAGTGTACTTTACGTGCAGGAGAGATAAAGCAAGGTATAAATAAATAAATATAATCATCATTATCATAATCCATCACTCAGAGGACTCAAGGTGTTTTGAGCTTCAAAACTGCTCTCCGCAGAAAGCGCTTTCTTCATAGGAGAGCCACCAATTGTTAGAGGCTAGAAGTTGAGCTCTTTCTTCTCCCCTTCCCAGGTCTCTTCCCTCGGAAGTGGCAGTGACCACGTGATGGACGCTGTATCTCAGTGTGAGCAATATGCCAAAGAGCAAGGAGCCCAGGAACGCAATGCTCCTTGGAGGCTTTTCTTCAGGAAGGAGATCTTCACGCCTTGGCACAACCCAAACGAAGACAACGTTGCCACAAACCTCATTTATCAGCAGATTGTGAGAGGAGTGAAATTTGGAGAGTATCGGTGTGATAAAGTAAGTTGTTGGCCCCTAAAAACCAGAGACATACTAATACAGGCATGGGCAAACTTTAGCCCTCCAGGTGGTTTGGACTTCAACCTTCACAATTCCTAACAGCCTAGAAGGCCAAGGTTTGCCCATACAATGGGTGCTTCTTGTGAATAGGTGTCCCTTGGGTGATTTTTACTGGAATATAAATCAATAGGAATGAAAACATTTGCTCATTCAAAGTGAAAGCCCTAACACCAAACAGACATGACTGTTGCATCACAGATCCAAATTTGGTTGGTTAAGTATAATCGGTATGATTGTTCATTTAGATTGCATTGGCTCCACGACTCATCTGTCTTCATTTTGAAACATTTTGTTTTTTATTTCTTTTTTGTGATCTCTGTGACTCACACAAATGGGTTGTACTATACCATTCCGAACTTTCGAGTGTTTTGGCATACCCCATGCTCCATGACCGAGTACTTTCGGGGGCCGGGCTGTGGTACAGGCTGGTTAGCAGCCAGCTACAATAAATCATTCTGACCAAGAGGTCATGAGTTCAAGGCCAGCCCATGTCGGGGTGAGCACCTGACAATTAAAAATAAAATATAGCCCCTGCTCGTTGCTGACCTAAGCAACCCGGAAGATAGTTGCATCTATCAAGTAGGAAATTTAGGTACCACTTATATGTGGGGAGGCTAATTTATGACACCATAAAATATCATCCAGCCGCCACTGGAATGAGGAAGTTGCCGTCGCAGTGGATGATGAAGCAGCTGCTCCCCCTGTGGCTGGAATCAAGCATACACTCAGGAAGCTGGAAGCTGGAGAAGGTTTAAATTGCCTCTGCGTCTGTCTCTGTCTCTGTTCTATGTTATAGGGCGTTGAATGTTTGCCTTATATGTGTACAATGTGATCCGCCCTGAGGCCCCTTCGAGGTGAGAAGGGCGGAATATAAATACTGTAAGTAAATAAATAAATACATAAATAGAAAATAAATAAATAAATAAATAAATACATAAATAAATAGTATTGTTATATTTATTTATGCCCCACTTTATCTCCACTGAAGGGGACTCATTAAACCTTCCATTCCATTTCATCCACCACAGTAGCAACATCCAAGGAACATCTTGGAGCTTTTCTACGTACTTCATAAATTGTTTTGACCATGGACTGGTTTTCTATCTATATATATAAAAGGGTAATGAAATTTCGGCCTAGGACAAAACAGCAAAACTACACATCCCAGAAACACTAAATTTGGCAGCACAACCCCTCATCCATGCCTCTACGTTCATACAACAAAAAGAAAAGAAAAATAAAGTCCTAATTAGAGGGAGAGGAATAATTGTTTTTATCCAATTGCTGCCAGTTAGAAGGCTAAGCTCCGCCCACTTGGTCTCCTAGTCAGCCCAGGAGCCCAGGGGACAGGCAGAGTTAGGCCTCATTTAGGCCTCTTCCACACTGCCTATAAAATACAGATTATCAGATTTGCACTGGATTCTATGGCAGTGTAGACTCAAGGCCCTTCCACACAGCTATATAACCCATTTATAATGGACTTAATGTCAGGAGAAACCTTTACCCTTTACCTTAACTACCACCAATTCCTCAATACTTTATTTCCCATACCACCATACTTCGCCACAGCAACGCGTGGCTGGGCACAGCTAGTATGTATATATTTTCCCTTCTGCATGAAACTGACTTGGATTGTTACTTCATTTGCTCTTTCATCTGTGTTTTGGTGTCCTCCTGACTGATTTTGTATTATTGGACTTAGATTATTTGGCTTTGGTGTGGCCATTGTGACCTTCTTGAAGAAGTGTTCTGAGTGAGCCAGCAAAATTCATGTCAAAAATGAATACTCAATGGCTACTTTGTCTTGGTGAGGCACGGGGCATTCATTCAGTCATACCACCGCTGTGTGTGACTTTACACCCCAGTAGCCAGGAAAAATAGAGAGGTTTGTCTTAAAGCTCTCCTGTGTGAACATGAACATGCCCATGCAAAAGAATCTGTGTGAAATAAATCATACCAGCTTTCATGCATTCTTATGATGCAAAGGTGCCAATTAATATAGTGCACTAAACATAAAGGTTTTCCTGAGATATATTGTGTTCCCATCCATTTACATTTGAGTCCGTATCACTTATAAGCGGTTGATTTAACCTACTGTTTGCTAGTAAAACTGAATTACTGTGTTGCAAAATGATGCCAATCTAAAAAGTGTTTGGAAAGTTCTGCCCTAGTGGGTGTTGGTCGCAGAATTGTTTATGCATTTAGAAAAAGAGTAGAATCATAAAACAGATTCTACTCTTTAGAGAGTTAGAAAACAAGAGCCCTACAATCAACCTCCCTACCATGCAAGGATGTTGGTTTAGAAGGAGATCAGCACCCATTAAAAACAAAAGATTGCTCTCACAGTGGTTAAATTACTATGCTGCCTCAGTAGAAGATAAACATGCTCCGTCTTAATTAGACAATGCAAGTGAAAACAAATATTTATTGATTTATTTTCCTTACTAAATTTATTCCAAATGCCTTCTACACAGGAAGAAGACTTGGCAGAATTGGCTTCCCAGCAATATTACGTGGATTATGGGTCCGAGATGGTCTTGGAGCGGCTCCTGAACTTGATCCCCTCCTACATCCCAGACAGAGAGATCACGCCTTCGAAAACCATTGAAAAGTGGGCTCAGTTCATCATTGCAGCCCACAAAAAGGTCAGCAGCTCGGGTTTTTCTCTCAATGTGACCAGTGAGAGCTTGTTGAAGAGCCAGCGGAACATTAACACTACACCTTTAATTGCCAGGACAACATTTCATAGAATTCTGGGATTGGTAGTTTAGGCAGGATTGTTTAGAATTATCAGCCAGAATGTTCTACTGCCTCTCCAAACTACAAATCCAAACATTCCATACACTGAAACCATAATGATTGAAGTTGGATCATAGTTCTACTTCTTCTTCTTCTTTTCAGGGAATCTATACCCAGAAGAGAACAGACCCCCAAAAGGTCAAGGAAGAAGTGGTGGATTTTGCCCGTTTCAAGTGGCCTTTGCTGTTCTCCAGGTTCTATGAAGCTTTCAAATTCTCAGGTAACCCACTTGCAAGGGCAGTGTCAGGGATTCCTCTTCTTCAGAAGAGGAAGGGGAGCAGGAAAGTGTTCATGAATCTGAGGGTGAGTTGGAGTCTGAGGAGGAGACTTTGTTAGTACCCTCATTCCAGGAGAGGTGAAAGAAAACAGAGCAGAGATGTCGTTCAGCTAGATTAGCTGCCAGAAATGGGGCTGAGTAATGAGGAACTGCCCTAGCAGTTGTGTGGGGACCCAGGGCTATAAAAGCAGAAGCAGGTGCAGCCAGCTCTTGCTGGTAACAAACCGACTCTAAAGCCTTCACTCTCTGTGTGCCTGCTCCAAGTCTGCATCTGGATTTATTGCTGTTTCTTTGTCTGAAGTAAGACTTCCTGGCTTTCTTTTGCATTATTTCACTGAGTGTGCTGTACTTTATGTTTTGCTGAAGTAAAGCAGTTTTCATTTACTTACCATAGTGTCTTAAGGCTGTTCTTGAAAGACAAAACAGGACAGGCAGTGAGCGATGGACACTGGTGCCAAAGACTGTGATACATTATTCTCTGCCTTAACTACTATACCATATTCCTGGCACACTCTAGGAATCAAAGTGCATTTTGTATTTCCATTAGTCTCACAATGACTCTGGAATATATTCAGTGTAAAAGATATATCTTTTTTGTACTTGATACAGATGGGTTTTGGGTTTTTTATTTTTTGTTTTGTTTTTTGCTCTCAGGATGACTTTTGTGGCTAGTTTCTTCAGAAATTGTAATATTTTCACCAGAAACCTGACGTTGCAAACACTGTTCATTTCTGTTTTTTCTTCTTTAATCACAGGTCCTAGCCTTCCCAAAAATGATGTAATAGTAGCTGTGAATTGGACGGGAGTGTACTTTGTAGATGAACAGGAACAGGTCCTTCTGGAACTTTCCTTTCCAGAGATCACCGCTGTCTCCAGCAGCAGGTAAGGTGATGAACTATCAAGTAATGGGAAAATTCATGGGATGAAGCCATGTATCGGACTGATGCATGTAACCCTAAACTTTGTAAGGAAATTGACATAAGCTCATAGTCCCAGGGATGCAACTCAATTGATTTGTTGTTTCTTTCTAAGACTGAACATATGGCAATACTTTGAAGACAAAGAGCCTTAGAAGAAAAGCCACCAGCAGTTGGTGCATGTGTTTAATATTGTTATTGTTTCCTAATGGATTTCTGTTGCTATTATAGGTTGGGTTTGTTTGCCCAGGTAATAGAAGTACATTTTTAACACTTTGGTGGGAAAAATCTGGGAATAGTCTCAGTGCAACACCCTCTCGGCATAGAGTAAATATCCACATGTGGATCTGCGCTTTTCTGAGATATGGACCCTTCCCCAACGTCACTATAAAGCCCTTGAACCCACCCCACATGGTCATTCAATCCTTCCCAGCAAACAGGCACAATAGGAGAAGGATTTTCCAGATGCACAATGATGACTGAAATTGTGAGATCCCTGATACAGATCTGGTTATCTTGCCATCTGAGATCTTGCTTTTTTTCTGCATGGAGAGCATGGAATGACCATGCAGAGTGGTTTTGAGAGGTTTACGTTAAGTCCAAAAGAGGGTTTTGTTGTAGTGCAAAGGGAGGAAGGGAATACCAAGCCCAACAACACTTGAAAAAGGGCATCCGGACATATAAGAGATGTTTATGCCATTGCTCAACACCTATTTGGCAAGATATATATGAGTTATGGGATGAATTATTCAGCACAGTGCAATGGGCTGACCACAATAGCAACAGAGTTTACATACTGCAATCTTTTTTTTCTGAATAAACTATACTTTTAATATATCAATATGAAAACTTCATGCCAGATAAAGATGTACATGACACCTTTTATATTTCTAATGTGAGAAGATGAATTTCAGTCTGTAAAGCGTTCTAATACAACATTTTTCTATTACCCTCTTTGACTTCAACATTTCTGGACTTTTTTTTTCTTTATTATTTTTTAAAATATTTTTATTGAAGTTTTACCTTATAAAATAGAGTAAATTAACATCGAAAGAGTGAGAACATTTGATTGTATAGAAAGTAGGAAAACTGAGATTTAAAAAGGATCAAAAAGGGAGAGAGAGAAAAAAACAAAGCTAAAATATCCATATTTATATAAAAAAGAAAAAAATTCTGAATAAAAATGCAAAAGTACTTGGCAAAGAAACACACCAAAAAGCAAAAAGCATTAGCACTGGCATTAAACACTTTGAATAAAATTGCTAGGTTAGAGGCAGCTGACAGTTCGAGAATGATTGTCTACATACTGCAATCTTGTTCTTTGCTATTGCACATTGGGCACTGTAGTAGCACATGGTGCAGAGCAAACTGAGCATTGTACGAAAGCATCCAGTTTTTCACATCTGTTGTGCCATGTTGCTATTCTGCTTGGGAGTTGCATAGTGCAGATGTAGCATATCACCACGTGCAGGCATTTGTGCTGTACTGAGAGGTTTTTGAGTTGCAACCTTTTTACTATCCTTTATTCTTCTAGAGGAGGGAAGCTCCAGGGACAGAGCTTCACCTTGGCCACCATCAAAGGAGATGAATACACATTCACTTCCAACAACGCAGAGGACATCCGGGACCTTGTGGTGACGTTTCTGGAAGGGCTGAGGAAGAGATCGAAATACGTTGTCACGCTCCAGGACAACCCAAATCCTAGTAAGGAAACTGAGCTGACAGTGAAGATTCTGTTTTTGTTTTTTTTAAAAAAATTGTGTCAGAAGCACCTTGAGAACATACTGCAAGTTGCTTCTGGTGTGAGAGAATTGTCCGTCTACAGAGATGTTGCCCAGGGGACAGCTGGGAGGCTTCTCTCATGTCCCCGCAAGCTAGAGCTGACAGATGGGAGCTCACCCCATCTCGCTTATTTGAACCGGCAACCTTCAGGTCAGCAACCCAATCTTCAAGTCAGCAGTTCAGCCGGCACAAAAATTTAACCCATTGCATCACCATCGCTCCTTAGGATTCTGGTGAAATTGCAACATTGATTTCCTGAGATAGGGCAGGATACACTAAGACCCCTCCATCCCCTCTTGTTAGGTGGCTTAGGGCTTTAAACACTTTTTTAAAATTTCTTTCTCTCTCTCTCTCTCTCTCTCTCTCTCTTTCCTTCCTTCCCTGAAACTCTCAGCCATTGGTCTTCTAGCTGTTTTGGACTTCAATTCCCATAAGCCCCCACCAACTTGGCAAACTGTCAGGAGTTCCAGGAACTGAAGTCCAAAATACCTGGAGTGGTGTTAAGAACGATTTCAATAAATTATAGAGGACACTGTCAGAGTACAGCTGTATTCATGTCCTACTGAGTGAAATTAAGTGCAAGTTACTGTCGCACCTCCGGCTAGTTTCACCTTGCTTAATACACCAGGCTGCACACAGGTTGAAGTCTTTTGTAGTTTATTAGGAAATAGAAAATAAACAGTTCTTAAAAAGCAAAAGTAAAGTTCCAAAAGATTGTTGCAAAACAAGGCTTCAAAGAATAATCCAAGAAATCATAAGGAATAAACAAGGTTCCATTAAGGCATGACGAAGTCCCATGAACATGAACACACAAAGGCTGCAAGATAATCCAGGAAAACGAGAGCTTGCTTCTTGACTTGAGCGAGAAGTTGCTTTGACAAAGGTTTGTCTCCCAACACACTGTTTTAATACCCTTTGCATAGCATGAAAGCATTTCTTTGGCCTCTGACCTCCTTCTTGTTTGCTATTCTAACACTCCTTCGAACCGTGAATTCCAAACGGCCAGCTCGATTGAAAGATTCCATTTTGTCAAGGCCAGACAGCTCGTTAGCATCAATCTGCTGGCGGCTATCAGACTGAGAACTATCCTCCTTTTCTGGATTTGCACCTGGCTAGTTTCAGTATCATCAACACCATTCCCTGCTGTGGGAAAGACTCCCTGTTCCTCATCTTCTATAACAGGAACACTCTGAACCTGAATTCCATAATTCCCATCAGAGTCATCCTGAACCTGAATCCCATAATCCCCATCAGCTTCCAGCTTCCAGCTGAGTCACAACAGTTACTGATGCTCCGTGTGCCAAGCTTTTGATGGTTGGGCACAGAAACTCTTTCGTTTTCCTTAATTCTAAAATAGTGCCACATTGGCTTATTATTTTTCCTGCAGTGGGTGAAGAATCTGGTTTCCTCAGCTTCCTCAAAGGAGATTTGATTATTCTGGACCAGGACACCGGAGAGAACGTGATGAACTCTGGTTGGGCCAACGGGATCAATGAGAGGACCAAGCAGAAAGGAGACTTCCCAACGGATTCGGTTTACGTCCTGCCCACGGTCACCATGCCTGCGTTGGAGATTGTGGTGCGTTGCGTGGAAGGGGTTTATCGGGCAGGCTTCTCCGACTTTCTAAAATGCTCAAACCTATGCTAAGGAAAAGAAAAACAAATGAAATCCTTACACATAAAGATGGGGGAGAGGGTGCATAGATTTACAATTCTATCACTCTAGATCAGACATGGGCAAACTTTGGCCCTCCAGGTGTTTTGGACTTCAACTCCCACAATTCCTAACAGCCTACCGGCTGTTAGGAATTGTGGGAGTTGAAGTCCAAAACACCTGGAGGGCTAAAGTTTGCCCGTGCCTGATCTACAGAACATCACTTCTACCACTGTCTCTCAAACACACCACAAATTAAAAATTTTATTTGTTTTTCCCAGGCATTGGTCACGATGACTCCAGACCAGAGGCAGGATGTCATAAGGACAGCTCAGTTGGTGATGTCTGACAGTGAGGAACGGATGAAGCCATATACCCTAGAAGAATTCTCCTATGATTATTTTAGGTAAATCTCTAAAAACAGAAAAGTAAGTCTCTGTGATCCCTCCCTCCTTCATGTTGTCCATGGCTCTTGCTCAGAGTTTAGGAAAGTTGCTTGTTGGGTTGTATCTCCCAAAATCTTCCAACCAGGATGGAATCATGGAATGAAAGTGTTGGAAGAGACCACCAGAACCATCTCATCCAACCTTATCATGCTCAATCGAAGCACTCCCAACAGATGGCCATTCAGGCTAGGTTTTGAAACCACCAGAGAAAGACTGTGTCGTATATCGAAGCATTGTATTTCACTGTTGGATAGCTCTTACCACAAGAAAGTTCTTCCTAATGTTTGAGTGGAATCTCTTTTCCTTTCTTTGGAATTGGTTGCTTTGTGTTTTAGTCTCTAGCAATCTCTGGAGAATATTGGGAATTGTAGTTAAAAAAGAAAGGACATATTTCCCCCTAGCTCTCTTTTTTTCCTCCTTCGATTCCCAAAAGATTTAGGGAGGACAACAAGCCAAAGGTCACATTGATGTCAGGATTGTCATTTCTTTACCTGTAGAAGTCTCTCAACACCCTTCTTTTAGATTAAGTTTGAGATCATCCTGAATACATCATGGAGGAAAAATTACAGTCTCTGTTGTTTTTTATGGACAGCGTACCACTCTTTTGGGTTTTTGGGAATACTTATTAAATTTATTTATTTATTTACAGCATTTATATTCTGCCCTTCTCACCCCGAAGGGGACTCAGGGCGGATGACATTACACATATAAGGCAAACATTCAATGCCTTTTAACATAGAACAAAGACAAACAAACATAGGCTCCGAGCGGGCCTCGAACCCATGACCTCCTGGTCAGAGTGATTCATTGCAGTGATTCATTGCAGCTGCTCTCCAGCCTGCGCCACAGTTTTTGTGAGTTTTCCGGCCTGTATGGTCATGTTCCAGAAGCATTCTCTCCTGACGTTTCGCCCACCTCTATGGCAGGCATCCTCAGAGGTTGTGAGATCTGTTGGAAAGTATGCAAGTGAGGTTTATATATCTGTGGAAGGTCCAGGGTGGGAGAAAGAACTCTTGTCTGTTGGAGGCCAGTGTGAATGTTGTAATTAATTACCTTGATTAGCATTAGCTTCAAGGCCTGGCTTCTTCCTGCCTGGGTGAATCCTTTGTTCGGAGATGTTAGCTGCCTCTGATTGATTAATGTTTGGAATTCCTCTGTTTTCACAGTGTTGTTCTTTATTTACTGTTCTGATTTTAGAGTTTTTTAATATTGGTAGCCAAATTTTGTTCATTTTCATGGCTTCCTCCTTTCTGTTGAAATTGTCCACATTCTTATGGGTTTCAATGGCTTCGCTGTGTAGTCTGACATGATAGCTTCTTAGTTTCCAAAAGACCTCACAAGCTCTGAAGATGCCTGCCATAGATATGGGTGAAACGTTTTTGGCGGGGTACAAAAATAAAGTATTATTATTATTAACATCAGGAGATAATGCTTCTGCAACATGGCCATAAAGCCCAGAAAACTCACAGCATCCCAGTGATTCCGGCCATGAAAGCCTTCGACAACACTTATTAAATGGATATAGCAAATGTTCTCTAGCTTGTTATGGCAGCAATACTTTAAATATCTGAATGTCAAAGATGGAGCCACCTCCTGAAACTGGAACATGATCCAAAGGATTCAAATTGCAAGAAAGAGATTAGGAAAAATGACTTGACTGTAAGAACTATTCAAGAGATTGCTTTGGAGGCAATTAGGCCCACCATTTTTGGAGATCTTTAACTGGATCTTTACCTGTCATGGGATTAAATTAAACTACCTTTGCAAGACATCCAGTGCGGTAATTCTGTGATTCTCCATCATCCTTTTAAGAATATTGCACCTCTCTCTATTTTCTTCTACAGCATGTTGGCTCCAAAGACTTTGAACCATGGACTTCAAAGTAGTGTTGTCATCATCACCACGGCTATGATTTCCCACGTGAGGGTTTTGTTGTGTGTTTGTATATGTTTTCTCACAACTGCTATCTCTCCTACCAGGCCTCCTCCCAAGCACACACTTAGCAGGGTCATGATCACCAAAAACCGAGGGAAGGACAAGATGTGGTCTTACACCCGAGAACCCATCAAGCAGCCGTTGCTGAAGAAGATCCTGGGCAGCGAGGAGCTGTCACAAGAAGCTTGCATGGCATTTATTGATATCCTTCCAAGCACTGTGTCTAGAATGGGGGGAAACACCATGATTTACATTTCTGTCATTCCAAAGAATATCACCTGCCAGGGCTCTCCCAGTATCAAGGTGACTTTGGATAGACAGTCCTTTAGACAATTAGCCCCAAATGAGATCAATAATCTATCCTTATACTTTCTTACTTTCCCCCTTCTGCTGCTATAAGTTCATGCACTTCATTTATCAACCTATCCTTTTGCTGCAATTAGTCCTTCCACCCATGAAGATAATAGGAATTGTGTTTGGTTGCTGCCTGGTGTTATTATTTATTGTGATAATGTTGCTGTTTTATTTTGCTTACACTGTGAATTGGATTTTTATGTAATTCTCATTTTAATTGTGCTTGTTGTGAGCCGCCCCAAGTCCCCTTGGGGAGATGGTGGTGGGATACAAAAATAAAGTTATTATTAAAAGGTTTTTTTTTCATGTTAGGAGCAACCTGAGTCGCTTCTGGAGTGAGAGAATTGGCCGTCTGCAAGGACGTTGCCCAGGGGACACCCAGATGTTTTGATGTTTTAACCATCCTTGTGGGAGGCTTCTCTCATGTCCCCGCATGGAGCTGGAGCTGATAGAGGGAGCTCATCTGCGCTCTCCTCTGTTGGGATTCGAACCTGGCAGCCTTCAGGTCAGCAACCCAACCTTCAAGTTACAAGGCTTGAATCCTCTACGCCACTGGAGGCTCCGAGTTATTATTACAGAGCCAGTTCAGGAGAAAGAACGAAATTACTAGGATTTACAGGAAACTATTAGAATGGTCAACAGAGCCAGAATATTTCAAAAAGTGTGCTATCAAATGGGAAAAAAATTTGGGACGCCAAATCAAGATGTCGGAATGGGAAACAATTTGGAATAGGAAATTAAAATATACATATGCCTCTGACCTACAAGAAAACTGGTTCAAAATAGAATCATAGAATCATAGAATCATAGAATAGTAGAGTTGGAAGAGACCTCAAGGGCCATCTAGTCCAACCCCCCGCTAAGAAGCAGGAAATCGCATTCAAAGCACCCCCGACAGATGGCCATCCAGCCTCTGCTTAAAAGCTTCCAAAGAAGGAGCCTCCACCACAGTCCGGGGGAGAGAGTTCCACTGCCGAACAGCCCTCACAGTGAGGAAGTTCTTCCTGATGTTCAGGTGGAATCTCCTTTCCTGTAGTTTGAAGCCATTGTTCCGTGTCCTAGTCTGCAGGGCAGCAGAAAATAAGCTTGCTCCCTCCTCCCTATGACTTCCCCTCACATATTTGTACATGGCTATCATGTCTCCTCTCAGCCTTCTCTTCTGCAGGCTAAACATGCCCAGCTCTTTAAGCCTCTCCTCATAGGGCTTGTTCTCCAGACCCTTAATCATTTTAGTTGCCCTCCTCTGGACGCTTTCCAGCTTGTCAACATCTCCCTTCATCTGCGGTGCCCAAAACTGGACACAGTATTCCAGGTGTGGTCTGACCAAGGCAGAATAGAGGGGGAGCATGACTTCCCTGGATCTAGACGTTATTCCCCTATTGATGCAGGCCAAAATCCCATTGGCTTTTTTAGCTGCCGCATCACATTGTAGGCTCATGTTTAACTTGTTGTCCACGAGGACTCCAAGATCTTTTTCGCACACACTGCTGTCAAGCCAGGCGTCCCCCATTCTGTATCTTTGATTTCCATTTTTTCTGCCGAAGTGAAGTATCTTGCATTTGTCCCTGTTGAACTTCATTTTGTTAGTTTCGGCCCATCTCTCTAGTCTGTCAAGATCGTTTTGAATTCTGCTCCTGTCTTCTGGAGTGTTAGCTATCCCTCCGAGTTTGGTGTCATCTGCAAACTTGATGATCGTGCCTTCTAACCCTTCGTCTAAGTCGTTAATAAAGATGTTGAACAGAACCGGGCCCAGGACGGAGCCCTGCGGCACTCCACTTGTCACTTCTTTCCATGATGAAGACGACGCATTGGTGAGCACCCTTTGGGTTCGTTCGCTTAGCCAATTACAGATCCACCTAACCGTAGTTTTGTCTAGCCCACATTTTACTAGTTTGTTTGCCAGAAGGTCGTGGGGGACTTTGTCGAAGGCCTTACTGAAATCTAGATATGCTACATCCACGGCATTCCCTGTATCGACCCAACTCGTAACTCTATCGAAAAAAGAGATCAGATTAGTCTGGCATGACTTGTTTTTGGTAAATCCGTGTTGACTATTAGCAATGACCGCATTTGTTTCTAAGTGTTTGCAGACCACTTCCTTAATGATCTTTTCCAGAATCTTGCCTGGTATTGATGTGAGGCTGACCGGACGGTAATTGTTTGGGTCGTTCTTTTTTCCCTTCTTGAAGATAGGGACCACATTCGCCCTCCTCCAATCTGCTGGGACTTCTCCTGTTCTCCAAGAACTCTCGAAGATGATTGCCAGTGGTTCTGAAATAACTTCCGCTAGTTCCTTCAATACTCTTGGATGTAGCTGATCTGGCCCTGGGGACTTGAATTCGTTTAGAGTGGCCAGGTGTTCCTGGACAACTTGTTTCCCTATTTGGGGTTGGATTTCCCCCAATCCTTCGTCCATTCCATGTTGCTGAGGTTGAAGATGGCTTTCTTTTTGTGAGAAGACCGAGGCAAAGAAGGCATTAAGCAGTTCTGCCTTTTCCCTATCCCCTGTCACCATCACCCCATCTACTCCTTGCAGCGGCCCTATCGCCTCCTTTTTCTTCCTTTTTCTACCAACATAAGCAAAAAAACCTTTTTTGTTGTTTTTTATGTCCCTGGCAAGCCTGAGCTCATTTTGCGCTTTAGCCTTGCGAACCTTTTCCCTACAGGAGTTGGCTATACGTTTGAATTCTTCTTTGGTGATTTCTCCCCTTTTCCACTTCTTGTGCATGTCACTTTTGAGCTTTAGCTCAGTTAGAAGTTCTTTGGACATCCATTCTGGCTTCTTTGCACTTGTCTTGTTTTTCTTCTTTGTTGGCACTGTTTCCATTTGCGCCTTGAGTATTTCACTTTTGAAAAACTCCCATCCATCCTTAACTCCCTTGTTTTTTAATATCGGCGTCCATGGAATGCCGCTCAGTAATTCCTTCATTTTTTGGAAGTCAGCTCTCTTAAAGTCCAGAATGCGTGTTTGACTTGTCTTAGTTTCAGCATTCCTTTGTATTGCAAACTGCAGGAGCACATGGTCACTTGCCCCTAAGGATCCAACCACTTCAACTGTATTGATCAGGTCTTCCACATTTGTTAAGATTAGATCAAGAGTTGCTGATCCCCTTGTTGCCTCTTCTACCTTCTGGACCATAAAATTATCTGCAAGGCAAGTGAGGAATTTGTTGGACTTTGTACTCTTGGCTGAGTTTGTTTTCCAGCAGATATCGGGATAATTGAAATCGCCCATGACTACTATATCTCTTCTTTGTGCCTGTTTGGTCAGCTGTTGACAGAAGGCTTCATCAAGTCCTTCATCCTGACTCGGAGGTCTGTAGTAGACACCCACGACAAGATCTTTTTGAGTCCCGGTTCCCTTGATTCTTATCCAGATGCTTTCAAGCTGGTTTCCCGGATTACAGTCTTGCATTTCTTCTGCAACGTAACTGTTTTTGACATATAAAGCTACTCCCCCTCCTCTCCCCTTTGTTCTATTTATGTGAAAGAGGTTATAGCCCTCAATGGTTAAATTCCAGTGATGGGAGTCATCCCACCAGGTTTCAGTGATGCCTATGACATCGTATGTGTGGTGCTGTGCTAGGAGTTGGAGTTCGTCTTGCTTATTTCCCATGCTCTGAGCATTAGTGTAAAGACATGTAAGCCCCTGTGACCTCCCCTCGAACTGTTTATTTGGGATTATTGTGCTCTCTGTACTTGGTCCTTGCTGTGTTTGTGCAGCCCTCCGTTTAGCCTTACGGCGGTTCCCTGTGGTCGTGGGTAATATAGTGTTCGCCAGGCTGTTGTTCCCCTCCCCCAGTGGATTTAGTTTAAAGTGCGCCTGATGAGGTTTGTGAGTCTGTGTGCAAAAAGATGTTTTCCTACTTGTGTGAGATGCACCCCATCGCTTGCCAGTAGTCCATCCTCTTGGAAGAGTAGACCATGGTCAAGGAAGCCAAAATGCTCCTCTTGACACCATTTTCTGAGCCAGTTATTGACCTGTACTATTTTTCCGGCCCTTGTAGAGCCATGTCCTACAACGGGGAGGAGGGATGAAAAGATCACATGTACATTATACAGTTTTAGCTTTGTTCCCAGAGCTCGAAAATCATTTGTGATCTTTTGAAAAGTATGCCTAGCGGTGTCATTGGTACCTACATGAATCAACATAAGGTGGGGAGGGTGATGGGGCTTTAGGAGCCTGCTGAGCCTCTGAGTGATATGGTGTATTTTTGCCCCCGGGAGGCAGCATGTTTCTCGAGCCATCCCATCCGGTCTGGAAATGATGGCTTCCGTTCCTCTAAGGAGGGAGTCACCTACTACCAAGACCTGTTTCCTTTGAGGATTGACAGGGTCCCTTTTGTGCAAGACAGTGTGTATGTCCCCTGAAGAGTGTTCCTGTTGAAGTGAATCATGTAGGTGTAAAGTGTTGTCCTCCTCCTCAACATCCCCAGTGCATTCATCAATGACAATCCATTGAGATACATCCGAGAGCCCATTACTCTCCCAAGGATGTTCCTGTTGCTCCTGGTCTATGATTGGGGATGGAGCATTTGCATGATTACATAAGTGTGACTGTGGTGATGCACTGTCCCTGTCAGGGCTATCCCCTGCGCATTGATCCAGGATGGTCCACTGAGTGGTATCTAAGAAACTGTGGTCCTCCACAAGATGTGTTTCCTGATTGTATGTTAATGATGTAAGAATTTCAAATCTGTTGTGTAAATGCAGCTGAGCAGAGGAGTTCTGTGGAGGCTGCCTGGTCCTGCGTCTCCTTCTATGGGTGACCTCCTTCCAAGCCTGAGGGTTGTCTACCTTTGAGTTGATCTCCCCATAAGGTTCCTGATCATGGTCTTGGTGGTGTTGGTGTGATGCAGGCTGCTGATCTACAGCAGCGTGTTGTGCAGTGTCCAAGAAGAGCTCGAGTGCCTGAATGTCCTTAAGGGTCTTAATACGGTGCTCGAGCTGTTGGATCCTCTGCTCCATCAGAGTCATCTGTTTGCATTTGGAGCAGATGTAGTTGTCTAGTTTTTGTGTGAAAAAGCGGAACATGCCACAGCTGGTGCATGTGATGGGAATGTTTTGCTTTTGTTGCATCTCTTGGTGAGCGTGGTGGCCAAGTGGGATCTTTGTACAGTTAAGTAATATGCACGCACTTTATGTGCAGACTGCAACAAACCACGTCTTTGTGTATTTGTTTATGTCGCTTTGTTTCCTGTATGTACTGCAAAGGATAGTTAGTAAAGGTGCCTGTCAGGACCCAGGCTGCAAAGGCACCAATAACCAAACACAGAGGCCAGAATCTATCTAATATCTTTATTGAAGGAATATATAAAGTTAATAAAAGCAAGTATATGAAATAGTCCAAAAGCAGACCTTTCAGGAAAGGTCTAAATTAGTCCAAAAAAGCGATGTCCAATATGAAATATTAAGGTTCAAAGTTGTAATCCAATAACCGAAACACTCACTTTGCCAGGCAAAGTGAGGGGAGACGACAAGGTCCTTTAGTCCATAAACTTGAGCAAGGCTAGGAAATAACTTGATACTTGAAACAAGGCTTAAAACGTGGAACAAGGTAACAAGGAACAAGAACAAGGTCCGTGGAAAAACTTGGTAAAATCCGTGATACAAGGCAATGTTTAGTCCTGGGAAACAAGCAAGGTCCGTAGGTAATCAAAGGCAGAAACAGGAGCGAAGGCTGGAAAGCAGGGCAAGGCTTGAGCAGGAGCGAGGCTTGAAACGGAGCGCGCTGTCCAGACACAACTCGCTCCGGAGGTTGACGAATTGACTCCGCGAAGTTACTTCGCGGGTAAATCACCTATATAGAGTCTAACTTTCCCGCCGAAACAGTTCTCTGGGAACCAGAAACGAAAGCTAATCTTTGAGACCAGATGTTTGCCTCCTTAAGGATTCTCACGAAAAAGCAGACTTAATTGGCTGAATTCTTGGCTGCTATCCTCGCACTCCTGCGCGAAGCAGCTTCCAAACTTCTCTGTTGTTTACAAAACTCATGGCGGGAGAACACAGGAGAAGTGGGCTCCGGATTTGTTTGACATACTTCTGGGTCACAACTCTCTTGCAGGTGCAAGGTTCCCAGATCTGCCTGGGAAGGATCTGGCTGGGAAGATTCCAGTTCAGACTGGGAAGGTAAAAAACCCAAGTTTTCTTCATCATCAGGCATTACAGTGTCATAAGCAGGACTACAAGGCCCATGAGTCATCACAGTGCCTGACGGCGCGCGCGACACTGGCAAATAAAGCTTTCCCAGAAACTCAATTAACAGGGGACAATGCCTGCTGTCAATCAACTTAAGTACCTGGCTCTCTTTCAACACAACATTCACACAACAGTTAGACTTTGACCACAGGAGCCAAGCCCAAACTCAGTTTAAAATCTTAGCCAAATCTTAGCCAAATCCTACCTGAAGCCAGGGAGCAAAAATGTCCTCCTGCTTCCTCTGCTTCTGCGAGAACCAACTGCCCTTCTGGGATCAGGCTCTGGCAGAAACTCACACTGGCAAATAAAGCTTTCCCAGAAACTCAATTAACAGGGGACAATGCCTGCTGTCAATCAACTTAAGTACCTGGCTCTCTTTCAACACAACATTCACACAACAGTTAGACTTTGACCACAGGAGCCAAGCCCAAACTCAGTTTAAAATCTTAGCCAAATCTTAGCCAAATCCTACCTGAAGCCAGGGAGCAAAAATGTCCTCCTGCTTCCTCTGCTTCTGCGAGAACCAACTGCCCTTCTGGGATCAGGCTCTGGCAGAAACTCACACTGGCAAATAAAGCTTTCCCAGAAACTCAATTAACAGGGGACAATGCCTGCTGTCAATCAACTTAAGTACCTGGCTCTCTTTCAACACAACATTCACACAACAGTTAGACTTTGACCACAGGAGCCAAGCCCAAACTCAGTTTAAAATCTTAGCCAAATCTTAGCCAAATCCTACCTGAAGCCAGGGAGCAAAAATGTCCTCCTGCTTCCTCTGCTTCTGCGAGAACCAACTGCCCAAAATGTTCTACAGATGGCACATAACACCAAAAAAATAGGAGTAATGTACAAAAATACTCAAAACAAATGTTGGAAATGTCTAAAACAAGAAGGGACGTACTTTCTTATCTGGTGGACCTGCTCAGAAACGAAAAACTTTTGGAACATGATACATGAGGAAATACAGAAAATATTACAAAAAACATTCTGAATGAAGCCAGAATCTTACCTGCTCGGACTAACGGAGAACATAACAAACTTTAATCAGAATGAGGATATTATATTTATTTATGCAGTGACAGCCGCAAGAATATCGAGACAATGGAAGCAAAAAGAAATCCTGACGAAACAACAATGGTTGGATAAAATGGATGATATACATGATATGGACAAACTAACATATCTTATGAAACTAAGCAGAGGAAATGCAATAAAGCGAACAAATTGGGAAAAATATGAAGAATACAAGAAAAAGTCAAAGGAAGAATAAGCAAAAGGAGAACCCAAGAATGGACTATATGATCTAGACAAGAACATAAAGAGAAAGTAAAACAAGAAATGGAAATTAAACCACAAAGGACAGAAAGCGAAAGACCAAACAGAACTTTTTATTTCCCCCTTTTTATGGTCCTATTACTTACCTTCTCCTTCCTCTCTTTCCCTCCCCTACCCTATCCCTATTCCAAACTTTTCCTCACGGAACCCCATTCCTATTAATCTATGTACATGAAAGAAAACTTTAATAAAAAATATTTTTTTAAAAAAAAAAAAAAGGAGAAAGAACGAACAGTAGCTAAAGTTGCAGTCTAATAGACAGATGCCAGGAATTCACTTATCGAAGTTCATAAAACAAGTCCAAGGGTACAAACCAGAACTCAAGTCCATAAATCAAGCCAGAAAGTCAGTCCAGAAATCAGAGTCACGGAATCAGAATGCCACAGAGTCCAGAACAGGATTACAGGTCAGAGTGCAGAACCAAGATCCAGGACAAGAATATGAAGGTATGACATTATCTGCTACCAAAGAGCTATCTCTTCTTAGGCCCCTTTTATCATGAGAGCTCAGGTTTCAGCAAACCTTCACAGACTATTCCAGAAGCCTGTGGATCTTTCCTTGAGGAGGAGGTCAGATTGACCCCTTCCAAGCTTGCTGTGATAGAGAAGAGTGCTCCTCTGTTGAAGACCTGTTCCAGCAGCAGCCAAGCCAGACCAGACAGACTGCTGGCCATGATACAGAGTCACAACTACTTATTCATTTCATAGAATCATAGGATCATAGAATAGTAGAGTTGGAAGAGACCTCATGGGCCATCCAGTCCAACCCCCTGCCGAGAAGCAGGAAATCGCATTCAAAGCACCCCCGACAGATGGCCATCCAGCCTCTGCTTAAAAGCCTCCAAAGAAGGAGCCTCCACCACGGCCCCGGGGAGAGAGTTCCACTGTCGAACAGCCCTCACAGTGAGGAAGTTCTTCCTGATGTTCAGGTGGAATCTCCTTTCCTGTAGTTTGAAGCCATTGTTCCGTGTCCTAGTCTGCAGGGCAGCAGAAAATAAGCTTGCTCCCTCCTCCCTATGACTTCCCCTCACATATTTGTACATGGCTATCATGTCTCCTCTCAGCCTTCTCTTCTGCAGGCTAAACATGCCCAGCTCTTTAAGCCGCTCCTCATAGGGCTTGTTCTCCAGACCCTTCATCATTTTAGTCGCCCTCCTCTGGACGCTTTCCAGCTTGTCAACATCTCCCTTCAACTGTGGTGCCCAAAATTGGACGCAGTATTCCAGGTGTGGTCTGACCAAGGCAGAATAGAGGGGGAGCATGACTTCCCTGGATCTAGACTCTATTCCCCTATTGATGCAGGACAGAATCCCGTTGGCTTTTTTAGCTGCTGCATCACATTGTTGGCTCATGTTTAACTTGTTGTTCATGAGGACTCCAAGGTATTTTTCACACGTACTGCTGTCAAGCCAGGCGTCCCCCATTCTGTATCTTTGATTTCCATTTTTTCTGCCGAAGTGGAGTATCTTGCATTTGTCCCTGTTAAACTTCATTTTGTTAGTTTCGGCCCATCTCTCTAGTCTGTCAAGATCGTTTTGAATTCTGCTCCTGTCTTCTGGCGTGTTGGCTATCCCTCCCAGTTTTGTGTCGTCTGCAAACTTGATGATCGTGCCTTCTAACCCTTCGTCTAAGTCGTTAATAAAGATGTTGAACAGAACCGGGCCCAGGACGGAGCCCTGCGGCACTCCACTTGTCACTTCTTTCCATGATGAAGATGACGCTTTGGTGAGCACCCTTTGGGTTCGTTCGCTTAGCCAATTACAGATCCACCTAACCGTAGTTTTGTCTAGCCCACATTTTACTAGTTTGTTTGCCAGAAGGTCGTGGGGGACTTTGTCGAAGGCCTTACTGAAATCCAGCAAGTAGTTTTTTGTTAACTACCATCAAGTTGATTTCTATTTATGTTGCCCCCATGAATGAGAGACTTGCTCAGATCTTGCATAGGCATTGCCTTTCTTGGTTGAATCCACTCATATGTCTTCCTCTTTTAATCCTATCTTCTAATTTACCAGGCGTTGTTATTTTTTCTAACAATTCTTGACCTCATATGCCCAAAATACATTTAGACCTGGATCTTATATGATAACATTGACCAACACACCTTTTTGGGCCTCAAATGTTAGCCCTGATTCTGGGTATATTTGACGTGCTGATTCCAAAAATGGCACCTATTTCCCCTGTCAGCTCTAGTTTTTGAGATACAGAACAAATGCCATCAACTCTGAGCAGCCAGCTGCAGCCAGCTGTAACAAATCACTCTAACCAAGAGGTCATGAGTTCGAGGCCAGCTCGGAGCCTGTGTTTGTCTCTGTCTCTGTTCTATGTTAAGGCATTGAATGTTTGCCTTATATGTGTAATGTGATCCGCCCTGAGTCCCCTTCGGGGTGAGAAGGGCGGAATATAAATACCGTAAATAAATAAATAAATAAACTCATTGCCATCTGTTCGCCCGTATAAAACCATGGTGACCATACCTAAGAGCTGGTGCAGTCTATCCAATGCAGTTTTTTGAATCAGTGCCTGGAATAACCACAGGAACAGGCCTAAAAACCAAGACGCCAAGAAAAAATAAAGTAGGGATGTGTAATTGCTTATTGTTAATTCCTGTATATGGAGTCATGCTTTGATAGTGCTTTGAAGCCCCTCTGTTGAATTTCAACACTTTGCATCCAAATGTGCGTGTCTGTCCACAATGACCCATCCTGTATAACTCAGTTCACCCAAAGTTGAACCGAATACATACATACTACATTGGACAAAAATGCTCCCAAATCAATGCCGGTTTCATCTGTTATGCCCTTAACTGGCTCTGTGCACCAGTCCTGAAGTATATGGGCGACTACCCCTCCAAAAGGACCCGCTCCGTCAATGAACTCACAGACCAAATATTTGAAGGGGCCTTGAAAGCAGAACCGCTCAAAGATGAGATTTACTCTCAGGTTCTGAAGCAGCTCACAGACAACCACATCAAGTAAGAAATTTGTGCAGTTTTAATACTATTTTTTGTGTATGCTTCATGACACAAAGATTTCATTGTTTTTTTAATATTTATATTTACATGCATTTGGTTTGCTTTTAATTTGTATGGTGTCATGTTTCGTGATAGCCACCTTGAGCATTGGGAGAATATTGGGAGAAGGGTGGAATAAAAATAAAGTAAATATTTTTCCCCTGCAGGTTATGTATTTATGGAATAATATTGGTCATAGTTTTTTCCAGAGTGAAAATAAGCAAGAGAGTGTAATACCAGAGCTTTCCAGACATTTCATATCAGTGACATACTTTTAAAGCGCCGCTTGAGTCCCCTTCAGGGAGATAAGGCGGGTTATAAATAATAATAATAATAATATCATTTTGCGACATAGTACTGTATATACTCGATTATAAGCCTAGTTTTTCAGCCCTTTTTTAGGACTAAAAAAGCCCCTCGCCACGGCTTATACTTGGGTGAGGATCCTGGTTGGCTTATATTTGGGTCAGCTTATACTCGAAAATATATGGTACATTTATTATTTTTCTCTATTATTATTGGTATTATTACATTTATTATTGTACTCTATTATTGTTGTTACTGTTACATTTATTTTACTCTATTTTTATTATTATTAATAATACATTTATTATTTCACTCTGATCTTATTATTATTACATTTATTATTCTACTCTATTATTACATGTATTATTTTCCTGTATTTATTATTATTATTATTACATGAATTATTTTACTCTATTATTACTAAAAGGATACATAAGCACATTTACATTGAAGAAGATGAGAATAATGATTTGATCAGAGTTGGACAGTCTTATCTTAAATTTGAGCTTTATGTAAATATTCAAAAACATTTAACCTACTGATGCCTCAATTAATGTAATTTTTTGGTATCTATTTTTATTTCTGAAATTTTCCACCCTCAGCTTATACTTGAGTCAATGATTTCAAAGGTTTTTTGTGGTAAAATTATATTCGGGTCGGCTTATATTCAAGTATATACGGTAATTCGGTTTTACTAGCAAACTGGAGGTTAAACCAACCCCTTACAAGAGATACAGACACATTCATACATTACAGCGAACACATGACATGTCACAACACACAGTTTGGAAAGCTCTGATCTATACCTTTATAGTAATGAAATAGGAAATTTAATGATTTTGCAAAGGAAATCTATCAGCTCTTTGCATTTCAGCCTTTTCTTCCCAGAAACAAAGATTGTAGAGACTTATTAGTCTCATTAAAGACTTTTGCTTTTAAATGGTTCTATATAAATTCCCCTGGTGGCACAACGGGTTAAACCACTGAGCTGCTGAACTTGCTGACTGAAAGGTCGGTGATTCGAATCCAGGGAGCAGGGTGAGCTCTGCTGTTAGCCCCAGCTTCTGCCAACCTAGCAGTGCAAAAACATGTAAATGTAAGTAAATCAATAGGTACCGCTCTGGCAGGAAGGTCATGGGGCTCCATGCAATCATGCCAGCCACGTGACCTTGGAGGTGTCTACGGACAACGCTGGCTTTTTGGCTTAGAAATGGAGATGAGCACCAACCCCCAGAGTTGGACACAACTAGACTCAATGTCAGGGGAAAACCTTTACCTTTACCTATATTGCTTGATGTGCTCTGTTTTGTTATAACTTGCTTGTATGTTTTCTCTTTTTGGCATTGATTGTTTGCCATATACTCTGGAAACCACCCTGAGTCCCTTTGGAGAGATAGGGCGGTCTACAAATAAAGTATTATTATTATTATTATTATTATTTTATGACACAGCAAACAAAATAGATATGCTGGATTTCGTATCACAAAATCACAAGTCGAACACTTCGCATGTGTCTAGGACTGTGTGATGTATTTTCAGATGATGCGCGCAGATCCCAGTCGGGTGGTCTTTTGCAGCTGGCAGATTGTGATTTTGTCAATGTCTATTGTTTCCAAATGCCGGCTCAGATCTTTTGGAACGGCACCCAATGTGCCGATCATCACCGGGACCACCCGCACTGGTTTCTGCCATAATCTTTGAAGTTCAATCTTGAGGTCCTGATAGCGGCTGAGTTTTTCCTGTTATTTTTCGTCAATGCGACTGTCACCTGGGATGGTGACATCAATGATCCAAACCTTTTTCTTTCCCACAACTGTGATGTCTGGTGTGTTGTGTTCCAGAACTTTGTCAGTCTGGATTCAGAGGTCCCACAGTATCTTTGCGTGTGCACATTTTCCAATACTTTTGCAGGTTTGTGATCCCACCAGTTCTTTCCTGCTGGGAGGTGGTATTTGAGGCATAAGTTCCAATGAATCATTTGGGCCACATAGTTGTGCCTCTGTTTGTAGTCTGTGCGATTTTCTTACAGCAGCTGAGGATATGATCAATGGTTTTGTCGGTTTCCTTGCAGAGTCTGCATTTTGGGTCATCAGCTGATTTTTCGATTATTATTATTATTATTATTAGGATGTCTTGCAATGACTCATTTTATTCAACACTTCTGACATGTTTTGTTTTAAAGATATAGTGAAGAGAAAGGTTGGGAGCTGCTTTGGCTGTGTACAGGCCTTTTCCCGCCAAGCAACATCCTCCTGCCCCACGTCCAGCGCTTCATCCAGTCTCGGAAACATCATCCGCTCGCCAATGATTGCATGCAGAGGCTGCAGAAAGCGTTAAGGTGACTGGCTCACTCCATGAGAAGACTTCCGCCCTAATTAGTCAAGACTGGGGGCGCATCTTCACTGTAGAATTAATGCAGTTTGGCACCACTTTAACTGCCGTGGTCCAAACTATGGAATCCTGGAAGTTGTAGTTCATTGAGGCACCAACAGTCTTTGGAAAAGAGCTTGTAGAAGTATATCTCCCAAAATTCCATAGCCTTATACAATGGCAACTTAAAGTGGTACCAAACTATATTAATTTTACAATGTAAATGCATCTCACATTTTGTATGCAAACAGCCCCAAATAATCCCTTGGTATCTTCTCCTAAAAGCAATACGGTAGCATAAAATGATGGAAAAATATGCAACAATATTCAAGAAGCAGTTGACAAATCACATGTGGATTTTGCCCCAAATAAGTCCCAAGTTGCAAAGATTCGAGTCAGTCCTTGGATTTATACGAATCTCTGCAGGTTGGGATTTATTTGGGGCAAAATTCACATGTGGTTGCATTGTTCAAAAATACAATTTTTTTGTAAACAGAAATATATCCTGCACAGAAAATGCAGTTTTCTGTGCAGAAAATGTAATTGAGGATTTATTCTGCGCAAAATTTGCACATGCTTGATTTGCATAGAAAGCAACATTTCCTAGTCAGGATAAATTTTCTATCCAGAAAATCATAGTTCTTCATAGAAATACTACTTTTCTAGCATAAAATACTCTCTTCTGTTCAAAGGAACCACCTGTGAATGTTGCACAAATTATGAATAGGCTTAGGAGACTGTCCTTTTGATAGCATCTCTTACAAGGGTTAAGAAAAATTGTTAAAATTGTTTGCTGCTTCCTTCATTAAGAAATTTTGTTCGTGGTGTCATTTGTAAAAGAAAGCTTTCTTTTTCTTTGATAGGAATGGATCCCGAAAATACCCTCCCCATCTGGTAGAAGTTGAGGCCATTCAGCACAAAACTACTCAGATTTTCCATAAAGTGTACTTCCCGGATGACACAGATGAGGTATAAAGACAAATTATTGAAAAAATAGAGAAAGCAAGGACCCACAGAGAAAGTATTGCCTGGTGGATTGATAGGATTGGGTCTGTTGGAAATAGCAACCTTCTCAAGCCTAAAGTAGTAAATTGTTTACATACAATTCTATTTGCTTACTGTATTGTATATGTATGTTTTGGTATGCAGCTTCCCCTTTACTCTATGTTTCTTGAGGTTGTGGGAGGGACTACAGACCACATGATCAGATCTGGGACTCCATTTTAGAACACAAGAAATGCTTTAGCCATGCGATGCTTTAGACTTCAGACTGCTTAGAACACAGATGCCATGTAGACAATGGACTGTTAAGAGCAAACTCATGTTGCTCTTGATTATAAGAGAGATGCCCTGTGTTATATGCACAGAGAAACTACTTCAGATCTGTCTGTAACTGGATTGACAAGTTATGTGCCTGTATGCCGAATACATGAAGGTTCTGAGTAAACCAGATATGTTACTTTTAACGAAGTCTATTTTTGTCTCTTGGGAGCATATATAGCAAAAAGATGGTTTATGGGAGAGGAGATGTTTTTGGTCACTGAAAGGAAACACTTCTGAAGAACTGCTATATTTTGTGCATTATTTATTTATTTATTTATTTATTCGCAGTATTTATATTCCGTCCTTCTCACCCCGAAGGGGAGTCAGGCCGGATCACATTGTACACATATAAGACAAACATTCAATGCCATATAACATAGAACAGAGACAGACACAGAGGCAATTTAACCTTCTCCAGCTTCCAGCTTCCTGAGGGTATGCTTGATTCCGGCCACAGGGGGAGCAGTTGCTTCATCATCCACTGCAACTGCAACTTCCTCATTCCAGTGGCGGCTGGATGATTTTTATGGTGTCGTAAATTAGCCTCCCCACATATAAGTGGTACCTAAATTTCCTACTTGATAGATGCAACTATCTTCCGGGTTGCTTAGGTCAACAATGAGCAGGAGCTATTTTTTATTTTAATTGTCGGGTGCTCACCCCGACACGGGTTGGCCTCGAACTCATGACCTCTTGGTCAGAGTGATTTATTGCAGCTGGCTGCTAACCAGCCTGCACCACAGCCTGGCGCATAATCTCTGTTCCTAACAGATCAGAGACAACTAGATTATCAGTCTAACAACTGAAAGCCTTGCATAGGTACATGTGGATATATACCACTAAAGAGAAGATTTTACTCCAAACGAGTTTTTGGCTCTTCTTTGGAAGATCATACTTCTTCAAAAGTTCATGATTTTCAAATGGTTGTGAATGGTTTTCCAAAAGGTTGCTATTTCTAAAAAAAAGTCATGCCTTTCCAAAACAGGGCCTGCTGTCAATTGCCCTCCAATCAGCTTTGATCTATGGCAACCCTATGAATGGAAGACCTCCAAGACACCATGGTCAACATCCTACATCACGATCTATGTTTTGTAACTTTGCAAATCCATAGTTACATTGCAGAAACTCTTCAAAGGACTGCCCCAATGCACAGTGGGGGCAAATTTCATATCAGGACATAGCGCATCAGTTGCTTCACTGACTACCATTGCACAATGAACACCCATACATTGCAACATCATCATCATCATCATCATCATCTTATTATTATTATTATTATTATTATTATTATTATTATTATTATTATTATTTCTTACCTACCTATCCTCAGGACTCGCAGCTGCCCATAAGTGCAAATGTCAGTTTTAGGCATACATAAAGCCATATTCCAAGCTTTAAGTCCCTAGTAGAATGCCTCTTATTAACATCCCTGGTAAGATCTTATGATTGTGACTTCATTGGAATTGTGGAATTGTATTTTTTTTAATGTCCCTTTTTTTTTAAGTATTGTAGTTCTCAATCTTTCTGTGCCGCTGAGTTTTTGTGTTCCTTTGAGTCAGGAAGCTATGCTGAAAGCCGCGGTCATCTAGGATGTGTAGTTTATTCTAGTTTATTCTCTGACAGAGATGGGTAAATAAATATCTCACAAAACTAGAAATCCCAGAATTTCATAGCAATGAGCCATGGCAGTCAAAGTGGTGTCAAACTGTTATCATTCTGCAATGTGGCTGCAGCCTAACTCCCTTTTGAGAGAAGGTGGGAGTAATGTTTAAAGATAAGAAGAAGAAAAGTTTTCAGGTCTTGAGATGGCAGAAGTACAAAACCTTCCGTTTTCTCAACAGGCATTTGAAGTGGAATCAAGCACAAAAGCAAAGGATTTCTGCCAGAACATCTCCAACCGGCTACTGCTGAAGACATCAGAGGGTTTCAGCCTTTTTGTCAAGATCTCTGACAAGGTGATTGACGAGCAAAGATTTCATTCACTGATTATGGATGCTTTCCTAAAAGAGTAGATATAGCTGTTGTTTCATTAACTTACACAAGCGACAGGGGACCTTTGGGGATGGATTATAATCATCATCTCCCAACCATATTTGCATGGGTTCTCAGTGCAGGGTCCCATAGAAAGTGGAAATACCCAAATATAAATTGCATGGTGCCCCTGCCCATAAGACTGACAAAATTACAGGCTTTTTGGTCATTGCATTTAATTTTTTGTTCTTAATGGTATGTGTTCTTCCAGGTCATCAGTGTACCCGAAGGGGACTTCTTCTTTGATTTTGTCAGGCACTTAACTGACTGGATCAAGAAAGCTAGACCAGCAAAAGATGGTAAATGCCATAATACTTTCCCATCGTCTCAGTATTGTTTTGATTCCATGCAATTGGTGTGAGTTTTGAAAGGGGTGCTATTGTTTGTCTCCCAGCCCTTGCCATCAGCAAACAAAGATCTTTGATTTGCACAAGCTTTTGGTTATGAACTGGTTGCTTCAAAAGGATCTTTTAATGGTGGTGGAAGGTTGCTATGTTTTCATGTTAATTTTTTTACTAGAATTTCTAGGCTTATACTGTCAGGGAATCGTCACCCTGACCGATTGATGAGGCAGGTCTCACCTTCTGCTCATCAGTCAGACCACTCAGGCTGCGGCAAAAGTGGCACCGACAAACGACACCTCAGTCGTTAATTATCTGCTGATCCCAGCGGTTCTAAAGGCTTTATTTACCAGTTATTTACAACACTAAATACCATCACTCTCTGGACACATGTTGCCTCGGCAAGGACAAAACATGGAGCGTTCTCTCGGCTTGCCGAGTCCGTTATCAGTGCAAGCAGGCACCTCCCCGCATTCCACAGTTTATGATGTATGTTCCATCCATGTAGTTGAAACGGAAGTCTTGACCCATTGGCCCTTCTGGTGGAACACATACACACGATCCAACAGCAACAATTGATTGAACATTTCACACTATAACAACAAAAACACTAACATATACATGGGTACATTACAGTAGTTTTGTTTTAATAGTATAGTTTATTATATTGTTGATGTATTTTCTGAATGTTATTTTACTGTTATTATTTTAATCATATATGCTGTCATTGTATTGTTTTATTGTTTGATTGGGCTTGGTCCCCATGTGAACCGCTCCAAGTGACTTTGGGAAATGGAAGCGGGTTATAAATAAATTATTATTATTATTATTATTATTATTATTATTATTATTGACACAACGACGTTGTATGACACAGCAAACAAGATAGATATGCTGGATTTCGTTTCACAAAACCACAAGTCGAACACTTCCCAAGTGTCTAGGACTGTGTGATGTATTTTCGGATGATGCGTGCAGATCCCAGCAGGGTGGCCTTTTGCAGTTGGCAGATCATGATTTTGTCAATGTCTATTGTTTCCAAATGTCGGCTGAGATCTTTTGGCACTGCACCCAATGTGCCCATTGCCACCGGGACCACCTGCACTGGTTTCTGCCATAGTCTTTGAAGTTCAATCTTGAGGTCCTGATAGCGGCTGAGTTTTTCCTGTTGTTTTTCGTCAATGCGACTGTCACCTGGGATGACACAATCAATGACCCAAACCTTTTTTTTTCCCACAACTGTGATGTCTGGTGTGTTGTGTTCCAGAACTTTGTCAGTCTGGATTCGGAAGTCCCACAGTATCTTTGCGTGCTCATTTTCCAATATTTTGGATTATTATTATTGTTATTATTATTTAAACTGTTTTTAATATTGCAATTAGGTTTTTGGCTACATTTTGGCTTCATCTGTGTGGTGGGCTTGGATCCCTTACTGGAAGAAAGGCAGGTTATAATCAATCAATCAGTCAGTCAGTCAATCAATCAATGGAATATACATTCCCTTAGCTTAAACAAAATGGTAGTGCAATGACTGTGAGAGCTGTTCAGCATTGGAACTCTCTGCCGCAGAGTGTGGTGGAGGCTCCTCCTTTGGAGGCTTTTAAGCAGAGGCTGGATGTCCATCTGTCGGGGGTGCTTTGAATGAGATTTTCCTGCTTCTTGGCAGAATGGGGTTGGACTGGATGACACATGAAGTCTCTTCCAACTCTATGATTCTATGACTGGCAGTGTATATACACTAGAGTCTCACTTATCCAAGCTAAACGGGCCGGCAGAAGCTTAGATAAGCAAATATCTTGGATAATAAGGAGGGATTAAGGAAAAGCCTATTAAACATCAAATTAGGTTATGATTTTACAAATTAAGCACCAAAACATCATGTCATACAACAAATTTGACAGAAAACGTAGTTCAATATGCAGTAATGTTATGTTGTGATTACTGTATTTACGAATTTAGCACCAAAATATCATGATATATTGAAAACCTTGACTACAAAAATGCATTGGATAATCCAGAACCTTGGATAAGCAAGTCTTGGATAAGTGAGACTCTACTGTATATTGAATTTTTATCCCACATTTCTCCCAGATTGGGATTTAGTCTTGATCTTCCCAAGAAGCTTGAGCAAATGCAAATTGCAGAATCTTTTCATAGTTTGTGTGTTCATTCATAACCTTTGCCATTTTGATCACCCTTTGATGTCACTTGGTGACATGATTTTCATCTGTGAAATGATTGAATGCTCTTCCTGGGCTTGACCGAGAATTCATTTCCTTCTTATGCTATTTTTCAACATGCAATGATAATGCTTGTTTGTTTATTTGTTTGGAGAAACATGTTATAATGTTTGTCATCCTTTAGTACAGCTAAACACACCTTAGCTATCTCTGGTCAATGAAGATAAAACACAGTGCAATGCAATACATATTAAAGCACGCAATGTGCTTATTTATACCTTAATGTTACCATTCTTTATTTGGATAGGGATAGTGCCTTCTCTCACGTACCAAGTGTTCTTCATGAAAAAGTTGTGGACAAATACTGTGCCTGGAAAGGATTCAATGGCTGACTCCATCTTCCACTACTATCAGGTACTTCCCAAACGTCCAGCATTAATGAGCAGAAGAAGCAACTGGGTTTTTTTTTCTTGGCAAGTCACTTACATCTCTGGAGATATCATTCATGTTTACTTGCTTATTTGTTTCAGGGTGCACATGCTTGTATGTGAGAGTAAACCTTTAGTAGTGGCTCAGCTAGCATCAGAAGAATACTGAATTCATTGCAGCATTGTTACAGTGGTGAGGCCATAACATACAAAGCTAAGACCTCTGTAAATTATACCTGGGGAGAAAATAAAAAATAAAAATAGAGACTGGAATCCTGTGGATCAGTCCCAAGCTATAATAGGCCCAATGCAATTGTAGGAGCATAATGTCCGGATCAATTGTAGTAGTGCCACTCTATTGAATCAGAAGACTGTGTCCAGTTTTGGGCACCAAAGAATGAGAAAGATATCAACCCTTTGGAATAAGTATAGAGAAAGGCAACTAAAATGATAAAAGGTGTGGAAATTAAGCCTTATGAGAAATAGGAGATAAGCATGATTAGCTTGAAAAGACTAAGAAGTAACACAAAGAAGTAACATTTTTTCAATATCTAAGAGATGTTTTGTAGGAGATGGGGCAGAAGATGTGGACAAGAACCAATGGATTCTGAGTACAAGAAAATATATTGTTTGAAAGTGCTGGAGGGATGGTGATGGAATCAGAGGTTGGATGAGTTGTAGTTCAGGAGTTTCAGGAGTTGTAATTGTGTCTTTTTGCTTGGTAAGGGGTTAGATTAGATTGATTCTATGATTATTATTTTTTCATGTCAGGAGCAACCTGAGTTGCTTCTGGAGTGAGAGAATTGGCCGTCTGCAAGGATGTTGCCCAGGGGACGCCTGGATGTTTTGATGTTTTACAATCCTTGTGGGAGGCTTCTCTCATGACCCCGCATGGAGCTGGAGCTGATAGAAGGAGCTCATGTGCGCTCTCCCCGGGTGGGACTCGAACCTGGCAGCCTTCAGGTCAGCAACCCAACCTTCAAGTCACAAGGCTTTTATCCCCTAGATCAATTTAGTCAATTGTAGAATAATTGGATCAACAGGTTATTCTAATGCAGTGGTTCTCAACCTGTGAGTACCCAGATGTTTTGGCCTTCAACTCCCAGAAATCCTAACAACTGGTAAGCTGGCTGGGATTTCTGGGAGTTGTAGGCCAAAACACTTGGGGACCCACAGGTTGAGAACCACTGGTCCAATGGATTCAGTGGCTCTTCCCTGGTTGGTCAAGCGTGGAACTATATTCCAGCACTGACCAGCTTTCATTGTTGTTATTATTATTTTCATTCCACTTTATCTCTCTAAAAAAGAGACCCAAAGAGACCCATTCACAGCTGGGAAGGGGCTCTGCACAAAAAGGTACTCAAAATCTCCTTGCACAACACCCCAAAGTGTTCTTAGATATTTTCCCATGAGTTCATTATCTATGAACAATCGGAGTAGGTATCTTTACCTTCCATTTTCCAAAACAGGACAGTGAAATGATTAGGAAATGCTCTCCAGCAGAAGAACCAACTCCTTGCTCTTGTAATACTGTAGCATGCTTCCTCTCTCTCTGCCTCCCCATTTTGTGGCACAGGAATTACCAAAGTACCTTCGTGGCTACCACAAATGCAGCCGGGAAGAGGTCCTTCAGCTGGGAGCCCTGATCTATAGGGTGAAATTTGAAGACGACAAAACCTATTTCCCCAGCATCCCCAAACTCCTCAAGGAGCTGGTCCCCGAGCCTCTCATCCGGCAGCTGTCCCCTGACGACTGGAAGAGGGTAGGTTTGCTCATCCACTAAGACCTATGGAGCAAGCATGGGCAAACTTTGGCCCTCCAGGTGTTTTGGACTTCAGTTCTCTCCATTTCTAATTAGGAATTATGGGAATTTAAGTCCAAAACACCTGTAGGGCCAAAATTTTCCCACACCTGCTATAGAGAGTGTTTAGGCTTGCAAAGAAAATCTCTATTCATGTTGCGTTATTGTCTGTTCAGTTGTCACTTCCAGAATCTCCCAGCAAGTATGCATGAGGGAAATATCAAAGCTGGAATCCAAATAAGTATTTTTTTTTCTGAACTCTGTTAGGAACAGCTGTTTAGATACTAACATAAGAGCTTAATTATGGAAATTCACTGAGACGTACAAGCTTTGTCCAGAACCGTACCAGTTTTCCAGATTGTGACGCATCGTGCACATCATGTGTTCCTTTCTCTTGCAGTCAATTGTGGCCTATTTTAACAAGCATGCAGGTAAAACGAGAGAAGAAGCCAAGCTTGCCTTCCTCAAGATAGTATTCAAGTGGCCTACGTTTGGATCGGCTTTCTTTGAAGTGAAGGTAGAGATGCGTTTTTCTTCCTTTTTTTTTGGTTCTGTTATCTAGAGCAGGGATCTTTAAACATTTTCACTCTTGACCCTTTTCATCTGAGAAATGTTAACATATATCTATATATATATATAAAAGGGTAATGAAATTTCAGCCTAGAACAAAACAACAAAACTACACATCCCAGAAACACTAAACTTGGCAGCACAACCCCTCATTCACGCCTCTACGTTCATACAACAAAAAGCTCCAGCTACTCCAGAAAACGGCCAGGCTTTGAGACTGCAAGGCTATTCACTGCTATTCCACCTGGCCAATAAAGGATTCCCATAAGCCACAGCAATGCGTGGCTGGGCAAAGCTAGTAGGTATATAAAAAAGATATAAACATCAAACATTTACTGATAACAAATCATCATCTGCAAGGCTTGCCAAATAAGATAGTCACATAAACCTCCCTTGTTTAGTTTCCAATATACCTCACAACCTCCGAGAATGCCTGCCATAGATGTGGGCGAAACGTCACGAGAGAATGCTTCTAGAACATGGTCATACAGCCCGGAAAATTCACAACAATTCAGTGATTCCGGTAGTGAAGCCTTCGACAACACACTAAATAAGATAGTTTTTCCTTTTTATGAAGTACAATTGAAGCATCTTCTGCAGACTTCTTTTTAAACACTGCACAACAAATTTTTGTGAATGTCTAACACAGCCATAAGGTGACACACAGAAAACCTTTTATTGTTGCCAAATTTTTCATGAGCCCATTTGGAGTCAGGATCCACAGTTTAAGAAGCAGTGATGTGGAGATTCCTGGAAATTGGGTGGGAAAGTTGTCACATTGTTTACAATCTACATGCCTTAACATCCTGACACCCAGAAACATTGGGGTGATTTCTATCATAATAGTATTCTGTGTGATTCCATGCCGTTTTCCCAACCTATCGTCTGTTTTCTATTCTGCATAGCAAACTACTGATCCAAATTACCCAGAACTCCTCCTTATTGCCATCAACAAGCATGGTGTCAGCCTCATCGATCGCAAAACCAAGGTAAGTTGGGGATCCGTTGTAATTTCTGAAGAATAACAAGTGTGCAGACCTTAGGAGACAGATGGAAGAAAGTGAGCAAATGGAGAATGAAAGTACAGTAGAGTCTTGCTTATCCAACATAAACGGGCCGGCAGAATGTTGGATAAGTGAATATGTTGGATAATAAGGAGAGATTAAGGAAAAGCTTATTAAACATCAAATTAGGTTATGATTTTACAAATTAAGCACCAAAACATCATGTTATACAACAAATTGGACAGAAAAAGTAGTTCAATACTCAGTAATGCTATGTAGTAATTACCGTATTAACAAATTTAGTACCAAAATATCACGATATATTGAAAACACTGACTACAAAAATGTGTTGGATAATCCAGAATGATGGATAAGCGAGTGTTGGATAAGTGAGACTCTACTGTACCCAGAATCTTCAATGTGACTAAACAATTCTTGGAGTCACAGCTTGGAAAAATAATGTTCCCTAGCTCTGGGCATAATATCATAGAGGACTGGTAAGTTCAGCAAAAGACATCATGTTTGAAAGGTGATTTTAAAATTTGGCACTCCCAATGGAAAGGATTAGTGTCCCAAACTTCGATAAAGAGGCATCTAACAACATTTTCCATTTTCCCTCATCTTCCCACTCTACATACTATAGCATTTTAGCAGAATTGTCCCCTTGGTTCTTCCTACTTGTTGATTTTATCCTTGGACTCTGTGGAAGGCTGTACTAGTCACCCTCCGCTGTGCAGATCAATTTGATGCACAGGTTTTAAAGTAACTGTGCTATGTTCTTTTATTTGTGTTGCATTGTTTTTAAATTTTATTGTTTAAGTATATTGTATGTATTGTAATACCATGTCGTTATCTACGTTTTTCTTGTGTAAGCTGCCCCAAGTCCCCGCGGGGAGATGGTGGTGGGGTATAAAAATATTATAATACAGTAGAGTCTCACTTATCCAACATTCGCTTATCCAACGTTCTGGATTATCCAATGCATTTTTGTAGTCATTGTTTTCAATACATCGTGATATTTTGGTGCTAAATTCATAAATACAGTAATTACTACATAGTATTACTGCGTATTGAACTACTTTTTCTGTCAAGTTTGTTGTATAACATGATGTTTTGGTGCTTAATTTGTAAAATCATAACCTAATTTGAAAGGTCCCAGGTTCAAACCCCGGGAGTGGCGGGAGCGGCCGCTGCTAGCTCCAGCTTCTGCAAACCTAGCAGTTAGAAAACATTCAAATGTGAGTAGATCAATAGGTGCCGCTCCGGCGGGAAGGTAACAGCGCTCCATGCAGTCATGCCGGCCACATGACCTTGGAGGTGTCTACGGACAACGCCGGCTCTTCGGCTTAGAAATGGAGATGAGCACCAACCCCCAGAGTCAGGCATGACTGGACTTAACATCAGGGGAAACCTTTACCTTTAACCTAATTTGATGTGTAATAGGATTTTCCTTAATCCCTCCTTATTATCCAACATATTCGCTTATCCAACGTTCTGCAGGCTTGTTAATGTTGGATAAGTGGACTTTACATGACCTGTACGAAGACTTGAGGATTCTGGATGAATGGATTTTAATCTTGGACATTCTTGGACATTCTTAAAATTTTATATAATGTGCTTTTATTTTGTAATGGTATCTGTTTTATATGAACTGTTGTTTTATATGAATTGTTGTTTTCACATTGTTTTTAGGCATTGAATTTTTGCCTATTTACTGTAAGCCGCTTTGAGTCTCCTCAGAGAGAAAGGCGGTGTAAAAGTGATGTAAATAAATAAATAAATAAGTGAGACTCTACTGTATTATTATTATTTCCCTAGGATATTCTCATCACTCACCCCTTCACAAAGATTTCCAACTGGAGCAGCGGCAACACCTACTTCCACATTACGATTGGCAACTTGGTACGAGGAAGCAAATTGCTTTGCGAGACGTCATTGGTAAGGGAGACATGCTGACTTCTCTTGTGGTTCACTAAGTCATGCATGGTCCAACTTCAGCCCTCCAGATGTTTTGGACTTCAACTCCCACAATTCCTAACCGCCTACCGGCGGTTAGGAATTGTGGGAGTTGAAGTCCAAAACACCTGGAGGGCTGAAGTTGGATGATGCCTGCACTAAGTCGATGGGTGTAATGTTATCTCTTTGTCATAGAATCATAGAATAGTAGAGTTGGAAGAGACCTCATGGGCCATCCAGTCCAACCCCCTGCCAAGAAGCAGGAAATCGCATTCAAAGCACCCCGACAGATGGCCATCCAGCCTCTGCTTAAAAGCCTCCAAAGAAGGAGCCTCCACCATGGCCTGGGGGAGAGAGTTCTACTGTCGAACAGCCCTTCTCACAGTGAGGAAGTTCTTCCTAATGTTCAGGTGGAATCTCCTTTCCTGTAGTTTGAAGCCATTGTTCCGTGTCCTAGTCTGCAGGGCTGACTCCTCCCTATGACTTCCCCTCACATATTTGTACATGGCTATCATGTCTCCTCTCAGCCTTCTCTTCTGCAGGCTAAACATGCCCAGTTCTTTAAGCCTCTCCTCATAGGGCTTGTTCTCCAGACCTTTGATCATTTTAGTTGCCCTCCTCTGGACGCTTTCCAGCTTGTCAACGTCTCCCTTCAACTGCGGTGCCCAGAATTGGACGCAGTATTCCAGGTGTGGTCTGACCAAGGCAGAAGAGAGCATGGGGAGCATGACTTCCCTGGATCTAGACGCTATTCCCCTATTGATGCAGGCCAGAATCCCATTGGCTTTCTTAGCAGCCGCATCACACTGCTGGCTCATGTTTAACTTGTTGTCCACAAGGACTCCAAGATGTTTTTCACATGTACTGCTGTCTAGCCAGGTGTCCCCTATTCTGTATCTTTGCATTCCATTTTTTCTGCCGAAGTGAAGTATCTTGCATTTGTCCCTGTTGAACTTCATTTTGTTAGTTTCGGCCCATCTCTCTAGTCTGTCAAGATCGTTTTGAATTCTGCTCCTTTCTTCTGGAGTGTTGGCTATCCCTCCCAGTTGTCCCTTTTCTTTTTGCCAGGGCTACAAGATGGATGATCTCTTGACCTCCTACATCAGCCAGATGCTGACGGCAATGAGCAAGCAACGGAGCGCCAAAGGCAGCAAGTGAACTGAGAGCGGCCACTGGCCAAAGGCTTTGGCACTGCTCTGCCAGCTGCGGGCGGTGGGCTACCCCTGCAGCTGGGGCAAGACCTTCTCCACCAACATGTGGAAGATGAGCCGGACTCCTTCGGAAAGCATGTCAGACTCCGACTCGGAGGACTGTGGACTGACCTCCCCTTCAAGTGAGGATGACTATCTCTGAGAGCCGCCTTTCATTTTTAACTCACACCTACACACTTATTCCTTTCTTGTTCTGGATTTGAGCCTCGGCGCTTCGTTCAGACTGCGGTACAGCAAAACTCCAGTGTGGTTATTATCATTTTTTATTTTTAATATGGAACCAAAACAACAGGAGTTGTCGTGGACCGAGAGTGGAAACGCTATGCACTGCTTCTGTTTGGGGTCTTTCGAATCAAAAGTATCAACAAAAGAGTTTCATGGACCAAGACACTGGGCTAAAAATAGGAGAATCTTCTGAGTTCGGAGATGCTTTTTGGAGGGGAAGAGAGAGAAAAAAACAGCATATTCCTTTTTTACATTCCTTTTTCAATTCCATTTAAAAATCCAAGGAAAAGTTGTACATTTCATACACAAAAGGAAAGAAAAAAAGTAATTGATCAAAAAGCATGGAACGTATATGGGTCACAAAGCTTAAATGTGCAATAGAGGACCTTGTTCAAGGAGGTTTGGTTTTGCAGTGTTTTATAAACATGTCTTACTCCTTTTATTTATTTAACATGGGGCGGAGAATGGTTTTTCTCAGCAGAGATAAAAGTGTGGAGACTGTTTCAAAGTTGAGGTGATGTTTGGTTTGGACAGATCTGTCTCCTCCTCCTGAGGGGAAGATAATAAAAAAGGTCTGATCAGGGGACTCATTTCTGAACAGGTAAGTTTAACATCATGTGCAAAGTTTCCCATCTTGGCTTTTGGGTTGAAAGGGAGGATGAGCGGTAGATTCTTCCAGTTTAGAATCTGTGCAGACCTATCATGCAGAAAATTGTGATAATTCACTAACTTAGCAAAAAGGCAGAATTATTGGGGAAAGGGGAAATTGCTGCTAAGGCATTGTATTTTTATTTAAATGGGCAAAGAACTATAAGCAGACATCCTTCAGATTTGTATCCCCAGTTATGGTTTCTGTCAAGTTTAGGAAGGAAGCAGGGAGAGGAATGAAAGTATTATAATTTGAGAAAGCAACCTTCCATTTGGTCCACAAGGCAGGGAAAGATTTGAGGCCTCCCTTTTAAATCAACCTTTGCTGATCTGTTCTAAAAAGAAGAGTGGAAAGGTAAAATGCTGTTCCAAGAAATATTTGGCCCTTTTGAATTGCGAAACTGGCATTTCCATTGTTTGGTCAACTTTCTGGAATTTTAAAGCCGAGGTAAGAAACTTCAGCATGGGCAATGTCCCCTGTACCAAGTTACAAAACTGCATTTTTGGCCAAAACCATCATAAAATGTACCCCAGGTGTGATCAGAAGTCTGACTTTGGTCTGCAATTCCTTTTTTAAAAACTGGTTTTGAAATATTTTCAGTGGGGTATTTTAAATGAATACTTCCTCACTAAGTATACAAGGAGATTCCCCCCCCCCCCTAATATTTTTAATATGATCTTTGAGGAAGGGAGGAGTAGCCACAAATAAAAGCCTGGAGACTGCATGCTGATCATAGACAGCAGTGCACTTTCCTCATCCTTCCTCCAAATCTGATTGCTGCTCATTTGGGGATCTGATGGCTGTGGAATATGTTTCAAGAAAGTTCAAAGGCACCATCCATTGGGAATGTCCCCTCCTGCAGTGAATGAAAGACACAGGTATGCAGTCGGAAACTTGCACACTTGACAGAACTCTTCATAGATTCACGAGTTTCCAAATCCAAGGCTTTTGGTTCATTATGGCTCTGGGAGACACTGACACACAAACATCCAAGCCCATATTTTGTTTCGAGGTGTCTTTCCTCAACTGGAATCACTCGACGAGGGAGTGAATCGGACCAGGTTTTCGACATAACCATAACTGTGCCACTTGTACCCTTTGGCTCATGCTGTGCAACTTCCTGGGTTGGCCTACACCCCAATATGTCTTACTGCATAAGTTTTTTGATGTGTGTCTTTTCTTGTTTTCAAAGTCATTTTTTTTGGGAAGGAGTGGATCCAGTCTATGTGTTGCGTTTTGTGTGTCTGCCTCTGTTTGTCGTGTTCATACATGAAAAGTGATACAGAATGGTTGTTGCGGTGGAACATTCCAATTAAAGCTAAACATTTTGAGAAAAAAAAGGAACGAGAACAAGGATATATTATTTTATAACATAAGCCAAAATCAAATATTATTGTACAGATATGCTTCCAGTATTGGGACTGAATTGTCATCTTACGCGTCATGAATTAATGCAACATCAGGGTTGGGTAACATAAATCTACACACACAAGAGTTACCCATTTGATTGTGCTATGCAGTCTTCGCACTGGATGGCAATGTTTCACAACTGAATGCACAACCAGATGGGTTTCCACATGCCCAGTAGCACCACAACATTGAACTGAAATGCAGATGTTGTTCTTCATTAGACAAATGGTCTGGCCCATTCTGCAGGGGAACTTCCAAATGCATAAGTGTATTCTGGCAACAGATGGATTGGGAAACAAACAAAAAGGTTTTTCTTAGCAGTCCTTAATATTTTCATCTTCAAAATATAAAAACTGCATTGCCAGGCCATGTAAGAGAACATTGGAAGAGCCATGATAGGAGATGCTATGAAATGCCTATCTGTGCCAAAACACTGCTCTCACTATGACCAATGAGATGTCCCCAAAAGGGCTACAGGAAGAAGTCCATCTTTTCGTAGTACTTTCCATGCTTCATACAAAGAAGGAACCATAATACTGTGCTGTTTCTTGTACTCACCCAGAAGGGCAACATGTTTCCAATACAGGAATCAATACTGACCTCATGTCCAGCTTGTGGGCCTCCCACAGACATTTGGTCAGTCATTGTGGAGGGGAAAGGATGGTGGACCATATAGGTGTTTGATCTAATCCATTTGGACTTCTCCTAAGTAAGACCTTGTCTTGAAGTCCTGAAGAGACTATTAAGGCTTCCTATTGAGGCTGGTCAAATCTAAGCTGGAATCCTGTTGGTAACATATATTCATGCAACTCAGGATTACAGATATACATTTTCGGATGTTGCATAAGGAGACATCCTATACTTCCTTACACATTATTCAAACAGATACACTCCCAAGGATGTTTTCTAGTCATGGAGACATTGCCAAAGCTGTTTACTGGCCAGAAACAGGCAACCAGACAGTATCCACCCCAACTGTAGTTCTGTAACTAAAGAAAGAAAGTTAGCACTATTGGCCTGGATCTTGAGCAACTCCATTGAAATAAGGTTGCCCCACAGATCTCCAGTGAGTGTCTGGAGATCCAGAAAAATGACATCAGCTTTCTTTCTTTCTTTGGTTATAGAATTGTACCTGGAAGCACCATTGTTTGGTCAGCTCCTCTTGGCAGCAGCACATGCAGAAGTCTGGAAATGTGCCTTCCAGAGGCAGAGGCAACATGTAACTATGGATGCCGGGTCTTCAATCCTGGTGTAGAATTGCAGCCATAGTCTTTAGTGGCTCTGACTTCTGGCTCAAGCTCTCAATATTTGGCTTTGGCCTTGACTCCTAGATCCTACAGTGACCCGATGTAGGATTGCGGGCATAATCTTTAGCAGCTCTGATTTCAGGTTTGAAATCTTGGTTTCAATGTTTGGCTCAAATCTTGGCTCCCGGACCCCACTGACATCACAGCATATGCTTGTCATTCTCTGATCCACAGAATATTTCTGTTTTCTAGATGCATTTCCTTTGCATTTCCATTTAAAGAATCCATTTTTAAAATTAAAAAGACAGTGTACAGGGGGATAATCCATACATGTCAAAGGATCAGCAGCAAGGGTTTTTTATCCACCAACCTCTGTAAACTTTCCTTTGAGACTCTTGTAGACTTTGCTTTTGACTCTCGTAGGGTATGGGAGCCTTCAGTTTATATGGGGCTGCTGACACTTTCCTAAAATCTGTTCCTGGCAAGTCTATTTCTGAAAGGCTAAAAACTGATTTCCTTTCAAGTAGAATCCAAAGAGCAGCCCAACGAGACCTTAGTCCATGATGCTGAGAAATATCAAGATAAAATCTATTTGCGTTGTCCAGCTAAAACCATCAGGGAATTCTCCATGCCTCTTAATCATGAAAGACAGGGATTCATTGATCTTCTGCTGAAAGTAGCCAGGAAAATCAGGCAGAGTCCATGAAAATCCATGCAGTTCCTCATCTCTCTCGACAAGTCCAAATGTATTTTTGGAGGGGCAGCTCATGGATAGGAAACAATCTTCTGTTTAGATGATGGGAATTTCCTTGCCAGTCTATATGGCTACCATTGTCATTGAATCAGGTTCTGTAACAAGGATGAAAAGTTGTTTTTTTACCTAGATCAAATACTGTGAACAATCAAATAACTTTCCTAAAACAGAGACAAGAAGATACAGTATAGTCTCGCTTATCCAACATAAACGGGCCGGCAGAACGTGAGATAAGTGAAAATGTTGGCTAATAAGGAGAGATCAAGGAAAAATCTATTAAACATCAAATTACATTATGATTCTACAAATTAAGCACCAAAACATCATGTTTTACAACAAATTGACAGAAAAAGCAGTTCAATACATGGTAACGTTTTGTATTAATTACTGTATTTACGAATTTAGCATCAAAACATCGCAATGTATTAAAAATGTTGACTACAAAAACATTGACTACTTAAAAGAAATGACTACAAATAAAGATAGAATTGCATAAAATGAACTTACAGTATCAACATTGTCAGAAGTTAAATTTGTAAAAAGTTCAGTCCTTGCTGCCTAAACAAAGAGCTGTGGATCTGGACAGGAGGCATACTGCGTTGGATAATCCAGATCATCAGATAAGTGAAGGTTGGATAAGTGAGACTCTACTGTATATTTAATTTCCTAGGAAATCCTACATTATTTATTCATTTTAAAAATTTATATAATCCTCCAGAAATTGAATTTTCCAGAAGTGGTATCACATACATATACAAATGAAATATAAAAATTGCAGAAAACTTTCAGGCCCCATCTACACTGCCATATAATCCAGTTTCTGAATTCAGGTTATCTGCTTTGAACTGGATTATATGGCAGTTTTATTATGCACATAACTAAAATGGTCTCCAGCAAGAAGAAAAAAACATTTCTAATACACCTCTAAGTTGCTTGCCTTAACTCCAGAGGCTGCGCATTCCAAAAGATAGAAAGGCAATGATGTGCAATGTTTTTTTTGATCAAAGCAGTGTTTGATACCATCAGAAGGGCCTCCTCCTAAGTTTGGACAACTATTAACCCCTTAGATTTGGCCCAGGAGAAAAATGGCACAACCACAGGGAAAATAGGACTCACCTCTTTCAAGTGAGCTGCTTGAATCTCTCCCAATAACCTTGTTTTTCCGACTCAGACAGCTATAGCGGCCCACCACTTTCCATCTGGAGGGAAAGGAAGAAGCCATTTTTCATGAAACCAGCAGATTTGTTGCCACTTCATTACAACTAAGCTCCCCTTATGTACAATATAAGTAATGTAATACGAGAGTACTTTGTGGAACTATCATAAGGATTTCTCAAAAAAAATCTAGTACGAGAATTGGGAATACTTAAAATCTACTACGAAGGTTATCCAGAAAGTAGATTACGTTTTGGAATTAAAAATGAACAAAGTATAGGAGAAAACATTTACCATATCAGTTGAAAGCCACACCCAATTACCACTTATCATAGCGATGAATGAGCTTGGCAACTCCTTTCCCACAAAACTCTGCTGCTTGCGTCCTCAACCAGCCAGCCACCCCTTCCCGCAGCTGTGCATCATCGCCAAAACGCTGCATTGAGGACGCAAGTGGCAGAGTTTTGTGGGGAAGGAGTTGCCAAGCTCATTCATCGTTATGATAAGTGCCTAGGTTTGAATGGCAACTATGTTGAGAAGGAGTATTTGGGTGTGGCTTTCAACTTCATATGGTAAATGTTTTCTCCTATACTTTGTTCATTTTAAATTCCAAAACATAATCTACTTTCTGGATAACCCTCGTATATCCATTAGGCTTGTGTGCTGATTTCGTTTCCTCTGGTTCCTTCAGTACCTTTGGTACTTTGAGAGCTTGTAACGGTAAGGGTCCTAGATTCCTTCTAGCACAGAGTTTAGCTGTTTAAGGAGCAAACTCGATTGGGGGTGCTACTACAGTGGAGAAAAGGAATCAATACGTTCAGATGAGTACTGAGGTATAATGACAGTTTCTATATGAATCTGGGGAGGATAGTTTTTAAAAGGACAACAAATAGAAATCTGAGGATGCCACCAGGCCTTCAGGGGCCACACAATCCTAAACAGCAGCTAAAGCATGGGTGGCTAGTTTATTGGCTAGCTAGTGAAAATCCATAATAGGCACATTCACATAAATATGTGGTGGCACATTGTAATATTTGGGTCCAGATTCTATTTGTAGTCTGGATGCACACACCTATATGTGGTGAGAGGGATGTAAATGAAAGAGCTACAGAAACAAAGACAGAGGATAAATTAAGACTTCCTTTTAGATTATCCTAATACCAGTCAACAGAAGGGATGCTGAAGGAGAAGATGAATAGATGTGGATAAAGGACAGGAAGGAAGGAAGCTAGGCAAGACCACCACATTCTCCTTCACTTCACCACCACCACCACCTCCCTTTCCCAGTGTTCAATGACTATGGACCTCATCATATTGAGAAATACTCCATTTCTGAGAATCTTTGAAAACGATTCCTAAGAAGTCCTATCACATGAAGCTTGCTCCATTCCATCAGTAATCCGTGGGAATCCATCTGTGAAGTGTCTCAGAAATGGAGTAATTGCACACAGGATTCTAATCGTGATTTTTTTATTTACTACAATTTCTTCCATTGCTGAAGCGTTGTCTTTACATGGATTGGAAAATCAGTATGCATCCTGTCAGCTGAAATGTCGCGAGAATGGCAGTTTGATACTTCCAGGCTGCATCACTGCACAATATTAGATTCATATATTTTTAAGTGACATAGGGAGGCATTCAAATGTATTGGGAGAAGCCAATAATCCTAGTAATCAGATGTGATGGGGTCAGTATGCATCCCGTCTAAATACAGTATGCATCCAGTCCTAAAAGAATACAGGATGCATGCTGATTAAAATGGAATATTTCTAAATGTGATAAGGTCCTTGGTCCTGAAAGGCATTCATTTTTCATAAGCGCTCCTACAGACCTGAGTTTAAATTTCGTTATAAGTTCCCAGATGGAGCAAATATACAAGACAGAATGCTATTAGTGACCTTACTGTTGTTTCTACATGACACATACACACTTGTAAACTAAGGTTATGCATGATAGAGTTCTACCTGGTTCATGATATTTATCTTAGAAACTCCATTCTAAGATAGGAAAGTTATCTCGGGGAGCTATTCAAACATTATTACATTGGATATACTCCATTTCTGAGACTCTTTGAATGCGATTCCAAACAGGTCCTATCACAGGACATTTGTCCCATTCCGTCACTAATCTATTGAAAAAAGAGTGATGCGGTGAGATATTTGAATGGATTGGGATGAGCCAGCCTTCTATGGTATGATGAGTCAAAGCTCAGTATTTTCAAAATGTAAGAATCGGCTATGATGGGTCAGTATGCATCCCGTCTTAATACAGTATGTACCCAGTCCTAAAACAATACGGGAGGCATACAGATATAAACAGAGTATATCCCAATGTGATAAGGTGTGAAGACAGCTGCCTCTTGAGTCCTCTCTCGATAGCTTCAACTTTTGTATATCTTCCAACAATCCCAGTTTCCCTCTCCTATTCTCAGTTGTTGCAAACTGAGTTCAAATTGTCAACAATTGCTCCTAGTCTGTGTCTTCTTCTTCCTTTATATCTTTTGTCATTCCATCCACACTCTCCGTTGCTTGGCCACGTGTGTCCAGGCTTCTGTAAAGTGTTGCGAGGCATGCTTTTGCCATGCTGGACAAATGCTATTTAAAAATATATGATTATCTGTCTTTATAAATAGCCCTCCAAAGTTCTTGTCCTATTATATATCTCCACCCTGAGGACCATGAACACCCCTATCAAACAGAGGAAATTACCGAAGGAGACCAAAGATGAAACTGATGAGAAAAGTAGCCACCACATCTATTATGACCCACATCGTCCTGTATTCTTGGGGTGTCTGTAACAGAACAGTAGAAAAATTATAGTTATCATAATTGTACATTGCTGCATGACAAGGGATTGGACAAAAGAACCTCCAGCATTTTTGCTGGTCATGGGGCCTCTGTGTGCCAAGCTTGGTCCAATTCCATCTTTTGTGGAGTTCAGAGTGCTTATTGATTGCAGGTGAACTATAAATCCCAGTACCTACAACTCCAAAGTGTCCAGGCCAATTCCCGTCAAAACCCACCAGTATTCAAATTTGGGCACATTGGGTATGCATGCCAGGTTTGGTCCACATCCATTGTGTTTGGGTTCATATTGGCTCTGGATGTAGGTGAACTACAGCTCCTATACATTCCCCCAAAGACTGCCAGCATTTTTCTTGGTCATGGGAGTTCTGTGTGCCAAGTTAGTTCCAAGTCCATCATTGGTGGAGTTCAGAGTGCTCTTAGATTGCAGGTGAACTATACATCCCAGTACCTACAATTCCTATAAATCATGATGAATTCTCCCAAAACCCCTCCAGTATGTTCAATTGCTGATCAATTCCTCTGTTTACTGTGTGCCATAGAAAAGGAAAGGAAAGGGTTATGGGAGAGGCAGTAGGTGGGTTCATGCAAATTCCACACCAATTGAGAGAGTCAGAAACACTGGGATGTCTGGTCAATGGTCTATAGAGGCCACCATTTGGTTAACCATCATAACATTGTGGTTACACATCCACTTCCATAGCTCCAGTAACTCATTGACCCAACTCACCTTGAGCAAACTCCACCACTCAAAATGGTGCACAACAGTCCTAGCAAAGATCAAGAAACTGGGCTATGATAGCGACTACTTAAATATGCTTTCACAGAGACTTTTACCCTTATTAAAGAGAGGCTGCTAGCAATGGATCACCAACAACTGCAGAACTTGGGCAATAAATCTTGTTCGCCAACGAACTTGGCAATTCCATTCACTCAGGGAAATCCCGCTTTTTATATTACAGTGCTTACTAATACTATATAAAGGAGAGCCTATATGCTGGCCAGATTCAACATTATGCCATCCCTGCTTCATAAAGGAAGGCTCAACGGACTACCGAGCAACAAGAGGCTCTGTCTCTGCAACTCAGGACAGCTGGACTCCATCCCACATATTCTTCTCCACTGCCCACTCTACCAGGAACTAAGTTCAAACTTGCTACTGCAAGCTATAGATTCTATGAAACGCCAATCAGAGCCAGACAAAGTAATTATGCTTTTAAATTCCCAAGATTTTAACTGCTGCCTCACAGTGGCAAGGTTTCTAAATGAAGTCTGCAAACTGAATGTTTGACAAACGTGAAGTTTTTCTATTGTTTTTCTATTGTATAATATACTCTGCATTTTACACTGTCTTGATATACATATATGCCAATAAAGACTTATTGAAATAAAATTATTATTATTATTATTATTATTATTATTATTATTATTATTATTATTATTATTAAATCCATACAAACATCCCTGGACAAAGTAAGCCAGGTAACACAAGTAGTGCCATAAGAAACTCTCATCACAATTCAGGGCCCCTGTTGATGGACAGAAACATCATTATCAATTGCAATCAAACAATCTATCTCCCATCTCCTTTTGACATTCCTTTGTTCTACAATGGACATGTTATGATCAATATCTCAAGAAACGGAATTCTACTCTCTCTGCTTTTTGAAAATAACTATTTCTGATATTTGTGTCCAAGAGGGTGTCTGAAAACTGCCTATAAACCCATATTAACATAATGGGAACTTAGGTTATTTGTGGCATAGTGGTTTGAGAGTTAGACTACAACTCTGGAGACAAGTGTTGGCATCCCCTCTCAAACAGGAAGGCTAATGGGGTACCATCCCATCTTCTAAGAAAAGTAAAAGCAAGCCTAGTTTCCAGCAGACCTCACAACCTCTAAGGATGCCTGCCATAGATGTGGGCGAAATGTCAGGAGAGTATGCTTCTGGAACATGGCCATACAGCCCAAAAACTCATAGCAACCCAGTAAAAGCAAACCCCTTCTGAACAAATATCTCAAAGAAAAGCTCATTATAGGTTTGCTTTAGGGTCACCATAAGTTAGAAACGACTTGAAGGTACACAACAACAAGTTAGGTGCCTTCATTGTTCCTGACTCATTGCTACGACTAAGGCAAAGCCATCGTAAAGTTTTCCATGCTAGTTAAAGCCATAATTTATTTATTTATTTATTTACAGTATTTATATTCCGCCCTTCTCACCCCGAAGGGGACTCAGGGCGGATCACATTACACATATAAGGCAAACATTCAATGCCTTAACATAGAACAAAGACAGAGACAAACGCAGGCTCTGAGCTGGCCTCGAACTCATGACCTCTTGGCCAGAGTGATTTGTTGCAGCTGGCTGCAGCTGGCTGCTCACCAGCCGGCGCCACAGCCCGGGCCTTAAGTTTCACATAAGGAAGATATGTGGCCTTTTGAAGCCTTAGGGCCATTGCCATGAGTATGAATAAACAAGTGACTGAGACAGCTATGGAAAATATTCCTACAAATCCACTGTACTAATGGCACATGCACATGTTGGGAGATGTTTTCTCAGCTTACCATGAGGAAGTAAGGCTGATTGAGGGCCTTGAGGCTGTGCACGGCATTTGTGGTCACAGAATTAACTCCATAGCACCAGGCCAAGGAGAAAAGCCACGGTTCGCTGACCACCCAAACGTTAATTGTGATGTTGGCTTCTGCATATTTCCTTCAAGCAAAGACACAGGTTCTTGTTAAGACCATCTCAAAAGTGTCATGGAATTTGCCATCAAAATATTCCACAACAATATCAAGACACGGATTTGTTTGTTACCATTTCAATGTGAGAAAACAGAGGATTCTTCTGTTCAAACTTACTGAAAATCTATACTGGCCAGTGTTCGGTAATCCAGGTTAAGTTTCACAATGTTTTTCGCCTGGAGCTCTTTGATGCTGGCTTCATAGCCTAACACCTGCTGGAATCCAGGAGAATTAGCTTGCACATAGTTTCTGTTTGCATTGGGCAGCCAAAGGACCTGCAATGTGCAGAAGAATGAAAAGTATACACCTCACAACCTCTGAGGATGCCTGCCATAGATGTGGGCGAAACGTCAGGATAGAATACTTCTGGAACATGGCCATACTGCCTGGAAAGCACACAACAACCCTGTGATCCTGGCCATGAAAGCCTTCAACAACACATTGAATGAAAAGCTATTTATAAAAACTTCATCCACCCTTTCCAAAAATGTTTTCATCATGGCTCATTACATATATTTGATCAATTATACCTAGAATAGGAGGAGGAGGGAGAATATTGCAGACCTTTTTCAAGTACAGTAGAGTCTCCCTTATCCAAGACTTGCTTATCCAAGGTTCTGGATTATCCAAGGCATTTTTGTAGTCAATGTTTTCAATATATCATGATATTTTGGTGCTAAATTCATAAATACATTAATTACAACATAACATTACTGTGTATTGAACTACTTTTTCTGTCAAATTTGTTGTATAACATGATGTTTTGGTGCTTAATTTGTAAAATCATAACCTAATCTGATGTTTAATAGGCTTTTCCTTAACCCCTCCTTATTATCCAAGATATTCACTTATCCAACGTTCTGCCGGCCCGTTTAGCTTGGATAAGTGAGACTCTACTGTACCTGAAAGGATATTTTATGACTACTGGAAGTGGGAAACGCTATCCTTGTTTTCTACATAGAAGATACAATATTTGGTGCCCTATAAGCAAATAATTTAGGCTGTAGAGAAAGAGAAAGACCTCGCAAAACTACAACTCCACGTACCAAACTGGGCTTAATCTTTGCTTGAACTCGAAGGACTTGTTCAACCAGATAGATGAAGCTATTCCTGTACGGATGATACTTTGGAGGGCGATAAAGATCGAAGATAATAGACTTGTTGTTCTGATCGGCAAGTTTCAAGAAATCTATGAACTTGTAGATTTTTTGCCTCTTTGCCAGATTGCGGTCTTCTTGTGAGAGCGGGGGCATGCTAAAGAATGGCTTTTTCTATGAAGAAATGCACAGAGAGGAAGGAATCAGATGGAAGCCATTTATTTTTGAAACCAAAACCAGATTGGAATCATCTTTGTTGGAAGTGAAGAAGCACCCACACTTCTATACAGAGAGCAATCGGAGACAGAGGGAACCATGACAGCTGTCTTTTTTTCACCTCTGTTTCTTATATTCATGTAAGCCAAGGTGTTTTGCTCCTTTCTTGTATGAAGAGGTCATTTTCCCCTTCTTTCCAAAAGTCCATGGTGTTTTATTGCCCTTCGCTTGAGAAGGGAGCACCACGAGGCTTCTCTCAATCAAGATGCCTGAAACAGCATTAGGGACTCTTCTAACTAACTTAGGTAACTTTTTCTTTTGTCTATCTAAGTTCTTATCTGAGATGTATTATATGAAACAATAAAAGTGTTTTATCTTTTAAAACCTTGCCAGAGGATCCTATGTATTTTCTCTCCCGTTTCCTACCATAAGCCCATATATACACTGTGCTCTACTCTGCTATAGATACCAAATATTTCTACAATCCTTTAGGGCACTTAGAAGGTTTGTTGAAGCAACCAGAGCAATTAGGCAGCAACAAACCCTGATCTCCTATTTCAAACTCGCATTACAAGTGGAATGTACTCAAAGAACTGTCCTGTTTTGTCTTTCAAGAACAGCCTTAAAACAATGTGGTAAGTAAATGAAAGCTGCTTTACTTGAGCAAAACATAAAGAACAGAACACTCAGTGGTATAATGCAAAAGAAAGCAAAGAAGTCTTAGGGCAAACATAGTTCTTAAGTCTCTGATGAATTCCCAAATCAAGTAGCAGTCTTACTTCAGACAAAGAATCAGGAACAAATCCTTAGGAGCAGTCTCACAGATGCAGACTCAAAGCAGGCACAAGCGGAGTGAAGGCTTAGGCTTTAGAGTCAATTTGTTACCAGCAAAAGCTGACTGCATCTGCTTCTGCTTTATAGCCCTAAGTTCCCTCACAGCTGCTAGGGCAGTTCCCAATAACTCAGCTGCATTTCTGGCAGCTATTCTAGCTGAACAATGTCTCTGCTCCGTTTCCTTTAGCCTCTCCTGAAATGTGGGTACTTGCAAAATCTCCTTCTCAGATTCCACTCCCTCTCAGATTCATGAACACTGTCCTGCTCCCCTTCCTCTTCTGAAGAAGAGGAATCCCTGACATCAACTAACTCAGCTGAGAAGGTGTTAGAGAATCAGGGCCGGCCCCACCATTGAGGCCACGTGACGCCGCCGCCTCGGGCGCAGGTCCCGGGGGGCGCCGTCAGGCTGGGCGGGAGGCGGGGCGCTGCTCTGACGGTGCCCCGCCGCCTGACCAGTGCGCCCTGGCCTTGTGGCTCCCTCTTTCGCCGCCCGGGAAGGGGAGGAGGGATCCCATCCTCCCCTCCCCGGGCGGCGAAGCCTCTCTCTTTCCAACCCTGGCCGCGCCTCCCACGCTGCGTGGGAGGCGGGGCCAGGGCGAATAACATGGGAGGCGGGGCCAGGGCTCAGGAGGCGGGGCCGGCGGGGGCGCTTTTCAGCGCCCCCGCTTAATATTTAAATTTATCTCCGACCGGCCCTGTACAGAATAAAAACTTGGGTTTAACAGGAGCATCTTAGGGAGTTGAGTGTGTTTACCTGGAGAAGAGAGGGCTACTCCAGAGAAGGAGTAGCCATGTTTTGATATTTGAAAGAATGTCCCATTGAGGAGGGGGCAGGCTTGTGTTCTGCTGCTCTGGAGACTAGGACACAATGGAGCAATTGATTCAAATTTCAGGAAAAGAGATTCTACCTAAGTTAGGAAGAACTTTCAAATGGTCAGAGCTATTCAATTGTGGAATATGCTGCTGCCTGAGAGTCTCCCTCTCTGGAAGTTTTTTAAACAGAGGCTATATGGGCATCTATCCAGAGAGGCAGAAAGGGGGTTGGACTGGATGGCCCTTGGGGTCCCCTCCAACTCGGTGATTCTGTGGCTCTACATACTTCAAAGAACCACTTTCCAGAGTTCAGCTTCTCCAGATGTGACCATGGGAACATGGCAGCCTCTTCGTACATGAACTCAGGATATAAAGACTCAACGTTGGTGGTTCTTTTCAAAGTGCTGTCATGCATCAGGAAGGGAACACCATCATAGCTGCCGGAACACAAAAAGCATCAGACCAGGTGCCAAATTCCATTTGCAAAGTCTTTTACTCTATAATTTCATTTTTCAGAGCGAAACTAGAAACTGCAATATTGTGCATTCTCTGAAAAGTGCTAAGTTTAAAGACTTTGTTTTCTTCATTCTTGTTCATTGCCCTTGTTTCTCCTGATTGCTTTTGTAGTTATGTGGCATTTCCCCCTCTTGCTTCTTCTTTCTCTGTTCTGAATCACTCAGAGAAATGAAGCCACTTGGTTGATTATTGTATAAACTATAAAATAATCAAATCCTTGGAATGTGGTGGCATCCCCTTCTCTGAATGTTTTTAAGCAGAGCCTGGATGACCATCTGTCAGGAATGGTTTGATTCTGTTTTCCTGCATGGCAGAATGGGGTTGGACTGGATGGCCCTTGGAGTCTCTTCCAACTCTATAATTATTTGATTCAAACAGTATCAAAATAAAAGCATATTTCAAATATCAAACATTTGTCAAATGTTTCAAATTACACAAAACAGTAAAATGGAACTACAGTAGAGTCTCACTTATCCAACGTAAACGGGCCGGCAGAATGTTGGATAAGCGAATATGTTGGATAATAAGGAGAGATTAAGGAAAAGCCTATTAAACATCAAATTAGGTTATGATTTTACAAATTAAGCACCAAAACATCATGTTATGCAACAAATTTGACAGAAAAAGTAATTCAATACGCAGAAATATTATGTTGTAATTACTGTATTTATGAATTTAGCACCAAAATATCACGATGTATTGAAAATATTGACTACAAAAATGCGTTGGATAATCCAGAACGTTGGATAAGCGAGTGTTGGATAAGTGAGACTCTACTGTAGTAAGAAAACTACAGAGGCAACAAAGTGACAGCTTAAATGCCACAAACTATAACAACGCCTTAAAGACATATATTTAAACCCTGGAAGCTGTCATTGAACAATCATGCCACTTGGTGAGCAATGAAATGTCCTTACCTAATTGTGACATCTGTCTCAAAACCATGAGCCCCGTGCTGAATGCTTTTAAGAAATGCCATCTCTGTATTTTCGGGAGCCACCTATTGTGGAACAAAAGTGAGATACTGAAAAATTCCTGACCCCTGAGCCAAAATAGGATATATTCAACCTGTGATTGCATCCGTTTCTTTTCAAAAATTAAAATAGGAGCTATGACAGCCAATTATTATTGGGACTGGACAGGAATTGTAACCATTTCTCACTTGCCATGAGGCAGATGGAAACATCTCCATAATTGCAGCCTGCAAGTGTTTGAAGGGAGGACTGAGCTATAAAGTCTTTGCTGACCATCCCAAGGTCCTGATGCTGATTGTTTAAACGAAAAGTCAGATACACTGATATTTGATACATACGGCCTACATAGCAACATCTCATGCAGCGTAAAATATCTAAACGCAGCAACACACTGTACTAGGACTTTTCTGCAACCCCTATGTAAAATAGTAATAATGTGCAGCACATGTCAGTGACTGGTTGGATTTCTATAATGTGCTGTGCATTGGACTACTAGGTTTGGAAATTCCAATTATTCCATATGTCAATGACTGGTTGAACTTCTGCAGTACGCTGTGCATTGGGCTAACAAATTTGGAAATTCCAATTATTCCAAAACACAGCAGCCAGATCGGTGACAGGAACATCCAGGAGTGAGCATATCACCCTTATACTACAGTTTGGGCAAGTGCAAAATGCTGGTATTTTTATGGCTCTTTGTTTTATCATGTATTTTAACTATGTTATACTCATACAGTAAGCCCTTCACATTCACTGGGGTTAGGGACACAAGATACCCACAAAAGTGGGAAAATGTTAATTTGAAAAAGATAAACTTTATTACCTGAGAGAATACCTCTCTATGGACTTCAAAGTCTTCTAGCACAACTGCCAGAAGCTAACCATACAATCATGCTGGAGGAACTATAAATGCCTGGATTGCAGGAAGAGACCACTCTCAAATAAAATGTTTGGCCACCATTCACTAACTTGGGCTACTTGGCTGCTATCCACTTGCTTGGCTCATTAATCATGTTTTGATTTAGCTAACTGGATGGTGCAAAAAATGTTTACTATATACACACCTGGATGAGAAGACACCTGAGTGAGTAATTAATTGGGACAGTGATATAAACTTTGGGAAAGAAACATATTGATCAAATCCGCAAATGTGAAAACCTCCTAATGTGGACAGCCAGCTCTACAGTCATCCCTCTGAAAGAGTAAAACAAAACAGCAGGAAGAAATACAGTAAAACCACTCTCTCCCTTTCAGTTCCACCTACCATTGGAGCTCCTCTGTGGGCAATGAGTTCTGGCTTGGGGCCCAATGTCTCCTTCTCCCGGATGCAGGGAGAGTGCAACCCCAAAGGTATGAAGAAGAGGAAGAGAAGGACGGCCACGTACGGAAAAAGGATTAAGACCTTAATCACTGAAGGAGATAAGAGGAGTCAAGAGCTTGCATTCAAAAGTCAGTCTCAAGTGAGGTTGGAAAATGAGTTGCTTCCAGTCTAGATCACTTTTGACAGTGCTGATTTAGAACTTTTTCCACTTATGAACCTTCTCTGAGAATTTTTATCATGACCCTAGGTATATATCTATATCTATATCTATATCTATACACATAATAAAAGTGAAAATGTGAATGTGTATATGTGGCATGGGTGTCCATTCACACAGACAGTCTCTGGCCTCCACAAATAGGCTATAGTTCCCAGTGCTGTGGAGCCACCAAGTCACTCCCTCTCAGGACATTGCAGGTTACAGCAAGTACATCCTTTCTCTCTCCATTTGCATGACCCCACCCACTGCCTCTCGCTTAACCATTTCCAACCCTTTTCTATAGCACACAGCAAACAGAGGAATTGATCAGCAACTAAATATACTAGAGAGAGAGGTTTGGGGAGAATTCACCATGATTTCTAGGAGTCGTAGGGAGTAGGATGTATAGTTCACCTGCAATCTAAGAGCACTCTGAACCCCACCAACGATGGACCTGGAACTAACTTGGCACACAGACCCAACATGGCCAAATGTGCATACTGGCGGGGTTTGGGGGTGATTGACCTTGACATCCAGGAGTTATATTTCACTTGTATTCCGTGAGCCCTTGAACCCCACCAATGATGGATCTGGACCAAACTTGGCACACAGACCCAACACTGCCAACTTGGGGTGATTGGCATCTGAGAGTTATAGTTCACCCATATTCAGAGAACACTGAACACAGAAAGTGACGGATCTGGACCGACTTTGGCACATAGATCTAACATGGCCAACTGTGATTACTGGGGGAATTTTGGGAGGGTTGATCCAAGATTTGGGGGAATTGTAGTTCACCCACATCCTTAAGCATTTTCTAATGGGAGAATTCATTAAAAAAAACAGAAAGTACTGAGTTTTTTTCCCAAGACATAATGTAACATATGACCAAACTGATATTATCTAAATCCAAAAATAAACAATGCCCTTTTCAAATAACCCGGGCATCGCTGGGCACCCAAGCTAGTATTAAATAAGTATAAATATCAGACATTTACTGACAAGAAATCAGCACTTGAAAAGACTTGCTAAACAGACTGATTTTCTTTTGTTGTGGAGTACAGCCGAAGCATTTTCCGCAGAGTCCACTGTAAACACTGCATATTATTGCTCACAGATCTGTGTAAACGTATGGTACTGAGAAAGCTTTTACTATTGACAAATTTATGTGCTGTCCCATTCGGAAAGTCTTTTAAAATTCTCAAGCAGGTCTTCTGCCTGAACGCTTTGCAATTATAATATTTGTAGGCTTAACATACTTTCATTATTCAATTTGTCCTCTACAAAAGTTTGCACTCGAGAATCATGCAATCAAATTACCCCCAAAAAATCCTCATGTATTCCTATCACTATTGCCATGATTGTGAATATGTAGAGATCATGAATATAAATCAGTTCTGGATGGGTAATGCTACATATTCCTAACTGCGATTATTATTAATTCTAGCCATTGGTTTAAAAATTAACAGTTATGGAACTGTCTGTTAAATTTTATAAAGTTGTCCCATGCTCTGAATAGCTCCCCTTTTATTGTATCTCTCTCAGTGATATTCCATCTTTTTCTCATTCTCATGTTTTATATCATGCTTTTCCTCCAATTAAGCGACTGTACCTTTACTATTCATCCGGAAGAAATGCAGTGATACTGGCCAAGCTAGGATGATCATGATGAAGATGGCACCCAAGTGAAAAAATGGAGCCGTAATCTGTTGGGAAAGACAAAAGAGACCCATAAAAATGGGGGAAACCCAACAAAGACACTTTCTGGTCCCTTTGAAAGTTTGCCCCTCGTTATGTATAATTTGCTGAGACATAAAATGTGTATTATAGTATTCTCTACCAATAGCAACACTGATGAAAAGAATGATGCTATGCTTATGTGCAGGATACTTAATTCTGTCTGAATTAGTCAAAGTTATGGTCTGCCAGATATGCCCACATTTTCTTACCTGAAATGAGAGGTAAAATGTATTCCACTGTTTATGCCACAGAAGTGTGATTGAGGATAAGCCCATAATAGAAAGGCACAGGAAAAGGAACACTGCTGCCTAGAAGATCAGATGTTACAAATTACTTATGACCCCAGCATTTGCGGTTTTAGCAAAATGGTCAGAACGTGAGACCAAACATTGAAGTTTTAAGGACATCTCATCACATCTGCTCTCTCAACAAAGCAGTATATCAACAGAGGAAGGCTGCTGGAGATCTTCCTTCAGCTCTGGCATGGGACATACCCATGAAAGGGGTGTAATAGAACTCCGTTATTTCTTGAAATGCAGGTATCACATTATCAGTGATGGGCCATCAAATCCAAGGGGAAAGAAATCAAGGGATTCATCCCACTGGTGATGCCATATGGGATTCCATCAGGATGTTTGGGTATATCCTGCTGCTCAGTACAGATTGAGCATCTCTTTGGACCAGAAGTGTTTTGCATTTCTGATTTTGGAACACATGTATTTGCATATATGTGCCTAATGAGATATCTGGCACAAGGGGCCCGGGTCTAAACATGAAATTTATGTATGTTTTGCATACATCTTATACATATAGCCTAAAGGAAATTGTATACAATATTTTTAATAACGTGCATTGTGTACACAGAACCATCAGAAGACAAAGATGTCACTGCCTCACATCTTTGGATTTTAGAGTATTTCGGAATTCTAAATAAGGGACATCCAACCTATATATTTATTTATTTACAGTATTTATATTCCGCCCTTCTCACCCCGAAGGGGACTCAGGGCAGATCACATTATATGACTAGGACACGGAACAATGGCTTCAAACTACAGGAAAGGAGATTCCACTTGAACATCAGGAAGAACTTCCTCACTGTGAGAGCTGTCGACAGTGGAACTCTCTCCCCGGGGCCGTGGTGGAGGCTCCTTCCTTGGAGGCTTTTAAGCAGAGGCTGGATGGCCATCTGTCGGGGGTGCTTTGAATGCGATTTCCTGCTTCTTAGCAGGGGGTTGGACTAGATGGCCCCTGTGGTCTCTTCCAACTCTACTATTCTATGTTTCTATGATTCTATATACATATAGGGCAAACATTCAATGCCCATAAACACATCGAACCGAGACAGAAACAGACAGACAGACAGACGCAGAGGCAATTTAACCTTCTCCTGAGGGGATGTTTGATTCTGGCCACAAGGGGGAACAGCTGCTTCAAGAATTAAAATATGGTCCGTGGAATCACCATTACTACGCCGTTGCAACAAAAGTGAGTGGTCTCGCGAAACCCTCTTATAGTGCCGAGGCAACGGGGATGTTGGGAGGGGAGAGGCTGACTACCCACAAAAGGCGTGACAACAAGTCTCCTGATTGCTGCTTCTCATCCTCCTCCCTCCCCCTGAGCGGAGCCGTTTCATGTGGCGCCTGGAAGCAGGGGCACATTGGTGTTTTTGTTTTTAGGCCTGTTCCTGGGATTATTTGGAGTGCTGATTCAGAAAATTGCACTGGATAGACCACATTATTTAATAAGGTTTTCTGTGGGTGAACAGATGACAACTACTGGATGACATATGTTTTATATCAGAAACTAGAGCTGATGGTCTATCCAATGCAATTTTCTGAATCAGCACCCCGAATAACCAAACCAAATCTAAAGTCGACCAAAAACTGATTCATAATCTTTTTGGTACTAATGTTGGAGAGTGGTCCCTGGTCAAAGTGGTCCCTGGTCAAGTGGTCCCTGGTATATGTATGTGTATATATATGTGTGTGTGTGTGTGTGTGTGTGTGTATGTATATATATGTATGTATGTGTGTGTGTGTGTGTATATATATGCCATCTTCCTTGCTCCCTCCCATTGGAAGATGAATGGACCTCTGCCTGATCTGGTGGTTATTTATTTAGATCAGTGGTTCCCAGCTTTATTTATTTTTATATGTATATAGGCAGAGGTCCATTCATCTTCCAATGGGAGGGAGCAAGGAAGATGGCATTTCCCACCCACCAGCGAATCAGCCTCTAACAAGAATATGTGAGTAGAGTGTCCTTCTGGTTCTCGCAGGTTCATTCTTTGGTGGAAGAGGGCTGGAAATACTTGTCTTCCTTGAGCCCTGATTGAAATCCTCCATCTCCTTGCAACTGCTTCCCAACATCTGTTCTTTCTCATTCTGCCTAATGGAAGAGCAAGTCCTTTATAATCTCCCATTTTCTAAAAGCATAAGGAAAGGTTCCCTCCTTCGGTCCCTGTTTCTTTTCAAGGTATTTCTGTTCTTCTTGCTCCCTGTCTTTTTAAAAATCTCATTCTTTCCCAACCTTACTCTCGCTTCTCTGTCCTTTCCCCTTCTCTTCTTTTCCTGCCTTTTTCTCCAAAAATTCTCCTCCACTGTTCCCTTTTCCCTGTTCATTTCCCTTCAATTACAAAATGATGCTGGTGGTATATGCACCAGCTGGTTATGCTTTTGAGAAAATGACATTTTAATTGATTTTTTGAAAAGATATAATAAGCTATATGATTTTACCTTGTGGCCCATGTACAGGTACAGCTGTTGACTCTCTAACAGCAGACACAGAGCTATGGTCTAAGAAAACATTGGCAGATTTTAGTCATAATACAGTTTGGGGACCTGAAAAAAAAACATTTTCCTCTCTAATAAGCCAAGCCATTTTTTGCATTATAACTATAGTGTCAGCACAGCAGCTCAACCGTCAGAGTAAGGGACATATGTTTATTCCTTGGTTATCAGCTTCAATATAGTAGAATGTGGCTACTAGAAGGTTGTATCAATTGCTTTCCTCAAAACTTGGGAAACTTGGGAAAGCAATATTAGGAACTTTGGTCCTAATAATTTGCTTTGACTGCCTTTAAATTATCAAGCTTAGCAAACTTTGGATGTCTATAATTGCTTGCTTGAAAAAGAATTTTCAGTACCTCTCCCTAGACTGTAAATCCAAGATTCATTAGCATGTTGCAATGGCAATTAAAATGGAATGATAATGCTGCAATTGTGTAGCAGGGAGCAGCCATTTCCTTGCACCATCACCTAGATTAAATTATCTAAATTATTTTTCCCAAGATGAAAAGTCACTTAATTGTGGCAATATAAATTATTTCACATATATGCATCCCTGACATCTTTTATATTTTTCCTGGGTCTGAATAATAATTGATCTAGTTTGAAGGTTCATATATATATATAATGCATAGGTTAAGAAGATATATTCTTTAAAATATTGCAAATCAGACCTTTGCTTGCTGTGCAAAGAGGTTATGATTTAATAACCACTGATTAATATATGGGACATGGGACTAGTAAGATGATGAACATGATCAATTTGAGGAGCCTCTAATATACTGAACATATTACTGGGTCTTAAATTGTTGATCCTTCTAGTTCACTCTCTGAATGCAGCATTTTTCAAAATGAAGCAGAGAGTGTTTGAGCATTAGGACATCCATAGGGATGCCAAGGTGCTTGTTTATAAAACTATTGTACTCCCAACTCTGCTATACACCTGCGAAACGTGGACTGTCTACAGACGTCACACTAAACTCCTGGAATGATTCCATCAGCATTGCCTCCCCAAAATCCTGCAAATCTCTTGAGAAGATAGTTGGACAAATGTCAACGTGCTGGAAGAAGCAAAGACCACCAGCACTGAAGCGATGCTCCTACACCATCAACTCCGCTGGACTGGCCACGTTGTCTGAATGCCCAGTCACAGTCTCTCAAAGCAGTTACTATACGCTCAACTCAAGAACGGAAAACTGAATGTTGGTGGATAGGAAAAGAGATTGAAATATGGGATCAAAGCTAACCTTAAAAACTGTGGCATAGACATCGAGAACTGGGAAGCCCTGGCCCTTGAGCGCTCTAACTGGAGGTCAGCTGTGACCAGCAGTGCTGTGGAATTTGAAGAGGCACAAATGGAGGGTGAAAGGGAGAAACGTGCCAAGAGGAAGGCATGTCAAGCCAACCCTGATCGAGACCACTTTCCACCTGGAAACAGATGTCCTCACTGTGGAAGAACATGCGGGTCAAGAATAGGGCTCCACAGTTACCTATGTAACCACTGCAAGACACTACACTTGAAAGGCCATCATACTCGGACAATGAGGAATTGCCTAAATAAGTAAGTAACTAACTATTATTATCTCAAAATGATTTTCATTGAGGTCCACATCAAACTTATAGTTGCCTCCAAAGGGCCCTTGAATCTGTGGATACAGAGGGCCAACTAATAAGTAAGTAACTAACTATTATTATCTCAAAATTATTTTCATTGAGGTCCACATCAAACTTCTAGTTGCCTCCAAAGGGCCCTTGAATCTGTGGCTGGAGAATCTGTGGATACAGAGGGCCAACTATATTATATTACTGTATATTATTATATATTATATTATATTATATTATATTATAACTATATTACATTGCATTACATTATACTACATAGTGGTCAGTGCTCTTTAATTTTTACCCAGGTTAGGTAAAAATTACAGGATTTCTAGTCCAGGTTCTGGAAGCCACTTAAAATGACATGGAGAGCCGGACCTTGGGTTTGACACATGAGCTCTAAGGGATACACACATCTCAAGAAACCTTTTGTTGGAAAAAAAAAACATACGCTAGTTACTCAAACAAACAATCAGAGATTGAATTTGGGACTTTGCCAAAACAAACCATATACTTTGCCACTGAACATATGGCTCCTTCCACCAGCCATGTTGTGTGTTCCAAAAATTATACATTGTTGGCTCCAGACCTTTACTGAAATTTAACTGCCATCATTAACTGGTAAGTTTCTCAAAAAAACAAAACAAAACTACACTTACCACTAAGAACAAAATGTAGAAAAATAAAAACATTGACAAAAACAGGACAAACGTGGACCACTGAAACCAGAAGCCTAGATTCCCATAGGCATACCTAAAAATAAAACACAAGACAATCACATTTAGCAGCTGGGTAGGTAGGTACAGCACATAACAAATAACTTTTCTGTTTATCTGAGTGTAAAAGTATACAGCAACTCTACAACATACATTGTGATTAAACCACTAAAATGATAGATGAAGGATGCATCTAAAGTGTGGAACTAATGCAGTTTCACATTGCTTTATCTGTCATGGTTCAATGCTACCATGGGAACCTGGGAGTTGTAGTTTTAGATCTGTAGCCTTCTCTCCCCAATACGGCTGGTGTCTCACCAAAGTACAAATCCCAGGATTCAACAGCATTGAATCATGACTGTCATGGCTCACTACTATGGGAACCTGGGAGTTGTAGTTTTAGATTTGTAGCCTTTTCTCCTCAATAGGGCTGGTGTCTCACCAAAGTACAAATCCCAGGATTCAACAGAATTGAGTCATGGCAGTTCAAGCGGCACTGAATTGCATTTGCATTAACTCTACTGTCTAGATGCACCTCAGGTTAAGAGGTAGTATGCTCCACTGTTGAACATCTCTTACCATCAGGAAGTTCTTCCTAAATTATGTAGAATCTCTTTTTCTGGAATTTGAATCCCTTGTTCCATTGTGTCCTAGTCTCTAGAGCAGCAGAGAACATGCTTTCCCCGTCCTCAATGGGACATCCTCTCAAATATTTAAACAAAGATCTCATGTCCCCTCTCAGTCTTCTCTTCTCCAAGCTAAAACATACTCAGCTCCCTAAATCACTCCTCAGAGGGATTCACGGCTCCCAGGTCTTTGATAATTTTGGTTGTCCTTCTCTGGACATGTTCTAACTTGTCCATGTCTTCCTTGGATTGAAAATGTACATGAGAACTTACCCATCAAAGTTATGGTAGTCATTCTTCGCCTCTGACCACATGTACAGGAAGATGAACCAGAGGGAGAATGTTAGAAGCAACATTATGAAAAATATACATTCATCCTGTACAGAATAAGAGGAAAGGAAAGAAGTAAGCTTATTGTCCAATTTAATCCATATAAGCTTAATGTTCCATATAATCCTTGTAATCTATCTTAGCGTTGTTGAGTGTGACTTTGTTGTGAAATCAGCATGTGGAATAGAATGACCTACGTAATTTTCCCTCTTATGTTTCATCACTGGTGATTCAATCCAATTGTGAATGGCTTGGGTTTTATTCCAACTTTGAAAGTATGCTTGAAACACCATAGGTTTGACCTATGTATCGCAAAGCCTTCTCGGTGGTGGCACCAGTCCTTTGGGACTCCTTCCTGATGAAACATGTATCATTAATGTCAAATTGTTACCTACATAGCCTATGGTTGGAAGGTGTCAACTCAAACCCAAGCCAGAATGAAAGCTGTTCCTTGGGGAAGTGTGATGCTACCTTAGTTGTCTATTTATCTGTCTAAATACCAAGCTGTTTTCTTTTCCCCAGCAAAGCAACCTTCCTGCATCATCACCATGACAAGAGCTATAGTTCAGTCAATATTCTGAAATCTACTTAAGAAAACTTGGTCAAAGCAACATCCATAAAGCTACTTAAGAAAAGTTTCCTTTAAAATATATATTTCTCTGTGCATTTCTGTGTGTGTGTTTACCTTGCCACAACAGCACTGCCCTGGCCTTGCTGGTTTTTGACTGTATTTCTTCCACCGACAGCTATAGAGTCCTACCAGGCAGAATATGAAAGGCTGGTGACTGTTCTGGGAGACTGGGTATGGGGGGATCACTCTTGCACTCCCAAGCCTGCTGGTTTTGGAGGTGATGGGCTCACTGCCCGTTGGCAGAATGTGTCCCTTATCTTCCTCCTGAAAGGAGAATTTTACAGAGTCAAAAAGGTTATTTTACAGAGTCAAGTTTGCAGTGGCACTGTTTTGTCCACTGTTCAAGAGCTATCTATGTTCAGTTAATGCAGTGGTTCTCAACCTGTGGGTCCGCAGATGTTTTAGCCTTCAACTCCCAGAAATCCTAACAGCTGGTAAACTGGCTGGGATTTCTGGGAGTTGTAGGCCACAACACCGGGGGACCCACAGGTTGAAAACCACTGAGTTAGTACATGCAAAGATTCTCGGCCATCAACTTGGCTGGATCGAATTCCACATTGTCCGAATGTCTGATCACCGTCTCCCAAAGCAGCTACTTTATTCTCAACTAAAGTACAGAAAACAGAACGTTGGTGGACAGCAAAAGAGATCTTAAAGATGGGTTTAAAGATAACCTTTAAAAAGTAGCATAAACACCAAGAACTGGGAAGCCCTGGCACTTGAGCATTGTAACTGGAGGCCTGCTGTTACCAACAGTGCTGTGGATTTCAAAGAGGCACAAATGGAGGACAAAAAGGAGAAACGTGCTAAGAAGAAAAAGGTGCCTCAAGCAAACCCTTGTCGGAAAGGCCTTCCTTCTGGAAATGTATGTCCTCACTGTGAAAGAAAGACTATGCAGATACAGAAAAGGTCTCTACAGTCACTTATAAACACACTGCCATTACTCTACTCTTGGAAGACAATCAGATTCGGCCATGAGTAAAAGCCTATGAATAATAATATTTATTTCATTTATCGAGTCAGAAATGAACCAAGGGTACAGTTGTAATATATTTAAAACACAAAGTTATATATATTTAAAAACTTGGCATTATACGAAATGTTCTTTGACCAGCAGCTGGCTACTTGGAGTACCACTGGTATTGCTATAAGAAGGTCCTCCACTGTGCATGTGGCAGGACTCAGACTGCATTGTAATAGGTGGTCTGTGCTTTGCTCTTCTCCACACTCGCATGTCATGGACTCTACTTTGTGGCCACATTTCTTAAGGTTGGCTCTGCATCTCATGGTGCCAGAGCGCTGTCTGTTCAGCGCTTTCCAAGTCGCCCAGTCTTCTATGTGCCCAGAAGGGAGTATCTCATTTGGTATCAGCCATGGCTTGAGATTCCAGGTTTTAGCCTGCCACTTCTGGACTCTTGCTTGCTGAGGTGTTCCTATGAGTATCTCTGTAAATTTTAGAAAACTATTTCTTGATTTAAGGCTTTGGCATCTGGCTGATATCCGATGGGATGGGCCAGAGATATCACTGCCTTGGTCCTTTCGTTGTTGTCTGCTTCTCGGCAGATGTCAGGTGGTGCAATACCATCTAAACCAGGGGTCCTCAAACTCTTTAAGCCGAGGGCCGGTCCACAATCCTTCAGACTGTTGAGGGGCCGGATTATCATTTGAAAAAAAAATACAAACAAATTCCGATGCACACTGCATATGTCTTATTTTTAGTGCAAAAACAACAAGAACAAGAACAAGAACAATGAAAGAACAATACAATATTTAAAAATAAAAACAATGTTAACCAACATACATTTATCAGGATTTCAATGGGAAGTGTGGTCCTGCTTCTGGCCAATGAGATAGTCAAGTTAATTAGGGTTGTTGTTGTTGTTGTTGTTGTTGTGTGCCTTCAAGTCATTTCAGACTTTGGGTGAGCCTAAGTCTAAAATTTATTTATTTATTTATTTATTATTTGCTGCACTTATTTACTACATTTGTATCACACCCTTCTCACCCCAAAGGGGACTCAGAGTGGCTTACAAATTATATGTACATACAATATATTATATTATTAGCATAGCACAATATTAGCATTATATATTACTATATTGAAGTATACCACTATGCTGTAACATTATTAGTAATATTATATGTAATATAGAATATATAATTAATATTATTATATGGTATTATTATTAGTTTTATATTGTATTACATTATAATATTATTATCAATATTATATGTATATACAATATATTATATTATAAAACTGAGGGCAGGGGCCAGGTAAATGACCTCGGAGGGCTGCATCCGGCCCCCGGGCCTTAGTTTGGGGACCCCTGATCTAAACAGTATAATTTCTCCAGTGGTGTTGGGCGTAGACATCCTGTGATAATGTGGCATGTCTCATTAAGAGCCACATCCACTGTTTTAATATGGTGAGATGTGTTCCACACTAGGCCTTCATATTCAGCAGCAGAGTAGCAAAGCGCATAATATAATTATGAATAATAATAATAATAATAATAATAATAATAATAATAATAATAATAATAATGGGATCTGCGTGCATCATCCGAAAATACATCACACAGTCCTAGACACTTGGGAAGTGTTCGACTTGTGATTTTGTGATACGAAATCCAGCATATCAATCTTGTTTGCTGTGTCGTACAATGTTGTTGTGTCAATAATAATTATAAGAAGAAGAATGTGCTTGTTGCCCATCTCTCCCTGTGGCTCAAGATGGGATACAACATGGTTGATAATGGCATAATCATATCACAGGCTATCACTCATAGCCAAGTCTGATTGTCTTCCATAAGTGGAGTCTTGGTGATGTGTCCATAATTGACTGTAGAAGCCTATTCTGGATCCTCATGGTCTTTCTTTTACATTGAGGACATACATTTTCAGATGGAAGGCCGTCATGAGAAGGGTTTGCTTAAGGTGCCTTCAAAGACTGATACCAATAAACATGCTCCTAAAGAAGAACCATTGAATCATGTTGATTTATCTATGAGGTTACTTTCATTCAACAGTTGAGTTTGAAACTGCATGATATGGTCAGTGTAGACCCATACAATGCAGTTCAAACTATATTATGAGTCTACACTGACCATATAATGCAGAGTAGATCCAGTCTCAGTAGCTCTGCATAGTTGAGACTGACCAATAGGATTCCATCTTGAAATTCTGTATTTGTGGATAGTGCATAATATTCTCCAGGGCCTCCATCATATCACTGGGTTCACTGGTTTGCATAAACAGCCACTTACATACTCTGTTGCTGAGTTGGAAAATGCTCAGGTACATTGGCAGATACACATTTGATTGGACAATATCAGTATTTAGTGGAAGGATGTTGTAACATGACCACCTTCCAACTACATGAGTATAGATTTCCATCTAAGTACTATGAAGGATATCGAGCTTGTTATTTTGTTTGACTCTAAGTAGATTTCTTAGACCAGGGTGAGCAACTATGGAACTATAATATATTATCTATCCCAATGCGAGACCATTGTGTGCTACATCTTCTCCCACAATAATAAAATGAAATATAAATGTTTGCCTCCAAACACTCTAGGTAGAATGAAACCATTTCGCCAAATTTTGGAGTTTCAAGAAATGGACCGGTTTCAAAAACCAGACTGTAAAATATGGTGAAAATGCACCCATGCCTCCTGGAACAAAATTAAGCTTAATTTCTTGTAACTTGGAAATCATGTTTCTGTTCATGCAGCCTAGACATGCTTAAAAGGGAACTTTGGTAGCTGGACCAAGGATATTTTTTATGTTTTGATATGAAAATAAATGTTTTTTTTATTACACGAATTCTAATTTACCTTTGGTGATTTAATATGTAAACAACATTGAGAGCTTTACCAATGAGCAGAATATATACTTTACCATGGAATACAGGAATGCCTTCACAAGAACTTCTTGCAGACTGCCTTCCTTCTATGAGCAGAAGTTATTTTTTGACGTTGGTGCTTAATCCAGAAAAAGGTGAGTCTCACCAAATTCTTGATTTATTTTCCTGCCAAGAATTCGAAGATCTCTGTAGAACAGGATACTGGGTGAGCACCCAACTGCCATGGAACTTTCTATCATCATCCTTCTTACTTCGGAACAAACATTGCTACTTTCAAACATACCAGATTGGTTTTCTCTCCTACCTCTCCAGCTTTCACAATAATCCTATTTTTTTTAAAAACAAAAACAAAAAGACTATGCTCATTTTATATTTGTTTGGGTTTCTGCCCCTAATCAGATCTCCTTCTTATTTCATGAAATCAAATGGAGTCGCGATGGCGCAATGGGTTAAACCCTTGTGCCAGCTGGACTACTGACCTGAAGGTTGGGTTGCTGACCTGAAGATTGCCGGTTCGAATCCATGATGTGGAGTGAGCGTCCGTCTGTCAGTTCTAGCTTGCGGGGACACAAGAGGAGCCTCCTAGCCCTCTCCTGGGCAACATCTCTGTAAACCGCCAATTCTCTCACACCAGAAGCGACTTGAAAGTTGCTCCTCACATGATTAAAAAAAGACATCAGATAAGTTTGGCTATCTTCTTCCACTGTCCAGCTTTTTCACTTATGTTCTGCTATTGGGGTGTCTCAATATATATATATCTACCACCCAAGGGCTCAATCGACACCAGTGATTCTCAACCTGGGGGTTGAGACCCCTGGGGGGTCGCAAGGGGGTGTCAGAGGGGTCGCCAAAAACCATCAGAAAACACATATTTCTGATGGTCTTGGGAACCCTTTGGCAGGTTTGGTCCAGATCCGTCATTGTTTGAGTCCACAGTGCTCTCTGGATGTAGATGAACGGCAGCTCCAAAACTTAAGGTCAATGCCCACCAAACCCTTCCAGTATTTTCTGTTGGTCTTGGGAGTTCTGAGTGCCAAATTTGGTTCAGTTCCATCATTGGTGGAATTCAGAATGCTCTTTGTACGTGAACTATAAATCCCAGCAACTGCAACTCCCAAATGACAAAATCATTCCCCCTCCCCAACCCCATCAGTATTCAGATTTGGGCGTATTGGGTATTGGTGCCAAATTTGGTCCAGCGAATAAAAATACACCCTGCATAGCAGATATTTACATTATGATTCATAACAGTCACAAAATTACAGTTATGAAGTACAGTAGAGTCTCACTTATCCATCATAAATGGGCCGGCAGAACGTTGGATAAGCGAATATGTTGGATAATAAGGAGGGATTAAGGAAAAGCCTATTAAACATCAAATTACATTATGATTTTACTAATTAAGCACCAAAACATCATGTTTTACAACAAATTTGACAGAAAAACCAGTTCAATACACGCTATGTAGTAATTACTGTATTTACGAATTTAGCACCAAAACATTGCAATGTAATGAAAACATTGACTACAAAAACATTGACTAGTAAGAGGCAGACTGCGTTGGACAATCCAGAACGTTGGATAAGTGAGACTCTACTGTAGTAACAAAAATAATGTTATGGTTGGGGATCACCACAACTGTATCAAGGGGTCGGGGCATTAGGAAGATTGAGAAGCACTGATCTACACTGCCACAGAATGCAGTTTGAAACTCATATAACTCATATGCAGTTCAGTGCAGTTAAGCTACATTATATGAGTCTATATCAGGCATGGGCAAACTTCGGCCCTCCAGGTATTTTGGACTTCAGCTCTCACAATTCCTAACAGCCACTCGGCTGTTAGGAAATGTAGGAATTGAAGTCCAAAACACCTGGAGGGCCGAAGTTTGCCCATGCCTGGTCTACATTGACTACACAATGCAGTTATATGGCGATGTAGATGGGGCCATGCATTCTAATTAAAATAAAGCATGGTAAAAGAGGAACAAATGTTGGAAATAGCAACATTCTACAAGCATCCTATACTAGTTATTTGTTATGTATTTAATTAACATTGCTTATTATATTCTAAGAAGGTGCCCCCGGTGGCGGAGTGGGTTAAATCCTTGTGACTTGAAGGTTGGGTTGCTGACCTGAAGGCTGCCAGGTTCAAATCCAACCTGGGGAGAGCGCGGATGAGCTCCCTTTATCAGCTCCAGCTCCATGCGGGGACATGAGAAAGGCCTCTCCCAAGGATGGTAAAAACATCAAAACATCCGGGTGTCCCCTTGCAGACGGCCAATTCTCTCACACCAGAAGCGACTTGCAGTTTCTCAAGTCATTCCTGACACCGAAAAAATATATACTGTATATACTCGAGTATAAGCTGGCCCAAATATAAGCTGAGGCACCTAATTTTACCTCAAAAAACTGGGAAAACACTGACTCCAGTATAAGCTGAGATGTCAATAAAATTACATTAATTGTGGCATCAGTAGTTTAAATGTTTTTGAATCTTTACATCAAACTGTAATTTAAGATATGACTGTTCAACTCTGATTAAATCATTATTTTCATCTTCTTCAATGTAAATGTACTTCTGTATCCTTTTAATAATAATAGAGTGAAATAATAAATGTAATAATAATAATAATAATAATAATAATAATAAATGCAGTAAAATAACAAATCTAATAATAGAGTAAAATAATAAATGTATTGATAATAATAAAAATAGAGTAAAATAAATGTAAAAGTAAAAACAATAATAGAGTAAAATAATAAATGTAATAATTATAAATGTAATAATAATAATAATAAATGCAGTAAAATAATACATGTAATAATAGAGTAAAATAATAAATGTTTTAATAATAATAAAAATAGAGTAAAATAAATGTAAAAGTAACAACAATAATAGAGTACAATAATAAATGTAATAATAATCATAATAAATGCAGTAAAATAATACATGTAATAATAGAGTAAAATAAAAAATGTATCAATAATAATAATAAAAATAGAGTAAAATAAATGTAAAAGTAACAACAATAATAGAGTAAAATAATAAATGTAATAATAATAAATGTAATAATAATAATAATAATAATAATAAATACAGTAAAATAATAAATGCAATAATAGAGTAAAATAATAAATGTATTAATAATAATAAAAATAGAGTAAAATAAATGTAAAAGTAACAACAATAATAGAGTAAAATAATAAATGTAATAATAATAATAATAAATGCAGTAAAATAATAAATGTAATAATAGAGTAAAATAATAAATGTATTAATAATAATAAAAATAGAGTAAAATAAATGTAAAAGTAACAACAATAATAGAGTCAAATAATAAATGTAATAATAATAATAATAAATGCAGTAAAAATAATAAATGTAATAATAGAGTAAAATAACAAATGTATTAATAATAATAAAAATAGAGTAAAATAAATGTAAAAGTAATAATAATAGAGTAAAATAATAAATGTAATAATAATAATAATAAATGCAGTAAAATAATAAATGTAATAATAGAGTAAAATAATAAATGTATTAATAATAATAAAAATAGAGTAAAATAAATGTAAAAGTAACAACAATAATAGAGTCAAATAATAAATGTAATAATAATAAATGCAGTAAAATAATAAATGTAATAATAGAGTAAAATAATAAATGTATTAATAATAATAAAATAGAGTAAAATAAATGTAAAAGTAACAACAATAATAGAGTAAAATAAATGTAAAAGTAACAACAATAATAGAGTAAAATAATAAATGCAATAATAATAATTAATAGAGAAAAATAATAAATGTAACAATACCAATAATAATAGAGAAAAATAATAAATATACCATATATACTTGAGTATAAGCCGACCTGAATATAAGCCCACCAGGACCCTCACCCGAGTATAAGCCGAGGAGGGGTTTTTTTTTCAGTCCTAAAAAAGGGCTGAAAAACTAGGCTTATACTCGAGTATATACAGTATATATACTGTAAGAAGACCTACAAAAAGACCTACAAGCCTATGCAGAAGCATAGGAGAAAATCTAATTGAACACCAAGAAAACCCAAGTGCTCTTCCAGCCGTCACCAGCCAATCCTTCTGCAATGTCAGAAATACGGCTTAACGTTAGAACGTGTAACGTTAGAAAATCTTGACCATTTCCGCTCCCTTGGCAGCCAACTCTCCACAAAAGTCAACAACGACACTGAAATACAACACTGAGTGTTGGGAGTGCAGCCTTCTTCCGAATGAAGCAGAGAGTGTTTGAGGATCGGGATATCCGTAGGGATACCAAGGTGTTTGTTTATAAAACAATTGTCCTCCCAACCCGGTTATAAGCCTGCAAAACCTGAACTGTCTACAGACGTCACGTTCAACTCTTGGAACGATTCCATCAACATTGCCTCAGAAAAATCCTGCAAATTGCTTGGGAAGACAGGTGGACAAATGTCAGTTTGCTGGAAGAAGCAAAGACCACTAGCATTGAAGTGATGCTCCTACGCCATCAACTCTGCTGGACTGGCCTCGTTGTCCGAATGCCCGATCACCGTCTCCCAAAGCAGTTACTCTACTCCAGGAGTCCCCAAACTTTTTAAACAGGGGGCCAGTTCACAATCCTTCAGACCGTTGGAGGGCCGGACAACAACAACAACAACAACAACAACAACAACAACAACAACAACAACAAAGAGGGTTGGAAGAGACCCTTTGGGCCATTGAGTCCAATCCCCTTCTTCCTTTGTGCACCAAAAGCACAAGCAAAGCACCCCAGACAGATGGCCACCCAGCCTCAATGTTAATATAATACAGTACAGTCTCACTTATCCAAGCCTCGCTTATCCAAGCCTCTGGATAATCCAAGCCATTTTTGTAGTCAATGTTTTCAATATCTCGTGATATTTTGGTGCTAAATTTGTAAATACAGTAATTACAACATAACATTACTGCGTATTGAAGTATTTTTCCTGTCAAATTTGTTGTATAACATGAAGTTTTGGTGCTTAATTTGTAAAATCATAACCTAATTTGATGTTTAATGGGCATTTCCTTAATCCCTCCTTATTATCCAAGATATTCGCTTATCCAAACTTCTGTCGACCTGTTTAGCTTGGATAAGTGAGACTCTACTGTAATAATAATAATAATAATAAAGAGGGTTGGAAGAGACCCCTTGGGGCATTTAGTCCAATCCCCTTCTGCCTTTGTGCACCAAAAGCACAAGCAAAGCACCCCTGACAGATGGCCACCCAGCCTCAATGTTAATAATATAATAATAATAATAATAATAATAATAATAATAATAATAATAAAGAGGGTTGGAAGAGACCCCTTGGGGCATTTAGTCCAATCCCCTTCTGCCTTTGTGCACCAAAAGCACAAGCAAAGCACCCCTGACAGATGGCCACCCAGCCTCAATGTTAATAATATAATAATAATAATAATAATAATAATAATAATAATAATAATAAAGAGGGTTGGAAGAGACCCCTTGGGCCATTTAGTCCAATCCCCTTCTGCCTTTATGCACGAAAAGCACAAGCAAAGCACCCCTGACAGATGGCCACCCAGCCTCAATGTTAATAATAATATAATAATAATAATAATAATAATAATAATAATAAAGAGGGTTGGAAGAGACCCCTTGGGCCATTTAGTCCAATCCCCTTCTGCCTTTATGCACGAAAAGCACAAGCAAAGCACCCCTGACAGATGGCCACCCAGCCTCAATGTTAATAATAATATAATAATAATAATAATAATAATAATAATAATAAAGAGGGTTGGAAGAGACCCCTTGGGCCATTTAGTCCAATCCCCTTCTGCCTTTATGCACGAAAAGCACAAGCAAAGCACCCCTGACAGATGACCACCCAGCCTCAATGTTAATAATAATAATAATAATAATAATAATAATAAAGAGGGTTGGAAGAGACCCCTTGGGCCATTTAGTCCAATCCCCTTCTGCCTTTATGCACGAAAAGCACAAGCAAAGCACCCCTGACAGATGGCCACCCAGCCTCAATGTTAATAATAATAATATAATAATAATAATAATAATAATAAAGAGGGTTGGAAGAGACCCCTTGGGCCATTTAGTCCAATCCCCTTCTGCCTTTATGCACGAAAAGCACAAGCAAAGCACCCCTGACAGATGACCACCCAGCCTCAATGTTAATAATAATAATAATAATAATAATAATAATAATAATAATAATAATAACGATCTGCCAACTGCAAAAGGCCACCCTACTGGGATCTGCACGCATCATCCGAAAATACATCACACAGTCCTAGACACTTGGGAAGTGTTGAACTTGTAATTTTGTGATACGAAATCCAGCATGTCTATCTTGTTTGCTGTGTCATACAACGTCGTTGTGTCAATAATAATAATAATAATAATAATAAGGGTTGGAAAAGAAGAAGAGAGCCCTTGGGTCATTTAGCCCAACCCTCTTTTGCCCTTCTGCCATGGGGGCCGGATAAATGGCTTCGATGGGCCGCATCCGGCCCCTGGGCCTTAATTTGGGGACCCCTGCTCTACTCCCAACTCAAGAACAGAAAACATAATGTTGGTGGACAGGAAAAGAGATTGAAAGATAGGCTCAATGCTAACCTTAAAAACTGTGGCATAGACACCGAGACCTGGGAAGTCCTGGCCCTTGAGCGCTCTAATTGGAGGTCAGCTGTGACCAGCAGTGCTGTGGAATTTGAAGAGGCACAAATGGAGGGCGAAAGGGAGAAACGTGCCAAGAGGAAGGTGCGTCAAGCCAAACCTGACTGGGACCCTGACTGTATATATTGGTACCTGTATGTAGTTTTTCCCTTAATTTGATGTTGTTTGACGTTGTGGGAGGGACTACAGACCATGTGACCAGATCTGAGACTCCATTTTGGAAGCCATTTTTTACCTCAGTGCAGTACGTTTTACCTCAGAGTCAATACAGAACAGTTTAGAATTTACCTCAGAAGCAGTACAGTTTAGAAGTCAGTCAGTGTCAGTATGCTGTAGTGTATGAACATTTACTGAGTTCATTAATTTATTAGGCTTTAGTTTATTAATTTATAAGAGAGTGTTAGTCTGTATGCAACAAAGAAGAGACTGGAACAGAATGCTTTAGAGAACTTACTGTTTAAACTCTCAACAAATAAGAAAAGTACCAGGATGCTGAATACAGGAAGTTTGTAAGTAAATCAACTACAGTAGAGTCTCACTTATCCAACATAAACGGGCCGGCAGAACGTTGGATAAGCGAATATGGAGAGATTAAGGAGAAGCCTATTAAACATCAAAGTAGGTTATGATTTTACAAATTAAGCACCAAAACATCCTGTTACACAACAAATTTGACAGAAAAAGTAGTTCAATATGCAGTAATGCTACCTAGTAATTACTGTATTTATGAATTTAGCACCAAAATATCACGATATATTGAAAACATTGACTACAAAAATGCTTTGGATAATCCAGAACCTTGGATAAGTGAGACTCTACTGTATTTTACTTTTGGGTTGCTGTGATTTTTCCAAGCTGTATAGCCATGTTCCAGAAGCATTCTCTCCTGATGTTTCACCCACATCTATGGCAAGCATTATCAGAGGTTGTGAGGTCTGTTGGAAACTAGGCAAGTGGGGTTTATATATCTGTGGAATAATGTCCAAGTTGGGAGAAAGAACTCTTGTCTGCTTTAAGCAAGTGTGAATATAGCAGTTGGCTACCTTGATTAACATTTAATAGGCTCTCAACCTTCATGGCCTGACTGCTTCCAACTGGGGGAATTCTTTGTTGGGAAGTGTTAGCTGTCCCAGATTGTTTCCTGTCAGGAATTCCCGTTTTCTGAATTGTGTTATTTATTTACTGTCCAGGTTTTAGAGATTTTTTTTAATACTGGTTGCCAGATTTTGTTACAGTAGAGTCTCACTTATCCAAGACTTGCTTATTCAAGGTTCTGGATTATCCAATGCATTTTTGTGGTCAATTTTTTCAATATATCATGATATTTTGGTTCTAAATTCGTAAATACAGTAATTACAACAGAACATTACTGCGTATTGAACTACTTTTTCTGTCAAATTTGTTGTATAACATGATGTTTTGGTGCTTAATTTGTAAAACCATGACCTAATTTGATGTTTATTAGGCCTTTCCTTAATCCCTCCGTATTATCCAACATATTCGCTTATTTATTTATTTATTTATTTATTTATTTGCAACATTTATATCCCGCCCTTCTCACCCGAAGGGACTCAGGGCGGCGTACAAATTGGCAACAATTCAATGCCTACACATAATTAAAACAGCAATGAAAATCCAATAAAACAATTAAAACAATATAAAAATATAAAACATATGATTAAAATCCATTCCTCCAAAATCCTCGTGCTGTAGCCGTAAATCAGTCCGGGGTCGTCTTTACCATTTAATCTTCGAAAGCCTGGGCACATAGCCATGTTTTCAGGGCTTATCCAAGGTTCTGCCGGCCCGTTTAGCTTGGATAAGTGAGACTCTACTGCAGGGGTCCCAAAACTAAGGCCCGGGGGCCGGATGTGGGCCCCCAAGGTCATTTACCTGGCCCCCGCCCTCAGTTTTATAATATAATATTTTTATATCATTTTAAATAGTATAATATATTGTATATACATATAATATTGATAATAATATTATGTTATACAATATAATACTAATAATAATACCATATAATAATATTAATTATATGTTATATATTACATATAATATTACAGTATAGTGGTATAGTTCAATATAGTAATATATAATGCTAATATTCTGCTATGCTAATAATATAATATATTGTATGTACATACAGCTGCTCTGAGTCCCCTTCGGGGTGAGAAGGGCGGGATATAAATTTAGTAAACAAATGTAGTAAATGAATAAATAAATAATTTTAGACATAAGCTCGCCCAAAGTCTGAAATGACTTGAAGGAACACAACAATAACAATCCTAATTAACTTGACTATCTCATTGGCCAGAAGCAGGCCCACACTTCCCATTGAAATCCTGATAGGTTTGTGTTGGTTACAATTGTTTTCATTTTTAAATATTGTATTGTTCTTTCATTGTTGTTGTTGTTTTGCACTACAAATAAGACACGTGCAATGTGCATAGGAATTTATTCGGGTTTTTTTTTTTAAAATGATAATTCGGCCCCTCCACAGTCTCAAGGATTGTGGACTGGCCCTCTGCTTTAAAAGTTTGAGGACCCCTGTTCTACTGTATTTGTCATAGTTTCCTCCTTTCTGTTGAACTTTTCCACATGCTTGTGAATTTCAATGGCTTTTCTGTGTAGTCTGACATGGTAGTTGTTAGAGTAGTCCAGCATTTCTGTGTTTTCAAATAATATACTTTGTCCAGGTTGGTTCATCAAGTTCTCTGCTATGGCTGACTTCAAATGCTCAGCTATGGCATATTATTTGTTAACACAGAAATGCTGGACCAAAGCTGCTGCATTTCTGCATTTCAAGGAAATACTGAGCAGCATTCCATGGACGCTGATGCTAAAAGACAAGGGGGTTAAGGATGGATGGGAGTTTTCCAGGAGTGATATACAGTGTTTCCTCACTACTTCGCGGTTCAATTTTCGTGGATTTGCTGTTTCGCAGTTTTTCAATAAACTCTAAAAATGCTATTATAAATCATAAATAATTATTATTTACAGCCTAAGGAAGGGAGGAAGGAGAAGCCAAAGGGAGAGAAAAGGAGCCCAAGCAGCAACGGGAGGAAAAGGAGGTGATTTATCAACACACAATTGGTTGAAAAAGACTTAAAATAGTGTATAACTACTAAAATAATATATAAATATTAAAATAAATACAGCGTCCCTGCTTCGCGGATTTTCACTTATTGCGGGTGGTCCTGGAACCTAACCCCAGTGATAAGTGAGGGAACACTGTACTCAAGGTGCAAATGCAAACAGTGCCAACAAAGAGAAAAAAAATAAGACAAGTGCAAAGAAGCCAGAATGGATGTCCAAAGAACTTCTAATAGGGCTAAGACTCAAAAGAATTGGAAAAGGGAAGAAATCACCAAAGAAGAATTCAAACGAATAACCAACACCTGTAGAGAAAAGGCTAAAGTGCAGAACGAGCTCAGGCTTGCCAGGGACATTCAAAACAATAAAAAGGGCTTCTTTGCTTACATCGGTAGAGAAAGGAAGAACAAAGAGGCGATAGGGCCTCTGCGAGGAGAAGATGGGGTGATTGTGACAGGGGATAGGGAAAAGGCAAAACTATTTAATGCCTTCTATGCCTCAGTCTTCTCACACAAAGAAAGCCATCCTCAACTTCAGCAACATGGAGGTGATGAAGGGTTAGGGGAAATCCAACCCCAAATAGGGAAACAAGTCATCCGGAAATACCTGGCTGCTCTAAATGAATTTGAGTCCCCAGGGCCAGATCAACTACATCCAAGAGTATTGAAGGAACTAGAAGAAGTTATTTCAGAACCACTGGCAATCATCTTTGAGAGTTCTTGGGAGAACGGAAGAAGTCCCAGCTGATTGGAGGAGGGCAAATGTGGTCCCTATCTTCAAGAAGAGAAAAAATGACAACCCAAACAATTATCTCACGTTGATACAAGGTAAGATTCTGGAAAAGATCGTCAAGGAAGTGTTCTGCAAACACTTAGAAACAAATGTGGTCATTGCTAATAGTCAACTCAGATTTATCAAAAACAAGTCATGCCAGACTAATCTGATCTCTGTTTTCAATAAAGTTATAAGCTGGGTCGATGCAGGGAACGCTGTGGAGGTAGTGTATCCTTTGACAAGGTTCCCCATGCCGTTCTGGAAAACAAATTATTCAATGTGGGCTAGGCAAAACTGCAGTTAGGTGGATCTGCAATTGGCTAAGTAAATGAACTCAAAGGGTACTCACCAATGCTTCCTCTTAATCCTGGAAAGAAGTGATGAGTGGAGTGCCATAAGCCGGGTTCCGTCCTAGGCCCGGTTCTGTTCAACATCCTTATTAATAACTTAGATGAAGGGCTAGAAGGCATGATCACCAAATTGGGAGGGATAGCCAATACTCCAGAAGACAGAAGCAGAATTCAAAGCGATCTTAACAGATTAGAGAGATGGGCTGAAACTAACAAAATGAACTTCAACAGGGACAAATACAAGATACTCCACTTAGGCGGAAAAAAAATGCAAAGATACAGAATGGGGGAGGCCAGGCTCAACAGCAGTACATGTGAAAAAGATTTTGGAGTCCTTGTGTACAACATGCTAAACATGAGCCAAGAGTGTGATGCAGCAGCTTAGAAAGCCAATGGGATTCTGGGTTGCATCGAAAAGAGACTAGTGTCCAGATCAAGGGAAATCATAGTTCCTCTCTTTTCTGCTTTGGTTAGGCCTCACTTGGAATACTGTGTCCAATTCTGGGCACCGTAATTTGAGGGAGAGGTTGATAAGCTGGAATGTGTCCAGAAGAGGGCAATTCAAATGATCAAGTGTCTGGAGAAGGAGCCCTATGAGGAGCAGCCTAAAGAGTTGAGCATGTTTAGCCTGCAGATAAGAAGGCTGAGAGGAGACATGATAGCCATGTATAAATATGTGAGGGGAAGTCATAGGGAGGAGGGAGCAAGCTTGTTTTCTGCTGCCCTGGAGACTAGGATGCGGAACAGTGGCTTCAAACTACAGGAAAGGAGATTCCACCTGAACATTAGGAAGAACTTCCTCACTGTGAGAGCTGTTCGGCACTGGAACTCTCTCTGCTGCAGAGTGTGGTGGAGGCTCTTACTTCGGAGGCTTTTAGGCAGAGGCTAGATGGCCATCTGCTGCGGGTGCTTTGAATGCGATTTTCCTGCTTCTTGGCAGGGGGGTTGGACTGGATGGCCCACAAGATCTCTTCCAACTCTAATTATTCTGTGATTCTAAGACTACATTTAGGTTGATGGACTCACATGTCTGACTTTGGACACCCTTAAAAGACTGATTGTTGTTGTCTTGGGGTGCACCTACTTTTTCCTACTTCTTGGCATGGGGTAGGACTGGATTGCCCGTGAGGTCTCTTCCAACTCTTTGATTCTACATTGCCATATATCTGCTTTGAACTGGAATATATGGCAGTGTAGACTCATGTAATCCAGTTCAAAGCAGAGAATATGGATGATCTAATCTGGATTACATGGCGGTGCAGATCTAGCCTTGGAGGTCTCCCTTCATATAATAATAATAATATGATCACCATGAGTCAAATCTGACCAAACAATAGTTAATATCAGCCTAATAACGTCACTTCTTGAAAGATCATTAAAGCTATTACGACTTCCCGTGGTAAAGATGGCACTGACTCATTTCTTCTTCATCTTACAAATATTTTGGGGAGCATTTTCGGGAGATATTTTCCCATGTTGGGTCACTTTGTTTGTTTAGATGGCCTTTTAAAAATAATTAAAAATAAAAACATAAACAGTTTATGGAAGAGAGGCTGCTGCTTTGTAAGACGATAAATAATTGTTGTTTTTACTAGAAAGGGGCGTGTACATAAGAGCTTCCTTTTTGGGCATGGATCTTGCCTGCTCATTGACACTTGTTCCTGGGTCTCACTTTGGATTTGAGCTCATAGTGCCTAGGTCTTACTTGATGTAGCCTAAAGCTCAGGATTAACACTATTTATTAACACATTAATATTGTTCTGGGTGGACTTTCTCACAGCAAAGTTAGCAAACAACTTCTTCCATGGACAGAGTTTATTTACCCCCACACACATGTTAAAAATCAAATGTTCTATATACAAATTTAAATACTACGTTTTTTTTTAAAAAAAATGACATTGCAAAGGATGTTCCAAACGTAGAAAAACATCATCTATAGGCCTCTTTTCCAGTAAATCACTGCAGGCTTCCCCTTGAGGCATCTGCAAGCAGGAAGAGCCAATGTCTTATGGAGTCTTAGATTGAACATGAAGCTATTGGCAGAAGTAACTACAATTTCACAAAATCTTTCACTGGCAAGACTGAAAGGCTAGAAAGGGAATGGACTTTTTTCTCCCCAAATGATTCCAAGACCAGGGTAACTCTCAATGCTGCACAAGGATGGGGAATATCCAGATAAAATCTGCCAGCTTTCTCTTCTTCTAAAATATTAAAAGTCTCCAGGGCAAGAAAGATGGAAGATGTGTTCTTTGAGCTTCCAGACATGAAAATCCAGGCCATGAACCTTGACTCGGTGTCCATGAAAATCCAAGCAGCATCCAAGACTCTCTGGTCAGTGCGATCTCCATCCAAATTGCCCATGTCCTTGAGGGCAAGCTCATAGATAGGAAAAATTCTTCTGCCTCAACTCTCTATTCCACAAACAATGCCTCTGGATCTTCGGCTACAGGAGGCAATATGCTAAGTCCTGGAAAAATGTATAAAGATGAAAAGTTTCAGTGTTGATTGAGACCAAGGTATAGAAATCAAAGAAAGAGCATCTCCAAAATATAGGTCTACAGTGTTCCCTCACTTATTGCGGGGGGTACGCTCCAGGACCACCTGCAATAAGTGAAAATATGCAAAGTAGGGATCCACTTTAATTGCCCTTCTTGAACCTCTCTGGTGCCTCACCAAACTACAAATCCCAGGTCACATAACATCGAGCTGTGGCAATTAAATTGGAGATGGCATCCCTCAAGTAGGAGCTCCAGACACAGCTCCTGAAGCAGCTTTCCCATTTTCTTCGACTCACCACTAAGATTACCATATGGAATCTAATGTATACCCTTATTTTTACAAGGTAATTTAGCCAAAAAAGGGTAAACATTAGACTTGAGTAAATATGGGATGTTTATATGTAAGTTTGTTTGAACTACAAAGGCTCCTACATGGCTTGATGGCTCAAGACCAAACTTGGTACACATACTCTTCATGATTCAGCTTCAAATACTGGTGGTGTGAGGGTGATGGGAGTTGGAGTTCAATCAAATCCAGAGAGCCATGTGAATCCCAGTGATGACTGAAGTCGTGGCTCTCCTCCTAACTTGTCAGATAGTTCAACTTACTTGCCAGCCTACATCTTCCAGCATCCTTACTCCTTCACTAGGCAGACTGGAGCTGATGGAAGTTGCACGCCAACAAGAAGCTTGACCTATCTAACTGGTTAGGAGGAAAGCCATGAGTAGCAGCCTAGCGAGACCAGGGACTGATGGGAGTTAAAGCCTGGCCAGATTTGGGGCTGATGGGAGTTGCAGCCTCCCAGATCTGAGGCTGATGGGAATTCCAGTCAGCCAGGTGTATGGGAGCTGGTGGGAGTTGGGTCCCATTATACTGGGAGAGGAAGCATGTGAAGGAGACAGGATGCTTTTGAGTTTCAAACAGGTCCCTGTCATGTCTGGACTGAGGAAAGTGCAAGAAGGAATATAAAGACCTTCCTGATCTGGTTGACTCTGGCTTGAACAACGTTTTCCTGATTTTTGGTCTGTTCCTTCATTCTTGATTCTTGATTTCTGGTTTTCCTGTGGAATATTGCCTGAGGCCCTGGTCCTGAGGTTTTCCCCAAATTATCAGGCATTTGCCTAATCACCAAAATGACAACTTATGTCTGATTTCTTTCCCCTATAGTTTGAGCATTCCTTATACAAAATGCTTGGGATCAGAAGTGTTTCATAGTAAGATTTTTTTTGGGACGGGGGAGCAACATTCCTAGTAAAGTAAAGGTAAAGGTTTCCCCTGACGTTAAGTCCAGTCATATCTGATTCTATGGGTTGGTGCTCATCTCCATTTCTAAGCCGAAGAGCCGGCGTTGTCCGTAGACACCTCCAAGGTCATGTGGCCGGCATGACTGCATGGAGCGGCGTTACCTTCCCGCCGGAGTGATACCTATTGATCTACTCACATTTGCATGTTTTCGAACTGCTAGGTTGGCAGGTTCCTAGTACATTTTATATTTGCGAGGCTGGAGAACAGTGGATTCATGTCGAGGATTATGCTTGAATTCATTCAATTTTATACGTCCCCAGTCTCTTTACAGACACGTATCTCACACATAATAAAAGTAGCGAATGAATGAGATGTAAGGCTAAAGAAAGACTACGGATCTGTGAAATGGTGGGAATCCAAGCATAATGATCAGCACAAATCCATGTCTCCTACCACCTCAGCTGCTCACATCTCTCCAACCTCATATTCTCTCTGCAGCCTCTTGTATCACCCATTTGCTATTTTGTGTTGGGTGTGAGGACAAGCCTGGAGAGAGACCGAGGATCTGAGAGACTGAAAGAGCTTTTCGACTCTCCCTTATGTGTAACACGGCTTTCTTTTTGTATTACTCAACAAGCACTTCTAGGAACAGAAGAGACAAATAAAGTTGTTACTTAAAACATGGGAAATTACTGCATCTTAGTGGTGCGACATATATGTGTGCAGTAGGCTTCAAGTTAAATCTTGGGTGTCTTATAAGAGGCAGTGAGAAATGACTAGGAATAGCAGCACCTGTCTGTCATACTGTGATGAAGAAGGAGTCAGGTATTATATGACAAGTCTGTGTATACCAAAAAGGGTAAGACTCACTTGTTCCAAATTTGTTGTATATGCCTTCCTCAAGGGACTCCTCGCTCTCAACTTCACAGCAGTAGGCGCCCACCTCTCTCCACCTAGAAAGAAAGAAATATGCCATTCTTTGTGATCTACCAGATTTTCTTTCCTACCACCTAGTGATATTCCCCTTACATTTTCACTCAGTATAATATGCCCTATTTTCTTAACCTTACCAATTCTAATTCCACACTTACTTACGACTTTTATCCATCCAGCATTTTTTTTTCTCCCCTCCTTCCCCCTGAACCCCACATTCCCCATTTCGAGCCCCAATTCTTACAAATGGCCTGTTGTGTAGTTAATTCTTTCAAAAATATAGTCCTGGAGCTAAATATTCAAACTATTTTTAAATTCCAATTTTTCTGCTCTTTCAAAGCCACAGTTGCTTTGGCAGCTTCTGTCATATTTATTAGTACTGCCCTTTCCATCTATTTTCTGAATTTAAAAAATCCCCTTTATTCAGCTCTACTTTTTGCCCTATTAATTCTTCCATCTCTTTATTTATTATTACTATTTTGTTACCCTTGTGGAATGTGGGTGTTTTGGCATTTTCTTTTAGGATATCATCCCTAATACCTTTTCTTCCAAGGTGAATGATCACATCTCGTGGTGTGTTGTACCTCCTAGCATAATTTGTTTGTACTCTGAAGACTCTATCAAAGTTGTCATTTGCCTCTTCTAGCGGTCTTTGTGATATCTGCGCCACCATTTTGACTATAATTTCTCTAATATTTTCCTTTTCCTCTTCTTGTATATTTCTAAAACTTAACTGATATTTTTTTCTTTTACTTCTAACATTTCTTGTTGTTGTTTAAGTGTAGTCATTGCTTTCTCTATTGTAGAGATTGTTTTTTCCATTTCCTTTTGTTGCTTTTGAAGTAGCTTATTTTCTTTCACGTCCTTATTTCCTTGTTTTAGTGTCTCAATATCTTTTTGCACCGTTTTTAGTTCTTCTTTAATGATTGACTGTAATTCCTCTTTTAGTTCTTTCTTCATTTCTGACATTTCTTCTTTAATTTTGTTATATTGTCTGTCTTGTTTCTCTTGCATTTTTTGTACTTTTATTTGTATTTTGAGGATCTCTCTCATTATGTCCTTAATATTTAGTTCTTCCGTTAGTGATTCTTTTCTCCCTTGCGTTTTTTTACATTTTCTCTCTCTTTATCCATTTCGAATTTTGGAGTAGTCATTCTATTTCTCTCTGTTCATTTTCCCTTCCCCCTGATCAAAATTGATTGTATACTATATCATATATTATTGGTTAACAAGTGATCATGAGTAAGCAATTCCAATAATCAAAAGTTCTGCACAGTTAAATCTAAATGGTAAGGAGTTGCGAAAACAAACAAGTCGGTCAGACCAGTAACAGTTAAATCCAAATGGTAAGAAATAGCGAAAACAAACAAATCGATCAGTCAATATATCAATCAATATGTCAATCAATATATCATGCAGGATATCAGTAACATTCAATATATCATACAGGCTACTATTTGTCCTCTGTTCGTATATTGATAATACCTTTAATTCACTCCTCTTTGGCTTATTCTGCTATAGAATTACAAAGGCTTTGATTTGAGCCATCTGAATTGACAATGTTCCTCCTACAGATTTGTATACCACCTACTTATTTAACTTTTACTTTTATATTGGCCTGTCTCTTTATAAGTGGTGATACCGGTATTAACCTTAATTGCAGTAGTTACAGTCCATAAACAGTCCGTAGATCCCTTCCCCCCTCCCTTATTTGTACTCCTAGTGTATGAAGTTTGTTGTATTGTCCTTCCAAGATATTCCTAGAATTTGCATTTGGAGTCAAGTTTGGGTTTCAGTTCATAAGGTCGGGAGATCAGGGGTTTTTGCAAGGTCTCATGGCTTTGGGGCTTGAAGTGTTCCCCCTTCCCCTTGATTTCCCTTACTGACCTTTCATTCCGTCCTCTGTAATCCCTTCCAGTTTCTTTTGGATGCCAGTCTTTCTTTTCAACATCTTCGGTCTCTCCTATTTTTCTTTTCCTCTCCCAGTCAGGAGAGGCACTGTGATGTAGATAGACATGGATAGAGGCTGCGTAAAACGGCTCTCCATGCACCACGGGAACGGAGAGGCATCCCGTTTCCGGGTTGGCCGACTGGCTGCCTCTTGCCTTCCCCTTTCTGCACATGGAAGCCGCTCTCCTCCTCTCCAAAGATCAAGAGCTCAAGTCATAATTCATATTCTGGTTTCTCTTCAGATCGTATCAATATTTTGCCTTTTACTCCTTTTAACTCTTTCCAGGTAAGATTTTTGTGTAAGATTTCTGATTTTTGAATGTTTACAGCCAACCCTGATAACGTTTCAATTTTCTTTATAATAGTAGTTAACTTCCTTTACAGAATCCTCTGGTGCTCAAAGTAAAATCATTGTGTCATCTGCATATAAACTTACTTTGATTTTTTTCCTGGCTGATTTGAAATTCTCTAATTCTGTTATCATTTCTAATAAAAGTAGCTAATGGTTCTATTGCAAGTGCAAAGAGAATGGAGGAATGGGGACAGGGCTGTAGCCAAGGGGTGGTAGGGGTTCAAAGCAGCACTTTAGGGCAAGAAACACAAGAAACTGACATCATATACAACACCACATCCAGCCCGCAAAACGTTATGATATTTACCAGTGTATGCCAAATAAGAGACCAATGAGGACAACAGCAAACGCATCTGTTACAATCCACATTCTCATGAAGTTTTGCGGTGTCTATAAGAGAACGGTAGACAAACAGGAATTATAATTTCCCAAGTGGAAACAGGATCCCTCAGTGAAACTCCACATTGCTAGAGATCCTAAGACGTTGGTAGACCCAGACATCTCATCTTAGCCTTGGAGGCCTGCACATTGGTTAGCAAGATTGTGGCCAATATACAACCCCATTATTCCCAAATGCAGAGGTGATTGTAAGCCAGGCAGAAGGTTGAGGTCTGTCAATGAAATGTTTTACTGACTTCACACAAACCTTCTCAGGAAAACAGAAGAGCTGTTTAAATCAATGCTTCTTAAAGAGGGGGCTGCAACCCCAAATGAGGTTACAAAAGTGAATGGTGGGAGTTGTGAAAAATTTGGCCAATAAGTTTATGGACAAAGAGGAGGAATCAGACTGCTGCTTGAGAAAGGGGGGAAAATGGAACATTTGTATACCTTATATATATATATATACACACACACACACACACACACACATACACATACACTTGGAGACAGGTGGAACGGGGTCGCAAGTAGAAAAGGTTTTAAAGGCCCTGGTTTAGGCCACCAGGCATACATAGAGCATCAAGTTCCTATATAACCTTACAGTCTGAACTGGATCATGGCCATAATCAATGCTCTTTGGAACTCCTTGCTCCATCACAAAAGCCTCCTAAACTAAGGAAACAGACACTGGTCATCAGTAATGACAGGCATACCTCATGTTTTGCTACTTACCATGAGATATAAAGGTTCGTTCAAGTCCTTTATGTAGTGAAGACCATTGGTGGTTACAGAATGGACTCCATAGCACCAGGCCAAGGAGAACAGCCACGGCTCATTGATTACCCAAAGGTTGATTGTGATGTTGGCTTTTTTATATTCCCTTTGAAGCAAGCAGAAGATGTCCTCACACCTTGAACAATACCCAGATTATATCTACTATTCAAAAATGATGTCTAATTTAACTGGAGTCAAATTTATACAATGCTAGAAGATATTAAGGTCAACATCATGATGAAACCAGGGCTTGATTTGTTGGAAATGCTGGATGATCAATTAGAAAGAAAACATGGAAGATTACTACAATATATGGCAACTGCTACCAGAATTGTCTATATGCAGAGATGGAAAGAACCAGTCATCCCAACACAAGAAGAATGGCTAATGAAGATTTGTGATCTAGGTGAGATGGACAAATTGATAATTAAGGAGAAATCCTTGATCAACTTGGGACTTATCACTTTTTTACAGCAACAATGAGGAGCAAATTTCAACAATTGGGTTTATAAAATAGAGGGATATTTTTAAAAGTGCGGACATACCATATTTTATCGCATAATAGTCACCACTACGTAATAGTCACACCCCCATTTTTTGGGGTGGCAAAATTGGTATTTTTGTGTTCCTCACATAATAGTCGCTGAGCTATTTGGGGCTGATTCTTTCTCCAAAAGCAGTTTAAAAACAATGAAATAGTCTCTGGAGCTCCACTCTTCCCTCATAGAATCATAGAATAGTAGAGTTGGAAGAGACCTCATGGGCCATCCAGTCCAACCCCCTGCCAAGAAACAGGAAATCGCATTCAAAGCACCCACGACATATGGCCATCCAGCCTCTGCTTAAAAGCCTCCAAAGAAGGAGCCTCCACCACAGTCCGGGGAAGAGAGTTCCACTGCCGAACAGCCCTCACTGTGAGGAAGTTCTTCCTAATGTTCCTAAGTCCTTCCTCCAAAGCCTTAAGGCTGTTTACAAAACCTGAAATGGAGGTTTTGAAACTTGGATCGTTCCTCCTTTCTCCAAAGAGTGCCATTTCAGATTTGGTAAACTGCTTTAAGGCCTCAGGAAAAGGATGGAGGAGGGAAGAGAGAAGAGTGGAGCTTCAGAGAGCTCCATTTTATAGTTTTTGAACGCCTTTGAAGAAAGAAGGAACAAAAGGAGATTTAGCTCCAAATAGTTCTGCAGTTTAAAAACAAACAGAAACTAAACTGGGTTGCTGTGAGTTTTCCAGGCTGTATGGCCATGTTCCAGAAGCATTCTCTCCTGATGTTTTGCCCACATCTATGGCAGGCATCCATAGAGGTATATTGGAAACTAGTCTATTGAGGTTTATATATCTGGAAGGTCTAGGGTGGGAGAAGTAAAGGTTGCTTACCTGTAACTGTGTTTCTCCGAGTGGTCACCTGTGAAATTCGCACATATGGCAGTCAGTTTCTGAAGCTTCTAGAAAGCTCTTAGATACAATATTGGCTGTAGTCCCGCTCACTCCCCCCATAAAGTAGATAGCCAGGGGGAGGGACTATTGCCTCAGTTCCTCTGCCGCGAGTAGCAGCTTGAAGGACCGAGGCATGACAACAGCGGGAGGATGGGCGGGGATGTGCGAATTTAACAGGTGACCACTCGGAGAAACACAGTTACAGGTAAGCAACCTTTACTTCTCCATCGTGGTCAACTGTGAAATACGCACATATGGTAGACTAGCGAGCTACTAATTTGGCTGGTGGGTGTCATGCCACTAAACAGAAGAGGACTGCTCTGCCAAAGACTACAAAAGACTACACCTTCACGACAGCAGGCATTAGCCTTGTCGTGCATGACAAAGGTGAACGGCATAGACCAAGCATCCATTCAACAGAGGTTTTCCATAAGAAAGCCCCTCAGAAAGGCAATGAAGGTTACCACAGATCTAGTGGAGTAATCCTTATCCTGCCCAGAAAAATTGCAACCAGTCAACTGGTAAGCCAGACAAACCCCTAGCTGATCCAGAAGGACAACAGTTGCGGAGACACCGGGAGTCCATTGGCATTCCCCAGTACACTAGAAGCAGCCTAAGAGAATTCCTGAGTCCTGTTGTTCTCTGTATATAAAAAGCCAAAGCCCTCCTAACATCTGAAGGTTGTAGTGACTGCTCCGAGGAAGAGGGAGGGTTTCGGAGAAGGCTTTCAAAAGTACCTCCTGAGACTTATGGTAACGGGAGGTTATTCTGACTAGAAAGGTTACATCAGTGCGTGGCACAACCTTGTCCAAATGAGTCATAATAGGGCTCATCTGCCCAAAACGTGTGAAGATCACTTGCATGATGCACTGAGGTAATGAAGCTAAGAAACTGTTTTCATATGAGATAAGGGGGCACTTGACGATATCATCTGTCATGACTAGATCTATCTCCAAGTTGCTTCATAGTCTGAATGCAGACCACACTTCATCATGACGGCGGGACTACTTGTGACGGGTGACCGGTGTTTTGCCCCGGTGGTCTGTTAACAGGAAGATGTACCGCCATAAGGTGGATCCGCCTGTCGATGTGCCAGTCTCATAGATGAAGGGTTAATGACAGAAGTAGAAAGGGTGTGTCTTACCTTGCTTGTTTATAAGAATTCGGTGTTGGTGTTGTCTGTGAGGGCCTGGGCTATGGCCCCCCAACAGCGATGGTTTGAATATCTTTAAGGCCTCTTTACCACTAACAGTTTGAAATGATTTATGTGTCTGGATGCCACCATCCCAGGCCAGGATCTTCAAGTGGTGAGGCCCTCCAAATGTGTGTCCCAGCTCTGAAGGGAGGAAACCCTAGTTAGAATTTTAGAGGAATTAGGCAGTCTGAAGGGCAAACTGCACTGACATTGCTCTGATGGGTTGACCATCAAAGAGGTTGATACACCTCTCGTGGTTTCGAAGAAGATATGAGGATCGTCCTTGAGGCAATCAAATTGAGAACCATGAATGTATGGCCAGAGTCGACGTGAAGAGTCATGATCATAATTGAATTCATATGTTCCCTTTGTTGACAATCAGGCCTAAGGACTGGAAGAGATACAGCATAGAGCAGATATGAGAAGAAAGTAAGGGTCTTGATTTAGCTAGCAGTAGCCAGTCATCGATATGCAACTAGACTGCAATGCTGCTGAGGCAGATGGGCCATCTGGAGCAATCTGGAGACCAAGTAGCAGAACATCAAAACAAAATGCTTGGTTTACTGTCATGAAGGAGAGTGAAGGATAAACATCCCTGAAATCAGTAATGGCAAATAAATAAATAATAATAATAATAATAATAATAATCTTTATTTATATCCCGCCACCATCTCCCCAACGGGGACTCGGGGTGGCTTACATGGGGCCATGCCCAGGACAATACAATATAACAAAATATAAAAACAACATATCATAATACAATTAAACAATACAATAGAAAATAATGTACAGTACAACACAAAGTCAAGAAAGCAATATAACAAGGGCGGGCCGCATGAACACTAAGTTAAAACTCGGGGTGAGAAAGGGATAAGAATAAAAACCTCGGGGGATAGGGACATCAGATAGTGAAACAGTCTAGAGGATAAATGTTGGGGGGAGTAACAAAGGAACAGTTACTCTCCGAAAGCACACCGGAAGAGCCATGTTTTTAAATCTTTCCTAAAGGCTAAAAGGGTGGGGGCTTGCCTGATTTCAATGGGCAGTGAGTTCCACAAACGGGGGGCCACAGCAGAAAAGGCCCTCTCCCTTGTTCCCACAAGGCAGGCCTGAGATATAGGCAGTGGCGACAAAAGGGCCTCCCCTGATGATCGGAGCGATCGGGCAGGTTTATGGTAGGAGATACGGTCACAAAGGTAGGTGGGTCCCAAACCGTTTAGGGCTTTATAAATGATGGTCTGCACCTTGAATTGGGACCGGAAAATGAACAGCAGCCAGTGGAGCTCCTCAAACAAGGGAGTAGATCTCTCCCTGTAACTCACCCCTCGTTATTAATCTGGCAGCCGAGCGTTGGACTAATTGTAACTTCCGGGCCGTCTTCAAGGGAAGCCCCACGTAGAGCGCATTACAGTAGTCCAGTCTAGAGGTAACTAAGGCATGGACCACCGTGGTCAAGTCAGACTTCACGAGATATGGTCGCAGTTGGCGCACAAGTTTGAGTTGTACGAAAGCCCTCCTGGCCACCGCCGACACCTGAGCCTCAAGCGTCAACGCTGAATCCAGGAGGACCCCCAAACTGCGGACCTGTGATATTTGGCAAACCAAATATCAACAATTACCAGAGGAAGGAAAGTAGAAAGCAGTATTATCCGAAGCTTGGGAGAAGCAACAGAAGAACCCGGAAGGATATAAGTGGCCAATTGCCTCCTTTTGCAACAAGGTCTGGGCCTCCCTACAACAGGGAGGGCAGGCAGGTGTCAAGCGCTAATAGCACACCACTGGGCAACTACAAAAGGATAATCAATCTTAATAGCCTTTTGCACCGAGGTATCTGGGGTTATCCCATGCTAGGCTGAGGCAAAGCGGACAGTCTAAAAGCCAACACAGGAGATCCAACAACATGTTCCACACCGAAGGTCATTAAGGAGGTGCTCATCTTCTTCATCTTGGAAAGAAGTCACGAGTGGAGTGCCGCAGGGTTCTGTCCTGCGCCCGGTTCTGTTCAACATCTTTATTAACAACTTAGATGAAGGGTTAGAAGGCACGATCATCAAGTTTCAAACAACACCAAACTGGGAGGGATAGCTAACACTCCAGAAGACAGGAGCAGAATTCAAAACGATCTTAACAGACTAGAGAGATGGGCCGAAACTAACAAAATGACAACAGGGACAAATGCGAGATACTTCACTTCAGCAGAAAAAATGAAATGCAAAGATACAGAATGGGGGACGATGCCTGGCTTGACAGCAGTACGTGTGAAAAAAATCTTGGAGTCCTTGTGGACAAAAAATTAAACATGAGCCTACAATGTGATGCGGTGGCGAAAAAAGCCAATGGGATTCTGGCCTGCATCAATAGGGGAATAGCGTCTAGATCCAGGGAAGACATGCTACCCCTCTATTCTGCCTTGATCAGGCCACACCTGGAATACTGTGTCCAGTTCTGGGCACCACAGTTGAAGGGAGATGTTGACAAGCTGGAAAGCGTCGAGAGGAGGGTAACTAAAATGATCAAAGGTCTGGAGAACAAACCCTATGAGGAGCAGCTTAAAGAGCTGGGTATGTTTAGCCTGCAGAAGAGAAGGCTGAGAGAAGACATGATAGCCATGTATAAATATGTGAGGGGAAGTCATAGGGAGGAGGGAGCAAGCTTGTTTGCTGCTGCCCTGGAGACTAGGATGCGGAACAGTGGCTTCAAACTACAGGAAAGGAGATTCCACCTGAACATCAGGAAGAACTTCCTGACTGTGAGAGCTGTTCAGCAGTGGAACTCTCTCCCCCAGACTGTGGTGAAGGCTCCTTCTTCGGAGACTTTTAAGCAGAGGCTGGATGGCCATCTGTTGGGGGTGCTTTGAATGAGATTTTCCTGCTTCTTTCAGGGGGTTGGACTGGATGGCCCGTGAGGTCTCTTCCAACTCTACGATTCTATGATTCTATGACAATAGCAACAGCCATCAGGAGCAGCACTGAGGCGTTTGAATGCTGCAGCCTGACTCGCCTTTTTAGATATCTCCTGCCATTTGCCCCGCTCAGGGGTCTTTCCCTGCCTCATAGGCGGTGGAGGCGCTTTGGGCCTGAGTTGAGACCAGACAACTTTCCAGAGAAGCAAAAACACTTGAAAGTAAGGTGAGTCCTCAGCTTTGTCATCTCCAGTAGCTCATGGCAGGAGGTAAGCGGCCCCCTCAGCAGAAGTATTCTGCAGGAGGCCCAGATACCACTCCCTCTGAAGAATGGGGGGGGGGGGGGGAGAGAAAGGTCTGCTCAAATGAAGAGCCATGCCACGCAGATCGTGGCTCTCACATGCCTGGGGGGTGAAAAAAGGGGCAGAAGATGAATAATCATACCCCCAAGGCCTCTCCATAGGAACCGCAGACACATAACATGCCCATCCATCGGCCAGCTTTTCACATCACATGAAAGACACTTCATGACCATGAAAAAATAAAAATAGTAAATAATAACAATAATAATAATAAAATCATGCAGTCCAAAAACGCTTGTCAAACATGAAGAAAAATGAAAGATTCCCTAACTGCTGCAATAGCGACGGGCTAAAGGAACTGAGGCAATAGCCCCTCCCACTGGCTATATACTCTATAGGGAGAATGGGCGGGGCTACAGCCAATATTGTATCTAAGAGATTTCTAGAAGATTCCGAAACTGACTGCGCAGCGCAGAAAAAACCATATGTGCGTATTTCATACTTGACCATGATGGAGAAAGAACTCTTGTCTGCTGGAGTAAAGTGTGAATGTTGCAATTAATCCCCTAGATTAGCATTGAATAGCCTTGCAGCTTCAAGGCCTGGCTTCTTCCTGCCAGATGAATCCTTTCTTGGGAGGTGTTAGCTGGCCCTGATTGTTTCATGCCTGGAATTCCCCTGTTTTCAGAGTGTTGTTCTTTATTTACTGACCTGATTTTAGAGTTTTTGAATGCTGGTAGCCAGATTTTGTTCATTTTCATGGTGTTCTCCTTTCTGTTAAAATTGCCTACACGCTTGTGGGTTTCAATGGCTTCTCTGTGTAGTCTGACATGTCACAACCTCTGAGGATGCCTTCCATAGGTGTGGATGAAACATCAGAAGATAATATTTCTGGAACATGGCCATACAGCCCTGAAAACTCACAGGCACCCAGTGATTCCAGCCATGAAGCCTTCGGCAACACAAGAAACTGAACTGTTTGTTGACACTTAACATTCACCTGTAGATTCCACACACCATCTCAGTTTTAATGTTTTTAGTCTGATTTTTAAGAGTTTAACCTTATTATGTTGCACGTGTGTGTGTAATATTATATGTTTATTTAAATTTACATTTTATAATCTTTATTTGTGTTTACCCATTGTTGGAGTCCCTGGTGGCACAGTGGGTTAAACCGGTGAGCTGCTGAACTTGCTGACCAAAAGGTCAGCGGTTGGAATCCAGGGAGCGGAGCGAGCTTCCGCTATTAGCCCCATCTTCTGCCAACCTAACAGTTTGAAAATATGCAAATGTGAGTAGATCAATAGGTACCGCTCTGGTGGGAAAGTAATAGCGCTCCATGCAATCATACCAGCCACATGATCTTGGAGGCATCCACAGACAATGCTGGCCCTTTGGCTTAGAAATGGAAATGAGCCCCAACCCCCAGAGTTGGACACAACTAGACTTAATGTCAGGGGAAAACTTTTACCTTAACCTTTACCCATTGTTTGATGTGTTACTTGCTGTTTTGGTACTGAATGTTTGCCACTATATTATTTCCACTGGAAACCACCCTGAGTCCCCCTGCGGAGATAGGATGGGTTATAAATAAAGTATTATTATTATTATTATTATTATTATTATTATTATTATTATTATTATTATATTTGTTTGAGAGTGTATCATCCCGCCGCCTCCTCCCCTAGTAGAGGTAAGGCAGTTTATTTAAAAACACACACAGAGAGAAGCCAGAGAATCAAAGGTTGATTTTTTTCATCATGTAATAATTGCATCCCCTTTATATTTAAAAAAAGATTAAAAGTGTGACTATTATACAATGAAATATGGTATAGTGTTTTCAAAAGGGAATAGGAAAACAAGGAGTAAAAAAAATCAACAGACAAGTATGAAGTTAGCAGAATAATTATTAGAATTGTTAGAATTATTATTATTATTATTATTATTATTATCATTGCTGAGTATATGTTTATTAGTGTCGGTAGGTTTTAGGTTAGGGTGTTGTTTTAGATTTAGTTGTGCAAGAAGTAGTTTTAGTAGCATATGAAAAAATTTCTAGTTTTCCTCCCTTGATTTCCGAATAAATATTGCCAATTTTAATAATAATAATAATAATAATAATAATAATAATAATAATAATAATAATAGAATGTTATTTATATTCCAACTCTCCTGGGCTTCAGAAAAGCCTTAAAGACATGATTGTGCGCACAGGCATTTAATGAATGAGAACATAGATTTCACATGGTCTGGACTAAGATTTACATATGAGGATTTTGGACGAATGGATTTTAACTTAGATATGTTTTTAAATTTTGTATAATGTGTTTTACTATGTAATGTTATTTGCTTTTATATGAACTGTTGTTTTAGTGTACTGTTTTTGGGAATTGAATTTTTGCCTATTTATTGTAAGCCGCCTTGAGTCCCCTCGGGTGAGAAAGGCAGGGTAAAAATGCTGTAAATAAATAAATATACTGTCCTAACTCTCCCAGAGGACTCAGGGTGGTTTCCAACATAAGCAAAACATTCAGTTGCTAATAGGAGACCATACAACAAAAGTATCAAACTTAATCTTCCATTCCCTGTCCTCAAGGGGGGGGGGACCAATTTGCCATGGCAACTTACCGAATATTTATCCTACTTAATTCTCGATAGTTCAAGTTGAGGTGATTGATTTTTCTGCTCTGGAGCTCCTCCACAGAGCGTAGTACAGGTGAGGACTGTTGGAAGCCGGGAGCTACAGACTGAACGTAAGATCTGTTACGCTCCGTCAACCACATAACCTGGAATCAGGGAGGAGTAGCGTGTTATTTCAAAACCACAAACCTAAATTCAAAATCCATACTAACACCTGTATTGGGACAAGCAAAACAGGCAAATTCATCATGATAGCTTTTGAAGCCCAGTGACTTCTTCAGAAAATATAGTAAAAAAAACTGGGTCAATATTAATCAAATCCACAAATAATAAAATCTGTAAAAGTTAAACCATCATATGCCGAGGACTGGCAATTTTTTTTAACCAACCCTATGTTTCTCATGTATCTGCAAACTCTGATGAGAACATCTTACATCTTCATAGTTTGGGAAGTTTACTGCACAAAATTTGCATTTGGTATTTTGGGGCACAAAGCAGAATTTTCTGTACAGAAAATAACAGCTGAGCATAGAAGATTCTGCTTCCTGTACAAAGGATGCCACTCGCAAATATAAGTTTTGTGCATTTTAAATCCCAGCTGTAACATTTTCTTCAATAAGATTTTCATATAGAAATAATTTTCTGCACAAAAGAAAAAAAAAACAGGTAAAGTCCCAAATGATGACTAATCTTTGAAAGCTGCACGTATTTTGAAATACATCTTTTGCAGCAGGAAGAAAAAAAACCCTATAATAACAAATTAATTATTTTAAGAATGAAAATAGTGCAGATTTATATCCTAAGAAATCACAAGAGTAAGGAATTGTGAAAGTTTTAGTTTTACAGTCTTTACTCTTCTTTGCCAGAGAGAGCTGGTGCCTCACCAAACTACCAGTCACAGGATTCCATAAAATTGGGCTATGGCAATTAAAGTGAGGTACATTTACATGAACTTTGAACATGTTTTAATTGTTTTTTAACTGGGAATTGTTTAAATACTATTTAATATATTTAATCTTGTTTTAATGTTTGCATATTTGTATATTTTAAATTGTACGCTGATGATTTTATGTTAAGGCACTTTCAGTCTCCTGTGGGAGAGATAAGGCAGTGTATAAATAAATATCATCATCATCATTAATTCTACAATGTAGATGCACCCCATGTCATTCATAATTAGAATCATGAATCCCTAGCAATTACAAGATTGTAATTCTTATACAGAAGCCCCCAGTGGCGTAGCAGACTAAACCAGTGAGCTACTGAACTTGTTGATTGAAAAGTCAGTGCTTCGAATCCGGGGAGCAGGGTGAGCTTTGCTGTTAGCCCCAGCTTCTGCCAAACTAGCAGTTCGAAAACATGCAAATGTGAGTAGATCAATAGGGAAGGTAATGGTGCTCCATGCAATCATGCTGGCCACATGACCTAGGAGGTGTCTACGGACAATGCTGGCTCTTCAGCTAAAAAATGGAGAAGAGCACCAACCCCTAGTGTCGGGCACGACTAGATTTAACATCAAGGGAAAACCTTTAACTTTACCTAATTCTTATACAAGATTATAGCCACTTTCACCTGATTTTTTTAAAACTTTAGTATATTTTCAATTTATTTTTAAAACCGACAAACGCATTGCAATATTTAATTTCAATATGTCTATATATTTAATAAATTGCAATATACCTGCTTTCTGTCCCACTACCGTCACACACTCGGCGGAGATGAGAGACAGGGCCTTCTCAGTGGTTGTCCCTTGGCTAAGGAACTCCTTCCCTGGCGATATTAGATCAGCCCCCTCTCTCCTGTCCTTCAGAAAGATGGTAAACACCTGGCTGTGGGACTAAGCTTTTGGGGCAGTGCAATAACAGCAGCAAGAGGAAATTTCACCCTGCTAACCGGATACGGTGCAGCTGACTTGTGATGGTTTTAAATAATGGTTTTAATGTGAAGATAACTGATTTTAGTGTTTATGTATACTTTTGGTTTATTTTATGTTCTGGCATTGCATGTTTGCCGTATATATGAGGTGCTCTGCCCTGAGTCCCCTTCGAGGTGAGAAGGGCAGAATATAAATGTTTTAAATAAATAAATAATATAAAAACAATCTGACTTGTATTAAAATTTGCAGCACATTCCTCAAATATCCCTTTTGATGAATGAAGCAGAGCTTGGGAAAGTAACTTTGCTGGACCACAACTCCCAAAACCCCCTACCCGACATGCCTAAGACAGGTGATTTTGGGAACTGTGATCCAAGTTCTACAATTAATCCGTTTTTTAAAAGTTAATAAATATCAGCCCAAAATAATGTATCTCACAGCCATAAACACTTGAATAACAAAGCCAAGAACCAATCAGTTTAAACCCCCTGTGATAAGAACTTTTCATAAAGTAAGCTGTGATACATGGTGGATCCGGGTTTCGCCCGCATCTGCCACCTGAAAAAAAGAGTTGGAGGAAAGGAATCCCTCATACCAAATTGTGTCTAATCTTTGATTTGTGTAGAATTGCTTCTAAGGCGATATCAATATATTTATCCCAGTACGGGTGAGCTTTTGGAGGTCGGTAAAGATCAAATAGGACAAATTTATTCTCCTGGTCAGCAAAGTTCAGGAAATCGCTGAACTTGGAAATATTCTGTCTCCTCGCCAATTTTTCATCCTCAGGAGAGAGTCTGGGCATGGATAAAAATGGCCTTTTCTATAAAGAAATGGAAAGAGAGGAAATAATAAGGAAATAGTCAAGATCAATTGGTTTTCAAAAATCAAAATTGGCGTCGTTAGTAGTAGTAGTAGTAGAATTCCGTTTCCCTCTCCTAAAGGAGACTCAAAGTAGCCATCAATGCTAAAACAATACAATTAACAATTTAAAACCCACAACATATAAACACCAAAAATAATTAAAAATAAATAGATAAAACCACTAAAACTATTTAAATACTTATAACACTACACAGCAATCTCCTAGCTGGTTCTTACAAATATTTTCTTCTTTAAAAACCTATGTGAATAAAGAGGTTTTAGTGCATTTATTTCATGCACACAAAATTTTGCTTATTTAGCAAGCTGATAAATATACCAATATACCTGGTTTTAAACCTATTAGTGACCAGTCCGTTGGATGGACATGAAATCTCAATGACCATAGAATCATAGAATCATAGAATAGTAGAGTTGGAAGAGACCACATGGGCCATACAGTCCAACCCCCTGCTAAGAAGCAGGAAATCGCATTCAAAGCACCCCCGACAGATGGCCATCCAGCCTCTGCTTAAAAGCCTCCAAAGAAGGAGCCTCCACCACGGCCCCGGGGAGAGAGTTCCACTGTCGAACAGCTCTCACAGTGAGGAAGTTCTTCCTGATGTTCAGGTGGAATCTCCTTTCCTGTAGTTTGAAGCCATTGTTCCGTGTCCTAGTCTGCAGGGCAGCAGAAAACAAGCTTGCTCCCTCCTCCCTATGACTTCCCTTCACGTATTTGTACATGGCTATCATGTCTCCTCTCAGCCTTCTCTTCTGCAGGCTAAACATGCCCAGCTCTTTAAGCCGCTCCTCATAGGGCTTGTTCTCCAGACCCTTAATCATTTTAGTCGCCCTCCTCTGGACGCTTTCCAGCTTGTCAACATCTCCCTTCAACTGTGGTGCCCAAAATTGGACACAGTATTCCAGGTGTGGTCTGACCAAGGCAGAATAGAGGGGGAGCATAACTTCCCTGGATCTAGACTCTATTCCCCTATTGATGCAGGCCAGAATCCCATTGGCTTTTTTAGCAGCCGCATCACATTGTTGGCTCATGTTTAACTTGTTGTCCACAAGGACTCCAAGGTCTTTTTCGCACACACTGCTGTCAAGCCAGGCGTCCCCCATTCTGTATCTTTGATTTCCATTTTTTCTGCCGAAGTGAAGTATCTTGCATTTGTCCCTGTTGAACTTCATTTTGTTAGTTTTGGCCCATCTCTCTAGTCTGTCAAGATCGTTTTGAATTCTGCTCCTGTCTTCTGGAGTGTTAGCTATCCCTCCCAGTTTTGTGTCGTCTGCAAGCTTGATGATCGTGCCTTCTAACCCTTCGTCTAAGTCGTTAATAAAGATGTTGAACAGAACCGGGCCCAGGACGGAGCCCTGCGGCACTCCACTTGTCACTTCTTTCCATGATGAAGACGACGCATTGGTGAGCACCCTTTGGGTTCGTTCGCTTAGCCAATTACAGATCCACCTAACCGTAGTTTTGTCTAGCCCACATTTTACTAGTTTGTTTGCCAGAAGGTCGTGGGGGACTTTGTCGAAGGCCTTACTGAAATCCAGGTACGCTACATCCACAGCATTCCCTGTATCGACCCAACTCGTAACTCTATCGAAAAAAGAGATCAGATTAGTCTGGCATGACTTTGGTAAATCCGTGTTGACTAGTAGCAATGACCGCATTTGTTTCTAAGTGTTCGCAGACCACTTCCTTAATGATCTTTTCCAGAATTTTGCCTGGTATTGATGTGAGGCTGACCGGACGGTAATTGTTTGGGTCGTTCTTTTTTCCCTTCTTGAAGATAGGGACCACATTCGCCCTCCTCCAATCTGCTGGGACTTCTCCCGTTCTCCAAGAACTCTCAAAGATAATTGCCAGTGGTTCTGAAATAACTTCCGCTAGTTCCTTCAGTACTCTTGGATGTAGCTGATCTGGCCCTGGGGACTTGAATTCGTTTAGAGTGGCCAGGTGTTCCTGGACAACTTGTTTCCCTATTTGGGGTTGGATTTCCCCCAATCCTTCGTCCATTCCATGTTGCTGAGGTTGAAGATGGCTTTCTTTTTGTGAGAAGACCGAGGCAAAGAAGGCATTAAGTAGTTCTGCCTTTTCCCTGTCCCCTGTCGCCATCACCCCATCTTCTCCTTGCAATGGCCCTATCGCCTCCTTTTTCTTCCTTTTTCTACCAACGTAAGCAAAAAAGCCTTTTTTGTTGTTTTTTATGTCCCTGGCAAGCCTGAGCTCATTTTGCGCTTTAGCCTTGCGAACCTTTTCCCTACAGGTGTTGGCTATACGTTTGAATTCTTCTTTGGTGATTTCTCCCCTTTTCCACTTCTTGTGCATGTCACTTTTGAGCTTTAGCTCAGTTAGAAGTTCTTTGGACATCCATTCTGGCTTCTTTGCACTTGTCTTATTTTTCTTCTTTGTTGGCACTGTTTGCATTTGCGCCTTGAGTATTTCACTTTTGAAAAATTCCCATCCATCCTTAACTCCCTTGTTTTTTAATATCGGCGTCCATGGAATGCCGCTCAGTAATTCCTTCATTTTTTGGAAGTCAGCTCTCTTAAAGTCCAGAATGCGTGTTTGACTTGTCTTAGTTTCAGCATTCCTTTGTATTGCAAACTGCAGGAGCACATGGTCACTTGCCCCTAAGGATCCAACCACTTCAACTGTATTGATCAGGTCTTCCACATTTGTTAAGATTAGATCAAGAGTTGCTGATCCCCTTGTTGCCTCTTCTACCTTCTGGACCATAAAATTATCTGCAAGGCAAGTGAGGAATTTGTTGGACTTTGTACTCTTGGCTGAGTTTGTTTTCCAGCAGATATCGGGATAATTGAAATCGCCCATGACTACTATATCTCTTCTTTGTGCCTGTTTGGTGCCTGTCAGCTGTTGACAGAAGGCTTCATCAAGTCCTTCATCCTGACTCGGAGGTCTGTAGTAGACACCCATGACAAGATCTTTTTGAGTCCCGGTTCCCTTGATTCTTATCCAGATGCTTTCAAGCTGGTTTCCCGGATTACAGTCTTGCATTTCTTCTGCAACGTAACTGTTTTTGACATATAAAGCTACTCCCCCTCCTCTCCCCTTTGTTCTATTTCTGTGAAAGAGGTTATAGCCCTCAATGGTTAAATTCCAGTGATGGGAGTCATCCCACCAGGTTTCAGTGATGCCTATGACATCGTATGTGTGGTGCTGTGCTAGGAGTTGGAGTTCGTCTTGCTTATTTCCCATGCTCTGAGCATTAGTGTAAAGACATGTAAGCCCCTGTGACCTCCCCTCGAACTGTTTATTTGGGATTATTGTGCTCTCTGTACTTGGTCCTTGCTGTGTTTGTGCAGCCCTCCGTTTAGCCTTTTGGTGGTTCCCTGTGGTTGTGGGTAATATAGACCATAAGTTCAGTTGAGAAAGGGTGAGGAAAAATGGATAGATACACTAAGGCTGTAGTAGTTTTAATGCATCTTGACACCACTTTAACTATACTACTATAGGCTATCACACATGACTGAAGACATTGTACTTCAGCGGCAGTCTTGGCAGTGGGTCCGTAAGTGACATGGTCTTTCTTTCACAATGAGAACATAGGTTTACAGATGGAAAGTAGTTTTGACAAGGGTTTGTTTCTTCCCCTCCACACGTTTCTCTCTTTCACCCTCCATGCGTACCTCTTCAAAAACCACAGCACTGTTGGTAACAGCTGACCTTCAGTTGGAATGCTTGAGTGCCAGGGAATTCTAGTTCTCTGTGGTTATTCCACTTTTTTAGGTTAGCTGTAAGCCCATCTTTAAACCTCTTTTGCTGTCCACTGACATTCTGTTTTCCTTCTCTGATCTGATAATAAAGTAACTGCTTTGGGAGTCAGTAATTAGGCATTTGGACAATGTGGCCACTGCCAGTCCAGCGAAGTAGGAGGTGGATCACCGCTTCAATGTTGGTGGTCTTTGCTTTTTCCAGAATGCTAACGTTTGTCCATACATCTTCTTCCCAATAGATTTGCAGGATTTTTTGAAGGCTTCACAGTCTAAAAAATCTTTTCAAGGTTGATGAATGCATTCTGCAGGGGTTGATTTTGTTCGCAGCATTTTCTTGGAGCTGTCATGCAGTGAAAATCATATCCACTGTTCCTATGGAGGGGCAGAAGCCATTCTTGGATTCAGGGGGGGGATGTCTTCTGAAATTGGTAGGTGTTTTGTGAGGATTTTCCCAGCAGAGGTTAAAACTAAGATACCTTGATAGTTTCCATGGTCTGTTCTTTCTCCCTTTTTGAAAAGGGTGATGATAATGGCATCCTTGAAGTCTGCTGGGATCATCTCGTTCACCCACACTTTTTCAATAAGCTTATGAAGTTGTTGCGTCAGCTCAGGTTCACCTTCTTTAAAGATTTCAACAGGGATCCCATCAGGTCCACTGATTTTGTTAATTTTTAGTTAGTTGATGCCTTTGCTGACTTCCTCCAAACTTGGTAGTGCTGCAAGCTCATCCCTGGTTTGTTGTTGAGGGCTTTGCGAGATAAACTCTTCAGCCACATTTGAAAGGCGGTTAAGGAGACTATGGTAGTGTTCTTGCCAGCATAGTGCAATGGGTTTTTTTGTCTTTTAGAACTCTAATGAATATTAGAGGGTGTATGCCATGATTTGTTAGGCCATAAATTACCTTACAAACTGTTGATTTTTGAGCCTCTTTTGTTCACCAGGTATTCTTAAGTTCTCTTGTTCTTTGGATATCAGCTTTTGCACTAGTGTCGCTCTTTTTCTTAGTAGCATGGTTGATGTCTCTTTTCTATATTTTGTTGCGGGATGCTGCTACGTGAAGTGATTTATAAATTCCCAATAACAATCTCCCTGAACCGCTACAAGGTGGATAGCAAGTGTCCCAGAAGCAAGCAAAAATACCGCAGAATCCTTTTACAACATAACATGCTTCAGCCCGTTTATCAGCAGAGTCCAACTGCCAGCATCTGACCTTATCTACACACTATTTTAGTAAATTCACAGATTCAGATTTTCATCCAAAATATCTGGAGGCTTTAATCTTCACAGTTGCAATATATACAAATGTACAAACAGGATATGCAGGTCCATTTTCCTTGTATTGTTCTTGCAAACAATCAGACTCATCAGATAAGCACATACAACCTAGGCAGATGCTCACACCAAGTCACACAGGAGGGAGAAAGATGGATTCTTCCATCCTCCTTATATAGCCACCTGCTGATAGGTCATCAGTAAGGGACACTGGCTGATGCAACCCTTTGCAATAACCCTCACATGGTTATGACTCGGTCATTACCGCACCACCTTAATTATTGCATCATGACATTCACAGTCATATCTACATGCTATCAATATACCATATGTTCATCAAACAGTATTTTATTCTATAATTAGAAATGCTTTTCCATTTCTATCTAACATACTTGAAAGGCCTTCCTTTTCATATTGAATATATGTTGGACGACAGTAACTACCATGATCCAATACTATGGATTCATGGGAACTATAGTTTGACAAGGCCTTTATGCTTTCTGCCAAAGAGTATGGCATCTCACCAAACTACAAATTCCAGGATTCCATAGCATTGAGCCATGGCAGTCAACAAGGTTTCAAAGTGTGTTCATTCCTCAATGTAAATGTACTCTTAAGAGTTGGCAAAACGTCAGTGTGCCTCAGAAGGAAGTAGCCTTTTAAAAAGGTGGACAGAGTTTTGATTTGATGTGCCATGAGTAAGATTGCTGTTGTGTGCTTTCAAGTTATGAGTCATAGTAACCCCAACATTAATTTATCATAGGCTTTTCTTGTCAGAAAGGCATCCCTCTAGGACAGAGTGAGTGTGGCTTGTTCAAGGTTGCCCAGTGGGATTCCAGGACAAAGCAGGGATTCGAACTCTGATCTGTCAGAATTGTACTCCAGACAGTGAGCCCTTTAGTATCCAGCGACATTTGGTTCCTGGACCATCCCCCACCCCCACCACAGATATCATAGTCCATGAATATTAATGTTCTGTGATATTCAGTGGTTTTGGAAAATGGTGTCCCTATGCAAAATGGCAAAATCAAAGTTTCTTATTGGCCTGGGGAAGGAGGATTTTTGAGCTGTATTTACTTGAATCCATGGGTGTAGAACCCAGGATGTTGGAGGGGGTTTGGGGCAGGATATCAGCCCCCCCCCCCCAAAAAAAATCAGAGTTGAAGAGCCCTCGTGGGTCATCCAATCCAACACCCTGCGAAGAAGCAGGAAAACCACATTCAAAGCACCCCAATAGATGGCCATCCAGCCTCTGCTTAAAAGCTTCCAAAGAAGGAGACTCCATATGCAAGCTCCAAGTAGGGAAATCTATTCCATTGGTGGGGAGTCCAAAAGCTGCTTGGGAGAACAGAATGACAAATTCGAGAACAAAAAAAAAGTACCTCAAAGAACCAATCCCCGGCATTTAGCTTCTCCAGCCGTGACCAATTCATCATGGAGGAATCTATGTCCGCCACCTCAGGAGCCATGGCATCAACGTTGGTGGTCCTTTTTAAAGTCCTATCGTGCATAAGGAATGGAACACCGTCGTAGCTGTCCAAACAGAAAATGAACTTCTCATGCTCAGCATGGAATTGGAGGCAGGCTAATTTCAAAGTAGTTTAGAGCTCTTCCCTAACCAAGTCTTACAGCTGTACAGGGATGACTTGACAGCAAATAACAAGCACAACAGGTATGAACAATAGACTAGTTCAGGGCACTCATTCTGTACAGTAACACAGAAATGCATTTCTTTCAATAAAGTTGAATCCTTAATTTACCAGTATGGCTTCTTTAAATTTATTTATTTATTTGCTGCATTTTATCCCGCTCTATCTCCACCCCGGAGGGGACTCGGAGCAGTTTACAGATTGGCAATATTCAATTTTACATTAAACATACAATTACAAATTACAATAAACATTAAAATCATTAATTCCCTTTCAGAAGGAAGGAGGGAAGGAAGGGGAAGGGGGAAAAGGTGGGAAGGAAGTGAAAGGCCAGTAGGAAGGAAGTTGAAAGAAGTAGAAAAGGTATGAGGAGAGGGGAGAAAGAAAGAAGAAGGGAGTTGAATGTGATTTTCCTGTTTCTTGGCAGTGGGCTGGGCTGGATAGCCCACGAGGTCTCTTCCGACTCTAGGATTCTATGAGTAAAGAAGGAAAAAAGTAGAAAGGGAAGAAGAAAGAGAGGAAAGAAAGAAAAAGGAGGGAAAAGTAAAGAAGAAAGGGAAAAGTAAGAAAGAAAGAAAAAAGAGGAAGAAGTTGTAAGGGAAGAAGGAAGGAAGGGAATAGGAAAGAAGGAAGGAGGTGTGCAGTATGAGTGAAATGGAGGAAGGAAAGAATGAGCCACAAAGAAAATGTACACGTGGGCAATATCAGATACCGTGTTTCCCCGAAAATAAGACACTGTCTTATATTTATTTTTCCTCAAGAAGACACATTATGGCTTATTTTCGGGGATGTCTTATTATTATTAAGTACTAGCTGTGCCCGGCCACGCGTTGCTGTAGCTTAGTCTGGTGGTGTTGGTCAGTCTGCATTAGGTTGTATTTATGCTGTGACCTCCACTCTTCTTTATACTCACATTAGTAGTAGTATTTGAAGTCTTTGATTTGATAATTATTTGAGATCCCTGTTGTCTTTGGTTTGTTGTTAATCATGATGTCTGCTTCTGCTGAGTGTGATTTATATTTTTATTGTGGTAGAATAGTCTTTTTTTGCCTGTGTAGGTGTTTATTATTATTATTATTGTTGTTGTAGTGGTCATGAAGGTTGGATAAGTTAGATGCTACTGTATTGTTTTTTTGGAGGCCCAGTTTAGCACTGACTGGCCTCTCAGCCTCAGTGCCTGGCTACTTCTTGCCTGTGATGGTGTTGATTCTTATTGTTGTTGTTGTCGCTGTTATTATTGTATTTGTTTTTTTGGAGGCCAAGTGTGAATGTAGGGATTGGGGAGGTAGATGAGCACTGAATGGCCTTGTAGCCTCAGTGCATGGCTGATTCTTGCCTGTGTAGGTGTTTATTATTAGTGGGTGAGTGGATGGATAGATGAGTGGATGGATAGATAGAGTGGGTGCTCTCCTTGTTTCCTTTATTCCTATGCTGTTCCCTTTCTCTGCTCCAATCTTGAGCTTGCTGATAAGAACACACTGGTCAGAAAGGAGGGTAAATACAACCGGATCAATTGTCTTTCTCTCCCTTTTGCTCTTGGCCTTCCGGGCAGAGAGGGAGGGCTCTTGTCCTTGGCGTTCCTTTCCTTCGCTTCCCTTCCCGCCCTCCTTCCTTCGTTCTATCTGTCCCAGCTTTTCCTGCCTGCAGAGCCATGGAACTGGGTCAGTGGGTTGGATGGCGGGAAAAGGGAGAAGGAAGAGGCCTCTAATTGAAATGCATGGACTCCATGCCATGGGGTGCTGGGATTTGTAGTTTGCATCCAGTCCAACCTCTTTCTTTCTTTTTGTCATGGAGGAAGACCCCACCCAAACCCCTCAGACAGATGGCCAACCAGTTTAGTTGTGTTGTTATAGTCACGATGCATTGTTGTGAGTTTTGTGGGTCCGGATTGTGGTTTTGTGGTGTGGTTGTGTTGTTACAACCGGGAGGCAAGGCTTTTGCGTTGTGTTATCAAGTTTTGTATTTCTCAGATGTTTAGTTGTGTGCCAAGTTTTGTATTTCTGGGGCGTTCAGTTGTGTTGTTATAGTCACAATGTGTTGTTGTGAGTTTTGTGGGTCCGGATTGTGGTTTTGTAGTGTGGTTGTGTTGTTACAACCGGGAGGGAAGGCTTTTGCGTTGTGTTGCCAAGTTTCGTATTTCTGGGGCGTTTAGTTGTGTTGCTATAGTCACGATGCGTTGTTGTGAGTTTTGTGGGTCCGGATTGTGTTTTTGTGGTGTAGTTGTGTTGTTACAACCGGGAGGCAAGGCTTTTGCATTGTGTTGTCAAGTTTTGTATTTCTGGGGCGTTTAGTTGTGTTGTTATAGTTACGATGCATTGTTGTGAGTTTTGTGGGTTCGGATTGTGGTTTTGTGGTGTGGTTGTGTTGTTACAACCAGGAGGCAAGGCTTTTGTATTGTGTTGTCAAGTTTTGTATTTCTCGGGTGTTTAGTTGTGTGCCAAGTTTCGTATTTCTGGGGCGTTTAGTTGTGTTGTTATAGTCACGATGTGTTGTTGTGAGTTTTGTGGGTCCGGATTGTGGTTTTGTGGTGTGGTTGTGTTGTTACAACTGGGAGGGAAGGCTTTTGCGTTGTGTTGCCAAGTTTCGTATTTCTGGGGCGTTTACTTGTGTTGTTATAGTCACGATGTGTTGTTGTGAGTTTTGTGGGTCCGGATTGTGGTTTTGTGGTGTGGTTGTGTTGTTGTAACCGGGAGGCAAGGCTTTTGCATTGTGTTGCCAAGTTTCGTATTTCTGGGGCGTTTAGTTGTGTTGTTATAGTCACGATGTGTTGTTGTGAGTTTTGTGGGTCCGGATTGTGGTTTTGTGGTGTGGTTGTGTTGTTACAACCGGGAGGGAAGGCTTTTGCGTTGTGTTGCCAAGTTTCGTATTTCTGGGGCGTTTACTTGTGTTGTTATAGTCACGATGTGTTGTTGTGAGTTTTGTGGGTCCGGATTGTGGTTTTGTGGTGTGGTTGTGTTGTTGTAACCGGGAGGCAAGGCTTTTGCATTGTGTTGCCAAGTTTCGTATTTCTGGGATGTTTAATTTTGTTGTTATAGTCACTGTGCAAACAACTTTATCCTTTTATATATATAGATGGTACAACAGTCTCATTTATGCGATGACCTCTTTGGGCTCAGTAACAGACTGCTTGCTGAAGCTTTTCCCCTATCCTGTGGTGTTTATGTGGGGTGAGGGAGACGCACAGACTGTTTCTGGTTGATGCTGGGGGAGAGAAAACCACAGCCACAGCTTTACTTCTTCCCCCTGAGAACACACAATACCTAAAACACAGAGTCCTGCTCCACACTTCACTGAGGAGACTTTTATTTTCACTTTCTATGTCTCCCTCAATGCCTCAGGTTTCAGCATGCACAGAACGACCTACCGGGACCTGATAGGTAGAGCCAACATTATATGCTGCATAGCCACGCCTATCACTATTTTCGGGATATGGCTTATATTGTGCAAATGCTTAAAAATCCTGGTACAAATTATTTTATAAGTGTATCTTATTTTCGGGAAAACAAAGTATATACACTAGTAAACCAATAAATATAATAAATTCAAGTCATAGCTTGAATGCAACAGACCATGCAACTTTAGAGTGAGGGCCTAAAAAACTAACTAAAGAGGCAGATCACCTGCTCTTCGTTCCTTTCTAAAAATTATAATTGCAAGAACTTTTTACAATGTAGCAAATGGCTTGCTCTTACCTAATTCTTTTTTAAAAATAGAGTTTTATTAAAGATTTTCAATAAGATAGATAAAATATTTCACAAAAAAGGTGGAATAAAGAAATGGGGAATAGTATGAGATTTGGAAAAAAAGGCTCTTACCTAATTCTGACATCTGTCTCCAAAGCAACAGCACCATACTCTATGCTTTTACGAAATGACATTATTGTATTCTCGGGTGCCATCTATTATAGAAGATAGGATTGTTATTGTGTGCTCTATGGAATAATGTGAGTCTGAAGGCCCCGCTTTCTTCTTCACTCACCATTGGAGCTCCTCTGTGTCCGATTAGTTTTGGCTTGGGACCCAATGTTCCCTCCTCACGGATGCAGGGGGAGTGCATCCCCAAAGGGATGAAGAAGAGGAAGAGGAGGATGGCCAGGTATGGCGCTAAGAGAAGCCACTGCAAAACTAAATGGAAATAAGAGAAATTAGGCGCTTGAGTCCATTAGCCAATCCAAGAGTAAGGAAAGTGCTGGACTGACACATTATAAAAATGGGAGCTTCCTTGTGCTTCATTTGTGCTTGTTTGGGGGAAATAACAACAACAACAATAGTTACACGCCTCTGTCTTGGCCCAAAGTGGGATAAAACACAAAACATATCACCATAAAGTACGTACATATCATAAAATTCATGCATTAAAATGCATACATTTTATTTGGTTTTAATCTGCTTAATTGATTGATAGGTGTTTTAATCGCTCATGTTTTAGATTGTTGATTTTGTTGAGATGCATTTTAATGTTCGTAAACCGCTTTGAGTCCCCTTTGGGGTGGAGAAAAGCGGGAAAGAAATGAAGTAAATAAAGCACACTGCTACAAAATACATATAAGTGATAACTAGACTGAGTTTAGCTTTACCTTCCCACAGAATTGTCTCCAAAGTTTTGACTATGAAAGAATTGCTTCAAATCCTGAAGGTGATCCCTAACAAAGGGTAGCCAAGCTTACCAACTGGAGTGACTGTACCTTTTTTTTTAATCTGAAAGAAGTGCTTTCCCACCGGCCAAGCTAGGAAGATCATGAGGAGGATGGAAAAAAAGTGGAAAAAAGGAGCTGAGACCTATGGTGAAGATTAAACAAAAAGTCAACATTTTGCTTTGCTTTGGAAGAAACACATCTTAGATGCTTTCAGAGCCAACAAGTTGCCCACAAATGGGAAGCACAAAAGGGAACGGGACTGTGCTTCAAGATTTATGGGTCACAAACAGGCACATAGGAAGTTAGGAGAGGATGATGATGATGATTTGTATCCCACTTTATCTCTCTTTAAAAAGAGAGACTCAAAGCAGCTAACAGTAGAAAGCAATACAATATGATGAGTCTCCCTATTTATGTTTATTCCAAGCCATTTGTGATGCATCTATCATCACAATGTGCTGAAAAATGCAACACACACCCTAAATTGACCCCAATTACCAACATTGCAAATGCCATGGAAGGTCCAGAACATGTTATAATTTTATTATAACTCTCTCCCCGGGGCCGTGGTAGAGGCTCCTTCTTTGGAGGCTTTTAAGCATGGCCATCTGTCGGGGGTGCTTTGAATGCGATTTCCTGCTTCTTAGCAGGGGGTTGGACTGGATGGCCCATGTGGTCTCTTCCAACTCTACTATTCTATGATTCTATGATTCTATGATTCTATTATTTGGGATACCCCTCCCTGAATCCCAAAAATAATATGGTAACATAAAAAATTGGTAAACAGACTGGCTGACAGTAGATCAGTGATTCCCAACCAAACTTTTTTTTTTTTTTTGCCAGGGACCACTTTGAACGGGGAACACTCTCCAACTTTAGAACCAAAAGGGTTACGAATAAGTTTTTGGTCAACTTTAGATTCGGTTTGGTTATTTGGGGTGCTGATTCAGAAAATTGCATTGGTTGGACCACATCAGCTCTAGTTTCTAATACAGAATATATGCCATCCAGTAGTCGCCACCTGCTCACCCACAGAAAACCATATCTAATAATCTAGAGCTGATGTGATCTATCCAATGCAGTTTTCTAAATCAGCATCCCAAATAAACCCAGGAACAGGCCTAAAAACTAATACACCAAGGCACCCCTGCTTCCAGGGGAGCCTGGAATGGCTCTGTCCAGCAGGAGTGAGGAGGAGGAGAAGCAACAGTCAGGAGGCTTGTTGCGCCTTTCGTGGGTAGTCAGCTTCTCCCCTCTCGACATCCCTGTTGCCTTGGCACTATAAGAGGGTTTCACGAGACCACTCATGCTATGAGACCCTGGGATTTGTAGTTTGGTGAGGCACCAGCACTCTTTGGCAGAGGAGGCCAAGGACCATGTAAAACTACAACCCCATGGAACCCACCCCACTCTGTTTTCTTACCTTAAAGGACAGGTAGACTGTGGTCCATTGCTCATGCCACAAAGTTCGTATCATGATAAAGGCAGTAATGGCAACACCGAGGAAGGACAACGTCCCCATCTGTAAAACCAAAGATTAAGGGGTTATGTGCCATACTCCCTCTTTATGGTTTCAGCAAAAAAGTAGAGGAGACTGTAGAGACCTTCGCACCCACCACCAAGACCCTACACTTGGAAGGCAATCATACCCGGCTGCGAGCGATAGCCGATGAGATGAGCAAAAAAGTAGGCTAAATCTTACAACAGGAACCCCAACGGACCCTCAACAGCACCCCTATCAAAATGCTTGGTGGGGGGGGACAAATTGCTCAAAGTGAACTTCCATGCTGCATAACCTTCAGCATTACTCAGAAGAAACTTGGACATGTGTGAGCAAGCAACATCCAGTTACGGTCAAGATAGAAAAGTTGTTGCTGTTGTCGTTACTGTTATTATTTTTATTTTTATCCTCCCTTTCTCACCATAGGGACTGAAGGCAGCTAACAATAACAACTTCCTCAATATTATTGGGGAAAGAACCAATAAGTTAGGAGATGTTACAGCAGGTTGCTTTTGCCTGATGCTGGATTATTCTACACTGTAGAATTAATGCAGCTTGACGCCACTTTAACCCCATGGCTCAATGCTACAGGATCCCGGGAGTTGTAGTTTTACCAAGCCTTTAGCTTTCTCTCGCAAAGACTGCAGTTTAACAGCTGTTCGGATTTCTGGGAGTTGAAAGCCAAAACATCTGGGGACCCACAGGTTGAGAACCACTGTTTTAGTTAATTGAGCGCAAAATATTTCTGCAACTTTTACTCCGTTTTGCGATTTAAGTTGAGGACAAAGGGAGAAAGTGGGAGAAGGAAAACGTATATTGGATATTTTAAAAGTTCCTGCCAAACTTGGGACAACTGGAGGGTATGAAGGGAAAAATAATGTCTAGTTTGAGCCTGTGAGTAAAGAGATCCAGCCTAAGATCCACGCTGTTTCTTCTGGAAGATGATGACTATGTTAAAAACTGAGACTAAGAGTATTCTTTAGAGAGAAGAACGTCTTAATTATATGCCAAGGAAAAGCTAGTAAAATAGCTGGTATTTACCTTATGAATCCAGTGCAGATACAGCTGTTGACTGTTTGTCAGCAGGCACACCGCTAGGACCTATAAAAGCATTAGTAGATTATGTATTATAACATAGACGAAGGTCATTGCCACCTTTCATTACATCACAGCAATTTAGCTAATGACTGAAGCAGGGAGTCATATATTTGTTAGTAATCCGGGTTTTTTTAAGTTCATTAAATTTCACATATACAAGTACTATTAGGGTTGTGCATTCGGGATAAACCTTGCCCCATTTCGTGCCCTGGCTTTCATTGAGGGCCCCGATTCGGTGTTTTCAGTTTGGGGGCCCTAAAATTTGGACCATTATGGAGGGGCTTTCCACCCACTGACTCATTTTGCCGGTGTGCAGGCTTCTGTTCTTACCTGGCATCTGCTGTTTCTACTTTAGACTAAGAGGCCATCAGTACATATGCAGCTGAACTCCGGGCCCACCTGCACGTCCCGCCACATAGCACTCTCCAAGAGTGCGTGTGTGGCGTGGCGCGCAAGCAGGCCCAGAACGTGTCTGCAGCTGAGCTCTGGGCCCACCTGCGCACCCCACCACACGCACTCTCCGAGAGCTGAGTTCCAGGTCTATTTGCACACCCCGCCACACACGCACTCTCTTTCAAAGGCAAGGAGGCAAGTTCAACTGCACACGAAAGCAGGCTTTCATGTCAAGAAAATTTTCATGCAGGGACGGGGCTTCCTGTTTTGTGCTCCTGAAGAAACAGAAGACACAAAAGAAAGTAGAAACCGTAGGAACAAATTCCGGAGACAACTCTAGTAACTATATAATATTTTGGGGTGGAAAAGAATTAAAAAAGAGGACTTCAGTTTCCTATTAGCAATATTTATTTTAATGATGTATTATTAATTACCACTACCTTTATATACTTTTTTCTTTCCCTACCTAACTCCTTGTGAATTTTTTAAACCCACAAAAGTCATTTTATTCCAGCTGTTATGTCTTTCAGAAAGTATTATACTGACTTTCTTTTAACATCATAGTTTAACATAAATTTCTGCCATTTTTTGTCTTTTCCACAACTCTGCATCAAGTATTCTGGCTGATGTAACTATATACAGTAGAGTCTCACTTATCTAACATAAACGGGCCGGCAGAATGTTGGACAAGCGAATATGTTGGATAATAAGGAGAGATTAAGAAAAAGCCTATTAAACATCAAAATAGGTTATGATTTTACAAATTAAGCACCAAAACATCATGTTATACAACAAATTTGACATAAAAAGTAGTTCATTACATATTAATTCTATGTAGTAATTACTGTATTTACGAATTTAGCACCAAAATATCACAATGCATTGAAAATATTGCCTACAAAAATGCGTTGGATAATCCAGAACGTTGGATAAGTGAGTTTGTCCCTGTAAGATTGGTATTTGTCCCTCATCACAAGTTTCTCAATAAAAAGGGTAGGACTCACCATTAAGAAAGAAATGTAGGAGACAATGACCGAACATAGTGCTAGGAGGAAAATGGACCATTGAAACCAGAAACCCATGTTGTCAAAGCTGTATCTAAAAATTTAATTAAACAAAGAAAATCACATATAGCATGAGAACTGACGGTAAAATAAGCAATTACAGGGCATAGTTTCTTCCCTTTCATCTTAAAGAATATCAGCTTGGAAAAGTGACTTTTTAGTTGGTTGGGAAGTTTCTGGGAGTTGTCTTCCAAAAAGTAATTGCAAATTTTCACATATTCATTTATAGCATTTTTACCCTGCCTTTCTCACCCGAGGGGACTCCAGGCGGCAAATATTGCAAATATAATATATTATTACTCTCTGATAAACCAACTTCCAGGATGTAGCTATAGAAAAAGGGGGAAATGAAGGCACTTCCCCCCCCCCAAATACGACGTCTCCCCCCCCCCCCCGAACCATGAAACATCAATTTAAATGGTCATTTCTACAACCCAATCAACATATTGTGCAAATGTTAAAGAGTTACAACAGTCCCTCCTACACTTGTACAGCGCCAGAACTTCACATTCATATCTGTAGTGATTAAACCTCTCTGGGTGTTTTTAAATGGAGGCTGGATGGCTATCTGTTGGGAGGGCTTTGACTGTATCTTCCTACCTGGCTGATGGGGGGTTGACTAGATGCCCTTTGGGGATCCCTTCCAATTGTAGTTAAGTATAGACTGCCTAGGAGTCCAGTGGAGTCTTCTTCTGTGGAGGCTGTTGAACTGATGTGACGTGTGGGTTGAATAAAATTATATGATTGGGGTCTGCCTAAAGACCTATTAAGGCTTAGCCAGACTTAAGATACCATCCTAAGAAGATTGAGGCCTAAAATGACATTATAGAGGAGGTGAAGATTGACTGTGGCATGAAAACTGCTAAACCACTGACAATAACTGACCTGGTAACTTTTATGGTGTAAACTGTACATGGTTCCTTACGTTAAGAAAGAAAAACAACATCTGTCCGAAATTGATGGAGTATCAGCAAGTCTTAGCTGAATACCAAGTTGTCAATCAATCCAAAACAACAACAAAAATTGCTTCATAAGTAGAACCTTTCCTCTTGGAAAAGCGTATGAGATCTGCAGAGGAATTCAGGATCTGAACACCCGCCGCCTTCTTCTTAGATGCCTGAATGAAGAAGGTGGTGAGTATGGATGTGAAGGAATGTAAGCGGAATGAATGTTACCCCTTTGTCTGTGTAATCAATATAGCTGGCTATTATAAAGCTAGTACTGGATCTGAGTGTCTACTTCTTTCTCTGAAAGTGCCTAATGCAATCTGTCCCACTGAAAACATATTAAATAGCATTTTAAGGTTCAAAAAGTATTCATGATACTGAGGCTGGCTGGCCATCTGTCGAGAGGGCTTTGACTGTCTCTTCCTTTCTTGCAGCCTTTGTGTGGGCAGAACAGGAGTGGAGCAATACACTAGTGCAGTGGTTCTCAACCTTCCTAATGCCGTGACCCCTAAATAATACAGTTCTTCATGTTGTGGTGGCTCTCCAACCATAACATTATTTTCGTTGCTACTGTAATTTTGCTACTGTTATGAATCATAACGTAAATATCTGATATGCAGGATGTATTTTCATTCACTGGACCAGATTTGGCACAAATACTCGATATGCCCAAATTTGAATACAGGTGAGGTGAGGGGATTGATTTTGTCATTTGGGAATTGTAGTTGCTGGGATGTAAAGTTCAGCTGCAATCAAGGTGCATTCCGAACTCCACCAATGATGAAATTGAACCAAACTAGGCACACAGAACTCCCATAATCAATAGAAAATACTGGAAGGGTTTGGTGAGCATTTTGGAGTTGTAGTTCACCTACATCTAGAAAGCACTGTAGACTCAAACAATGGTGGATCAGGACCAAACTTGGCATAAATACTCAATATGCCCTAATGTGAACACTGGTGGAGTTTGAGAAAAATAGACCTTGACACTTGGGAGTTGTAGTTGCTGGGATTTATAGTTAATCTACCATTAAAGAGCAATATGTGTTTTCTGATGGTCTTTGGCGACCCCTCTGACCCCCTCGTGACCCCCACAGAAGTCCCAACCCCCAGGTTGAGAAATGCTGGACTAGTGTCTCCTAACACACAGTTTGGAAAGCTCTGCTATATCCCATACTACTCCATGCCAAAAACTCTTGTATTAACATCGAAATACAATAATTAGAAGCTAATGAAGACAAATAAAGACAAACTTAAACATCTGTGTGAATGCAGTGTGAAGTAATAAGGTACAATTTATTTGATTTTTTCCCACCAGCTGCTTGAGAGTACCAATTAACCGAGGGCCCTTCCACACAGCTATCTAACCCAGAATATCAAGGCAGATAATCCACAATATCTGCTTTGAACTGGGTTATCTGAGTCCACACTGCCATACAATCCATATAATGGATTTTATACTGCTGTGTGGAAGGGGCCTGGTAGTCTGCTGTGCAGTGATCTTATCAGTGGGAAAAACAACAAGACCTTTCTTGACAAGGACAACTTTTGTGTAAAGAGAGCCACCTACTCGTTAAAGGCGTAGTAGTCATTCTGTGCTTGACTCCAGAGGTATGTAAAGATCAACCACAAGAAGAATGTGGAGGTCAGCAGCATAAAAAAAATGCCCTCTATCTATAAGCAAGAATTAGAGGAAATTATAATTACATTTACTGTATTTCTTCAGACCCATCCTAATTTCAGTAACAACAATAACAACAACATATAAGGTACCTCTGTTATTCTAAGACACACCCTATTTTTAGAGACGTTTATGTAGGTGAAAAGGTGTATCACAGAATTGAAGAAACACAGCCTTTTCAATAGAATTCCGGACATCGTGTAAATTGTCTGGTTCACTGGAGGGGATCTGTAACAGAAACTGGTCCATTTCCCCTTTGAATATCAGTAGCTGGTGCAGTTTGGTCCAAGTGGAGGTACATCTACACATGTAGAATTAATGCAGTTTGATACCACTTTAACTGCCATGGCTCAATATTATGGAAACATGAAAGCTGTGGTTTTACAAGGCCTTTAGACTTCTTTGCCAAAGAGTGCTGCTGCCTCACCAAACCACAACTGTTCCTGCAGCTAACACCTCCGAACAAAGGATTCCTCCATGCAGAAATGAAGCTTGCAGGCCATTAATGCTAATCAAGGTGATTAATTACAACATTCACACTGGCCTCCAACAGACAAGAGTTCTTTCTCTCACCCTGGTCCTTCCACAGATATATAAACCTCCCTTGCTTAGTTTTCCAATATACCTCACAACCTCTGAGGATGTCTGCCATAGATGTGGGTGAAAGGTCGGGAGAGAATGCTTCTGGAACATGGCCATACAGCCCGGAAAATGCACAATAACCCAGTGATTCTGGCCATGAAAGCCTTCGGCAACATACTTTCAATTAGTTTATAGCTATGAGTTGTATGTTTTAGTGCAGTATCAGTGTCTGACAAAACAAGTCGGCTCTAGGCATTCTCTAGGTTCTTCGGGTAATTTTATGATGTTTCCATTGGTTATTGACCAGAGTTGAGCTGGAAGACCTAGTGATATCTAGGCCCTCAGTGCAAGTCTATAGTAAACCTTTCCTTGAAGGTGATCCTACAGACCTATCATTTTGGTTGCCCTTCTTTGGACATGCTGTCCCTCATTTTGCTCAATTGCAGTGTTTAGTGAACTCTACTAAAATTGCAGGTTCAGAAGCCTGATGTGTCTAGCTACTCCAAATGGCCAAATCAGGACACGGGTGGGTTTGTAGGCAAATGCAGATGGTTTTTCATTCTTGCAGGTCAAAAAGGATGTCGCCAGAGTCTGCACTCCCAACGACTAATATAACACAATGGAAAATACAGAGCATTTTATATCATTTGACAGCTATTCAAGAAATCTAGGCCATCCCTTGACTGCTTGGAAAACTGTCCAGCTAGAATCCATGTCCTAAGTGGCTCAGGACTTTGTCGAATAAACTGTCGGTCTGTTTAATGGTCCACCTTTGGGAGAGGCATTTGGAGAAGGAATGCAGTGTGACAATATGCAAAAAAGTTTGTAATGGGCTTAATGGATTATTTCTGATGAGCACAATAGGGTGAGTGCAATGTACACAAAGGATTATTGTGGATGATAGCCATGTCCACAGGGGAACCAGCTTGAGGCAGAGCTGCTGGGTTCTGTGCATAGATAAGTCTTGATTTTTATCAGCAAAAGCAGGAAACTTGTCAATAGAGATGAGAGATTTCTAATAGAGGCACGAGATTTCTCAATGGGAGCAGGAACCACTCCGATGTACATACGTTGAATTATTTCGTCTCCATCTCCCAGCCTAGTGTAACGAGATTAGGGAGATTTGGCAGCGGTCCTGGGTGTGACCCAAAAACATTCCAAAAGGGATCTTATAGCAAGAGTTAAGGAAAAACAAAACGGCACAGCCTCCTGGTCTCACAGAGACATGGTTATCATTTCACGTATTTGTATATATTTCATGATTTAGCGAGTCTGATTTCTCAATAACAGTAAGGTGGGCTCTCGAAGCCCCAAATAGTCTGCAACATTACCAAAGTTAGAGACCAATCCAACACCATGCAAACCATGCACCCAAGCCACTCCATTAGAACTCAAAAGTCCATATTTACCATGTCGCAGCAGCATTTCCCCGGCTTCACCCTGTTCCGCTGGTACCGCTGCCATCGACCGCTGTAGAGCCCAGCCAGGCAGGAAACAAAGGGCTCATGTTCATAACTCTGTGCCGGAAAATTGGGTTGACCTCTGGGCTTCACTTTGTGGGTATTTTTTAAAGTAATGGGCCGGCCATCCATTGGTGGAGCTTCTTGTCCTAATGACTCTCAAGCAGGAAAGCCCAAAGAGGCAAAGATTTGAAGATGGGGCAGTCCTAGAATAAGAGCAAACAGAAATATAGTGCAGGTTGAGTATCCCTTATCCGAAGTGCTTGGGAGCTGAAGTATTCTGAATTTTGGGGAATTTTGGATGTTTACATTTACATAAATAACTTGAAGATGAGACCCAAGTCTAAACAGGAAATTGACCAATGTTTCATATATTGTTTATACACATAGCCTGAAAACGATTTCATACAATATTTTAATAGTTTTATGAATGAAATAAAGTCTGTGAACTATCAAAAAGAAAAGTTGTCACTATATCAACCACGCATATGGAAAATTTTGGAATATTTTGGATTTGGGATAAGGGATGCTCAACCTACAATGGGACTTTGGTATCTATTGGGATACCTGGAACCAGATGCCAATGGATACCAGTGGTCAATGTGCCACACAATGCATTGTTGTTGTTGTTGTGATGTTGATGTTGTTGAGGCGAGAGGCTGGAATAATAATAACGATAATAATAATAATAATAATATTCCACTTTCCTCTCTTGCTGTCTCATCACACCAGAGCATTGATCCACTTTAAATCCAGTTTCTGCCTCCTGCAGAATTCTGGGGTTTGTAGTTTGGTGAGGACCTATCTGGCTGAGCTATTTAAAGGCCTCTCCCTAAAGTAGATTTAAAGTGGATCCAAGCTCTAGTGTGATGAGGTCCTAAAAACTAGATTTAAGTAGACAAGCACAAAGTGTCTCCTCGGTTTCCACAATACTGTACAATTTATTCAAATATGGGACAAAAATATTTGATGACATTAATACATCTTTTAAGAACTTGGTTGTATCCCCTGCCCCAAACATGACCTACCTTGAACACTACAGATCCCAAAATCACGGTTATTCTTCCTGCAAGAAACACAGCATCTCTGTATCCATAGGCTACTGGATGGGCTTCAACTGCCATGGAATTCTCTGTCTCCATCCTTCTTTCGATGGAACAAGCATGGCCACTTCCACAACTTCCACAGAGATAATTAATTCTCCATTTTTGCTGCTAATAGTCCAGCACGGACAATCTGTTGTATTTTTCTAAGCTGTTGGTGAGTCTCTATCCTTTGGTTTTCCTCCCTCCCTCCCTCTCAGTCATTGGATATATTTGGCTGTCTTTCTCCTATCTCCAGTTTCCAGATTTCTATGGTGGTTCGCTCATATTACATTACTGAGATTGTTGTTTGGTGATAGCTTTACCAACATGTTTGAGTCATGATCTAAAATTAGAGTCGCTATAGTTCAAGCTGGGATGGCTCCTGTGTCTTTAAATGCTGATGCTGATGATAATAATAATGATAATAATAACAACAACAACAACAACAACAACCAATCCTGTTGCTTAACAAGGAATCCCAGCTGAATTTTCCTCTTTTACTTGTCTTTTGTTTCTCAAGCAACACCTGCTAAAATTCTAATAAAGATATACGTAAAGGTAAAGGTTTTCCCCTGACATTGTCTAGTCATGTCCAACTCTAGGAGTTGGTGCTCATTTCCATTTCTAAGCCAAAGAGCCGGTGTTGTCCGTAGACACCTCCAAAGTCATATGGCCAGCATGACTGCATGAAGCACTGTTACCTTCCCACCAGAGCGGTACCTATTGATCTACTCACATTTGCATGTTTTCAGACTGCTAGGTTGGCAGGAGCTGGGGCTTACAGCAGGAGTTCACTCTGCTCTCCGGATTCAAATCGCCGACCTTTCAGTCAGCAAGTTCAGCAGCTCAGCGGCTTAACCCACTGCACCACCGGGGGCAGCCTTCTCCAATTTTCAATTTGACAACCTTATGTTATGCCCCATCTAAACTGCAGTTTGAAATATGCATTATATGGTCAGCAGAGGATGGATCTTCACTGCCACATAATCCAGTTTCTGAATCCAGATTGTCTGCTTTGAACTGGATTATAGAAGTCCACACTGCCATATAAGAGGAGATAATCTGGATTCAGAAACTATATTATATGGCAGCGTAGATGGGGCTGTAGAGTCATATAATCTAGTTCAGTGCAGTTAAAACTGCATTATACAAGTCCTCACTGGCCATATAATGCAGTTTCAAAGTGCATTATGTGGCAGTCTAAATGGGGGCCTTAGATGAAAAATTTTACCTTGAAAATCTGAAACATTAGCTACAGTTTATCTGGACTAAAGGTGCATCTTCAATATAGAATTAATGCAGTTTGAACCCATTTTAACTGCCATGACTCAATGCTACGGAATCATGGAAGGTGTACTTTTTATTTTAGCCTTCTCTACTAAAGTTGCCTCACAAAACTATATATCTGATAGCAGGAAGCCATTGCAGTCAAACATTGTGAAATGTTGGAGGGTATGGGCTTCTCTGCCTCAAAAATAAGAGATATTATCCATTGCTTTAAATGCAATGCCAGGCCTGGCTCACAGAAAATACTTGGCCCAAGACGCTGGAGGAAAAGAGGTTAAGTCCCTGAAGCATTTTGGCTGGTTTGGGAGGGCATTCCCAAATTCCCTACAGAAACCAAGGCACCAGTCTGTCTTTAAAGAGAAAGCCACATTGAGTTGCTATATCAGGAGAAAAGAGGAACAAAAATAAAGGAAATACAGAAATAATAAATTAAAGGGACAAAAAGTTCAGCAACATGTCCTTGTTTTGTGTCACAGTTCGATAGCATTATTCCCATTGCATTTAGTTTGAAATTTACTGTCTTTGGATGCATCTATGCTGTAGAATGAATGCAGTTTTGACACCACTTTAACATCCCTGGCTCAATGCTACAGAATCCTTGGAGTTGTAGTTTTGCAAGGTTTTAGCCTTCTCTGCTAATGAGTGTTGGTGCTTCACCAAACAAGTCGGGTGTTGGATTTGGACACTGGGACAACAAGGGTGCATCTACACTGTAGAATGAATGCAGTTTAGCACTGCTTTAACTTCCATGGCTCAACGGTGCGGGATTCTAGAAATTCTAGTGTGATGAGAGACCAGCTCTCAGGTCGAAAAGGCTAAAGAACCATGGAGTGTATCGAAATACATTAATTTTACAGTGTAGATGCACGCCATGGTTCAAATCTCTATCCAGATACTCATTGGAACGTCACACTCTCTCATCCTCAGCGGAATACATTCTCTGCAAAAATTCTGCCAAGAAAACTCCAGAATAGGGTCCGTTTAGGATTGCCATGTCAGAAATTGGAAGGGAGACAACAAGGACCGGGCTGTAGCCAGCTGCAATAAATCACTACTCACGAGTTCAAGCCAGCCCGGGTCGGAGTAAGCTCCCGACCATTAATAGTCTAGCTTGCTGTTGACCTATGCAGCCCTAAAGACAGTTGCATCTTTCGAGTAGAAAATTTAGGTATTGCTTATGTGGGGAGGCTAATTTAACTAATTTACGACACCATTAAAAAACCTCCAACAGCATGCGGAAGACTGAGGAAGTACTTCATCAAGGACTAGGTGTCACAAGTGGACGGTGAAGCGGCAGCTCCCCCTGTGGCCGGAATCGAGCATACCCTCATGAAGCCGGAAGCTGGAATGTTAAATTAGAGGCAATCTCTGTCTCTAAATGTTAATGGCATTGAATGTTTGCCATGTAAACGTGCATTGTGATCTGCCCTGAGTCCCCCTCTGGGTGAGAAAGGCGGAATATAAATACTGTAAATAAATAAATAAATAAAAATAGCTACAACGAAACAAAATAAAGCTATGAAAACATTAAAAATGTAATATGACACCAGTACAGTACACTAAAATTGACGAACCCTTTACAGGTAAACAGTCAATTCCCAAATGTCTTCTGGAATAGAAAAGTTTATTTGACAAGGCTCCAGAACTCTTTGGCAGAGAAGACTGAAGGACTACATCTCCCAGGATTCCATATCACTGACTCATGGCAGTCAAAGTGCTGTCAACCTGCATTAATTCTAAAGTGTAGACACACCCTAGGCCAAGGGTCCCCAAACTTTTTAAACAGGGGGCCAGTCCACGGTCCCTCAGACAGTTGGAGGGCCAGGCTAGAGTTTTTTTTAAAAAAAAAAAATAATGAACAAATTCCTATGCACTCTGCACATGCCTCATTTTGAAGTAAAAAAACAAACAAAATGGGAACAAATACAGCCTTGATGATAACAACAACAATAATAACAACAAAGAGGGTTGGAAGAAAGCCCTTGGGCCACTGAGTCCAGTCCCCTTCTGCCTTTGTGCACCCAAAGCACAAGCAAAGCAACCCTGACAGATGGCCTCCCAGCCTCATTGTTAACAATAATAATAATAATAATAATAATAATAATAATAATAATAATAATAATAATAAAGAGGGTTGGAAGAGACTCCTTGGGCCATTGAGTTCAACTCCTTCTGCCTTTGTGCACCAAAAGCACAAACAAAGCATCCCTGACATATGGCCACCCAGCCTCAATATTAATAATAATAATAATAATAATAATAATAATAATAATAATAATAATAATAATAATAATAATTGTTGTAAGAAAAGAAGAGACGCCTTGGGCCATTTAGCCCAACCCCCTTCTGCCCTTGTGCTGTGGGGGCCGGATAAATGGCTTCGATGGGCCGCATCCGGCCCCCGGGCCTTAGTTTGGGGACCCCTGCCCTAGGCCCTCAACATTCTCAGGAAAAGGTTAGGAGATGATTATTTATCGTGTCAGAAGCAAACAGAGAGTACAAGCTGTAATGTATTTGAAAACACAAACAAAGTTTTAAAAAACCTTGGCATTATACTACGTATCCTTTGACCAGTAGCCAGCAACTTGGGAGTGCCTCTGGTGTTGTATAAGAAGGTCCTCCATTGTGCATGTGGCAGGGCTCAGGCTGCATTGTAATAGGTGGTTTATGGTTTGCTCTTCTCCACACTCACATGTCGTGGACTTCACTTTGTGGCCCCATTTCTTAAGGTTGGCTCCAAATCTCGTCGTGCCAGAGCACATTCTGTTCAGTGCCTTCCAAGTCGCCCAGTCTTCTGTGTGCCCAGGAGGGAGTCTCTCATCCGGGTTCTACTACTGATTGAGGTGTTCCTGCAAGTATCTCTGTAGATCTTAGAAAACTATTTCTTGATTTAAGGCATATTGTGCTGTGCTAATGATATAATATATTGTATGTACATAAAACTTGTAAGCTGCTCTGCGTCCCCTTCAGGGTGAGAGAGGGCGGGGTATAAATGTAGTAAATAAATAAATAATCAATAATTGGCGTGCTGGCTGATACCCGAACAAGGGATGCCTAGGTCCTTTCATTGCTGGCTGATACTTCCCGGCGAATGTTAGGTGGTGCAATGCTGGCTAAACAGTATAATTTCCCCAGTGGTGTAAGGCGTAGACATCCTGTGATAATGCGGCATGTCTCATTAAGAACTACATCCACTGTTTTAACTAGGAGATGATGCAGCAGTTTGCTTTTGTCTGCGCCTACAGGGAAGAGCAAGATTTTCCACTCCTTGCTGTGTTAAACTTAATGCAAACCCCTTTGAATCCCATTTTCATTAATGAAAGTAAAGGGAAGGGAAGGAAACTGGGACATTTTAAAAGCAGTAAAAAAAAATACGGGAGATGAAGATGAATGAGGATAAAGCAGAATTGTGTCAAATCAAGACAGCTGAATTCCTTTATTGCCTTCAGCAGCAAACAGAATCCCGTTAGTGATATTGGACAAGTTTCCCTAGATGTGAATATTTCACAGATTATTTATATCGTTGTCAATTTCGACAGAAGGCACCTCGCCTGACATTTTAAGACTACTTCGCTGCTAATTTCCTATTTCTACCAGTCTCCCTACCCCCCAAAAACAGATATTTACATCAAGACTGTATAAGTACACTGTAAAAATAATGCAGTTTGGCACCATTTAACTGCCATGGCTTACAGTTATGGAATCACAAGAGTTACAAATCCTTTGGCTTTGTGGTCCCCCATCAAGCGACAATATTCCAGGATTGCATATACATGGACCTGTGGCAGTGAAAGTGGCATCAAACTGCATTAATTCTACAGCGTAGATGCACCATAATAATAACAACAACAACAACAACGCCTTTATATTTATATTCATTCCTTGCACGGTCCTAAAGCCCGACAACACACTCAAAATTGAGTTTTGTCCTTTAGGTGTCTTTGCGGAGTTAATTTGAGATTTCATTTTTAAGAAAGCACATCTATTTACACCCAGCATTGTGCTCTAAGCTTGTTTTTCCCTCGTTATGTTGCTCTCTGCCCAAATAGTTGTGTTTTTCTCTTTGCAGTTTCCACAAACCATGAAAAGGGTCACCTTATTAGCACTCGGGTCACATCCCATATTCTTTCCCCCGGAGAAGAAATGAATGAGTTAGGAGGCCACCGAGAGGGAGCTTTTCACTCTTTGGTGGCCAAGTGGAGCCATTGGGAATTTTAATCAGGTCATCCTTGTTAAAACTTAAATTTTGGGAAGAAAGGGGCTCACCTTGGTTGTCTTTTCCTCTGCTTCACTTCTTTTTGGGATGTTCCTTCCTTTGGACTCAAGGGCCTTCGCTTGCCATCCTTCCACAAGAAGCAAAAAGGATCAGGACTTGGATCCCCAAAGTCTCAAAAAGAGAGGCCGGATCCTTCAAACTCTGCCCATAATGGGAGGAGCGTCTGCCATCTGTCATTTTCGGGGATGTTCGGTCCAGAAAGGCTGGAAAAGATTGGAATGCCGTAATCCGAGCATAGAAGCTGCTTAACATATGGCTGCTTATCAAAAAAACCCGAGAAAAAGAAAAGAGGACAAAATGATCAAGTTCTTGCCAGGCCTACGCATATCCTTTTCACAGTTTGCAGGCAGATTTTCCTGAATCTTTTCTCTTTTGAGCAGGGGGAAAAAAATAAGGCATGCCAACCAGAATATTCAGGATGTGAAAACAAAAACGTTTTTGCTGAACGTTTGGTTCTTTAGTTTTTCAAGACCGTGTCTTCAAGATGCATCCTAAATGAACACATTGTATCATAAATAAATTTCAAAGTTTGGAAACATTTTTGTTCTCATCTTGGTGTCTCAATCGGATTGGGATCTCAGTCCAGGGTCTCCTTTTAAATATCTTCGAATTCTTTCTCGGTTTGGTGTCACAATGGGATTGCAATCTTCTGTCAAGATACACCATAAACAATAAAAGATCGGGAAGATTTCTTACTCTGTGTTGTCAAAGGCCTTCATGGCTAGAATCGCTGGGTTGCTGTGAGTTTTCCGGGCTGTGTGGCCATGTTCCAGAAGCATTCTCTTCTGACATTTCACCCACACCTATGGCAGGCATCCTCAGAGGTTGTGAGGTCTGTTGGCAACTAGGCAGGTGGGGTTATATATCTGTGAAAGGTCCAGGGTGGGAGAAAGAACTCTTGTCAGCTTGAGGCAAGTGTGAATGTTGCAATTGGCCTGCTTGATTAACATTGAATAGCCTTGTAGCTTCAAAGCCTGACTGCTGCCTGACTGGGGGAATCCTTAGTTGGAAGGTGTTAACTGGCCCTGATTGTCTGGAATTCCCCTGTCTTCTGACTCTTCTTGCTTGTTTTTTCAAGTCTGTGTCTTCAAGGTGCACCATAAACAACAACAAAAATAGAAAGAGTTCTTTCTCTTCTTAGTGTCTTGCTTGGACTGAAATCTCCTTTTCCCCCCAGATGAATCATAATAAAAAAAAATAGGAGGTTGTTTTTCTTCTTGGTGTCTCAACAGGAATGCAATCTCCATTCTTTCAAGGTGCACCATCAACAAAGAAAAAAATCGGGAAAGATTTATTTCTCTTTTTGAGATTGCAATCTCAGTCTGGGATCTCTTTTTAAAAATATCCCCAAAAGGTCGCTTTCGGGACGCTTTGTGGTTTTAGAAAAGTAAATCCGATTAGAAAAAACTGGAAACTGTAGGGAGGCTGGCAAGGAAAGGAAGGAGAGGCACAAAAGAAAGTTTTGTTTGCTGGTTGTGTAATTGTGTCAGGGGCTGTTCTGGGAAATCAATATGCCTTGGAAAAAAACTGCTTTCTCACCAAGCTCTCACTTTAGAAAGCTATGCAGCTCACCTTTCAATGGCATCTGAATCTCAAGAAAGCCAGCTGCCTTTGCCTTGGCATGTTCTTTATAAAATAGTCACCATTTATTGCTCAAAAATAAAGACAGTATACCCTCCAACTGCCCTGATTTGGCAGGAAAAGTCCTGATTAATTTTCTGCCAGCCCGGTTTTTCAGCTTTCTTTAAAATGTCCCAGTTTCTTTCGCCTCCGTCACCTTTCTTCTTGATCCTCAGCTTCTGAAAACTGAGTTCAAAGTTCAAAAGTAGGAAAGAAGAAGGAATTGAGTCTTACTCTTCCCAGTAGGCTCAGACAAAAGCAAACGGATGCCTCCTTTCCTAGCTTGTGAATGCTTACTCATTAATAATGATTTTCAGTGGTGTTTCAAAGCCACATATGTACTGGATTTCATAGGTGAAATGTTGGAGGATTTGAGATAGAGAGAGCAATGGAAATGTTTCTTATCCCTCTTCCTAAACAAGCAAAAAGGAATAATTCCCTCATATCATTTTGATCTGTAAACAACCTTTTTAACCAAACTTTGCCTCTTAATTTCCAAACAGGCAAGTATGTTTTCTGTATATCATCAAATCATATAGTTGGAAGAGGCCACAAGGGCCATCCACTCTGACCCCATTCTGCCAGGCAGGAGCACCCAATTAAAGCTCTCCCAGCAGATGACCATCTAGCATCTGCTTAAAAGCCTCCAGAGAAGGAGACTCCACCGGATTCCCGGGAGACATATTCCACTATGGAACAACACTTACCACCTAAAAGCTCTTACTAATGTTTTGATGGAATCATTGTTTCCTGCAGTTTGAATTCATTGCTCCATTGTGTTGTCGAAGGCTTTCATGGCCGGAATCACAAGGTTGCTGTGACCTCAAAACCTCAGGATGCCTGCCATAGATGTGGGCAAAACATCAGGAGAGGATGCTTCTGGAACATGACTATACATCTCAGAATACTCACAGCAACCCATTGCTCCACTGTTTCCTAGTCTTCAGAGGAACAGAAAACAACCATGCACTTTCCTCAAGTGACATTGTGTTTGAATGACAAACTGTGAAACTGGTATTTAATTTCATAATCATGACATTCCCAGGGCTGATTCACATTTCCGGTTTTGGACTGGAAATATCAGGGACTGGGATTATCTTGCACCAGTTTGCTGCAAAGTGACTCCAAAGTGCAAAAGTAGCATAGTTCATGAGTGCATTTACATTAGAAATACTGTGGTTTGACACCACTTTAACTGCCATGGCTCAATTCTTTGGAATCACAGGAGTTTTAGTTTTACAAGCTCTCACGCCTCCTGTGCCAAAAAAGTGTGGGTGCCTCACCAAACTACAACTCCCATGATTATGTAGCATTGTGCCACAATTATGGTAGTTTCAAACTGCTTTACTTTTGCAATGCGGATGAAGTTTCAGTTAATACAGCAGATATAGATAAAGAGGTATGTTGAGTCTCGCCCTTCCCAATATTTATTCATTTATTTACAGTATTTATATATTCCACCCTTCTCACCCTCACTCAGTGCGGATCACAATGTACACATACATGGCAAACATTCAATGCCATTAGATATACAGACAGAGAGGGACGAAGACACAGAGGCTATTTAACTTTCTCCAGCTTTCAGGCTTCTTGAGGGTATGCTCAATTCCAGCCACAGGGGGAGCTGCTGCTTCATCATCCACCGTGACACCGAGTCCTTTGATGAATTGCTTTCTCACTCTTTTCTACATGCTGCTGAACAATTTTTATGGTGTTGTAAATTAGTTAAATTAGCCTCCCCGCATAAGCGGTACCTAAATTTTCCTACTTGATAGATGCAACTAACCTTCGGGTTGCTTAGGTCAACAATGAGCTGGATTTTTTTTTTAATAGTCGGGAGCTCACTCCAACACGGGCTGGCTTCAAACTCATGACCTCTCAGTCAGTAGTGATTTATTGCATCTAGCTACTAACCAGCTGAGCTACAGCCCGGCGCAGCTCCATTTGCTTGCTTGTTTTTCTTTCCTTAGGTTTTTCTAAACTCAAGTCTATAAATACCAGGTTTTCTTGGCTTAAAATAGTAGTTTTGTGTCTTCTTCCTCATGAGAAACCCTTCTAGGGCCATCTGTGTGAAATGTTGGAGGGAATACAATCCCCAGGTAACATGACCTCTGATTGTGGGCAGTAAGGAAAAGTAACTTTTAAATTCTGATCATGGTAGTTACTTTCCTGGACAATGTATTTTGAATCCTACAAAGTATTATACAAAGTATAAAATATACCCCTATAGTGGGGGAGGACACTGTCTTGTAACCTGGAAAGCTCTTCTTGTTATTGGATTTTTTGGGAACCATCAAGTGGTACCTGGAATTATAGGCTGTTTTATTATATCAGTGCAAGTTGAGTATCCCACATCTGGAAACCTGAGATCCCAAATGCTCCAAAATCCAAAACCTGACCATGGCTCATTGTTATGGAATCCTGGTGTAGTCGGATTTAGACTAGGACTGTGGATACAGAGGGTCCATGCTTGGTGAGCATTTATACTAAAGCTCGAAGTTCCTGATTGAAGAACACACTCACCAGGTGAAGACAGCCATAGAGGTTTATTAGCAATCTGGCCAGGAAGAATGCAAGTATGGCTGGTGACAAAAATGTACAAGCATACATGAAATATTGAAACATGGGGTTTATATATTTGACGGCTATTAATACTTTCCACTCTGGAAAAGTCAATTGTCCATGTTGAGAAATGTTAATGTGTCCTTGACTGGCTTCATTGTTTTTGTCTTTGTCGATGAGGAAGTATCCTGGGAAAGACAAGGTGATGCTTTTGTATAATCAAACCTTAGGTGTCAAATAAAGGTGTTCAAAGAATGCACATATTCCGCTGTAAGTCATCTCTTAACCCGATTGAAGTAATCAGCTGGATAAACACCGGTAGTCGTTATCAGAACGGGAAAGGAAATTGCCTGCCAATCCACATTGTCATATTTGTCCAAGGCAACCCGAGAATTTGCCGAGCCCAAATGTCCAAGAAATTTCTCAGTGCGGTCAGCGGGGAGGCGAAGATCCCTGTAAATCTGGTCCGCACATGCGCCAATACGTATCAACGCATATCTGCACACCTTTAATAACAAATACAAAAAACTTTTGAGGGAGGTTGGTGCTTGCTGGTCCATCTGCCTGTCTGAGTTCATTTTTGAGACGTGGGAGTCTCACAGAGAAGGGAAAGAAAATTATTCATTTTATTTTGGTGTCCTTTGGGAACTACAATTCATCGGCGTGGGGGTGCTGTGTTCAGCAACACTAGGAGTTGTAGTTTGGTGAGGAACCACCTCCATCTGGCAGATAAGGTTCCAGACCTTGCAAAACTACAGCTCCTGTGCTTACATACCATTGGGCCATGGCAGCTAAAGTGGTTCTGACAGCATGAATTTGATAGTGTAAATGCAACCCAAACTATCTTGGATTTCTTGCTTGAGAAATATGGGAAATACATAAAAGGAAGGAAGGAAGGAAGGAAGGAAGGAAGGAAGGAAGGAAGGAAGGAAGGAAGGAAGGAAGGAAGGAAGGAAGGAAGGAAGGAAGGGTGTGCTTACAACACTATTTGATGCTAGAAAATTATTTCTTCTGGAAATAATAATTTTCTAGCGTCAAACATAGTTTAGTGCATTTCCCTGTTCCTTCCAGTGACTTTCAGAAGAAATCTAAATGATGCTGATTGCAATACATGTTAAATCTTGTGTCTTGAAAATTATAATTTAGGATTTTAAAAAATATTTTATGAAAATTGTACATACAATCAAGTTTGGTTGCAGCCTCCAGAGGGTGCAATAACCTAAGAATCAACTGAATATGAAGCTTGCCCTTTCCCCCATGTATTCTACACTGAGTGCCCATAAAGCTGATTGACATATGGAGGAAAACAAAATTGAATCAGTGAATTACCCGCTGTACATTTGACACTTTGGGGATGTCATAAATTGACCAAAGATCGAGATGTAGTTTGAAGGCTGGTTTGGATTGATACAAATTCTATAGCAACTTCAGGATGTGTGTGTGTGTGTGAGAGAGAGAGAAAGATTGAATGGAAACAAGAAAACCTAACACTCACAAAAGAGCATTGCCTCTTTCTGCCAACCAATATCCAGAAAATGCAAGTTTTCCAAGCAACAATGGTTTCTTCATCAGGACAAGAAGTTAAAACATATGGAGAAAGATAATTACCATATATACTCAAGTATAAGCAGAGTTTTTTGGCCCTTTTTAGGGCTGAAAAAGCCTCCCTCAGCTTATACTCGAGTGAGGGTCCTGGCCAGCTTATATTCAAGGTGGCTTATACTTGAGTATATAGGTAATAAGAGTTGGACAGCCTTATCTTATTAAAGTCTTATTATTATTATCTTAAATTACAGTTTTATGTAAATATTCAAAAACCTATTGATGTAATGTAATTAATGTAATTTTATTAGTATCTATTTTTATTTTTGAAATTTGCCAGTATTTCCCACCCTTGTCTTATTTATTTATTATTTATTTACAGTATTTATTTTTCGCCCTTCTCACCCCGAAGAGGACTCAGGGCAGATCACATTATATACATATAGGGAAAACATTCAATGCCCATATACACATAGAACCGATACAGACAGACACAGAGGCAATTTAACCTTCTCCTGAGGGGATGTTAGATTCTGGCCACAGGGGGGAGCAGCTGCTTCATCCACTGTGATGGCACTTCCTCATTCCAACGTCGTAAATTAGTTAAATTTGCCTCCCCACTTTATAAGTGGTACCTTATTTCCTACTTGATAGATGCAACTATCTTTTGGGTTGCTAGGTCAGCAACGAGCAGGGGCTATTTTTTATTTTTTTTTAATTGACGGGTGCTCACCCCGCCACGGGCTGGCCTCGAACTCATGACCTCATGGTCAGAGTGATTTATTGCAGCAGGCTGCTCCCCAGCCTGCGCCACAGCCCGGCCCCGGCTCGAATCAATAATCTTTCCCAGTTTTTTGTGGTAAAATTAGGTGCCTCGGCTTATATTTGGTTCAGCTTATACTCGAATATATACGGTGAGATGTTAGAGTCACAGCCCTTTTGTCTCTTTTGTCTGTTAGAATGAGAGTATCTACACTGTAGAATTAATGCAGTTTGACCCCACTTTCTCAGCCATGGCTCAATGCTATGGAATCCTCGGATCTGTAGTATGGCGAGGCACCAGCACTCTTTGGCAGAGAAAACTAAAGGCATTGTGAAACTACAGCTCCCATGACTCTAACATTGAGCCCTGCGAAACTGCAGTAATTCTACAGTATAGATGCACTGCATCTAAAGAAAGTGAAGAAAGAAAAGGCGTCTTTTGACTGTCTTGTGTCCTGCACCAGAGAAAGGTCTGTTGTAAATGGAATATATTACTACTCAGATGTGGCAAAGAAGGCTAAAGACTTTGCAAAATTACAGCTCCCATGATTCCATAGTATCAAACCATGTTGGATAAAGTAGTTTCAAATTGCATTAATTTTACAGAATAAATGCACCCTAGAACCAATCATTCTGGAAGGATGGCAACTATATAAACCCATATATGTCTATTTTTAAAGTTCAGGCTTCCATTTATTTTTGAATGAGACTGGAATTTAAGGCTAGTTCCGCCGAACTGTTTTTTCCCTTCTTTCAAGCAGCATCAGCATCGCTCTCAAAATGGCAGCAGCCCACTGGGTTTCTTCACCCGATGAGGGTAGAGGATTTCCGACAGCAAACTGAAGCGGCCTGAGAACAGCAGAGCTTGGCTGCTTGATTCCAAATCCTTGTTGAAGATGAAGATGTAGAGTTTGACCGAAAAGTTCAAGGCGCCCAGGCAGAGGACGGCCACCATAACCAGCCATAGTACTTTGGACAAGAGAAAGAGGATGCTATTTTGCATGGCCAAGGAATCTTGGACCAACTTGGCCTGCACCATTTCGTGCAGCAAAGAAGGGAATTCCACACTTTCGCCCGATTCCGACTTCAGCAACGTTGCCTCTTCCAGCTGCTCTGTGAGACAGAAGATCTCATTTTCTTGAACTTCACGGATCTGTTCCAACTCCTCCAAAGTGCGCCTGAGTTCGGTAGAATGGGTCCTTTCTTCCTCGTACCGCTGTTCCGCTGTTTCGATTTTGCCCTCCAGTTGTTTGAAGTAGGAGACGATGTGTTCCAACACCTGCTTCATCCGGACGACATCCTGTTCTTGAACAGCCTTGTAATCTTGGAAGGAAATGATGTGTCCAGATACCGTTTGTATCTCGGTCCTGAGCATCTTGTTGGTTGCTTTCAAGGTGCCATTTTGGGACTCCAGTTGTGCGATCGTCTCTTCCAGCTGCCTCAACATCCCTTGGAGTTCCTCTTCTTCCTTTAGGAAGTCTTCCGCCATGGCTTGGAAACAATCGATTTTGGCTTCCAGGCTTCTATTCTGCTCTTTCATTGACTTCGTCTCCGTAATGATTTCCTGCTTTTCTGTATCGAGGTTGGCGGCCGTCTCTCTCAGGTCCCATATCTCATTTTTTAAGCTTTCGTTGGCATTGGTCAGGCGGCACACCGCGGATTCATCCATGGCGTTGGGTCCAATGGTGTTGGTTTCCGGGATGAATTATCTGTCTTGGGTCTCTGGACAGCTGGAAAAGCCAAAGTGAAAAGTCATAGCCAAGCAGTGTGAGAGTCAGTGGGGCACAATGGTTTGAATAGTTCCTACAATGTGTCATTCAAGGTCCGCAGACCGAATCCAGCTGCTATGTCATTTTATGTGACCCTCCAGATGCTGGACTACAACTCCTGTATTCCTCATCATTAGACATAATGACTAGAGCTGATGGGAGCTGGGATACACTAACATTTCGAAGGCCTCAGGAGAGTGGGGTTTGGATTTAGATACAAGACTTGTGGAAATTATATCGGACTTTAAAATGCCCTTTAACCTTTTTCCACAACTTCAGAGCCACAAGTGCTGTTGGTGTGCAATTTCCATTATCCCCAGTCAGCATGCCGGTTATCAAAAGTAATGGGAGTTGTCTTTCAGTGACATCCAAGGATCCAAATGGGATATAAAATAAATAGCACCAAGCACTGTGTCAAAAACATACAGCTGACCCTCCATCCACGGATTTGATGGCCCTTTGGAAGCAACCATAAGATTGATATGGTCCTCAATGAAAATGAGCTTAGAACCCCTGGACGAGGATATTGGGGAAGCATGGTTCAAACCTTCACTCAATCTCAAGTGAGGCTGCACAAATCACACTCTTTCAACCTTGGACACATTGGAAGGTTTCGAGGAAAAGGTGTCCAAAATGGTCAAAGGTCGAGAAGCCAAGCCCTATGAAGCACAGCTTAGGGCGTTGAGTATGTTCAGCTTGGAGATGGAAAGGTTGAGAGGGGACATGATAGCCAGGTTTAAATACTTGAAAGGATGTCATATTGAGGAGTGGACTACCTTGTTTTCTGCTGCTCTGGAAATCAGGACACAGACCAATGGACAGGATAAGAGATTCTACATATATATTAAGAAGAATGTCCTGATGGAAAGAGCTTTTTTGACAAGTGAATATTACGCCTTGGAAGATGGTGAAGTCTTTTTCACTCTCTCTGGAGGTCTGAAAACAGGCTGGATGGACATCTCTTAAGAGTGCTTTGAAGATATAGTTCTGCAAGGCATGATAGGGTTGGATTGGATAGCCTTTAGGGATCTCTTCCAACTGTTTGGATTCTATAAAATCCAGCCAAGAAAACCCTATGAAAGTGTTGCCTTAAATCAGAGTTGACTGGTGCATAGCAACAATAAATAACCATGCTATCTGGGAACAGGCAGATCCGACAAGTCTATTTTCACAAACTTTTTTGTCCTTTTTATTCCATGAAAATATTTAGAAGCTAATTAGTAGGTATTTTGAAATGGAGGTGTGAATGATTCCAAGTACACAGAGTGGGTTTTCACTACGTAAAAGCAGCCAGCAGAGGGTGTTGTCTGTCTTCCAGCTCTGATCATCTCAGCCTTGATTCTGCGGATTTCTGACCACGACTTCTCGGACTATCCTTTTGCACACCCCCCCCCCCCACCTAATTTGGACTAACCTTTATAAGCTGTTTGACATCTGTTCCGCAATGGAAACCAGGGTTTGATTCCCTGCTCAGCCATGGAAACCCACTGAATAACTTTGGGCAAGTAATGCGCCTTCCGCCCCTGAAAATTCCTAATTGGGTTGCCTTTGGATCTTTGAGTTTCCATAAATTTGAAATGACTTGAAGGTACAAGGCAATCATGCTAGGTGCATTCCTCATCTAGTTGTTTACAATAATGTTAGTCTGGTTGTCCATTCTCCTTCCTCATTTCTTCTTTGGCCACCAGCTAGTTTAGAAAAGGCAGTGAATAGAAGTTCTGAATATCTTCCATCCATCAAGATCAAAAAACATACGTATAAACTTTAAGTGACCCCTGCATATGTCACTAATGGGATCTGACAGATATCAAGAACCTAGAAGAGGGCATTCTGTTCTCTAATTTCTCAGATCTGTTTGAATTTATTCATTCATTCATTTTTGGATAGGAGGAGAGAAAAGATGGCCAAAAAGAATATGAAAACTCATGTAGAATCCTAAAGTCGGGAGACACCACAAAAGCAATTCAATCCAACCTCGTCATGCAGAAAGATACAATCAAAGCACTCCCAAGAGACGTCGATCCAGTCTCTGCATAAAAACTTTTAAAGAAGGAGACTCCAATGAGCTCCAAGGAAGCACATTCCACTGTTGAACAGCTCTAACCATTAGGAAGTTCTTCCTAATGTTGAAGTGGAATATATTTTCTTGCAATTTGAAGCCATAGCTCCATTGTGTCCTAGTCTCTAGAGCAGCAGAAAACAAGCTTCCTCCCTCCTCAATGTGACAACATTTCAAATATGGAGACATGGCTCTCACCTCTCCTCTCAACCTTTTATCCTCCAAGATAAACATACCCAACTCCCAAAGCTATTAGTAGTTTTCAGACCTTGGCGCATTTTGGTTACTCTTCTCTGGACATTCTAGCGTGTTCACATCCTTTTTAAATTGTGATGCCCAGAATTGGACACAGGGTTATTCCAGGTGAGGTCTGAGCAAAGAATAGAATGAGGCCACCTCCCCACTGTACTTCGCCTACCTACCCAAGGACCATAGGTTTCCACAGGTTCATGCTCACTGAGGACCCCACACCAAGCGATCCATGAATCCCAAAGCTGACTGCTAGAACTTCTCCTGATGTCATAATCCTGCTGGAAAGTCTATGAACATTCTTAGTGGGGACAAAAATAGAAAAGTTAAAGGGGAAAAGCTCAGCTTTCAAAAACCCAAGAACATTCTTCAAGGGTGAATTGAGCCATTTAATGTTCTCTATCTAAGAACAGAGCAGTTAGCTTTGCACAGGTCAGGGACATCTGGATCTCAAGAGAAGTTATTTCTCTGTTGGAATTCTATTATTGAGCATCCTTTGTCCAGAATGCTGAAATCCAAAATACTCCAAAGCCAGCAATCGTCCACATGGGTAGCTGAGATAGCCTCACCCCTCTTTTATGAAGGTTTAATGTACCCAAGCTTTGTTTCATGCGCAAAAATGTTATAAATATTGTATATGTGTGCCTTCATACTCTGTATATAAGGTGTATATGAATTTTTCTTTTAAAAAAAATGTGCTTTAGACTTCAGTGCCATCTCTAAGATATCTCATTATGTACATACAATGGGCCTTTGGTGTATTTGTGTATTTCAATTAGCATCTTGTGTAAATATGTTTTAATATGTATATTTTAAAGAATGTTTTTAGATGAGTGTGTGTTTTAACAATGTTGTAACCCGTCTCGAGCCATGAAGAGAAGCGGGCAAGAAATAAATTATTATTATTATTATTATTATTATTATTATTATTATTATTATTATTATTATTATTATATTATGACACAGCAAACAAGATAGATATGCTGGATTTCATATCACAAAATCACAAGTCGAACACTTCCCAAGTGTCTAGGACTGTGTGATGCATTTTCGGATGATGCGCGCAGATCCCAGTAGGGTGGCCTTTTGCAGTTGGCAGATCATAATTTTGTCAATGTCTATTGCTTCCAAATGCCGGCTGAGATCTTTTGGCACGGCACCCAATGTGCCGATCACATTGTATTATTATTATTATTATTATTATTATTATTATTATTATTATTATTATTAGATACACAACCAGATTAGTTCACAGCAAACAAGACCACTATGCTGTCTGTTGTATTGGATCACCCATGTCACATAGTGTCTAGGACTGTGTGATGTATCGGCGAATAATGCATGCAGATCCAAGTAGGGTGGCCTTTGGAGCCTACAGGTGGTAATTTTGTCAGCTCTGATTGTGTTTAAGTGCAGGCCAAGGTCTTTAGGCACTGCACCCAGTGTGCCGATCACCACTGGGACCACCTTGACTGGCTTGTGCCAGAGTCTTTGCAGTTCAATCTTTAAATTCTCATATCGCATAAGCTTTTCCAGTTGCTTCTGGTCGATTCTGCTGTCACCTGGGATTGCAACATCAATGATCCATACTTTGTTTTTTAACATGATTGTGAGATCAGGAGTATTGTGCTCCAAAACTCTGTCAGTCTGAATTCGGAAGTCCCAGAGTAGTTTGACGTGTTCATTGTCTGTAACTTTTTCAGGCATATAATCCCACAAGCTCTTTGTCACAGGTAGATGATATTTGTGGCACAAGTTCCAATGGATCCTCTGAGCAATGGTATTCTGCCTCTGCTTGTAGTCCGTCTGCACCACCTTCTTGCAGCAGCTGAGGATGTGATCCATTGTTTCATCTGCTTCCTTGCAGAGTTTACACTTGGGATCTGTCATCGACTTTTCAATTCTGGCCTTCTTCTTCTTCTTCTTCTTCTTCTTCTTCTTCTTCTTATTATTATTACTATTATTATTGGTATCTGCTGTGGTTTGGTTCCATGGTCTTAGGTACCAAGAACATATTCAAGTCTGTGGTTCCCAACCTTTTTTTGACCAGGGACCACTTTGACCAGAGACCACTCTCCAACATTAGTACCAAAGGGTTTTTGGTCAACTTTAGATTTGATTTGGTTATCTGGGGTGCTGATTCAAAAAACTGCATTGGATAAACCACATCAGATCTAGTTTCTGGTACAGAACATATGCTATTCAGTAGTCGCCTAAAGAAAACGTTACTTAATAATCTAGAGCTGATGTGGTCTATGCAATGATATTTTTTGAATCAGCACCCCAAATAATCCGAAGGTGCCCCTGTTTCCAGGCGCCATATGGAACGGCTACCCTCAGGGGGAGGGAGGAGGAGAAGCAACTGTCAGGAGGCTTGTTGTTGTGCCTTTCGTGGGTAGTCAGCCTCTCCCCTCCCGACATCCCTGTTGCCTCGGCACTATAAGAGGGTTTCGCAAGACCAGCTGCTCTCGTTGCAATAGTGAGATCGGGGACCATATTTAAGTTCTTGGGGGTCACTGGTCATCCATGGACCACAGGTTGGAAACCACTGCATTATATGCAATGGCTCCATAAAATGGTGTCCCTTATATAAAATGACAAAATCTAGATTTCTTTTGTGGGTTTTCTTTTTTATATTTTCAGACCATAGATGACTGAATTTATGAATGCAGAATCAATGGATACAGAGGGCAAACTATATGCAAATATTTCAAATTTTAAAAAATCCAAACACTTTTGGTTCTAAGCATTTCAGATAGAGGATGTTTGACCTGTTTTATTCTTTCAGAATGTAGGTCTGACTTTGAACAGCATCCTCATTTTTCTACTGTATGAATTTTTCACATCTTTACCTGAAGAAGCTAGTGAAGCTTTTGCATAATGTAGTGTACGCTTTGGAGTTGGCTAATACTACTACTAATATTACTACGAACAGTAATAAATGTGTTGTAGTCCAAAAAGTGTATCTGTCAAGCACTGTATGGACCTTTGTTCTTCAGAGGCAGCACACCACTGGAAAACAGGTGCTGGAGCACATTATTGCAATGAGATTCAGCTTTTATGTTTCCCCGCAGAACCTGACCGTGTATTGATGTTAATATTCAAAAAGTGCCGAGACTTCAAAAGGCACACAGGGGATAACAGATTGGACCAACACATTTCGAGTCATACAGCTCTGTCAAAAGCTAAGCATGAGGCAGGAACGTGATGGAACTGCAAAAAAGGCTAGTGTCACAGATTTCCTAGCAGAACACGATTCCATTCTTGCTGTTCATACAATGCGGGACTGAGATAGATTGAGAATTGGTTGAGTGGCCGAACCGAAATGGTGGAGAGAAGGAACCGGTAGGTGCCTTAAGGGAGTCCCATCATTCAGGGCTATTCGACATTGTGATCCATGACTTGAATGATGGAGTAGAAGGCATGCTGATCAAATTCGCAGATGATCCCAAATTGGGAGGGAAAGCTAAGACCCCAGAGGACAGGGCTGGATCAGAATCCAAAATGAACTCAACATATTAAGAGAGCTGATTGGCCAAAATTAACACTCAACAGGGAGAAATATATGGTACTACACTTAGGCAATGAAAATGAAATACAGATATAGTATGGCTGACATCTGGCTTGAAGAGTCCTTGTGAAAGGGATCTAGGAGCCTTAGTAGACCACAAACTGAACGTGAACCAACAGTGGGATACAGCATCTTAAAATGCCAGTGTGATTCTAGACTACATCAATAGGATTATAGTGTTGAGACCGAGGGAATTCATAGTCCCACTCCATTCTGTTTAGGTCAGATCTTACCTGGAATCCTTTGTCCAATTTAAGGATATTGAAAAGCTGGAAGGGCCAACCAAAACTATCAGAGTTTGGAAGCCAAGCTCTATAAGGAGTAGCTGATGGAGCTGGGTCTGTTTAGCTTGGAGAAAAGAAGGCTGAGAGAAGGGGACCTGAGAGCCAGGTTTCAATATCTGAAAGTATGTCCCATTGAGGAGGTGGAAGGCTTGCTTTCTGTAGCTCTCTAGCTCTGACTTCTGACCTTTAGCCCAGCTTCTACCTACCTAGCAGTTCGAAAGCAAAATGTGAGTAGATAAATAGGTTAAAAGGTTAAAAGTGGGGAGGTATGAAGGCGCCCAGTATGGAATACATCTCACCACGTTAAAACAGTAGATATGGCCCTTAATGAGACATGCCACATTATCACAGGATGTCTACGCCCTACACGACTGGACAAATTATACTGTTTGCACCACCTAACATCCGTCGGGAAGTAGCAGCCAGCAATGAAAGGACCAAGGCATTGACATCTCCGGCTCATCCTCTTTTCGGATATCAGCCAGCATGCCAACAACTTAAATTAAGAAATAGCTCTCTAAGATCTACAGAGATACCCGCAGGAACACCTCAGCAAGAGTCCAAAAGTGGCAGACTAAAACCCGGACCCATAGATGTCACCAAGCACTTTTAAGATTTAATACTGAGATTGACTATTGTGCAACTATTGCTGTATTTTATTAATTTTATCCAAGGGTTTTTGTGAAGTGATATTTTTTTGTTGGCTGTTATTGTTTCTGCAATTTTTGTGTGTGTGTTGCACCTTTGTGTGTTTTGTTAGGAAATGAGGCTACAAAGTGGAGTCAGCAATATGTGAGTGTGGAGAAGAGCAAACCACACAGCATTTACTACAATTCAGCCTGAGCCACATGCACCATGGAGGACCTTCTCACAGCGACACCAGAGGCACTCAGAGTGGCTAGCTTCTGGTCAAAGGAAATTTAGTATAATACCAAGTGTTTAACTTTGTTTGTGGTTTTATACATTATAATTGTATTCTCAATTTGCTTCTGATATGATAAATAAATGGTGGGTAATAATCCAAAAGTGATGGGAATTGTCATTGAGCCGGGCTTTAGCAAAGCAGATTAACCATCTTGCCAACCGAAGTCCAGGTCAGGGTGAGTTTCTGGCCTTTAGCCCAGGCTTCTGCCTACCTATCAGTTTGAAAGCAAAATGTGAGTAGAGGTATCCCTTAAAAGTGAGGAAGGATGAAGGCACCCATAAGGCAATGCCAGAAAAATGCTGGTTATTCGATCAAGGAGGAAGTTTACAAGCAAAAGCTCTTCGGCAGGGAGATGGAGTGACAGCACAACCCCTTAGCCAGAACCAAGCACAAGCCTCCAAGATGCTGAAGATGGGGAAAAGCCTATATACCTCTATCTATGTACAATTGTCTGTTTTGTCAATCTATAAACAGCATTGAATGTTTGCCATATAGGTGTGTTCTGTGATCCGCCCCGAGACCTCTTTGGGGTGAGAAGGGTGGAATATAAATACTGTAAAAAATAAATTCAGTAACATCTGGGAATGCAAAATGGGTAAAAAAAATTTAAAAAGCACTGACTAGTATGTAAAATAATCATAGTTGGCCCTCTGTATCCACTGATTCAATGGCCTTTTGAAGGCAACCAGAAAGCTGATGTGGGCCTCCATGAAAATGGGCTTTACATTCCTGCTGGAGACGACACCAACAACAACAACACACAAATATCCAGAGGTGATAGGAGATCAGAATGCTGGAAACAGCCATGTGAATTTAATCAGCACGCCGTATGTTTCACACACGCACATACAAAAAATCGAACACGCAGGATGATGACCGAAGTTCGTTGATATAATCTTCCTTCCCGCATACGATGGGGATCTTCATTTTAACTGTTTTCACCGTCTTCTCCAGTCGCATGCAGACATATCCAAATGCATGATGGTTCGGAGCAAGAAACTGTCCAGGTATCTCCGTTGGCCTATCCTAGCTTTCAAGTAATCCAAGCCGTACCAGTCTTTCAGTAGTTTAAGAACAGGGCTCTCGCATGGAGCCCAGACGGTAAGGACTCATTAGCAAAAACATGGGTCTAAAAGGCTCCAGGAATCCCCCCTTCCCTCCCTCCCCCCCCCCCCCCCCAATTTCTTCTTAAATCAAAACGTTAAAAAACATACTGGCTGAGATCAGGCGTTCTCTTTGCGGCCCTTTAAAATGTACAAATCCTCTCCCATCTCAAATGGGGAGGCCAGTTCCCGCTGCATGTCCATTTTTAAGATACCGACACAATTTGTTTTCATGATCCTGATCCCCTCTGGATTAAAATTCCTCTGAGCATGGCAAAAGTCCTAACAGTCGAGTACTCTGAAACTGTTTTTTTTAAGGGGAGGGGGGAATTAAAAACAAGAAGGCTTGGCACAATGATGACGACAGCCACACATGTGGGACGCTTCAATGGTTGTTCTTTGCTGCCTCTTTCGCTGCAATGATGAGAGGAGTCAGGCTGGAGAGCGGTTTGGCAATCTTCAGGAATTGGTGCTAGAAAACAAGAGAGAAAGAGAAGTATTCGGACAATGTAAGAGTGGTGCAATGGTGAGACATTCACCACTATTCTGGGAAGAAAGAGGGGTGGATTAAGGAGCTGGAAGAGTCGACAAAGGCCATCTAGACCAATACTCACTCTACCACACGGCAAGACACAATCTAAGCACTCTCAACAGATGGCCATCCAGCCTCTGCTTAAAAACTTCCAGAGGAGACACCACCAGGTCCCAAGCAGCATATTCCACTGCTAAACAGCTCTGACCATCAGGAAGTTCTTCCTAATGTTTAGGTAGAGTCTCTTGTTGGGCGAGTGGGCTTATTAACAAAAAACCCTCCCCATAAATATATAGAAGAGTAACTTACTAGAAGCAGCGTGACCCAACACCAGTAGCCAAAAGTGATAAACAGAACAAAAACACATAGACCAATGTTATCTCTTCCTTTGTAGGCTTTTCTTTGTAGCAAAATAATATGGTAGCACTATTTACAAAAACAAGGTTTCCATAACACAAATAAAGTTCTTTATACTTCCTTCTTTGCTTCCACGCTGGGCTTCTTTCTCATGCAGAGGCTGTGGCGCAGGCTGGTGAGCAGCCAGCCAGCTGCAGCCAGTTGTAACAAATTACTCTGACCAAGAGGTCATGAGTTCGAGGCCAGCTCAGAGCCTATGTTTGTCTTGTCCTTGTTCTATGTTAAAGGCATTGAATGTTTGCCTTATATCTGTAATGTGATCCTCCCTGAGTCCCCTTCGGGGTGAGAAGGGCGGAATATAAATACTGTAAATAATAATAATAAATAACAGCTTTGCTCTCACAGAGCCTCCTCACACACCGAGCTTATGACAGGAGCTGCATGCATACTACCTTTACACAAAAGACCTTCACACTGGCGCTTCTCACACAAGGCCTTCAACCTGGGGCTTCTCTCACAGAAGCTTCTCACACCAGGCCTTCTCACACTGAGGCAATCTCACACTCCTCAGGAACGAAACTAGCTTTGGCCTACTTATTCTCCTCGGGCGATGCTAGCTTATTTAACCTTTTCTGTGCTTGACTCACATTTTTGTAATTAAAAATACCTAGTTAATTTTTATATTTCTGACATCTCTTTCCTTACAATTTGATTCCATTCTCTCCTGACATTTCACCCACATCTATGGCAGGCATCCTCAGAGGTTGTGAGGTTTGTTGGAAGCTAGGCAATGGGGTTTATATACCTGTGGAAAGTCCAGAGTGGGAGAAAGAACTCTTTTGTCTCTTTTAGGCAAGTGTGAATGTTGCAGTTGGCCACCTTGATTAGCATTAAATGGCCTTGCAGCTTCAAAGCCTGGCTACTTCCTGCCTGGGGGAATCTTTTGTTGGGAGGTGTTAGCTGACCCTGATTGTTTCATGTCTGGAATTTTAGAGCATGTGGACAATTTCAACAGAGGAAACCATGAAAATGAACAAAATCTGACTACCAGCATTAAAAAACTCTAAAATAAGGACAGTAAATAAAGAACAACACCCAGAAGACAGAGGAATTCCAGGTAGATGTGGGCAAAATGTGAGGAGAGAATGCTTCTGGAATATGGCCATACAGCCCAGAAAACTCACAGCAACCCAGTGATTCTGGCCATGAAAGCCTTTGACAACACAATTTTGATACATATGTGTCAGAACCCTGCTACTAGAGCCTGGATGTGGCTCTGAGTTTCAGGGTCACTGACATTGATAAGACACCTGCGGCTCAGGACTTGGAGAAGAAACGGCTGCTGGACTTGGCGGGGAATTTGCGCGGGGTTTTACTGAGCGGGAAGAGACTGTTCAAATGAGGGGGAGGGTATATAAAGGAGGGTTGGCCGTAGTATCCCATTCTTGGCTTTTCTGATGTTCATGTTTCCTACAGTAAAAGTTTCTGGTGATATCACAGAGAGTCTTGTGTGTTCATTCAGGAGCGGCTGTGGTGAGCTGACACTAAGCCAAGAATACGGACACCATCCCGCTGTAGCGGTGAGGTGTAACATGCAAGTGGAGGATGAAGAGCTCTTGGGCGCAGGAGGAGGAAGGTCGGAAAGGGCCACTCCCGAGCCGGACGCTGAGTTCCACCAGCTGGCGGCCCTGGCGTCATCCACCGCTTATGCCCAGCCAAATGGGGTAACCCAGAGGCGTGGAGTGGTGCGGGGAGACAGCACCGGAGGAGAGGAAGGTTCACCTTCCCCAGGCCCACAAAGGATGGTGTTTCTGGAGGAGAGGATGTCGGCGATGGAGACCACCCTGGCAGTGATGTCGAGGGCGATGGAGCGCCTGGCGGTTTTGGCGGAGCCGGAGAGAGGAAGGGAACTTCGGGCTAGCTCAATGTGGGACGTGAGCGTGGGAAGCAGCCAGGGCTTTGCAGACCTCCCAGCACCGAAGGGAAGGGAAATGCGAAAGGAGCCCGGTGCCCGGCCCAAGACCCAAACAAGCCTGACGCGGGTGGAGGAGAGTGACGACGAAGGGGAAAAGCCTCCGAGAATCCCGGCTACGCTCCCAACTGAGACCCTGGTGCCCCTGGCGAATGCCGGGCGTGGCACAGGGCCAAGAGAAGCAGCAGCGGGGCCCACTGGTCCGCAAGGGGGCTTGCGACGGGCGGAGAATTGGGGATTGCCACCACAGGGACCCCTACCGAGACGAGAGGAACTAAGGATCGAGTTTGGGGGAGAGTCCTCTGAACTGGATTTTTTCCTGACCACGGTGAGGGGCTATATGGAGGACAATGCTCACACTTTTAGAACGGAATCCAGCCGGGTACGGGCCATTGGTGCAGTGTTGAAGAGGGGAGCGGCCAGCTGGTACGTTCAACTGCACGCGCGGCGCGACCCATGTCTGGGGTCACTCCGACGCTTTATGGGGGCCCTGGAGACCCGTTTCCGAGATCCACTGGAGCAGATCCGGGCGAGGGAGAAGTTGAAGACCGTCTCCCAGGGGCAGAGGTCGGTATCTGAGTATGCGGAGGAGTTCCAATGCCTCGCCGAAAAGGTGCCGGAATGGTCTGCAGTAACAAAGATAGAACTCTTCAAAGAGGGTCTCAGGCGGGAGATCCTCTCCTGGGCGGTGCATCGTGATGAGCCTGACACACTGCGCGGATGGATTCAGCTGGCGGGGCGCGTCGAGACATCGCTGGCCCAGGCGAGGAGGCACCGAGGAGGGCTACAGCAGCGGCCGCAGATGAAAGAGGGGAGCCGGAAGGAGGGATCAACCCCAGCCGGGAGGAGAACGGAGCCGACAGGGAACGTGAGCACCAGCAGGAGGGGCTGCTTCGTGTGCGGCCGTTTGGGCCACAGGGCTGCCGAGTGCTGGCAGAGAAAAGGGGAAGGCGGAGGCCCGCCCAAACCAAGAGCCGTGGCAGGGAAACGCGCCGAGGAAGAACCACCGATGAGGCACCACTCGGGGGGGTTGGTAAGTCAGGACAAAGCCATGATAGTGGTCCCCATTCAGCTTGAAAGTGGCAGCAAACAAGCAACCTGCAAAGCATTTGTGGATTGTGGATGTTCCAGGAACATCATCTCCCCTGAATTAGCCGAGGGATTGGGATGCGAAAGAACGAACCTAGAATCCCCAATAGCTTTTTCGCAGTTGGACGGATCCACAGCATCGGGATCATTAGCTAAGTACAGTGCCGAAGATGTAAAGTCTAAGATAGGGAGTTGGGAAGGAAAGGTGTCATTTGTGATATCACAAATAGCCAGCTATAATGTTATACTAGGCATGCCATGGCTGGGGCAGGCCAACCCGCAAATCAACTGGGAGGATAAGAGCATGATCTTCAGGATGAAGTTGGAAGAAGGGAGCCAGGAAGTGGAGAGAGAGCCGGGGAAAAGGGGGGAGGAAGACTCTATCAGGATAGCAGAACTGGCAGATAAATTACCCCCAGAGTATCGGGATTTTGTGGACGTATTTGATGAGAAGGAAGCAGACAGTTTCCCACCGAAGCGGAGAGTTGAAGTGAAGATAGAGCTAGTCCCAGGAGCAGAGCTTCCCAAGGCAAAAATATACCCAATGTCGGCTAGGGAAAAGGAGGAACTGAGAAAATACATTGATAAAAACCTAGCGAGGGGTTTCATAGAGCCTTCAAATTCCCCTCTAGGGGCGCCTGTGTTGTTCAGGCGGAAAAAGGACCAAACGCTGAGGCTCTGCATTGACTACAGGGGCCTGAATGCAATCAGTTCTGTAAATAAATACCCCCTACCCTTAGTGAAGGACTTGATCGCCCAGTTATCGGAGGGACAGATATTCACTAAATTGGACTTAATTGAAGCGTACCATAAATTGCAGATCAAACCAGAGGACAGGTGGAAGACGGCCTTCTCCTGTGCATTCGGATTATTCAATTATCGTGTGCTCCCCTTCGGTTTGTGCGGCGGAGGTGCCGCGTTCATGCAATTAATCAACGAAGTGTTGCATCCATTGTTGTACAAGGGGGTCTTTGTTTTTTTAGATGACATATTGATAATATCTCGGACTAAGGAGCAACACATAGAACTAGTCAGGGAAGTCCTGCAAAAGTTGAGAGAAGCAAAACTGTATGCGAAGCTTGCCAAGTGCGAGTTCAATAAAGACCAGATAGACTTTCTGGGGTATAGGATTTCCTCCCAGGGAGTGGCGATGGACCCTGCGAAGGTAGAAGACGTGAGGGGGTGGGAAGCCCCCAAAACACGGAAGCAGCTGCAATCCTTCCTAGGGTTCGCAAACTTCTATAGAACATTTATCAAGGACTTTGCGCGCCTCACTTTGCCATTAACGGATTTGTTAAAGACTAAAGGCAGGGGAGAAACAGCCAAAGTGAAGGCCCCAGGGGCCAAACTGACATGGACAATAGAATGCCAGGAAGCTTTCGAAGCCCTTAAAAAGCGTTTTACTGAGGAGCCTGTCCTACAGCACCCTGATATGTCTAAAGCCTTTGTATTACATTGCGATGCGTCAGACCGGGCATATGGGGCAGTTCTGCTGCAGAAAGACGAGGGGGGGAACCTGAAGCCATGTGGCTATCTGTCAAAAAAGTTTAGCGATACAGAAAAAAACTGGCCAATTTGGGAGAGAGAAGCCTTAGCTATTCTAAAAGCACTAGAGTGCTGGAGACACTTTCTGGAAGGAAGTGGAACACCGTTTGAGGTGTGGACTGATCATAGAAATTTACAGTATCTAAGATCCCCTCGTAAACTATCAGCGAAGCAAATTAGATGGGCCCAATATTTCAGCCGTTTTGATTTCAGACTCAGATTCTTCCAGGGGAAACATAACATACTCGCTGACGCTCTCTCTCGGATGCCTCAGCACGGGGGAGGAATTCAGGAATCTGAAGGGAGCCTATTCCTAGATAAGCAATGGGGCCTGGCAGTACTAACTCGAGCACAAGCGGCCAAAGAAAACAAACGTACTGCCATTTCCACGGGGGGAGGAGAAATATGGGAGGAAGAGTTGAAGCGAGCGTATGGAATGGACAAATGGTTACAAACTAACAAAGAAAAGGGAGAATTGTGTGGGGATTTGGTGTTTGTAAATAAGAAATTGTATATCCCTGAATGTTTAAGACGAGAAATGTTAAGGAAGTACCATGATAACAAAGGTGCGGGTCATCTAGGCCCCACCAGGACTATTAAACTGTTGGCCAGACAATGCTGGTGGCCCGGAATGAGGAAAGACGCCAGGGGGTACGTCACGCAGTGTGAATTATGTGCAGAGGGAAAAACACCACCGGGGAAGCCCCAGGGGCTATTGCAGAAGGTGGTGGAGCCCATGAGGCCATGGGAATGCGTAGCCATGGATTTTGTAGGCGAACTACCCCCCAGCAGAGGCCACAGATACATTTGGACAATATTGGACCTATTCTCAAAACAGGCACACTTTGTGGCCCTGCCAAAACTCCCTTCAGCTGAAAAACTTGCTGATTTGTATGTGAAGCATGTATATCGCCTACATGGGTGTCCCGACAAAATAATTAGCGACCGGGGAGTCCAATTTACTGCAAAATTTTGGGGAAAATTCTTACAGCTGTTAGGAGCAGAAAGGAACCTGAGCTCGGCCTTTCATCCCGCGACCAACGGGGGGGTCGAACGTACCCAACAGACACTGTGCCAATTCTTAAGGATGTACACCAATTATAGACAGGATGATTGGGCGGACCTTCTACCGTTTGCTGAGATGGCTTTTAACGGGGCCGTACATTCGGCCACAGGTCGTGCCCCATTCGAAATAGTATACGGACAGGAGGTGGCACCTTTCCCCAGGCTACCCGAGTGGAAGGAAGGGGAGGGCCAGACCGACGAGGAATGGCCGGCCAAAATCAAGCAAGGGTGGCAAACCGTGGTAGAGGCATTGCGGGAAACACAAAAGAAGTACAAGCTCTTTGCGGATCGTAGGCGCCGAGAGGGGGACAAATTGGGCGAAGGAGATCTGGTTTGGCTGAGCACAAAAAACCTAAAATTGGGATTCCCATCCAAGAAATTGGCTCCACGCTATATAGGACCATTCAGGGTAGCAAAAAGAATAAACGAAGTGACCTATGAGCTGAGGCTACCCAAGGACCTAGGAAAGATACACCCGGTATTCCATTGCAGCCTGTTAAAAAAGTATAAAGGAACTCTGGACGGCGGAGAACAATAGTTGTGTTTAATCTTTTCCTTCCAGGATGAAGGGGAGGAGGACGCCATGTCAGAACCCTGCTACTAGAGCCTGGATGTGGCTCTGAGTTTCAGGGTCACTGACATTGATAAGACACCTGCGGCTCAGGACTTGGAGAAGAAACGGCTGCTGGACTTGGCGGGGAATTTGCGCGGGGTTTTACTGAGCGGGAAGAGACTGTTCAAATGAGGGGGAGGGTATATAAAGGAGGGTTGGCCGTAGTATCCCATTCTTGGCTTTTCTGATGTTCATGTTTCCTACAGTAAAAGTTTCTGGTGATATCACAGAGAGTCTTGTGTGTTCATTCAGGAGCGGCTGTGGTGAGCTGACACATATGCATGCCCTGCTGTTAGTCATCAACCAAAGCAGATATAATGAACCGATGTTAATATGGTAAACCAAGCTGTATGTAACCACGATTTATTTAGAGGGTCCACTCGAGTAAAACTAACAGCAACATTCAGGCCAATGTATTTATTTCTCTCGGTCTCCCTTTCTGCAGCCTTACCTGGAGGAGTTCGTTAGCAGACCCCCTCTTCTCCACATCCATCTCAAGGCAGCGATTGAGAAAGTCTCTAAATATGGGCGAAAGCTTCTCCGGGTTCTGCAGCTCAGGCGTGCCATTGGTGGCAATGAGATACAAAGCCTTAAAGAGACCGGAAGAGAAGAGAAGGTAATAACAGCACAGAGGGAAGCTCAGGTAGTTCAAAACACCAGAAAGATCAAAGTAACATCTGAGAAAAAGTCAATCTGGTGTAACCATATGCAAGCACAGTGGGGTGGAATGGGAATGCAGCTCATTGCCAGATTGGAAGGAGTGGATGTGCTCCGAAAGAATCATAATCCATGCTTCAGTCAGCAATACCATGTTTACTAATGCACTTAGAAACAAAGGGATTGCCACTTTGGATTGCAAGTCACAGTAAGTCTTTAGAGTAGGCAAAGGGCTGTTCTGGGCTTCCAGGAAAATCTACATCTTTTGGGAGTGTTGGAAATAGCAACCTCCTACAAGCCTCCTATACTAGTTAGTAAAAGATTTCCCCTGACATCAAGTCCAGTCGTGTCCAACTTTGGGGGTTGGTGCTCCTCTCCATTTCTAAGCCCAAGAGCCGGCGTTGTCCGTAGACTCCTCCAACCTCATGTGGCCGGCATGACTGCATGGAGTGCCGTTACCTTCCTGCCGGAGCGGTACCTATTGATCTACTCACATTTGCATGTTTTCAAACTGCTAGGTTGGCAGAAGCTGGGGCTAACAGCAGATGCTCACTCCACTCCTCAGATTCGAACCTGCAATCTTTCGGTCCACAAGTTCAGCAGCTCAGCGCTTTAACACGCTGCACCACGGGGGGCTCCCCTATACTAGTTATTTGTTATGTATATAATTGAGACTGTTTACTGTATTGTATGTACCCTGTTTCCCCGAAAATAAGACATCCCCAAAAAATAAGACCTAGTAGAGGTGTTACTGAATTGCTAAATATAAGGCCTCCCACGAAAGTAAGACCTAGCAAACTATTTGTTTGGAAGCATGCCTGGCGCCGCCAAACAAAACACCATAGCATGCAGGATTGGTAAATGTGCATACCAGTTGTATATGGAAATAATGGTAGTAACAAGAAATTCTTGACAGGAGTCACAGTTTGTCTGGTTTGGTTATGTTGGTTTGTGATGACAACTATTGTACAGTATAGAATAAATGTTCACTTTTTTGTTCAACAATAAATGTGAATTCTTCTTCATGGAAAAATAAGACATCCCCTGAAAATAAGACCTAGCGCATCTTTGGGAGTAAAAAATAATATAAGACACTGTCTTATTTTCGGGGAAACCCGGTATATATTGGCATGCAGTTTTTCCTTTAACTCTGTGTTGTTTGCGGTTGTGGGAGGGACTACAGACCATGTGACCAGATCTGGGACTATTCAGACTGAGACTCATTTTAGAAGTCAGTTCAGTTGAGTATAGTATAGTAGTCAGTATGCATCAGTCAATCAGTACAGTATGTAATTGAGTGAAGTATGCTGCAGAAGTCAGTCAGTATACATTAGAAGTTAGTTGAGCACAGTATGCATCAGAAGAGTGTTTGTCTGTATACAACACAGAAGAGACTGAAACATAATGCTTAAAGAAGTTTAAAGACTGTTTAAACTTTGAACCAATAAGCAATGTACCTATATGCCGAATACATGAAGGTTTCTAAGTAAATCAACTATGATAACTTTTAACGAAGACTGCTCATTTTTTGGCCTCTTGAGAGCATGATTTAAAAGCAATATATTTTAAGGGAGAGTATATATGCTTTTTGGGGGGGCAACTGAAATAACACTTCTGAAGATCTGCTATATATTTTATGCATTGACAGATCTTTGTTCCAAACAGTTCAGAGAAAAAAACAGGAATATCGGTCTAACAACTGAGAAACCTAGTTTGCCTTGCATGAATACTAGTGGATATTTGCCACTAAGGAGAAGACTGACTCAAGCGACAGGGTTGTTGTATGTTTTCTGGGCTGAATGGCCATGTTCCAGAAGTATTCTCTCCTGATGTTTCGCCCACATCTATGGCAGGCATCCTCAGAGGTTGTGAGGTATGCTGCTTTAGAGTCACAGAATCCACGAGTTGGAAGGGACCAGAAGGGCCATCTAATCCAACCCTGGTCTGCCAGGCCAGAAGGACACCATCAAAGCCCTCCCAACAGATGGCCATCCAGCCTGTCACATATTACCTCACAACCTCTAAGGATGCCTGCCATAGATGTGGGCGAAACATAAGGAGAGAATACTTCTGGAACATGGCCATACAGCTTGGAAAACATACAATAACCCTGTGATCCCGGCCATGAAAGCCTTAGACAACACATTGACTCAAGCGAGTTTGTAACTTTTCTCAGGAAGATCATACTTTACAAAAAATTATGATTATTCCAAATAGTGTGAATCCAACTGATCTTCAAAAAGGGCCATGCTTCCAAATGGCTTTGGAAATACTGGTTTTCCAAAAGGTTAAGAATAGTCTAGACCAGTAGTTCTCATACTGTGCTCTGCAGAGCCCTTAGAGTTTGCCCATGCCTGATGTAGACCACTATTTTGACTTTTAGATAGTCACTTAAGAGTTTCTCTTCTGTCTCCCAAAGACAAGACCAAAGCCTGGATGAAAAATTATCTTGGAATTCTATGTGGCAGAGTCGAATATTCCTCGGACATTCAAACGCTTACCCTCAAGGGATTCTCGTTGAGATACGGAGGCTCCCCCTCAATCATTTCAATGGCCATGATCCCCAGCGACCAGATGTCCACCTTGGGCCCATAAGCCTTTCTTGTCACCACCTCGGGAGCCATCCAATACGGTGTCCCCACCATGGTGCTGCGCTTGCTCTGCTCTGGAGTGATCTGAGCACAGAAGCCGAAATCAGCTGTGGAGAGGAAAAAAACAAGGGTAATAAATAAACAGCCGGTAGGCTGTTAGGGATTGTGGGAGTTGGAGTCCAAAACACCTGGAGGGCCAAAATTTGCACATGGTTAGTCTATCCCCTCAATAAACTACAAAAAGGAATGAAACCCAAACCAAACACTGGCATTCATATTTACGTGGATCTACCATAAAGTGTGAAATAACCCATAATTCTCCCATTGGCAAACTAATTTTTCCTCCTTCATGTGGGGGTTTGTGCTGCAGTGGCACACAGGCCAGTATGATGGCTGGGGCAGTGTTTCTGAACTCTGTTTTTCAAGACGTTTTGGACCTCAGCTTCCAAAATCCCTGGCCATTGGACAAGGCAGACTAGGCTTCTAGGAGTCCAAAACACATGGAAAGGGAGAGTTTAGGAATGACTGAAGGTTGAATATAAATACAACAAATTACTACAAATTCAGTAAGTAATAGTACAATTAAGGAGCCCCGGTGGCGAAGTGTGTTAAAGCACTGAGCTGCTGAACTTGCAGACCGAAAGATCCCAGGTTCAAATCTCGGGAGCGGAGTGAGCGCCCGCTGTTGCTCCAGCTTCTGCCAACCTAACAGTTCGAAAACATGCAAATGTGAGTAGATCAATAGGTACTGCTCCGGCAGGAAGGTAACGGCGCTCCATGCAGCCATGCCGGCCACATGACCTTGGAGGTGTCTACGGACAACGCCGGCTCTTCGGCTTAGAAATGGAGATAAGCACCAACCCCCAGAGTCAGACATGACTGGACTTAACGTCAAGGGAAACCTTTACCTTTACCTTTACTAGTACAATTGCAAGTTGATAATAATAATAACGATAACAACAACAACAACAACAACAACACATGCATTGCGACTCCTTATGACTTGAGGTAGGGTATAACATTGTTCAAACATAGATAAAACACTATCAAAACACATGTTATACATATATTAAAATGCAGGTTAAAATTCACTGAATATGCAGATAGCAAATGCATACAGAAATATTATCTTAGGTAAAAAAAAATAGCACTTGTGATTTTTATTCAAATATGTGTTTGTACCACATAATAAATGCAACTTCAAATCTCTAATCATTCTGTCCACGTACTTAGCTTGACTGAGCCATCCATCCCTAGAAGGATATTGTCGCTTTTAATGTCCCGGTGGATAACCTGGTTGGAGTGGAGGAATTCCAAAGCTTGAAGACACTGTAGAAGAAAGAGAAAAGGGAGGGAGAAGGAGTAAAAGGACAAAACATACATGGATGGTTAATGAACCCAAGTCTAAACGTAATATTTATTTATGTTTTATATGCCCCAGTGGCGCAGCGATTTAAACCACTGAGCTGCTGAACTTGCTGACCGAATGGTCGGCAGTTTGTATCAGGGGAGCGGGTGAGCTCCCACTGTTAGGCCAAGCTTCTGCCAACCAAGCAGTTCAAAAACATGCAAAATGTGAGTAGATCAACAGGTACCGCTCCGGCGGGAAGGCAACAGCGCTCTATACAGTCATGCTGGCCACATAACCTTGGAGGTGTCTATGGATAACGCCAGCTCTTCAACTTCCTGTTCCCCAGATTCAAACTGCCGACCTTTCGGTCAGCAAGTTCAGCAGCTCAGCAATTTAACTCGCTGCACCACCGGGGGCTAATGTATCTTTCCACTATTCCAGATGTCTCAGTGGGAAGGTACAACTTCACCCCGACACTGATGAAATTAACAAAACAAAAGCCATGATGAAAAGGCACTTAATTCTGACTCGTCAGAATTACGTTTTTCTTTAAGTGATTACTCATATCTTTTTGTACCAGGCTTCAACTGAAAAATGTAATACGTACTCATGTATAAGCTGACCTCATGTATAACTCGAAGAGAAGTTTGGGGACCAAAATCATGGATTTTGATGTGATAAGTCCATTTTCCTGACCCATCATTCAAAAAGGCCAGAGGTGGCATTGCAATGGAGAGGGAAGAGGGGGGCTCAATGCTTATTTCGGTTTATCCTGGGACAGACTAAGCTCTTGCCTTTTGCCAGACCAAAAAAAGTGGGATTGTTCCTTTTTGGATACCGTACCTTTACTAACCTATGCATAAGTCAACTCAGGTTTTTGGGGCCAGTTTGCAGCTATCATTTCTAGACTTATATATGAGTGCATAAAGTACTTTAATCCCCCCCCCAAAAAAAGTTCTTAGCAATTCCCACTCTTGCAGTACAAAAAAAGGCCATTCGTTCTTTATAATTTAACACCTCAGTCACAAAAGATGGAGAGAAGAAGTATTTTTGGATCGACTGGAATTGGTTGGCTTATACTTATTATTAGAAGCGCCTTTTATATTCTGAGAGATGTCACATTCTGTCTTCCTTGGGAAGTCTGGAAAGCACACCTTAGCCATTTATCAGTAAAGCTTCAGGGTGCTGATCGATAGTTAAAAAGCTTACCTCGACAACACAGTTAAAAGGCTTACCTCTCGACACACAGCGGCGATCTGTCCTTCGTCCATGCAGGTCTCCGTCACGACATCTGTCAACGAGCCTCCCGCCAAATACTCCATGACGACCCACAGCTCATCCCCCACCAGGTAACTGGGACATGGCAGAAAAAAGCAACAGACGGTGGTCATTATGTTATTCCTGTAGCTCACACATTTCACAAATGGAAGAGAATTTCTAAGACGCAGAGTACAGACAAGCTGTGTTAGGTAACACAGACACCATGTTGGAAGAACTTAGGCTCAACCTACAGCTCAACTATTATGTTTACTGGGTCGTTTGAGGTAATTTCTTCCCTCTCCCTGTCTCCTTCACCTAACTTGCTTCACAGAATTGTTGTGATGAGGCAATGGAAGCCAACTCCATATTTATCTTTCAAAGCACCCCAGGAGAAGAGCTTTGAGATCCTCAAAGATCCATAGGGGGGATAAAATGTTCTACTTGCAAAAGAAAATCAGCCCATGCATCTGCAGAAAAAGTATGGGGAGTCAAAATATTTTCTCTGTGTTTGTCCCCCTTTCCATTTCCTCTTATGTGGGTTACTTAGAATTGTAACAGTTAGCAGAGATCCCAAAGGCCATCAAACCCAATCCCATTTTCATATGCAGGAAAACATAACCAAAACACTCATGATAGATGGATATCCAGCATGGGTTGAAAAACCTCCAAAGAAGGAAACTTTGCCAGACTTCAAGGCAGCATATTCCACTGTCAAACAGCTCTAGCTGTCAGGAAGTTCTTCCTAATATTAAGGCAGAATCTCTTAAAAACATTACATTCAGCATTAAAATCACATCATCCGAAACCCATAATCCAAGGCCATTCCATAGTCATTGCACATGAACTTAAATTGATTATTCCACTAAGCTATTCTCCAAAAGCCTGGTCCAAAACCAAGTTTTTACTTTTGTTGTGCCCCAGACTCCGAAGCAGTAGAAAACAAGCTTGCCCTCTCCTCAGTACAACATCCTTTCAAATACAGTATTTAAACGTGGCTATCACATCCCTTCTTCTTCATCTTGATACTAAGAATTATTCAACAGTGGAATACATCGCCTCAGAGTGTGGCTGAATCTCCTTCTCTGGGGGTTTCTAAACAAAGGTGAGATGGCCATCTGTTAGGAGTGAAAAAGATCTTGGAGTCCTCGTGGACATGAGCCAACAATGTGATACGGCAGCTAAAAAAAGCCAATGGGATTTTGGCCTGCTTAAATAGAAGTCTAGTGTCTAGATCCAGGGAAGTCATGCTCCCCCTCTATTCTGCCTTGATCAAACCACACCTGGAATCACACTGTGTCCAATTCTGGGCACCACAATTGAAGGGAGATGTTGACAAGCTGGAATGTGTCCAGAAGAGAGCGACTAAAATGACCCTATGAGGAGCGGCTTAAAGAGTTGGGCATGTTTAGCCTGCAGAAGAGAAGGCTGAGAGGAGACATGATTATGGTAATGTATAAATGTGTGAAGGGAAGTCATAGGGAGGAGGAAGCAAGCTTGTTTTCTGCAGCCCTGGAGACTAGGACGCAATGGAACAATGGCTTCAAACGATAGGAAAGGAGCTGCCACCTGAACATGAGGAAGAACTTCCTCACTATGGGAGAGAGCTGTTTAGCATTGGAACTCTCTGCCTCAGAGTGTGGTAGAGGCTCCTTCTTTGGAGGCTTTCAAACAGAGGCTGGATGGCCATCTGTCGGGGGTGCTTTGAATGCGATTTTCTTGCTTCTTGGCAGGGGATTGGACTGGATGGCCCACGAGGTCTCTTCCAACTCTATGATTTTATGATTGTGTGTTCCTGCATAGTAGAAGGGGGATGGACTGGATGGCCCTTGGGGTCTCTTCCAGCTCTCTGAGTCCATGATTGTAGGTACATCTCAATTGCCTATCGCTAGTATGGGAGACAGGTGTGTGCCTTGTAGTTCCCTAGCTGATGTTTTTTGATATAACCAATAGTTACATCAGCAATAGGATATTATACAATTAATGCTTTCCAGTATTAGTGCCTGTTTTACCTCTGGGTAAACCATGCGTGGGTTGCCAGTTACTTTATGGCAACTCCATGAATTTTTAGAGGGTTTTCTTAGTCAAGGAGTGCTAAAGGTTGGTTTTGCCAATTCTGTCCTCTGAAATACAGCCTATAGCACCTAGTATTCCTTGGCGATCTCCCATCTAAGTACAAACCAGGGCCAACCCTGCTTAGATCAGACAAGGCCTGGTTCCTTCAGAGTCTGTAGGATAAGCAGTGACTGTTTTCTAACTCAACAAAACTCAAGTATCTCCTGAACACAGGTCGATTTCACCTGTCTTTCTTAACATGAGGCACTCAAGATAAGTTTTTTAAAGCTCAAGTAATTAATAAAACAAAACTCCACGGATAAGTTGTAATTTTACAAAGGGCAGCATGGAGATAAGAGAAATGGCTTCAGGAACAGCCTGAGGGAGAGAGTTCAATCTCTGCACCTTGGAGAATCTGAACACAGTCATGTTTCTGGCAAAGCAGTCAACTCAGCATCATTTCAGCCCCGGTCCCAGTGGGAGAGGAAAAAGAGGAATGATTCAGAGCAGCTCAGATCTCACTGCAGAAAGGGCCAAAAGCGGCAGTGTGTCTGCAACATTGAAAGGAAAGAACATTGTCATCATGGGGCTGCGACCTTATGGTCACTACTATCTTCTTGACAGACTTTAGTTGTAGTTAAGGTGGAGAGATATTACATGAGTAGCCTTGAGCACATATAAATAAGTATTGCGGAATCAGTACTTTGTGTGCAGAACTTTGAGAGACATTCTAAGGTCCCAGAATTAAGGCTGCCAAAATAAATTCAAAATATTGATGCACTTGTGGTTATCTCTCACATGCTGCGCAAATTGACTGAGCATAACAAATCTAGATGTACAAATATTCGTATATTTTACCACAATCTTCTCGCTTATATGCTGTAGCCATAAATGCCAGGTTTATAAGATGGGTTGGAGGTCTCCATCCAATACTCAATGGTCCACTGTCTGTTATGAAAGCAGTATTTACCGAAACTGGAGATTTGCGCCAAGTTAACAAGACCTGACTGTCTTCCCGACAGGCTTGTCATCAATGAAAAAGCCTTTCCTCCTATTTAAAGAGGTGGTAAAATTATTACGGGAGAGGTGTGACATTCTGTGGGAAACCGCCGACCTTTCAAACTTGTTGGCATGACGGCTGGAGGAAAACATTTCTCGCAACGTTCAGCCTATGGTTGGATATAAGGCTTGTTTCATGGAATATGTTTTTCTGAAAAGTACAGTCCCCAAACAAGAGCCTCATTATTCTCCAGGTTGAGGGCCTCTCCCGTTAAGTATACAGATCCTAGAAAAGTAAAACTTGGAAAAATTTGGAGGAGGACATAGATGCCAAGTCCAAGAATCATAATGGAAGAAGGCCAATTTGGAGATGCAGAATGTAGGTCAGGCATGGGCAAACTTCGTCCCTCCAGGTGTTTTGGACTTCAACTCCCGCAATTCCTAACAGCCTCAAGCCCCTTCCTTTTCCCCCTCAGCCACTTAAGCCTGATCTAGGTAAATATTGGCTGCTTCTATTAACTTTGTCTCCTTACAAACCATTCCTTGCTGGTTGACTTGGCACTCAAAACCCATTGGAAAAGAGTCAGGAATCCCTATGTTCTTTGGATGTGTGACCAGAGCTAACAACAGGGATTCATCACCTAATTGCATTTCCAGGGGGTTGGTGACGAAGGAGGAAATGGAGATGGAGGTGGGAAACTCGGCAGAACAGTAGATCCCTGTCCCTGACTGAAAAGAATGGCAGATTCATATATATGAATACAACCTTTCATAAAAACCATATCCTAAACTGTTTACCTGCTAAATCACAAGGCCATGTAAGGCACCACCACCCATCCAGTTTGAAGCACCCATCCCAAATACCACCCAATAAATATAAATTTAGATCTACACTGACGCACAAAGTCATAGAAAATATGGGAAATAGGAATGACTAGCTATATGATTAGGTCCAATCTGAAATTATAGCAGGAGGATAAAATAGGAGAAATTTAAAAATGAATGGATGACTTATATGGAATGGATAAAAAGCAGCAAAGCCAGTATGAATATTGTACAGGAACGAAGAAAATTGTGCACATGGTTAAGGATAAAGATATAGATAAAATATGTGGTCAGGATAATAGGAGATTTTTAACAAATCTATACACATAAAAAAATTGAAAATCCCAGTGTTCCTTTCTCTCTCCATTTGCATGCCTCTCCCTTAACTGTTTCCTATCCTTTCCTATGGCACACAGCAAACAGAGGAATCGATCAGCAACTGAACGGACTGGAGAAGTTTGGGGAGAATTCACCATGATTTATAGGAGTTGTATGGACTGGGATTTATAGTTCACCTGCAATCTAAGAGCACTTTGAACCCCACCCAACGATGGACCTGGAACTAACTTGGCACACAGAACCAACATGGCCAAATTTGCATACTGGTGGGGTTTCGGGGTGATTTTTTTTGTGACATACAGGAGTTATAGTTTACCCATATTCAGAGAACACTGAACCGATCTGATGAGGGATCTGGACCAAACTTGGCTCACAAATTACAACATGGCCAACTGGGAATACCGGTGGACTTTGGAGGTGACTGACCTTTATCTCTGGGAGTTATAGTTCAACTGTATTCTGTGAGCCCTCTGATGATGGATCTGTACCAAACTTGGCACACAGCGCTGCCAACTTGGGATGATTGACCTTGGCATCTGAGTTATAGTTCACCCGTATTCAGAGAACACTGAACCCAGTAAGTGACGGATTTGGACCAAATTTATCACACAGACTCAACATGGCCAACTGTGAATCCTGGCAGGTGTTTCAGGAAGATTGCCCTGGGAATCTGGGAATTGTAATTCACCCTCATCCGGAGAACACTGAACCCATCCGATGACGGATCTGGACCAAACTTGGCACACAGTCCCAACATGGCCAACTGTGAATACTGGAAACCTTTTGGAAGGATTAACCCAAGAGTTTTGGGAACTGTAGTTCACCCACATCCTTATACATTTTCCAATGGGAGCATTCATAAAAAACAAAAGCAAAGATTGAGTTTTTTTCCTAAGAAATAGGGTAACATATGACCAAACTGATACTACCTAACATCCAAAAACAAACCAGGCCCTTTTCAAATAACCTGGGCATCGCTGGGTACCCAAACTAGTACATAATAAAATGTCAGCAGTAAAAAGATTGTATAGAAGGATAAGGTGCAGTCAAAAGATTTGTAAGTGTATGCATTATATATGCTGTATCAATATTCAAGAACATGGATATGCACCTTTTGGTGCTGGTTACTGACCATAATAATAAAATATATATGCACATGCACCAGATTTTTTTTTTGTGTACGTGCGTCAGGAGCAACTGCAAGTCGCTTCTGGTGAAAGAGAATTGGCCATCTGAAAGGATGTTGCCCAGGGGATGTGGGAGGCTTCTCTCATGTCCCCGCATGGGGAGCCAGAGCTGACAGATGGGAGTTCACCCCACTCCCCTGATTCAAAACACTGACCTTTCGGTCAAGAGTCCTGCCGGCACAAGGGTTTAACCTACTGTGCTACTGGGGCTCCAGCTGAAATCAAGTGTATATAATATGCTGAAAGCTAAATAAAATAGAGAAGTGTTCTCCATAGGCCTCCAGTGCATTCAATGGTCAACTTCCACAGGAAGTTCAATACAGAATCACTCTGAACGCCTAGATATTGAGAGTCCAGTCATGTCACTCCTCAGTCTTCTCTTCATCAGGCTGATCATGCCAACTCCTTCAACCTCTCCTCAAATGTTTTGCCCTTCTTACCCCTTATAAGTACTTTCTGTCCTCTGAACCTCCTCCAATTTATCTGCATCTGTCTTAAAATGATATGCTACAAACTGACCATAGGAGTCAAGATCAGGCCTGATCAGCATTTAGTATTGGAAGACTATTATTTGCATCAGCATGGACAAACTACGATTTTACTAAAGCAGACTCAAACAACATTCACCTCTCCAACTCACACATTTGCCTCCCAGGAGACTGAAAATACCTGTCCAAATAGTTGACGATGTTGGGGTTCTTGTTTTCCCTCATGACCAGAATTTCATTAATGATCAGCTCTTTCTTGGGCTGCTGCTGCAGGTTCATCTGTTTGATAGCAACCTAGATGGTTTTATTTGTAAAAAAAAAAAAAGAGAGAGAGAGAGAGAGAGAGAGAGAGAGAGAGAGAGAGAGAGAGAGAGAGAGAGAGAAAAGCACAATTATTCATTTTCATTGTCCTGAATCCAAAGCTCTTCCATTTCCAAAACTGATTGTGTGTATTTAAAATGCATTTTAATCGTATTCATTATATTTTAACTGTATGTTTAACCTAACATATGCAGTACTGTTTAATTTTTTTAAAATTGTATTTGTTTTCTTTTAAATTGATCAAAATATGTGGCTATTAGCTGCCTTGAGTCGGCTATAAATAAATAAAGTAAGTAAGTAAATTACGCTATTTAACACAATTTCTGTTCCAGGGTCATGAATGTCATTTCCTAATTAGGTCTAACATAGAAACATGGGAAAAGTTTATTAAACTGCAAAAACTTTGCTTTTACATGACATCCTGCAGCACATTTTGCTATAAATTTTCAATGAATATCTCATTGGTCTATGTGCCAAGTTCAAACCAGGAACATATTTTTTCCCAATTTTGATACATAGTGTAGTAATAATAATAATAATATTAATCTGTCTCATGAGTTAGACCTTTTCTTTTTGGTAGAATAATGCATAGATTCTGGGCTACCATATATACTCAAGTAAAAGCTGAATTTTTCAGCCCTTTTTTAGAGTTGAAAAAGCCCTACCTCAGATTTTGGAAGATGCCTAGTTTCACACAGAAGCAACAAGTCCAAAGTTTTGGACTGAATTCTTCTTCATAGTGACTGTAGTTATGTGAGATGTTAATCCAAGGGTAACATTTGCAACTGTTTGGATATTTTGGGTCTAATTCTGTACCTCCACAAAAGAAATACTTAGGGTTTCTATGCCTTAAAACACTTACCTCTTGTCCTGTAGCTACATCCATGGCTGTATAAACGGTCCCTGAAGCACTAGGACAGAAAAAGAAAACTTTAGTACACAGTCCTAAAATTGTATTCACAAACAATACAATGGCACACAATATTCTATTGCTATTACACAGCTGTGTACTCCTTATCTCAAAGTAGCATCTACATTAAACAGGGAACTTCTCTTAGCTTCTTTTCCTCCTTCTTTGGAAATGTTTGCATGTCACTTTCCCATCAGGTTGTGACCCGGTTTCTCACCAGCCTCTTTGGGGTTAAGGATCATTTACTGGGATTGTTAACAAAGTGAGAAAAATGATTGGGTTCCCTGTAGTTTGAGCACGGTTTGTCTTTCTTTCTGACCTGACTGCCCAACAGTCCATGCAATGGACCTTTTGTGAATTGAAAACCCTTCAAATGGCTGCAACATACAAAAGTAGATGGACACCAAAGGCAAAATACGTCCCAATAAAATCCTTTCCAAACATCTCTCTTCCAAGGTGAAGTCTATTACAACATATTCAATCTATTTTTAAAAAATGTATTCTTAGAAAAGTCTCTCAAATGCAGATTGGAATTGGCCACCCAAAACGTTAATACAATTATCCAATTAAGATTTATGTAATTGGTCAACAGATATAATCTCAGAATTGTCCATAGATGAACTCACCAATTCCAAAGCAAAAAAAAAAGTTAAATTCACTGTAGTTATATCACAACTTTAGCTCAAGAGACAGAAGGGCTGGGAGAATGTGACAATAATAGGCTCACCCTTGTCCAATCTTCTCAAAACTGGTATATTTCTTCTTGGGATCACCTACACTTACGATGCCTCCTTTGAACAAAAAAGACAATGAAAATTTGAGTCATGGATTTTTTTAGGGGGAAAAGTGAGGTGCTTTTGAAAATAGGGACATGTTTTCTGCAAGGAAATAATAATATTTAATTTATATTCTGCTCTATCTCCCCAAAGGGACACACAGCAGACTACAACATACACAGATAGGCAAACATTCAATGCCTTTAATACAGTGAAATAACAATGACATACAAAGACACAGAACAAAGGTAAAGCCTTCCCCTTTCATGTCAACCTTTAGGTCAGCAGAACCAACAGTTAACCCAATAATCAATGCTAATACTAATAATAGTCTACTTTCCTGTATTTAGTCTCTATCAAAGCTATTTCAGCACAGGTAGAGAAGAAAACTAGCACCTGTTCCCATACTTGTCAAGAAAAATACAGTTAACCAGTTAAATGTGTCCTTGGGCATTACTTCTCTAACAGTAAATTTGATCCCAGAGGCAGAAATAACATGGGATGGATAGGGATAGATTACTATAACACAAAAAAGAACAACCCGGCAACCCTTTTCTTCAAAACTAAGCAGGTGAAATAAAACCCAAAAAATCAGGTTAGCTTGGCATAAGTAAACAAAAACTTCCAAGCTTTTAGAAAGCTTCTTGGAAAATGCATCCAGGGATGATTTTTTCTCTCCTTTCCCCACTTTTCTTATAGTTTCTACTTTGATGGCCAGACTTGCATATTTATGCTCCTTTAACATGCTTTTTGATGAGAGTTGGAAAAGTTTTATCTCACCCTCTTTATCAATTCCTCCCTATAAAAACAGAAAGGAACTTTTCCCCCTCAAAAACACTGCAAGGTATATGAATAATGAATTGATAAGGTACGGAAGGAGCAGCAGGAACTGATTTTTTTAAAAGCAATACTTCAAGCTTTCTGTTTGTTCTTTCACCTGCATTTTCCAACCCAGTGAGAAGGCGCCTCACGCATCCGAAGGCCTTGAGATTCAAAGCCGCTTCTAGGTCTCTCTGACATTCAAAGCTAACACGTACAATGATGTATGTCATATATTTTGGGAAAACTCAGCTATCACGTAACCCAGGGCCAACATCGCTGTGAAAGGTCTTAGAAAGATGACAGAAAACCAAGAGTGATAAATCTTGCACTTCAGCTGGCCAAGAAGCATCATGCGAGATACACACGGTGCAAAGATGAGCAAGACATGCTTTTGATGGAAACTAGAATGGCGTGAAGCCGCAACAACTGCACCGCCATGTGAACAGAAGTGCAACATCTCCCGTCACAAACTGAAATGACATTTGAGAGACCGAGGAGCAAAAGGCTTACTCAATTTTTCCAAGATCTCCTCGTCGGTCATTTTGGGCTTCTTCTTCTGTTTCTCCACATTCCTCGTCAGCGTATCCGGGGGGGTCGTGTTGTTCTCTGTCGGAGAGGGAAGCGGAGAGGTGGCCACGTCTCGGGTCGGAGCTGGTGGAAGGGGCTCGATCACTGACCGGGTATATATCTAAAAGAAAAGATGGCATTGAAACATTAGGAAGAACTCCCTGATAGTAAGAGCTGTTTGGCAGCAGAGTGGAGTTTCCTTCTCTAGAGGTTTTTAAGCAGAGAGTGGATGGCCATCTGTCAGGAGTGCTCTGATTGCACTTTTCTGCTTGGCAGAATGGGGTTGGACTGGATGCCCCTCGTGGTCTCTTCCAATTAGTATGATTCTATGATTAGTATTATTATTATCATCATCATCTTCATCATCATTATTATTATGTTTATTATTATGTTTATTTATACCTCACTTTATTTGCCCAAAGATGACGTGTTTGGAAGGAGCGGGGCCACAAATGGGCGGCCAGGACTGGGATATGCGGAGTTACGAGCTCTGAGGCAGGGCTGAGCTTCTATCCCTGTCCTTCGGCGCCTGCCAGGACACAGGGGGCGGGGCTAGAGGAGGGGGCGGGGCCTCTTCCCAAGTGCCTGACGGGGCTGAACCTCTATGTTCTAACAAGCGCCTCAGGGGAGGTATACAGAGGCTCAGCCCTGTCTCGGGCTCTTGGGAAGAGGCCCCGCCCCTAGCCCCGCCCTTTAGTCCTAAAAGGCCTCTCAGGAGAGATATAGAGGCTCAGCCCTGTCTTGCGCTCTTGGAAGCAGGCCCCGCCCCCTTCCCTTTTTATGACTGTTTTTATGACTTTTTATGACTTTTTATGACTGTTTTTCTTATGCTGATGTTTTTATGGTTGCTGATTTGTCTATTGTTTTTGTTTTGATTTTGTACTGTTGCGTTGGGCAAAGCCCCATGTAAGCCGCCCCGAGTCTCTTCGGGGAGATGGGGCGGGGTATAAGAATAAAGTTGTTATTATTATTATTATTATTATTATTATTATTATTATTATTCCCTAGCTCCGCCCTGTGTCCCAACAAGCACCTCAGAAGAGGTATAGATCCTCAGCCCTGTCTCGGGCTCTTGGGAAGAAGCCACTATCACTCCTCTAGCTCTGCCCCCTGTGTTCTAACAGGCACCTCAGGTGCTCAGCCCTGTCTCCGGCACTTGGGAAGAGGCCCCGCCCCTCCCCTGGCCCCACCCCGTGTCCTAATAGGTGCCATCACCGCTCCCCTGGATGGCTGCAGCGCCCACCAGGGGGTGGTAGTGCCCACTTTGGGAATCACTGCTTTAAAGGTTCTCAATTATTGCACTACTATAGTTACTGCTCAAATGCTTGGTCCCATAATCATGTTTTTTTTCTAAAAGGCAGGATGGAGGGGGCTGTTCTGATTTCATTGGGGAGGGAGTTCCACAGGTGAGGGGCCACCACTAAGAAGGCCCTGTCTCTCATCCCCACCAATTGCGCTTGCGAGGGTGGTGGGATCGAGAGCAGGGCCTCCCCCGATGATGTTAACCTCTGAGGTGGGTCATAGAGGGAGATGTGTTTGGACAGGTAAGCTGGGCCAGAACCGTTTAGGGCTTTATAGGCTAAAGCCAGCACTTTGGATTGTGCTCGGCAGCAGACTGGCAGGCAGTGGAGCTGACATAATAGGGGGGATGGTATGCTCCCTGTATGCTGCAATCTGGCTGCCGCTTGTTGGACTATTTGGAGCTTCCAAACAGTCGTCAAAGGCAACCCCTTTCATAGCCAATGACTGTGAGCTGTTCTTTCTGCCCAGTTGGGGTAAGCAAGTCACCAGGGGCAAAGGGTCACTCAAGATGATGCAGCCCTGCTTTGGGGTCTACTTACCGACTTGGTGTGCTCTGGCCGGGGGGCAATGACCGGGGGTGGAGTGGCCTCATCTTCATCATCCTCGTCTTCCGAAACAGGGGGAACAGCTGGAGTCTCGGACACTGCCTTCACATTCTGCAGGGAAGCAAGGGATCAATAAACTGGAATGCACATCTACACAATTGAGTTAATGCAGTTTGACACCGCTTTTAACTGCCGTGGCTCAATGCTAAGGAATCCTGGGATTTGTAGTTTGTCAAAGCACCAGATTTCATAAGATTTCTAATACTGTATTTTCATTGCAGGTGTCTTGCTGTGATGAAAACTGTTTGGTTTTATTGCCTACTGGCTGATTTATTGCTTTATGTACGTTTGATGCGATTATGCACAACTCTAGCATACAAATGGTTGAACTAATACATAAGACTTTTCCAAGATTGAGGGTTATACTGGAATAATATCAAAGGGGTGGATTTCCAATTGCAGCGGGGTGGAGGGTTGCGTCTTATACAAAACAGGAATCGGGAGCTGCAACTGCTATGTATATGAAAGCAGAGATATAGAGGCAGGAAACCACTGTGTAAATCAGAGCATAGAGGCACCACCTGGGTCTAAATCCAACTGAATATTTGCAAAGTGAAAACTCCCACCAGGGTCAATTTGTGCTGATAGGGCTGCCATAAGGCAGAAGCAATCTGAAACACCACAAAAATGAGGGAATTCAGCCAAATATCAAGCATCGCCATCTGAAATCGGTTGTGCAACACAACCATTACACGTAGAGGAGCATTTTCTCATTTTCCCTCTCACAACCTTGCATTGGACAAAGGAAACATGTAACTTTGGGAATGCAAACAGCAGCATAGTCCTCTTCCATGCACAATAAGAATGCGCTTTTTACTATTCACTCACATTTTTTACAAGACCCGAAGGAGGAAAATGCACAGCGATTGCTAAGCAACCATAGGAGGCATTCGTCTCTAGTAAGAGAGCAGAAAGGAAAGCACTGAGGTTGTAAGATTAAATCTTCTGCTGCCTCCTTTTCTGGAAATACCTTAGAATAAAGCTTTGCAAGCGGACAGTCTCTGGATCTTGAGAAGTTTTACTCAGCTTACATTCAATAATGCTTTCAAGAAATCGACTCCTTCTGCTTGGTTTATTAAACATACTGGAGCTGAAGTTTATTTGCGTTTTATAGTTTAGCATAATTTCAAAGGAAGTTTGAGAAAAGCTTCCTTTGAAACTATAGGATATTTGCATTGAAAGAAGCACGACAAATTTGCACTGTGTCATGTGTTTTTGTGAGCAGCTTTTGGTCCTTATGTTGGGAGAGAGGCAGGCAAATAATATAATATAATATAATATAATATAATATAATATAATATAATATAATATAATGCAATGCTCATAAAGTATAAAATAAAATACAGTAGAGTCTTGTTTATCCAACCTTTGTTCATGCAATGTTCTTTACTATCCAACGCAGTCTGCCTTTTAGTAGTCAATGTTTTTGTAGTCAATGTTTGCAATACATTGTGATGTTTTGGTACTATATTCATAAGTACAGTAAATTCTACCTAACGTTATCATGTATTTAACTGCTTTTTTTGTCGATTTGTTGTGAAACATGATGTTTTGGTGCTTAATTTGTAAAATCATAACGTAATTTGACGTTTAATAGGCGTTTCCTTAATCCCTCCTTATTATCCAACGTTCAGCTGGCCCGTTTATGTTGGATAAGTTAGACTCTACTGTACATAAATTTTGGAATATCTTTATTTTCATATACATACATAATCTTGGAAATGACATCTAAGTCTAAACACTGAATTCGCTGATGCTTCATATCCACCTTATACACATAGACTGAAGTTAATTTTAAACAATTTTTTTGTTTTGTGCGTAAAGCAAGGTTTGTCTATGCCAAACCAGCAGAATGTAAAGGGGCCGTGATAGTGCAGCGAATTAAACTGCTAGCTGCAGGAAATCTGTCGACTGGAAGGTCAGCAGTTCCAAGCCATGAGTTGGGGTGAGCTCATGACTGTCAGCCCTAGCTTCTGCCAAACTAGCAGTTTGAAAGCATGCAATGCGAGTAGATCAATAGGTACCGCCTTGGTGGGAAGGTAAAAGGGCGCCCCTGTGCAGATATGCAAAACAGAGATAGGCTCCTCGGCATGGAAAAATGCAACAAGAGCACCTCCCCATGGCCGGAAATTGAGCATTACTCCCAAATGCTGGAGATGAAAAGGGGGAAGACCTTTACTTCTGTCTGTGTATTGTATATCGTTGTATAAAAGGCACTGAATATTTGCCTTATATGTGTTCAGTAATCTGCTCTGACTCCCTCCGGGGAGACAGGGTGGAATATTATTATTATTATTATTATTATTATTATTATTATTATTATTATTATTATGTCAACTATCTGTGTGAATTATTTTGAACTTTGGAATACCAGATAAGGGACACTCAACCTATACTAATTAGTCACAGGTAAAAAGAGGATGAGAAAAATGGGCTGTCTTAGTCGCTCAAAGAAAATCTCTATAATTTTGTCAAGAAAGGGAACATTTAATGATGTTACACATTTTTTTCAGCAGAAAATTCTAACACAGAGGCTTCTTTCATCAGAAAAAGAAGATGACTAAAGGACAGTATGGACTTTGAATGGGGCAGAGTCTAAATATTTAGACGGACTGGTTTCACATGCTCTTCATTGGCGATTTACAGCAAACCCATTTAGCTCAGTACCAAAGAAAACAAGGGTCATAAATATATTTCCAACCTCTTTTTTATTTACACCCCAAGCAACCAAAAATTCAGGGCATAAAAGAGAATTTTGCAACTAAACGTTTTATGCACTCAAGAGCTTTTAAAAGTGAAAAATGGAAATGACTGAAAAGTAGAAGTGGATTTCCAGTTATTGCTAGTGTCACTGGGCTATGGAAATAATACATTTGGATTGAAAGATTGCTCATTCTTGGTTTTAAAAAGTGCAAAAGAATAGTGCAAACCAGTGTCAGAATCACAGTTCTTGCACTAGACTCGAGATATTTGTAAGGTATTAATATAAATTATTATTGACATCTAAATATCGATTTTTAGATTACACTTTGAAATGGCATACTACTTATATTGCACGAGACAGGGAAGATATTGATTCTAACCTTTTGGTCACAAAGACAGTCTGAAGCTGCTAGAAAGCTCTCAACATTATTATTATTATTGTGTTGTTGAAGGCTTTAATGGCCAGAATCACTGGATTGCTGTGAGTTTTCCGGGATGTGTGGCCATGTTCCAGAAGCATTCTCTTCTGAAGTTTCACCCACATTAATGGCAGGCATCCTCAGAGGTTGTGAGGTCTGTTGGAAACTAGGCACGGGGTGGGGGATAACATCCAGGGTGGGAGAAAGAACTCTTGTCTGCTTGAGGCAAGTGTGAATTGCCTCAATTGGCCACCTTGATTAGCATTGAATAGCCTTGCAGTTTCGAAGCCTGGCCGTTTCCTGCCTGGGGGAGTCCTTTGTTAGGAGGTATTAACTGGCCCTGGTTATTTCTTGTCTGGAATTTCCCCGTTTTCTGAATGTTGTTCTTTATTTACTGTCCTGATTCTTCTGTCCATGCTTCTGGAACATGGCAATACAGCCCGGAAAACTCAAAGCAACCCATCATCATCATCATCTTCATCTTCATCACCACCATTTGTATTTTTACCCTGCTTTTTCACTGCCAAGAGACTCAAAACATTGTACATCTAGATCAAAATCTAGCATTTTTCCCTGAATAAAATGGCACCCATGTTGGTATTGTCACTCCTTTGGCAATATATATTTTTTTTCAAATCTTAGTGATATTTTTGAGTAACCAAACCCTGCTTGCTTTTCTCCCCAATGCATGTAATGGTTTTATTTTGAAAAGATGCACAGAGAAATTGGCTATTCCACACCAAATGTGGGGTTTTTCAGGAAAAACACAGTCGGCGGATTACATCAAGGACACTTAATTGGCACTGCAATTTAATTTTACCATGATAACGAAGGACACATTGGTCAACAACGCATGCCAACTGTCTTTATTGCTGTTTATTACAGCGCTTGCTGAGTATTAAAAAAAATCTCTTTTGTTCAGGATGCATGGTTTCCACACCTGCTGAGTAATGAGAATGTCAGTGTCTTTTGATATCCAACCCAATAAAATTCCTCATCAGTAAAGATAGCCAGGGAGCCAGTGGAGGAGGAGACATGGCTATATACACTCAAAGGCAATTCACATCTGGTCACATTTGGCCAAAATGATTTTCAACAGGGGGAAATGTAGAATACTACACTGTGGCAATAAAAATACAACACAGAGATATAAAATGGGTGATACCAGACTACACTCCATTGTGAATCCATTATGTGGATTTGGTTTGGGAGCATCAAGCCCAGGTAACGTATATTTGGCCCACCAAGGAAGGTTGGGTTGCTGACCCGAAGGTTGCCTGTTCAAATCTGCAAAATGGGGTAAGCTCCCGTCTATCAGTTCTAATAATAATAATAATAATAATAATAATAATAATAATTTATTCTTATTTCCCGCCCCATCTCTCCAAGAGGACCCGGGGCGGCTTACAAAGGGACCATGCCCAAACAATATAAAAATACAACAGTAAAAACAAATCCAAATACAGCAATAAATACATCAAAAAAAGCAGTTCTAGCTGGCAGGGACATGAGAGAAGCCTCCCAGCTAACACATCCCAGCGTCCCCTGGGCAACGTCTCTGTAGACAGCCAATTCTCTCACACCAGAAGCGACTTGCAGTATGTTTTCAAGTCACTTTTGACACCATAAAAACAAAAAACAAAGGAGGGTGGAAGAGAAATTATAGTATTTTGACTTTGAATTATAACATGCATTTTATTGGTGTGGTCTTGTATCTATGTTGTTATATATATATTAATAGTGCTGTGTTTTAACTGTTTTAACCCTGTTGTATCTCGCCTTCAACCACAAGGAGAGGCAAGTAATAATTTGTTCTTGTTGTGATGATTATGATGATGATGATATCACTAGTTACTGAATCGTGTTTGGACACAATTCAACATACTAGTTATGGCTTATTGTTATTATATTTGATACCCAACAAGATTAGTTCACAGCAAACAAGATAACTATGCTGGCTTTTGTATTAGATCACACATATTATTATATCACCAGCTACTGAGTTGTATTTGGGCACATTTCATCATACGATTATGGCATTATTATTATTATTATTATTATTATTATTATTATTATTATTATTATTATTGGGTTGTTGTATGTTTTCCGGTGCTGTATGGCCATACAGCCCGGAAAACATACAACAACCCTGTGATCCTGGCCATGAAAGCCTTCGACAACACATCATCATCATCATCATCATCATCATCATCATCATCATCATCATCATTATTATTATTATTATTATTATTATTATTATTATTATTATTATATCACTAGCTACTGAATCGTATTTGGGCTCAATTCAACATACCAGTTATGACTTATTGTTATTATATCATTAACTAATGAACTGTAATTGGGCACAATTCAACATACAGTTGTGACTTATTGTTATTAGTATTATATCACTAGCTACTGAATCGTATTCGGGCGTGATTCAATATAAAAGCCCTACATAGTTTGGATACAGACTATCTGAAAGATCCTATCTCCCAATATGAGTCAAGTTTTAAGTTCTCCGGAGAGGGCTTTCTTTCAAACTACAGTAGAGTCTCACTTATCCAACATAAACGGGCCAGCAGAATGTTGGATAAGCAAATATGTTGGATAATAAGGAGGCATTAAGGAAAAGCCTATTAAACATCAAATTAGGTTATGATTTTACAAATTAAGCACCAAAACATGTTAGACAACAAATTTGGCAGAAAAAGTAGTTCAATACGCAGTAATGCTATGTAGTAATTACTGTATTTATGAATTTAGCACCAAAATATCACGATATATTGAAAACATTGACTCCAAAAAAGCGTTGGATAATCCAGAACGTTGGATTAGCGAGTGTTGGATAAGTGAGACTCTACTGTATATTATACAGTCAGTATAGACCCATACAAAGCAGCCCAAACTGCATTATATAGGACTACATCCAACATATAATGCAGTGTAGATCCAGCCTGTGTCCCACCATCATTGCAGGCATGTTTGGTAGAGGATACATCTGGTGCATATCTGATGTATTTGTTAATGTGGGATTTGTGTATTGATAGTGTTTAAATGCAATTTGTGCCATGCTTGTATTGCAACTGTATTACATCATCCAGAATATACCATAATGTGGAAAGAGTTAATTGCCAAGAAGCTATGACTTTGATGTGTGGCTGGAACTAGGGAGTATTCAGACACAAGTTTTTGTGCATAACGATTGCATCAGTTCAGTTGAGTTCTGTCTGCCTAGAGTTCGAGTCAAGTTCTGTTGGAGAACAGAGCAGTCCTGTGTTCTTCTGTCGTCTGCAATTCTGTTTGTGTTGATTATTGCTGCATACAGTAAAACTTTGTAAATAGTTTTACCAATGTCTCTGAGTGTCTCTTTGTTCTGCATTCCACTGCTTCCATCCAACTACTGCTGCGCTGCAAATACTCTGACAGTATTCTCATCATTTCTGTAGCTTTTAATGACATTTATTTTGTTTGCTGGTTAATCTGGTCTTAATTCATAAGACCAGATTTCAGATAATGAGCATCGAATAAACACAAGATCCTACTGCTTATAAAAAACATAACCCAGCAGCATGATAAAAGAAAGAGGAGCAGAATAATGAGCATTTTCTATGCAAGACCTTGCTGAAGTAGGAATGCTGCCCATTAATAAGATAAGCCCCGTAAAGCAGTTTTCAGAACCACTGTGCTATTATCTAGTACTAATGAGCTCTTAGGTGAACCATTCAGAACTCAAAAAGGTTGCTTCTTTGGACTACAGATCCCCAGTGGCTATTGTTATTGGGAGAATAAGGAACCTATAGTCCAAAACCCACATTTCTCTAATTTCAGGGAAATAAGAAACCGAACTGCAAAGACAACAACTTGCACATTACTTCCCAGGATTGGTGCCTCCTTAAGACATGTATTATTTGGAATTTAAACATATGGTTTCATTAAATCAGAAGTCATTTACAATCAGCCATATTCCAGTGGTTATGTTGCAGCCACATGCAATGAAAATATTAAAAAGTGCATCTATTGCAATGGATTTAACCATATCTTGTGTATTCTGCTGAAGACTGAAATCAAGGACAGCGAAAGACAACTTACCACTGTGTTGGAGGAATTATAATCTTCGATGGATTTATCTAAAAGGCAAACAGAATTTTCACAAATTACCTGTATAGCCGAGTTTCATTCTGTAGTCAAAGCCAAGGGCAGACCATAACATACAAAAACAATCCTGCTGTATGTATTATGTGTGCATTACACAATGCTAAACCATTGATTGGCACAAAGCCAAACCAGATCAAGCCAAGGGAAAGAGACAAACTCTTGAAGTTGGTGAGAAATAATAATAATTATTATTATTATTTATTTATTTATTTACAGACGGCCCTATCTCCCTGAAGGAACTCAGGGCAGCTTCAAACTGTCAACCTTGGAGTGACAAGATTTACTGCAGCGGGGAGATACTTTAAGGCACCCATAAAGAAATACCAGAAAAATGCCAGCGATTCAATCAAGGAGGAAGTTTACGAACAAAAATGCCTGAGTCACATTTGGGGTAAGAAGGGCGGAATATAAATACTGTAAATAAAAAATAAATTAAAATTTTTGAATCACTTTACATGTACTAGTTTATTACAGATGTCCATATTATCAAATACAGTAGTCTCACTAATCCAACATAAACAGGCCAGCAGAACATTGGATAAGTGAATGTGTTGGATAATAAGGAGGGATTAAGGAAAGGCCTATTAAACATCAAATTAGATTATGATTTACATATTAAGCACCAAAACATCATGTTTAACAACAAATTTGACAGAAAAAGTAGTTCAACACGCAGTAATGCTACGTAGTAATTACTGTATTTACGAATTTAGCACCAAAACATCACAATGTATTGAAAACACTGACTACAAAAACATTGACTACTAAAAGGCTGACTGTGTTGGATAATCCAGAATGTTGGATATGCGAATGTTGGATAAGTGAGACTGTACTGTATTTGTATTTCTTTAATTTTCTCATTTGTGTTATCTATTTGATAATATGGACATCTGTAATAAACTAGTACATGTAACGTGACTCAATTTTTAATAATTATTTTAAATAAATTTAAAAAATAATATGGACATCATTGATAATGTCCATATTATCAAATATTTGTATTTCATTAATTTTCTCATTTGTGTTATCTATTTGATAATATCTCACATTTGGATGGCAACCCAAGAGTTCTCTGTTGACATACAGTTTCTTATTTGTTTATAAATGATTGTATATAACACAAAACCCGATGAAGACAACCTACCAGTGAAGCTCATGTATTTCTGGCTGTTGGAGGTCTTCTTGGAGTTGTAGAATTCAAGAACGTCAAGTACGGCTTGGGGGTTCTTCTTCTGTTCCAGTTTGGTGATATTGGAGGTTTGCAGCAAGCGGGCCCATTGCTCTGGCATGCCCTGGAAACAGGATCAGAAAAGGGATCAATACCATTCACCTTTCCAACTTATACCACATATGCATCCACACGGCACAGTTAGAGGAGTTTGAAATTGCTTTCACTTCTAGGGTTCCATTCTTTTAAATATTGGGATTTATTCTCTGGGAAGGTAATTTGAATTACCTGCTAACATTTTTTAGGGCACTACTTAGGGCTCTCAGAATTGTAGTTTATATAATTCTAAGAGTCCTAAGTAATGCCCTAAACTACAAATCACAGGATTCTACCTGAAAAAGCCATAATAATTAGCGGGGGAAATGCTGCACAAGACAGAAACACCAGAAAATTTATTTCAGTGGCACTTACTTATTAACAAATTATGATCAATAGCACTGATATGGAATTAAAAGGAGCTAATTCAAAAATATCTGCTGCATCTACACTGTCGAATTAATACACTTTGACATCACTTTAACAGCCATGGCTCAATGTTATGGAATCAAGGGAGTTGTGGCTTGGTGAGGCACCAGCAATCCTTGGCAGAGGAGTCTAAAGACCTTGTAAAACTACAATTCCCACTATCCCATAACATTTAGCCATGGCAGATAAAGGGGCGTCAAACTGTATTAATTCTACAGTGTAGCTGAACCCATAGCCACATCAATCTAGATCAGTATGAGAAATTGTAGTATGAACTTTTGTAGATTTAAGTCTACTTCATCAGATAACTAGCTTTTATGTCCTGTATTCCCATTCCTAATATCTGATTTATACCTATTCATCCCCTGGGGCAGAGAACGGCCTGTTTGCCCAATGTACAGTGTACAATTGTTTACAGAGAATGGCATCTATCGCATTAAAGTACCACTAATATTGTGGATGATGCAATTAGGTACTGTGGTGATCTTTCCTGAGTTGATGTATGGACCAAATTGATATTTGGATCTGTTTTAAGATCTTGTTCTCATCTCCTCCTCCATGTTGTGTGTCCTCTAGGAGGTACCTAGAGTAATTGTTTTGAGATTAGGAGGCTATGATAGGCAAGATAATGTGGATGATGATCCCAACAACTTTTAGTCCATCCTTGTGTGGGATGTTGGTATATGGGGCATGTTGTTGTTGTTGAGTACATTGGGAGTCATTTCTGACTTACAGCAACCCCAAGTTCCAAACATGGCTTATACAAGGAACTAAATTGATCACAATATTCACTATATTTGTATTTATGTGTTGTTGTTGTTGTTGTTGTTATTATTATTATTATTATTATTATTATTATTATTATATTTATGGATCGTTTAGTTCATGGCTTATACAACAAACTAAACTAAGTACAACATTCACTATATATATTGAGTACAACATTCACTCACTCTCTCTCTCTCTCTCTCTATATATATATATATGTGTGTGTGTGTGTGTGTGTGTGTGTGTGTGTGTGTGTGTGTATGTAATATTTACGGCTCCTTTAGTTTATTTTGCTGTTGGTATACAGGGCATACTTATGGATGGGTAAATTGGAGTCATTTCCAACTTACGGTAACCCTAAGTTCCTATCATGGCTTAAACAAGGAACTAAATTCAATACAACATTCACTACTTATTTATTTATTACTATTATTATTATTACTATTATTATTCTATTCACGGCACATTTAGTTCATTTTGCTATTGATATATAAAGCATACTTATAGTTGGGTACCTTGGAGTTATTTCCAACTTATGGCAACCGTAAGTTCCTATCATGGCTGATGATAATAATAATTATTATTGTTATTATTATTATTATTATTATTACTATCGTACTCGTAGCTCATTTAGTTCATTTTGCTGTCGGTGATAATGGATTTAGTGCTTTGCAACTGAATTTCAATGGCAAACTGCAACGTTGATTTCTTTGTTCTCAAAAAAAACCAAACTTACATTCTGATAAACACTGGAGAATATTGGGGAGTGCTTGCGCAAAAGTGTGGTTCAGGTTGCATGCACTTTGACCACCCCGATCCTGAAGAAAAGGGCATATCTTGGGTGTTTACCCATTGATCTCAATCTCTCTCTGTTCCTCCTCCATCCATTCCCCTTACCGTAAATTCGCCAGTGACAGCATCAAATCCAACGTGAATGGTGTGCTCAAAGTCTGAAGGCAGGGAGATCTCGGGTCGTTCTTTCTCCTTCTTTTTATTGGCTTTTAGAAGAAGAAGAAAAGCAAAGTCACCAGGAGACAAAGCAAATTACATTAACAAACAGTGTTATATTGACAAACTCACAGCAACCCAGTTTTCGCCCTTCCTAAGGATATTTTGGAACCATTACAGCCATTTATTCTGACACAAAGTGATCTGGAAATTGACATTCTGGCCATCTTCTATTTTTTAAAAAGGATTCTCCTTGGTCTAAAATGGTCTAGAGGTTTCAAAAACATGGCATGGTTGAACTCAAAACCCCTAATATTGGGTACTGGGAGGAAGCAGTATAAAGGATCACAATGGTTGCAAAACACAGCATAGAAATTAAAACATTGTGTAGCAAACTCTGCAAATCTGACTCTTTTATCTACTTGGAAGACAGGAGCTTCTTTTCTACATATATATCCTGCCTTTCTTTCGATACTTCCTCCTCCTATATGTCTTCCGCCCCTTCTTTCCTACTTCAGCCTTACAACAACCTTGCAAGGTAGGTCAGGATGACCTAGGGTGCATCTACACTACAGAATTAATGCAGATTGACATCACTTTTAACTTCCATGGCTCAATGATATGGAATCCTAGGAGCTGTGGCTTTCACAAAATCTCTGCCAAAGAATGCTGGTGCCTCACCAAACTACAACTTCCATGATTCCATAGCATTGAGTCCAGATACTGCTTAAGTTAACTTTGGACTATAACTCCTAGAAGCCCCTAATATAGCTGTTTTAGAGGATTCTGGGGTCTGCAGCCCCAAAAATGGGCACATTTCCCATTTCCATCCTTTACCTGAATGGGAAGCAACATTCCTTTCTCTGAAATATCACCTAAAGCACTTGAGATTCATTGATAGTTTCCCATCTAAGTACTGGAGCCCCCCAGTGATGCAATGGATTAAATCCTTGTGCCAGCAGGACTGCAGACCAAAAGGAGCAGGGTGAGCTCCTGTCTGTCAACTCCAGCTTCCCAGATGGGGATATGAGAGAAACCTCCAACAGGTTGGTAAAACATCAAACGTCCGAGCGTCCCCTGGGCAACATCCTTGCAGACAGCCAATTCTCTCACACCAGTTTCTCAAGTTGCTCCTGACATGAAAAAAAAAACTACAGTAGAGTCTTGCTTATCCAACGTTCTGCATTATCCAACGCAGTCTGCCTTTTAGTAGTGTTTTTGTAGTTAATTTTTTCAATACAACAAAAGTGGCCCTGTATTTGTTTAAAGCTGCTAAAAGGAGATCAGAGTACATAGATCAGATTGGAGTGCAGTGCAGGGGAGATGAGGATAGTTGATGCATAGATCTTTAGCTAAAATACAATGGCACCAAGCAGGCAGATACCTGTATATCTGTATTTTATTTTAAGTGAACCAGATGTATGTTGTATGTTGTTTTTTGTATTGTCTGTCTTTGATAAGGCCAACTGGCTAATCAATAAAATTGTTGTTGTTGTAGTAGTGTTTTTGTAGTTAATTTTTTCAATACATTGGAATGTTTGGGTGCTAAATTTGCAAATAAAGTAATTACTACATGATGTTACCATGTATTGAACTGCTTACTCTGTCGATTTGTTGTAAAACATCATGTATTGGTGCATAATTTGTAAAATCATAATTCAATTTGACGTTTAATAGGCTTTTCCTTAATCCCTCCTTATTATCCAACATTTTTGCTTATCCAACATTCTGCTGGCCCGTTTATGTTGGATAAGAGACACTCTACTGTAAGTACTAACCAAAGTTGACCCTGCCTAACTTACAAGATCATGCAGGATTGAGCATTTACAATCCAAGAAACCAATGTAAGCTTGCAACGGTTTTTCTTCTATCCTGTTAGTTCAATACTTTTCTTCTATCCTGTTAGTTCAATACTTGGAGCCCAAGCTGGAAAAAAAGGCAAAGCCTAATCCCCAAATATTGAGTCAAATTGCAAATTGGCCTCTACTAATGAGCCCAAGTTGGAGCTGTTTAAGCAAAGAATGGGGTGGGTGTGGATAAACTACAACTCCCATTAGCCAACATAGCTGATGGCAGAGGATGTTAGGAGATGCAGTTCAACAATATCTGGGTCCGGTCCCATCTACTTCCCATTCCGAGAATCAGAGAAGTCCTAGAGTTGGAAGTGACCCCCTAAGGCCATCCAGTCCAACCTTCTGCCATGCAGGAGCAGCACAATCAATGGCTATCAATGAGAACTTCAGTAGAGTTACAAGTCATTTAAGTTCTCAACCAGGCATGGGCAAGCTTGGGCCCTCCAGGTGTTTTGGACTTCAACTCCCACAATTCCTAACAGCCGGTAGGCTGTTAGGAATTGTGGGAGTTGAAGTCCAAAACACCTGGAGGGCCCAAGCCTGGTCTAAACAAAGGACAAAGTTGGCTTCTAAACAAAGCACAGATAGTTCATTCAATTGATTGCTTTGCTCCAAGGATAATAATACTCTATCAACTATTTGTTTACCTCCAAAACAGCAGACAATCTCCTCGATTTTTTTCATGAAAATAGCCACGGCAGTATCAGATATAAATGCTGCCTTGCCTGATGGTCAAGTGATGCCTCCTCAACCTGCCCCAGCCCTACTACCAGGAGAAAGCTTCTCTTTCCTCTTTTGTTGGCCTCTCCCTTACAGAGATATGGATTGGAATTACCTGACACACCTGAGCTTCCCAGCTTAGCCCCCATTCTTGGCCAGCAAGTGTGGGGTTCAGGTGCTGCTTCTGGAAACCCTATGAATGAATGGGTTTGGGCCAATAAATGAGAGGGAAAGCCCAAAGGAAAGGGCTGAACTTACTAGTTGAGTTCGGAAAAAGAGATGAAGAAGGAGTAAGCCACTTTCACCTGGTCTAAAGTAATTGTATTTTCAATTATATATTGAAAAAGCAACAAAAGGAAGGTTTCTTTATGATGTCATTTCTATTCTGCATTTGCAACTATAGTAGACTCTGAGTTAATTGGAACTCTTAAAGAATCAGCAAAAATATAATAATATTGTGTTGTCGAAGGCTTTCATGGCCGGAATCACTGGGTAGCTGTGAGTTTTCAGGGCTGTATGGCCATGTTCCTGAAGCATTCTCTCCTGACGTTTCACCCACATCTATGGCAGGCATCCTCAGAGGTTGTGAGGTTTGTTGGAAATTAGGCAAATGCTGTTTATATATCTGTGAAAGGTCCAGGGTTAGAGAAAGAATTCTTGTCTGTTTGAGGGAAGTGTGAATGTGCAATTGGCCAGTTTGATTAGCATTGAATAGCCTTGCAGCTTCAAATCCTGTCTGCTTCCTGTCTGGGGAATCTTTTGTTAGGAGGTGATTAGCTGGCCCTGATTGTTTCTTGTCTGCAATTCCGCTGTCTTCAGAATACTGTTATTTATTTACTGTCCTGATTTGTGTTTGGGCATTGCTGCGTTTGATCCTCTCACTACTGCAGGAGTCTGTTGGCCAGTCAGATTAGCACTGCATAGTCTTGCAGCTTCAAAGCCTGGCTACTTCCTACCTGGGGGTAATCCTTTGTTGGGAGGTGTTAGCTGACCCTGATTGTATCCTGTCTGGAATTTCCCCTATTTTCTGAGTGTTGTTCTTCATTTGCTCTTCAGATTTTAGAATTTTTTTAAAATAGTGTTCATGTTCATGGTTTCCTCCTTTCTGTTTTAATTGTCCACATGCTTGTGGATTTCAGTGGCTTCTCTTGTATAGTCTGACATGGTGGTTGTTAGAGTGGTCCAGCATTTCACAACCTTCACACCCTCCGAGATGCCTGCTATAGATGTGGGTTAAACGTCAGAAAAGAATGCTTCTGGAATATGGCCATACAACCTGAAAAACTCATAGCAACACAAAATAATATAGTATTGCATTCTTAAAGCTGTTTCTATAATACCATTGTGTTCACTATTAATATAGAGTCAATCCTGAACGTGTGGTATGGTATAATATTGATTAAGCCTATTTTTAATAGTAACGCAAGGAACCAGAAACTACATGCTCAGCATCTACCAATCTCCATAATTCCGGTTAACAGAGAGTCTACTGTATTTTGTACCTTTTTAAAATTTATGATTGCATCTAAATCTTGCAAATTTATGATTGCATCTACATCTTGCAAAAGAGTTATGCAAACAGGATCCTGCACTGGGATCTCATTGGATGGATGGTAATTAAGGAAAAGTGCATTTCAAATGTAATATACAATTAGTTGTATTACTCATAGATTAGAAAGCCTAATTGTGTTTTCTGCAGCAATGAAAACAAAGGGCACGTTTATCAATGATATTGCAGTTGATTGCTCTGGCAATGCTCTGACTTAATATAATCTTATCCAATTTAGTATTGTTGTTTATACTGAATGTGTTGAAATGTATTTTATGTTTGACTATGCAAGGCCTATATGCCAATTATTTAATGTTATGTTTTATATCATATTTATTTTGTATGCAAATGACCTATGATATGGCCTACACTACTACTACAGTACTCCTAACTTGTGTTTGTGTTTGCAATATTTAATGATATTTGACCCTAATTCCCTATGGGTTCCTTATTGTGCTGCTATATTGCTTTAAGGATCCAGAATACAGGTGATCCTTGTGTCAATACTTTCACCTGAGATTTTCAGAATAAGCAGTGACTAATTATAGAATGAGAAGCTTGGAAAGGGACCCCCAAGGGCCATCTAGTCCATCCCCTTGCCATCCAGAAATACACAACTAAAGCACTCTTTAGAGATGCCCATCCAACCTAAAGACTTCCAGGGGAAAACAAATGCAACCCCTCAACCAAATCTTGCCAAGAAAACCTTCCTTTCAATCATCATAAGTTGGAAAATTGGAATATGTAGGTTTAATTTCAGTGGTGGAGTTTCCTTTCTTGCAAAATGCAAGCGGTTTCAGAGAATAGAGAGTGAAAGCAAAATTGCACATATAAGTGAGCAAGGGGTGGTTAATGTGAAAGCTGGAAGAGGAAGCAGAGTTGCAGAAAGAGTTGGATTTAGATTTGAGGTTACAAGAAAAAGTGAGTAAGAAAGAAAATAGAACAGAGAGATCAGGCCCCATTCACACAGCCATATAATGCTGTCTGAAATTGCCTTATATGACCAGTGTGGACTCACATAATGCAGTTTGAATGGCATTATGTGAGACTACATGATCATATAATGCGGTTTCGAACTGCATTACATGACTGTGAAGATGGGGCCAAGATGTAGCCCAAAAAAAAGAAAGCAGAAGGAAAGTCAGAGGGGATTGAACTCTCCAAACACTGGGTTGCAGTGAGTTTTCCAGGCTGTATGGCCATGTTCCAGAAGCATTCTCTCCTGACGTTTCATCCACATCTATGGCAGGCATCCTCAGAGGTTGTGAGGTCTGTTGGAAACTAGGCAGGTGGGGTTTATATATCTGTGGAAGGATATCCAGGGTGGGAGAAAGAACTCTTGTCTGTTTGAGGCAAGTGTGAATGTTGCAGTTTATCACATTGATTAGCAGTGAATAGCCTTATAGCTGTAAAGTTTGGCTGCTTCCTGCCTGGGGGAATCCTTTGTTGGGAGGTGATTAGCTGGCCCTGATTGTTTCTTGTCTGGAATTTCCCTGTTTTCAGTGTGTTGTTCCCCAATTACTGTCCTGATTTTTGAGTTTTTTAATACTGTTAGCCAGATTTTATTCATTTTACCAGTATTAAAATACTCTAAAATCAGGACAGTAAATAAAAAAACAACACTAAAAAAAGTAATTAGGGAACAACCTTCTGAAAACAGGGTAACTGCAGACAAGAAATAATCAGGGCCAGCTAATCACCTCCCACCAAAGGATTCCCCCAAGCAGGAAGCAGCCAAGCTTTGAAGCTGCAGGGCTATTCAGTGCTAATCAATGTGATCAACTGCAACATTCACACTTGCCTCAAACAGACAAGAGTTCTTTTTCCCACCCTGGACATTCTACAGATGAACCCCCAGTGGTGCACTGGATACACTATTGAGCTGCTGAACTTGTGGACCAAAAGTTCGCCGGTTCGAATCTGGGGAGGCGAGTGAGCTCCTGCTGTAAGCCCCAGCTTCCGCCAACCTAACAGTTCAAAAACATGCAAATGTGAGTAGATCAATAGGTACCGCTCCGGTGAGAAGGTAACGGCACTCCATGCAGTAATGCCGGCCACATGACCTTGGAGGTGTCTACGGACAACACCAGCTCTTTGGCTTAGAAATGGAGATGAGCACCAACCCCCAGAGACGGACACGACTAGACTTAATGTCAAGGGAAAACCTTTACCTTATAAATCCCACTTGCTTAGTTTCCAACAAACTTCACAACCTCTGAGGATGCTACCATAGATGTAGGTGAAATGTCAGGAGAGAATGTTTCTGGAACATGGCATACAGCCTGGAAAATTCACAGCAACCCAGTGTTTCTGGCCATGAAAGCCTTCAACAATATATCTCCCAACACTAATTTATTTTGGCAGAAAATCTGTTACCATTTCCCTACTATAATGATTTGTTGTTGTATGTTTTCAAGCCATTTTTGACGTATGGCAACCCTAAGGCGAACCCATCACAAGACTTTCTTGGCAGGAGTGCTTTGATTGTGGTGTGCTAGATGACCCTTGTGGTCTCTTCCAATTTTATAATTCTCTAATTCTATGAAAACTATTCCCACTTGAATGTGTAATTCCCTACAGAACTTGCGCTGGGTTCTTAAGCAGCGGCTGTTGTTTTAATGATTGCTTTAATTAGCTCCGTAAGTCACTTTGGGAGGGCTTCACCTCAAAAGTCAGCATATAAATTCCTTACATAAATATGCAACAACACAACGTATTAGCAAACAAGAGAAGGCTTTCAATGTGATCTTGCATCACTGAAGCTCATTTATGAACATCAGGATAGCTATATAACGAAATGCCGGAAGAATGATAAAGTCTGAATTAATATCTAGCGGTATGAGTTTTAATACGTGTGCCTATATTACAAAAATATGAAAGATTTGTTGGCCATTGCAAGTTATCATGGCTCCCTCTGGCAACAGTTTTTGGGGTATCGTAAAATGAGGGCAAGCTGTCAGTTTAATTATTTTTGTGGGACTTTCTTCTGGGGAACACAGATTTTTGTATCGTACGGATTTCCTACAGTTATGATAGTTCAGCGGGTAGAGAAGATAATTCTAATGTTGAGCACACTGGGAAATGAGTCATGACAGCTCTGTGGTTCATTTGTAACTTTTCCAGAAAACTAAGTGTCTGTAATTAGATTACGAGAATGCAAATTTTCTGAATTGGATTTGCAGGAGATGTATATAATGGGCTAAATACCCTAAAGGCTTCTGATCCCATCGGATCTTGGAAGCTAAGCAGAATCAGGATCGTGGAAGCTAAGCTTGAGATCGTAGAAGCTAAACTTTATGCTAGTTTACATTTTCAATTGTCATGTCCAGCAGTTTGTCTGGCTTGGCTTGACTTCTGCTGGATATTTGGTTCAATCTGACTCGACTGCTTGGAAGAGGTCAGGCTGCCTGGATAAAAAAGGGGTCTGAAAAAGATCAATCTTTGGTGATTGATAACGTCGTACTTTGGTACTCATGTTTTGGAACTGTGTACTCTAACCTTGTTCTTGCAATCCTGACACTATGGTAACCTTATCTTGGACCTTGTTGTTACCTCAACCCTTGAATCAGACTCCTGGACTACCTGCCCGGCTGTGACTTACGGCAATGGACTTTACTTTGACCCTGGACTATCTGGCTTGATTTTGCAACTCTGACTATGGTTTGTATTCCTGATTTCTGGAACATCAACTTAAGTGAACTCTTGGCACCTGACTTTTGGACTGCCAAACTGGCTACTGTTTGTTTTTGCTCCTGAACTGGCTTGAGTTGGACTTTCATACCTTGATTTGTATTAAACCAGCTGTGTGCTGTATTTCTGTTTTGGGTAGCCAGACCTTTGGAAGACTCAAGGTTTTTAGTTCTCTGGGTTTGCTGTGAGGTTTTCAGGCTGTATGGACATGTTCCAGAAGCATTTTCTCCTAACGTTTTGCCCTCATCTATTTATTTACAGCATTTATATTCTGCCCTTCTCACCCCGAAGGGGACTCAGGGCGGATCACATTACACATATAGGCAAACATTCAATGCCTTTTAACATAGAACAAACAAGCATAGGCTCCGAGCGGGCCTCGAACTCATGACCTCCTGGTCAGAGTGATTCATTGCAGTGATTCATTGCAGCTGCTCTCCAGCCCGTGCCACAGCCCGAGCCCGGCTGTGGCCAGCATCCTCAGAAGTTGTGAAGTATATTGGAAACTAGGCAAGGGAAGTTTATACGAGGGTTGAATGAAAAGTAATGTCTCCACCTTCGTTACTTGGGTTTGGATGGGAGTATTTTAATAAATCAAACGCAGAAATATTCCTTGGAATGTGCTCTTTAACTACCAGTATTCACTTTTCCACATAATCACCGGACAATTGGATACATTTCTGCCAACAATGAACGGGTTTTCTGAAGACGTCACGGAAGAAGTCGACACTCTGTTTCCGCAACCAGCGTCTCCCAGGACCCATCGTGCACAGTTCTTCTGAGAGCCAAGCAAAGCAATAATGTGACAAAACATGTTCTTGTGAAATGACGCTTATGCTTGAGATTTCTCTCTGAGCAATACGACAATCGTCCTGAATCAGTCTGTCAACCATTTGCTTGTGAAACTCTGTGGTTGCTGTCACAGGACGTCCAACTCTTTGTTTGTCACACAAGTCAGATGTTCAACATCTTTAAATTTACTCGCCCAATGATGCACAGGACTCACATCAACACAATCACCATAAACAGCTTCCATTCTTTGATGAAACTCCTTTGGGGTGACACCTTCTGCTGTCAAGAATTCAGTGACTACACGTTAAGTCACATTGACCGATCGTCTGCGCAGGGTTCCATACTTTACACTTTAACAACACAACTGTTCAATGCTAAGGTTTCCCTCCAAATGGAACGGTAGAGGAGAGTCTACTGAACAAGCTAGTACCTGCAGCATACCAGGACTGCCATCTGTTGAGGAGTGAAGGTGGAGGCATTACTTTTCATTCAACCCTCGTATATCGTATGTCCAGGATGGGAGGAAGAACTCTTGTCTGTTTGAGGCAAATGTGAATGTTGCAATTGACAACCTTGGTTAGCATTGAATAGCCTTGCAGCTTCAAAGCCTGACTTTCCTGCCCGAGGGATCCTTTGTTGGGAGGTGTTAGCTGGCCCTGGTTGTTTTCTTTCTTTCTGTCTCCCACCCTGGACATTCCACAAATATATAAATCTATCTTGCCAAGTTCCTATCTTGTCAAGTTGCAATTGACAACCTTGATTAGCATTGAAAAGCCTTGCAGCTTTAAAGCCTGACTGCTTCCTGCCTGTTTTAGTAAATCTGGTTTTTGGCTCACCCTGTTTCTTGTCTGATTAAACCCTTCCTGGGTAATCGAGTGAGAGGCACCTGGGACACAACATCAACCTTCTAATGAAGATATGGCCAAACTTTGGCTCTCTAGATGTTTTGGACTTCAACTCCCACAATTCCTAACAGCCTGTTCTAATGCCATGCACTTTGGTTAGAGTTGCCATTACAACCCAATTACAGTGATGCTTCAAGTTTTGTTTCATTTGCATGTAATACAAATATGTTCTGCTGCTTCCATTCCTGGCTTGTTTGATTTTTGCAGTCATTTATTTCATCAATTTTTTCAGGTATTTTAACGACAATACTGGGATCTAGTCTGATATAGGATACTAGCTGTGTCCGGCCACGCGTTGCTGTGGCAAAGTATGGTGGTATGGGAAATAAAGTATTGAGGAATTGGTGGTAGTTAAGGTCAAGGGTAAAGGTTTTCCCCAGACATTAAGTCCAGTCATGTCTGACTCTGGGGGTTGGTGCTCATCTCCATTTCTAAGCCCAAGAGCCGGCGTTGTCCATAGACTCCTCCAAGGTCATGTGGGATGACTACATGGAGCGGCGTTACCTTCCCGCCGGAGCAGTACCTATTGATGCACTCACATTTGCATGTTTTCGAACTTCTGGGTTGGCAGAAGCTGGGGCTAACAGTGGGGGCTCCCTCCGCTCCCCCAATTCAAACCTGTGGCCTTTCGGTCCAGAAGTTCAGCAGCTCAGCGCTTTAACACGCTGCGCCACCAGGGGATATTATTTCCTAAAGGTTGTGAATATACAATATTTCTGATTGGTTTTTTTGTTTGTTGGAGGCAAGTATGAATGCTGCAATTAGGAAAAATGATTAGGATGTAATGGCCTTGCAGCTTTAAAGCCTGGCTGTTTCCTCCCTGAGTGAATTTTTTGTTGGGAGCTGTTAGCTGGCCCTGATTGTTTCCTGTCTGGAATTCCCTTGTTTTCAGAGTGGTGTTGTTTGCGATATTTTATGTGCTTCTACTGTCTGTGGCCCTGAGAAAACAGGATTTGCCAGACTTTGATGATGGGAATACTTTGTTGGGAGGTGTTAGCTGGCCCCGATTGTTTCCTGTGTGGAATTCCCCTGTTTATTTACTGTCCTGGTTTTAGAGATTATATTGTTCTGCATTATTCTATCCCAGTAATTATTTCATATTAAAGAAGAATCTCACTTATCCAACATTCGCTTATACAATGTTCTGGATTATCCAACGCAGTCTGCCTTTTCATAATCAATGTTTTTGTAGTCAGTGTTTTAAATTCACTGTGATATTTTAGTGGTAAATTTGTAAATACAGTACAGTAGAGTCTCACTTATCCAACATAAACGGGCCGGCAGAACGTTGGATAAGCTAATATGTTGGATAATGAGGAATTAAGGATAACCCTATTAAACATCAAATTAAGTTATGATTTTACAAATTAAGCACAAAAACATCATGTTAGACAACAAATTTGTCAGAAAAAGTAGTTCAGTACACAGTAATGCTATATAGTAATTACTGTATTTATGAATTTAGCACCAAAATATCACGATATATTGAAAGCATTGACTACAAAAATGCGTTGGATAATCCAGAACGTTGGATAAGCGAGTGTTGGATAAGTGAGACTCTACTGTAAATACTACATAGCATTACTGCGCATGGAACTACTTTTTCTGTCAAATTTGTTGTATAATATGATGTTTTGGTGCTTAATTTATATAACGATTACCTAATTTGATGTTTAATTGGCTTTTCCTGAATCCCTTCTTATTATCCAACATATTCACTTATCCTGCCGGCCTGTTTACGTTGGATAAGTGAGACTCTACTGTATATTGATAATCTTAAATTATCTGCTTAGAACTGGATTATATGAGGCCCCTTCTTCACAGCTGTATAAAATGCACACTGAAGTGGATTATATGGTAGTGCGGAGTCAAGATAATCCAGTGCAAAGCAGATAATATAAGATTATAAATGGGTTATATAGCTGTGTTGAAGGGCCTTGAGTCTACACTGCCATATGATCCAGTGCAAATTAGATAATCTGTGGAAGAAGTCTAAGTGAGGCCTAAATCTGCCTGTCCCCTAACTGAACCCTGGCTGTCCCTTGGTTGCTAGGCAACCAAGTGGGCAGAGATTAGCCCTCTAAACTGGCAGCAATTGGATAAAAAACAATTATTGCTCTCCCTCTAATTAGGACTTTATTTTTCTTTTCTTTTTGTTGTATCAACCTTGAGGCGTGGATGATGGGTTGTGTTGTCAAATTTTGAGGTTGGGGGCCTGTACTTTTGTTGTTTTGTGAATTGCCGTGATGCCATCACTCTTTTATATATATATAGATGGTCCATGGGGGTGATGCCATGAGTTACCGCATTGCAAAGCACAAGCTGTAGCAGATATTTTAGCTATAGATTTCTACATCCAAGACAAAGGGTTTGTTTGTTTACTTATTTATTTATTTACAGTATTTATATTCTGCCCTTCTCACCCCGAAGGGGACTCAGGGCGGATCACATTATATACATATAGGGCAAACATTCAATGCCCATATACACATAGAACCGAGACAGAAACAGACGCAGAGGCAATTTAACTTTCTCCTGAGGGATGTTCCATTCTGGCCACAGAGGGGAGCAGCTGCTTCATCATCCACTGTGACGGCACTTTCTCATTCCAACGTCGTAAATTAGTTAAATATGCCTCCCCACTTTTTTAGGTGGTACCTTATTTCCTACTTGATAGATGCAACTATCTTTTGGGTTGTTAGATCAGCAACGAGCAGGGGCTATTTTTTATTTTTTTTAATTGAGGGGTGCTCACCACGCCACGGGCTGGCCTCGAACTCATGACCTCATGGTCAGAGTGATTTATTGCAGCAGGCTGCTCACCAGCCTGCACCACAGCCCGGGTTGGAGTAGATGAACCTTTTTTATGACTTTGGAGCTCCAAGAAGGCAGATCTAAGCGCTCATTAAAGTCGTGTACACTAAGTATCACTGGATGGGGTGCCACCCATTGAGCCTAAATATTTTAAGGGGACCAGATCTAATCTCATCTTGAAATATAAGTAGGAGTGGTCTGGTTAGTCCATGGATGGAAACCACCAATTAATACCAGGGGCTGTAGGCAATATTTCTGGGTATTCCTGGCCTAAGATATCCCCAGGAAATTCAGGAGGTGCCATAGGTTGACAGGGGACTTGAAGATGTGTACACTACACATAAACATATAAGCTGCTAAGCAGCACACTATCATTATTCTTGAAGGACACACCGATGTGAATTATACCTGAAGTGCATATCAAATACAGGGGCTGAGAAGTGCTGGTTTCCTGGTGAGCAATGAATCCACTCCTGGTTTCAGCAAGAGCTATCCAAGGTGGTGAAATAAGCCAAGCTGGGTTCAGCACCTTGGATAGCTCCTTTATAGTTTTGATTAAGAACTCTTCAAAAATAACCAGTGTCCCCCTATTTTTTCCTCTAGATGGTTTGGGAAAATTTTGTCACATCTATGGACCTTCTGATCTTTTTTCAAACCAAGAAATAACCTATTTTTGGACATTTTGGCATCAAATTGCTGCCTGTTGTGAGGCCCTCCTGAGTCCCCTGCAGGGCCAGAAGGGCAGGGTATAAGTATGGCAAACAAATAAATAAATTTTAGGCCCATGAGAGGTCTTTTTTCAAACCAAGAAATTGTGAGGACTTGTAAAAGAGGCACCATGATGTGGTGAGTTGGCTGAAAAGAGCATGTGTTGACAACTGATTGGCTGAGCCAGTCAGGAGCCAGAATTCTGATTGGCTGCTGTCTCTAGTTTGGTGCTGAGACAAACAATTTTAACTGCCACTTTCATCTCAGAGAGGGAGGAGAGTAGCTGACTGGAAATGATCAGGAAGGAAATAATCGTAATCATAATATAAAACTTTATTTCTAGATTGCCCTCTCTCCCCAGAGGGACTCAGGGCAGTTAACATACATATAAACGGCAAACATTCAATGCCACAATTTCTTCATTAATATCAAAAGTATAAAATGACAAGGAAAACTTGGAGAAGATAAAATGGCTGCCATACTCTCCAAAGCCTGATTATTTATAAGGCAAATGGGGTATATTTAAAGACTGTTTAAAGGGACAGTTTATTCCCTCAGTTCTCTGTGTGAATTCAAAAGACTACTGTATATATTGTTGCCCTGTTTGAACTTTTGAACTGAAGTAAAGATACTGTTACTTTTTACACAAGCCTGGGTGATATTTTATTATACTGCAGGGTTTATCTTGATTCAGAAACTGTGGTAAAGCTTCTATTTATTTATTTCTACAAACCCCAACAGAAATGACCCATTTTTGAGTCCCTGATCAGCCACGGCAACCCAATTGGGTACCTTTAAGTAAGTCCCACTCTCTCAGCCTCAGAAGAAAGGTATTACAAATATCTTGGGAATATATATTTGCCAAGAAAACACTCAAGAAGGTCATTGAGAACTTCAACACATATAAGAAGAACAAAAAGGTAGTCCCTGGATAATTAGGAGCACGCAATATTTCAACAATTTATATTTTTCAGTTGCATGAATCTGCAGTACGTACTTCTGAGAGCCCTAAGACCTGAGGTCTCTTACTGTGTCCAATAAGCTGCTTAAAAGCACACAACCATGGGAATTAAGAACTAAATTAATTACCTTCCAGCTCTGTTAAATAAACTGGCACTTAAGTTCTTACACACACAGGATTATAACAGCATATGAAGAGCAGATGGCTTCTTTTGACCAAATCCAGAACAGCTTTGGAGGTCTGAGCCTGAATGCATTAAAATATTAACCATTATAATCGCTTTTTGCTTCTGAAATACCATATACCGCAGCATGCTGCATAGGCTTATGAGAATTAGACTTTTAAAGGCCTGTTGAACCATATTTTACTATTTAATCTCTTTTGATCACATTCGTAGACATTTCAGGCAGGATTTCTCCCTCCAAGTGCCACAGAAAAGGGCTAGCGAACTTTTGAAAGTTTTGCAGTTAAACCAGTATATTCTAATAGCAGGAGACAATCCCATCATTTTAATATGCTAACATATGTATTTACTTAAATGCAGGCTTTTACTCAGACTAAACCAGGAGAGGGGAATCATTTGCATGTAGATGCCTTTGTACCATGTTGGCAGAGGATGATGGAAACCAGAGTCCACAACATCTACAGGGTCAAAAATTGACCTCTGATTTGCTCCAATTGACTCTTCTCACTTGGAAAAAGTTCAATTGCTAGGTTTAGAGGTAAATATGCACTTTTTGTCTACACGTAATGACTCTTGATTTGGGAAAAAGTCATCCTCTAAACATCTTAACACTCCTGCAGTCTCATGAATATTATGTAATGCTTAAGTATCCTAAAAGATAACACTCATGTTGGAAACTAAGCAGGACTAGGCCTGGTTAAGATTTGGATGGGGGACCACCAAGGAATACAAATAAATGCTGCGGGTTAGATTTCAAAGGAAGAAAGGGGAAAGGGGGAAACTACTAAGAATTTCCTGGAGTTACCTTATGTTAACAGGTGACAGGAATATACAACACGACCCCCATATCTGTGGGAACAGCATCGATGGTTTCATTTATCCATGTCTGATGAAATATATCCTCCTCAGGCATGTTCTAGATCCCCTAGTGTGACTTGATTGTATTCGGAAGCCAAAGGGCCTTCATTTCAATATGATTCACTAGTATCCACAATTTTGTCTATCTATGCAAAGTCCAGGAATGTACTTCTCACAAATGAGTGGCTTGCACTGTACTGTTCTCATGGTCCTTACAGTGTGGACCAATTGTTTCCAAATTCTGGTGCTCCAGCTGTTTTGGACTTGAACTCCCAGAAGCCCATGCTAGAATTGTCAATGGAAAGAGATTCTAGGAGATTAAGTTCAAAGCAGCTGGATGACCAACAGTTGAGAACCACTGGACTGGACCAAATCCCTCAAGTTTTTGCTATCTCTTCTCTCTTTACCTTCCTCCCAATTTAGTGGACATTTCCAAACGGAATCCAAAATAAACCGTAAGTTGTTATGATGCCCCATTGTGCCCAATTTCTTGCTGTTTAGTATGAGAAAGTTATCAGGGAACCGGCGTCCTGACTGATTGATGAGTCAGGTCTCACCTCCTCATCTGTCAGACTACTTAGAAACGGCAAAGTGGCACCGACAAAGAACGACAGCTCAGTCGATCTTATCTGCTGAACCCAGCGGCACTATAGACTTTAATTTACAAGATATTTACAATTCTAACAACCAAAGCTGTCTGGACACATCTTGCCTCCGCAAGATCAAATCATGGAGTTTCTCCGTCTCTCTCAGAGTCCGTTATCAGTGAACTGAAGCACCTCCCTGCATTCCACAGTCTGTGACATATCTTCCTGTCACATAGCACACAAAGGGAAGTCTTAGTCCTTTGTCCTTCTAGCCATCAATCAGGGCTCGCTGTAATTAACCTCTTGACTGCTGCAATGCTTGCCGGAACGAATACACACACTTCCACAGCCACAATAGATTAAACATTTCACTACAATACCACAAAAACAGTAACAATCTCTAGGGTCAGAACATTATCTAAGTTCCTGTTCTCTTGGATTCAATCATGGACCACTGGGATAGAGAGCCACTGGCCCTCTCTTGCCCTGGCCAAAGGACCTGAACCTGTTTATTGCCAAGGCTTAGCCGGCACCTACATCTGCAAAGGCTCAGTCTAAAGCGCCCGCCATGCAGTCACGTCTGCTCAAGAGACATAGTATCCTCAGTAAGGAAAATATCCCCACAATATGGATAATACTCTATCGCCTATTTGACCATCTGTCATCCGGAGACATGTCAAAAGAACCTAGCGGATGCAAAAGGTGGCTGACATACATTTGGGTTTTGCTGATCAGCAAATGGGTTGAATATGGAAGATTTTACATCAGTCTGATTTCAGATTCAAGTAGTGGTGAAAATGCACCCTTATGCCCACATCCAGCAACCCTTTTGCAGAGGTAAGAAATCCATAAGATGTAAACATTGATGGGAGTAAAGCTGTTGAGTGTCTGGGTTTGTAATTTTGAAACCAAACTCGGCAGTCAAATGAGCTGTTAATTCAGCTGATTCAGGAACTGCCACTTTTAGCTGAAGCTTCAAAATCTGAGCAAAAGAAGGAGAGATCACTTGCTCAGATGATCTTCCAAAGGAACTACAGAATACCAATAACAAGTGCAAGGAAGGAGGCCAAACCGCCTGAAATCCAAGATCAGCACCTCTGTATAAGTCCACATGGTCTCTTAGCGTGAATAGCAGCAGTTGTTGCAACAACTCAATTTCTGTGAACAATTCAGAGTGTTGGCTTTGACCTGTAAAGCCCTACATATACAGTTTTGATCCAGGTTACCTAAAGGACAGCAGCTCTCTCTACATAAGTGCTCAAAGAGAAGCCCTTCTTGGTACTACCACCTTCTCAGGCTTGTTTGGTGGGAACAAGAGAAAGGACTATGGCATTAAGTGGTTTCAAAATACTGCATTTTGGAGATGGCTGTCTTTTCTGCCATGATTTGGATTAGTGTGGGAAGGCCATAATGGTATTTTTTTTCCTATACAGTAGCACTTTTAAAATGTCAAAACAGTATGGAGGGCTGCTAACTATCTAAAAGGAAGCTTCCATATGGACCACTTCATACATTTGTGACTACAAAGGATTGTTCTGGGGAGTCCAGAGGGCTGAGAACCACAGAAATAATCATCTTGGTCACACTTTGCCCTTTTCTGATTTAACCTATGACACCAGTGCAGTGATGGCTGGTGGCTTCCATGTCAGTAAGGCTGTGATTCTATTCCAGGTTTCCATTTTTAGAAATGTATTATTGTCCTTATCCTATGTCTTTAGGGGGAGTGTAACCCCATCCAGAACAAACTGAATCCCTCTTCTCTGGCTGACCATGAACAACTTTGTCTTGTCTGCATTAAATTTCTTTTTTTTTTTTTTTGTTCTCATCTGGACCATTGCAAAGAATAGACACTGGTTTAGGGTCAGGGCAACTTTCTCAGCTTGGGATTGAAAAGAGTAATAGTTATTTTTATTATTTGTCATGTCACAAGCGAATTGTGGGTACAGTTATCATGTATTAAAAAACAAAAACAAAGGACATTATACTAAATGTCCTTTGACCAGAAGCTGGCCACTTGGAGAGCCTCTGGTGTTGCTGTAAAAAGGTCCTCCACTGTGCATGTGGCAGGACTCAGACTGCTTTATAGTAAGTGGTCTGTGGTTTGCTCTTCTCGACTAACATGCCGTGGACTCCACTTTGTAACCCCATTTCTTAAGGATGGCTCTGCATCTTGTGGTGCCAGAGCGCAATCTGTTCAGCACCTTCCAAGTCTCCCAGTCTTCTACGTACCCAGGGGGAAGTTTCTCATCTGGTATCAGCCATGGATTGAAGTTCTGAGTTTTAGCCTGCCACTTTTGGACTCTTGCTTGCTGAGGTGCCTGCGAATATCTCTGTAGATATTAGAAAGCTGTTTCTTGGTTTAAGGCATTAGTGTGCTGGCTGATATCCGAACAGAGGATGGGCCAAGATGTCACTGCCTTGGTCCTTTCATTGTTGGCTGCTACTTCCCAGTGGAAGTCAGATGGTGCAATACTGGCTAAACAGTATAATTTCTCCATTGGTGTTGGACGTAGACATCCTGTGATAATGCGGCATGTCTTTTTTTTAAAAAAATAATTTTTATTGAAGTATTTCCAAAGAGGGGTAAACAGTGCAATAGAGTTGAGTGTCATCTTCATATTGATAGCATTACACCCTATAACTCTGCACAATTTTCTCTCATGTTGACTAGCATGCAGGACAAAACAAGCCACAGCCGTGGGACAAACAAGAGTCCCTCGGTACCCCTTTCTGAGTTTGTCCCTCCAGAAGGAACGCAGCCATCATAAAAATCCCATCTCAGTGAAGTGGCCCAAAAAGATACTATGGTCGATGGTATCAAAAGCCACTGAGGTCTAGCAGAATCAAAACGAATACACTCTCCTTGTCCAGTTCCCTGCATAGGTCATCCACCAAGGCAACCAAAGCTGTCTCTGTCCCAAAACAAGCCTGAAACCAGATTGAAATGGATCTAGATCGGTCATGGGCAAACTTTGGCCCTCCAGGTGTTTTGGACTTCAACTCCCACAATTCCTAACAGCCGGTAGGCTGTTAGGAATTGTGGGAGTTGAAGTCCAAAACACCTGGAGGCCCAAAGTTTGCCCATGCCTGATCTAGGTAATAGATTTCAGCCAGAAACTTTTGGAGCCGGGGGGCCATCACATGCATCAATACTTATGAACTTTTAGGACATCTCGAAACCCTGGAAGCACTTTCCAAGAGGAGAGGAGAATTAAAACTGGACTTTAAAATAGTTAACATCGTACTTTTGTCTCCTGGAAGGATGGAGCGATAGAAGCGGTCCCTCTTTTTCTTCTCTTCCGGATTGGGAGGCAAAGGTTTAGAGCCGTGATTCAGGGTTCCCACGTCTTTGCCGCCAGTGCCGATCATGGTGCTGGTGTTCCTCATCGGAGGAGCCGGCGGCTTGTCTTCCACTTCGAGCCCGTTGTTGGACATCTTCCACAGCGGGAGCTACAACCTGGAATCAAGAGGAACGGGGAAGACAAAACAGAATACTGTATTGTACTTGGGATGAACCAGCTATCAAGAAAGCCTTCAAGAAAGCAACCAAAGAATCAGGCACAACAGAGAATGGAAAAGTTATACATTTTCTGAACTCCAACTCCTAAAACTACCTTGCTTTTATGGTTATCATCCGTGTAGATTGGTGGACGCTTGGGGCTGTAGTAAATCTTTTTTTGAGCATTGATATACAGTCACTTATCCAACATAAACGGGTCAGCAGAACATTGGATAAGCGAAAATGTTGGATAATAAGGCGGGATTAAGGAAAAGCCTATTAAACGTCAAATTACATTATGATTTTACAAATTAAGCACCAAAACATCATGTTTTACAACAAACTAACAGAAAAGCAATTCAATACACGGCAACATTGTGTATTTACTGTATTTACGAATTTAACACCAAAACATCGCAATGTATTGAAAACACTGACTACAAAAACATGGACTACTAAAAAGCCGATTGCGTTGCATAATACAGAATGTTGGATAAGCGAGACTCTACTGTATTCTGCAATACCGTAAACTGCAGTTCCCGTATCCACATTTCCCAGTGAATACCTGAAATTGAGGATAATACTGAACGTTATATTTTAACTCTCAATTACAAAAAAACCCCAGTGTTCGTGGATTTTATTTAAATTAATACTTTTCCCATCCCAAAGCCCTGCAAATATCAAGTAACTCCTGTAACTGCATTTTCTTTGCACAATTGGGAGAGGTAGGTCTTCTTTGTTCATATTTATGGAAAAGGATTACATCGCCTCCATTTCTCTTTGTTTATTATTACTGTCATAGAATGAAATGCAGTTTAACAGTCAAAATTTTCTATGAAGTTTCATGAACCAATAGGAACAAGCAAGCCTTCCACACCACACAGTTATAACACAATCATTGCACTTTAATTGTCATTCCAGCCTTATATGGAATCCTGGAGACTGTAGTTTGGTGAGACACTAGAACTCTCTGTCTGAGAACTGTAGCTAACCTTGCCCAAAAAGGTAACTTTTCCAAGCCCTATTCTTTATTAGAAATGGACAATGTTCCTTATGTGTTCTTATGAGCTGAAACTCATCTATGGCCCCATCTAGACTGCCATATAATGCAGTTTGAAACTGCATTATATAGTCGGTGTGTAAACTCATATAGTGCAATTCAATGCAGTTTTTTAAAATCTGTTTCAGAAACTACAAGAAAATACTGCAAGTTGCTTCTGGTGTGAGAGAACTGGCCATCTACATAGACATTACCCAGTGGACGCCCAGATGAATTCTCTCACACCAGAAGCAACTTGCAGTATGTTCTCAAGTTGCTTCTAACACAATTTATTAAAAAAAACTACTGTAAACATTCCTAACAAATGTGTGGTAGGTTGTTAGAAAGCACCTAATCTAACCATTAAATCCTCCCTCCAGTAAATTTGCCGTATTACAAAAACAAAAACTGGAGGAGCAGAAAGGAGCTATTTGTAATGGAAACCAAAACTGAGAAAGGAATATCCAAACTGCGTAACAAGGCTATAAAACAAAGCAATCTTAAATCAATTATGCAAAGCAGTCTAATTTATTTTTGCGTTATTTGCTCTACCTCCGCTTGGCCTCCAGTAAACCCTGGGGACAGATAAAAATCTGTGCTGAATATCGGGATGCAAATCACGTTTATTGCCCACTCAATCATTACTCTGTTCGGCTTCCTCCATAATGTTCCCATTTCTCCCAACAATGGACCACCACCATAAAGACTAGAAACCTGGTAGAGTTTCCTAAAAATATTAGACTCAAAATCCTGCATTCCACTCCAGGTAATTAAGTTCTGTGCACAATACAATGCCTTAATTTCCATTTTACATGCGCACACACACACACACAGAATTACATATTCCTATGTAATTCAGTTGCAAGAATAAAATTCAAAGGTGAGGGGATATTTAAGAACCATGGAATCTATATTACAGCCCATGAAAGTCCAAGTCTCTGATAAATAACTTGCACAAATCAAAGAACAGCCCACACATATATTTGTACAAATTGTTGTTGTTGTTGTTGTTGTTATTTATACCCCACTTTATCTCCCTTGAAGAGGACTCACTCATTTACCACTGGACAAAATCACACCAAATTTGGCCACAAAAGACATCCAGTCAATCTGCATGTGGCAGTGTGTCAGCAAAAATGGCTAGGCGTGTCAGTGCTGACACGCGTGTCATAGGTTGGCCATCACTGGACTAGAACATGTTTTAATTTTTTTTAAAAACCCGACTGCTAAGAAATCTCAGGCTGCCAAATTCAAAGCATGATTCAAAACTTTCATACATTCCTGCTCCTGCAAGTCAGTATCCTGTGGTATTCCCCATTCCCCTCTTAACGTTTTCCATGCAGAAGGAATTTGAGCTGGCGGCACTGCAACTCATCATTCGCACGCAGAAATAAACCCCGATCAGAAATCCACGCGGGAAGGATTTATTTTCATGGTCTGGGGCAAGCATCTCCCTGCCAGATGGGAGGCTCCAGCTCCCTCCAGGTGGGATGTTTCTGGCATTATCCGGCTATTCACATCCCTGGCCAGCAGCCATGAAGACGTATCACCCAATGTGGTATCACACCCGGAAACATGACAGCTGGAAGTAAAACGGAGGGGAATGTGGAAAGGGAGGGCAGCAAGAAACGTGTCAAACGTTTCCGGAGAGATCTCTTTGGCTGCACTTGACTGTTGGTTTTCACTGCAAAATGCATGGTTTACAACGTGGAAACAACCCCAGAGTATGAACTGTGTCAGCACTCAGAAGTCACAAAACCATAGAATTAGAAGAAACGATGCAGGAAGAAACAATCAAAGCACTCCAGGAAGATGGCCATCCAGCCTCTGCTTAAAAACCTCCATAAAAGGAGATTCCATCACACTCCAAGGCAGTATATTCCGCGATTGAACACTTGTGACACCGAGTCCTTGATGGAGTACTTCCTCATTCCTTTCCGCACACTGGTGTTGTAAATTAGTTAAATTAGCCTCCCTGCATAAAGCAGTACCTACATTTTCTACTCGACAGATGCAACTGTCTTTTGAGCTGCTTAGGTCAACAGCGAGCTAAGCTATTGAATGGTTGGGAGCTCAATCCGACCCGAGCTTTGATTCTCATGACCTCTCAGTCAGTAGTGATTTATTGCAGCTGGCTACCAACCAGCTGCACCACTGCCTGGCCCACAGTTCTATTATGTAACACGACTTTTGTTCCTGGGTTATAAATATAATTTCCTAATTGGTTTTTATCATTCTATTGGTTCTATTAGTTCTATCATAAAAACATGGGAAAAGTTTATTAAACTGCAAAAACTTTTATTTTTGCAGGACATCCTGCAGCACACTTTGCTATAGCTTTTCAATGAATATCTCATTGAGTCTCAACCAATTCAATTTAGTTTGTGGCAGCCACAAAAAACAAAGTTTCTGGAGTATAACACCTACTTTAAAAGTAAGTACCGTACAATTAAGCAAGAAAGAACACTTCCAAACCAGGAACAGAAGATTTTTCAAATTGACATAGTGTTCTTGACAAACTTATCCGTATACAAAATAAATAAACTCCAAGCAGCTGCTCTTCACAGGAGCATCCATAATTCATCTGCCATCATGAGGCTCAATAAAGCAGCCAACTCTTCACGCTGCATCAGATGAGGACATCTCTTTGACATTCAGGCATAATTACATTGCATTCAAAACTCAGCACCAAGGTCAGGCCTCCAAAGAAAAATAACACGCCAAAAGGAGAAGTTTCTTAGGACTGTGATTATTATTTCGGCGTTTCAAAAGCAGCCTTGGAAATTAAAGTTCAGGAATTGATGTCACCGGACTGAGGCGGAAAATACCACTGATTATTGAGCCTCTTGAAGCATCTTTTTTAATCCTGTCCTCAGATAACACACACCATATGCTTTGGAGATGTAAAAAAGTACGAATTTTAAATTACAGAACGATAGAATTGGAAAAAACAGCATCAGCCATCTAGTCCAACCCCTTTCTGCCGTGCAGGAAAAGCACCATCAAAGCACCTTCAACAGATGGCCATCGAGTCTATTTTAAAACCTTCAAGGAAGGAGCGATAATACTATAATATTACTCATATTATGCATACTAATAATATAATATATTGTATATACATATAATGCTGACAATATTGTTATAGTGTAATACAATATAATAATACACTATTATAATTGTATATTTATATTACATGTAATATTACTAATAATATTGCAATATAGTGTTATAGTACGATATCGTAATATATAATGCTTATATTGTACTATGCTAATAATATAATATATTGTATGTACATATAACTTGTAAGCCGCCCTGAGTCCCCTTCGGGGTGAGAAGGGCAGGATATAAATGTCGCTATTATCATCATCATCATCATCATCATCATCATCATCATCACCACCATCATCAATTTTTGGCAAACCTGTTTTCAACCACATGCCCCAATGCTGTGAAATTGAAACTCCTTTCTCTCAGCTTCAAATCACTCTCCATCTGTCCTGCAATCAATGCAAAGCTAAGAAAACCAATTGGAGCATCACAAGATGTAGTAATAGGCATTAATGCGAATCATGCTCCTTAATATGGCACTATTTTTTTAAAGTGGAAACTAATGATGGCTGAATGACACACACTGCCACAAAGCCCTAGCAAAGACTTAAAATTACAGCTCCAAGACATGGTTTTCTTAGTACCATCCTCTGAATACAGTGGCAGCACATGCTATTTGTTGGCGGTTTCCCATCCAAGTGCTAACCGAGGCTGATCCTGCTTAGCTAACAAGATTAGGCAGAATGTGATGTTGTTTGGGCCCTTAAGCTGGACTTTTTAAAAGTCGAGATGGCTGTTTTGGAAAATGGAAATCTCCAAAACCTTTTGGAGATTTTATTATCTTTGGAAAGGTATGACCTTGTTAGAAGTCATAACCTTTTTGAAGAATGATGCCATAACCTCTTGGTAAAAAGCATGACCTGTTCAGGTCATAAACTTTTGGGAAAATGGCATTCACGCAAGGCAATTAAGATTCTCAGCTGTTAAACTGATGTAACTAGATATGTCTTTGAACTATTAACGATATGCCAATGCACAAAAACACACACACATATACAGAAGAGTTCCAGAAGTGTTCTTTTAGTTGTCCAAAAACATCTACTCCCCCTTATAACATGTTTGCCTTTAAATTATGCTGTCAAGAAACAAAAATAACTAGACTTCTTTAAAAGTAACATGGGTGGTTTACTCACAAACTTCATGTATTCAGCATACAGGTACTTTGCTTAGCAATCCAATTACAGATAAGATTTGAAGTAGTTTTTCTATGTAGATAACACAGGGCATTTTTCTTAGAATCAACAGTCTAAAGCATCTCTCTGTTCTGAGAATCTAATAGAGTCTCTGTAGTCTGGTTTCAACTAACTTCTAAACTATACTGTTTCTAGTGAAGTGTCTACATTGAAACTCTAATGGCTTCTGTACAGCATTCTATTCCAAATGACTTTAAAAGCATACATCTGTTTCTACTGAAGTCTATAAGCAAACAGTTCCTGCTGAAGTCTAAAGCATGCATCTGAGTCCTGAACAATCCCAGTTCTGATCACATGGTCTGCAGCCCCTCCCACAACAAAGAGTTAAGGAAAACTGCAAACCAATATACACACACATACAATACAGTAAGCAATCTGAATTATACATGTAACAAATAACTAGTGTTATTTGAAATAAAGTTGCTATTTCCAACATGCTAGAAATGAACGTATTATTGAGTTCCTTGGTTGTGAGTCTTAGTGACCCTAAAGCAAAGATACATAGGGTGCATCAATTTATGAGGGTTGAATGAAAAGTAATGCCTCCACCTTCGTAACTCCTCAACAGATGGCAGTCCTGGTCTGCGGCAGATACTGGCTTGTTCAGGCGACTCTCCTCTACACTTCCATTTGATGGGAAGCCTTAGCATTGAACGGTTGTGTTGTTAAAGTGCGAAGTATGGAACCCTGCGCAGACGGGGAAGCCTTAGCATTGAACGGTTGTGTTGTTAAAGTGCGAAGTATGGAACCCTGCGCAGACGGTTGGTCAATGTGTGCTTAGGCAACGTGCAGTCACTGAATTCTTGACAGCAGAAGGTGTCACCCAAAGGAGATTCCTCAGAAAATGCAAGCTGTTTATGGTGATCGTGTTGATGTGAGTCCTGTGCGTCGCTGGGCGAGTAAGTTTAAAGCTGTTGAGGTGGGAACATCTGACTTGCACGACAAACAAAGAGTTGGACGTCTAGTGACAGCAACCACCGAGTTTCACAAGCAAACGGTTGACAGACTGATTCAGGACGATCGTCATATCACTCAGAGAGAAATTTCAAGCATAATCGGCATTTCATAAGAACATGTGGGTCACATTATTGCTTTGCTTGGCTATCGGAGGATCTGTGCACGATGGGGACTGTGAGACGCTGGTTGCAGAAACGGAGTGTCAACTTCTTCAGTGACAGCTTCAGAAAACTTGTTCATTATTGGCAGAAATGTATCCACTTGTCTGGTGATTATGTGGAAAAGTGAATAGTGGTCGTTAAAGAGCACATTCTAAGGATTATTTCTGCATTTGATTTATTAAAATTTTCCCATCCAAACCCAGGTAACGAAGGTGGAGGCATTACTTTTCATTCAACCCTCGTACATCAGGCATGGGTAAACTTCGGCCCTCCTGGTGTTTTGGACTTCAACTCTCACAATTCCTAACAGCCGGTAGGTTGATAGGAATTGTGGGAGTTGAAGTCCAAACACCAGGAGGGCCCAAGTTTGCCCATGCCCGATAATACACCCTTTCACTGCCATGGCTCAATGATATGGAATCATGGGAGTTATAGTTTTAAAAGCCCTTCAGCCTCCCCTGCAGGTGTATTCTTCTACTCACCAATCTACAAATGCCAGGACCCCATAGCATTGAACCATGGCTGTTAAAAAAACAAAACAGTATCAAACTGTATTAATTCTGCAGTGTAGATGCACCCTTAGTGACCAATGACATTCTTAGACCAATTGAATCAATAGGTTTTACATAAACATTGATAGATCATTTAAGCATTTGACATAATTTGGTCTAACAACTGGATTTAAGGTAAGGTTCTTTTGGTTGCAAACACGCTACAGAATTAATGCAGTTTGGCACCACTTTAATTGTCACAGCTCAATGCTACAAAATCATGAGAGTTGTAGTTTTACAAGGTCTTTAGTCTTCTGGGTCAAAGGGTGTTGGAGCCTTACCAAACTCCCAATCCAATGATTTCATTATATTGACCTATGGGAGTTAAAGTGATGTCAAACTATATTAATTCTACAGTGTATAGGTATTCTTTGCATTCCAGTTTTGAACTTCAAAAAACAAACTTGGCTTTTAGTTCTTTTTGGTATATGAACTATGTGAGATGAAGTGATGTCAAACTGCATTAATTCTACAGTGTAGATGTACGTAGCCTTTGCTGCTTTTCTTCCTTTGCAGCAATTGCAAACTCAAACTGACAATTTTCACCAAAATATGTCATTCCTAGGAGCAAAATACGAACGGCCTCCCAATCCACAAACCGCAGGCGAAGGCCACACGCCGATCACGATATCTGCCGCATACCAATCATCCCAGCCTCATCAAGGCAAGGCATTTATAATTCATGGGTCGTATTTGAGGGTTTGCTGATATACATTCCACTTGGGAAAGAGCGGGAGGGAAAGGATGCAAAAGGAAAGAAAGAGATGAGCTCAGCATTTCCTTCCGTCTTACCCAGCAAAACGTCTCAATTGCTTCGGTAGCATTTCTGGAGCACAAAGGACGAAGTGGCTGGTTATGGTGAACGATCCCAGTGGGCAAGCAAGCTGGCAGCAAAGACCAGTTGCCCATCATTATCCTTATAATTCCCTAAGCTATCCAAAGCATGCATGCATATGCATATATCTATACACATAATAAAAGTGAAAATATATGTGTGTGTGGCTGGGGTGTCCACTTCCACAGACAAGCTCCCACTTCCACAAACAGCTATAGCGCCCACCACTCAGGAGATACCAATAACATTGCAGGTTATTGCGAGTGCTGTGTGTTGGATTTTGGTTGTATGTATATGAAATGTAAGCGTTTCTGCTGTTTTGCAAGTGGGTGTTTCAGCAATGAAACAGTTAACAGCAGGCTAGTTTGACTGACAGCCTGCTGTGACCTATGAGACATGATTTCCGGCCTTGAGGTCGGAACTTCCTTCGGACTAAGGAATGTGCCTTCTTATCTCTCTGTTGTACTGTGAGAGATGAGCCTAGCCAAAGAATGCTGGCTTCGAGTAATGGACTTTGCTGTTATGTAAATATATCTTTGTAAATATTAAATAAGTGTTTGAACTTCAGACTGCAGATATCTTTGAGTCTGACATTGGAGAGGAATTGGTGAGGGCAGAAGTTCACCAATTCGTCAGGGTGCTGGTCTGGAGCTGTTGATCGATGGTTTTGAAGAAACCCACCAACACACCCTGACCCCTGGCACTTGACACTGTGAACATGTCCAAGAGCCCTGTCCTCCACAAACACCATACTGCTCATCACCCAAATGAAGGCTTTCATACAGGGACCATTTCATCCTAGATTTTCTGTTTTTCCTCCACCACAGACATCCCAGTGTTTCTGACGCTCTCCATTGGTGTGGAATTTGCATAATAATAAAACTTGGGCAATGACGTGAGTATCAAAACTAACAGGAAACTATGGTTCAACAAACCCCAGAGGGCCAGGCTGTGGTTAGTAGCCCGCTGCAATAAATCACTACTGACCGAGAGGTCATGAGATCGAAGCCCGGGTCGGGTTAAGCTCCCAACCATTAATAGCCTAGTTCGCTGTTGACCTAAAAAAGGACTGAAAAACTAAGCTTATACTCGAGTATATACAGTAATTTACAACACCATAAAACTGCCAGTAGCATACAGAAAGAAATTAGGAAGTACTACCATCCAGAACTCAGTGTCACAAGTGGACAGTGAAGCAGCAGCTCCCCCTGTGGCCGGAATTGAGCATACCCTCATGGAAGCTGGAAAATGACAAATTGCCTCTGTGTCTGTCTATATAGGTCGTATTGTCTAATGGCATTGAATGTTTGCCATGTATATGTGCATTGTAATATGCCCTGAGTCCCCTTTGGGGTGAGAAGGGCGTAATATAAATACTACAAATAAATAAATAAATAAAATTTCTTATTCAATGTATGAGGCTGGCTCAACGAGTTGTAGTTTGGCAAGGCTTCGGCCCTCTTTGGCAAAGAAGATGGAAGACCTTGCAAAACTACAGCTCCCCGGATCTCACAGCACTGAGTTAAAGAAGTGTCAGACTGCATTAATTCTACAGCATAGATGCACACTTATTCCAACATGCTAGTGTGATGTTTCTTTCATGTTTGCAGTCACTGATGCCCCTGGCCTCTCATTTGGCTCCTCCACATTCTCCTAATGCCGAAGATAAATTCAAAGTGACAAGACTATGAACATTTGATTGAAATATAATGAAACAAAATAGAGCAATACTTAGGGTGCAATGAAAGCCTGTTCGGAGGGGCAATGATGTGCATTTGTTGCAGCTCTAAAGAACAAATATGTTGCAGCAAAGCTTCCTGATTTCTATAAAACGAGGATGCAACCTAGACTGACCTAGCCTAAAATATGAATTTGAAAAGAAACTTGTGGGCTGATGCATTTTGAGAGCTGCGGCCCAAAAAATAACTTTTCAAAGCTTCCACTCTCATAGATATGCTAGATATTATTTTTTTGTGCAGGAAAATATTGCAGACTAATTCAACCAGAAAAGTCAGTTATAGCAGAGCACTTGATGAACCAACCCAGACACAGCATATTATTTGAGAACACAGAAATGCTGGTCCATGCTAACAACCAGCATGTCAGAATACACAGAGAAATCATTGAAATCCACAAGAAACATGTGGATAATTTCAACAGAAAGGAGGAAACCATGAACATGAACAAAATCTGGCTACCAGTATTTAAAAAAATCTAAAATCAGGGCAATAAATAAAGAACAACACTCTGAAACAGGGGGATTCCAGGCATGAAACAATCAGGGCCAGCTAACACCTTCCAACAAAGGATTCCCCCAGCCAGGCTTTGAATTTGCAAGGACATTAAATACTAATCAAGGTGATCAATTGCAACATTCACACTTGCCTCCAACAGAAAAGAGTTCTTTCTCCCACCCTGGACGTTATTCCACAGATATATACACCCCACTCGTCTAGTTTCCAATAGACCTCACAACCTCTTAGGATGCCTGCCATAGGTGTGGGTGAAATGTCAGGAGAGAATGCTTCTGGAACATGGCCATACAGCAGGGAAAACTCACAGCAACCCAATTATTCCTTTTCCTTCTGAAATGCCAAGGACGGAAAGACTCCCTGCACGCAAAGTCAACAGATGAATGCCTTTTGCTCTCCACAAAAGTCTTAGGACCTAAAGCGGGGAGAAAAAAGGCACTCTCTTTCATTGGGATTTCTTTTGAAAAATTAAAAAGCTAATTCGATTGGGATCCCTCGGAAGAGAACAAAATGTACAGGCAAATTAAACGATTGCATTTCATTAGTCACAGAAGTCCCTTTAGCTTTGCCTTGACACAATCTTTTGATCTCTTTGGAGAAGCTACGAATTGACTTTTGCTTCAGGAGAAGATCAAAAGAGCACTAAAAAAGTCCATTCTTTTTGTTATGTTTTTAAAAGGAAACACAGCTTAAAAGCTCTTTTCCTATGTAGCATTTCCAACTCAGAGTTTTGTTGCAAGCAATTATGGCCAAGCGATTGCTCTAGACCAGCCTTCATTAACCCGGTGCTCTATTAGATCTGTTGGACTACAACACCCATCATCCCCTAGTCAGTCTGGCCAAAGAGGAAGACAAGACACACACAACCCCACAAAGACACAACATTTATCTCTTGTATTGGAAAGAGACAGTGTCACTGTACTAGAAGAGATATACAGGCTTTGGTGCCTGCCGTTGCCCAGGTTAGCTTTGCTGTAATGGTATTTGTTAGAAATACAGTAGAGTCTCACTTATCCAAGCCTCTCTTATCCAAGTTTCTGGATTATCCAAGGCATTTTTGTAGTCAATGTTTTCAATATATCGTGATATTTTGGTGCTAAATTCGTAAATACAGTAATTACAACATAACATTACTGCGTACTGAACTGCTTTTTCTGTCAAATTTGTTGTAAAACATGATGTTTTGGTGCTTAATTTGTAAAATCATAACCTAATTTGATGTTTAATAGGCTTTTCCTTAATCCCTCCTTATTATCCAAGATATTCGCTTATCCAAACTTCTGCTGGCCCGTTTAGCTTGGATACGTGAGACTCTACTGTACTCATTATTTGGTTTTGGATTTTATGCACAGTCCCTTTAGAAAATGCTTTACTATATAAATGGGACCACTTCCAAGTATTTTAATTTGGATCATGATAGGTATGTGTATCAAGTTTGGTTCCAATCAATCATAGTGGCTCTCCAGATGTTGATGGGACTCCAACTCCCATCATCCTCCAACAACTATGCCAAATTTGGTCTACATCAATTGTGGATGGGATACACAGATACACAGAGCTCTCCGGATGTGGCTGGACTACAACTCCCATCATCCTCTACCAACCCATGCCAGTATTTTAAGTTGGTCATGATGAGTATGCCATGGAGCAGCCATCCCAGAACATACATACATACATACATACATACATACATACAGTAGAGTCTCACTTATCCAAGCTAAACGGGCCGGCAGAAGCTTGGATATGTGAATATCTTGGATGATAAGGAGGGATTAAGGAAAAGCCTATTAAACATCAAATTAGGTTATGATTTTACAAATTAAGCACCAAAACATCATGTTTTACAACTAATTTGACAGAAAAAGTAGTTCAATATGCAGTAATGTTATATTGTAATTACTGTATTTACGAATTTAGCACCAAAATATCACGATATATTGAAAACATTGACTACAAAAATGGCTTGGATAATCCAGAAGCTTGGATAAGCGAGGTTTGGATAAGGGGCCGGGCTGTGGCGCAGCTGGCTAGTAACCAGCTGCTGTAAATCACTACTGACCGAGAGGTCATGAGTTCGAAGCCCGGGTCGGGTTAAGCCTCCGACCATAAAAAAAAAAAAATAGCCCCGGCTTGCTGTTGACCTAGCAGCCCCGAAAGGCAGTTGCATCTGTCAAGTAGGGAAATTTAGGGACGCTTTATGCGGGAGGCTAATTTAACTAATCTACAACACCATAAAACTGCTCACGAGGAAAAGAAGAGGAAGAACAGGCACCAATGGACGGTGAAGCAACAGCTCCCCCTGTGGCCAGAATCGTGAAGCTGGAAAGATGTTAAAAAAATGCCTCTGTGTCTGTCTAAAACTGAATGTTGTTTGTCTATTGGCATTGAATGCTTGCCATATATGTGTTCATTGTAATCCGCCCTGAGTCCCCTTCGGGGTGAGAAGGGCGGAATATAAATACTGTAAATAAATAAAATAAATAAGTGAGACTCTACTGTATTTTGACTTTTAAATATATAGATGGAAACTTGGCAAGTCAACACTTACATTGCAAATCCCACTGACTTAATCAGCTTTATAAGAATTCATATTGAGGTTCAAATTCCTAGCAACAAAGCACAACCTAAGTTGTACTCTTTCAAGTGATTTCAATCTGATTTTCCCATTTTATGTAAGAGACACTATTTTACTACACCATTGTACCTAAATAGGATTGGACACCCACAGATTTCAGTATCCAAGCCGTAGAACCAAGCCCCAGATGATAAAAAAGGTCCACTGTATTGTATCCAGTTCTGGACAACATAGTTCAAGCCAGATAGTGACCAGTCCGAATGTGTCCAGAGGAGGACATCCAAGACAAAAGCCAAGTTCTATGATGACCAGCTTTGGGAACTGGGTATATTTTACTTGAAGATGGAGAGATAATAAGAAAGCAATTTTGAAATGTCATGTAGAAGATGGAGCAAGTATTTTTGTTTTTGCTGGTCTCAAATGACCACCAAAAAATAAGGATTCCACCTAAACATAAAGAAAATCTTTTTTATAGTAAGAGCTGTTTAGAAGTGGAACAGATTGACCGAAAAAGGTCCTTAAGCACAGGTCAGGTGCACATCCTTCAGGAATGTTCTATTGTGAATTCCTAAATGGCATGGAGTTGGACTAGATGCCCCTTATGGTCCCATCCAACTCTATAATCCTACGTTGACTGAAGATTCTAGGATTTTGTCCAAGTTACGAAGTGGAAAAGTCAGATTTTTAAAAGGATATCCATCAATGCTGACTGTGATTTATACGTGTCATATTGGAAATTTGAGATTGCCATTGAACTCCCTTTATAGTTTGGCCACCCATCTCCAGCCTGATATTCTTGTTGCACTCCAGGCCTGGAAACACTTATGACAACTGCACCACACAAGAGTCCAGGAATATAAGCAAATAGTTTATTGTAAAAACAAATAAAAAGTATATAAAATCAGGAATAAGGAAGGGAAATATATAATCCAAAAAGGTTTAGCAAAAAGTGAGAACCAAACAATAATCCAAATGTCTCATAAAGTTCCAAAGGTGAGAAAGTCCAGGAACAGCAAGGGATCACAGACACAGCATAAAACCATAATCAGAAAGATATAACTAGTAAAACTTGAGCAGAAGTACCTGAAGAGAAACATAGAAAACTTCCAGGATATATTAAATCCAAAATCAAGGCTTGACTTGAACTATGAAGAAGAGAACTCAGGCTTAGCTTCTCACTCTAACACAGCGTTGCCTGAACTGCCTTTAAAGTGAACAACTTGGTGTTTAATAGACACCCATGAAAGCATTATGTCTGCCATGAATTTTCTTCCCAATTTTCCCACATAATCTCTCAGACCGGCGTAATTTATTTTCAGCTCTGATTTGTAAACAAAGACTTTTGTTGATCTCCATAGCTTCAAGTGGTTTCTCATGGGAACCTTCCTTATCACTCAGCTCTTCACTCGATTCCTTATCTGCTGTTGCGGCTTCTAACTCCTCGGACTGGCCTTGAAGCCCTGCACTTTCAGAGTCAGTTTTCTCAAAGAGAGAAACACAGGAAAGCTCCAATGCTTTCTAAATCATCAGTTAAACCATCAGCCTCTTGCTGATCTACAACGATTATCTGGATGTGTTGGACAGCTCTGTTGGCTGAGGAGGATGGAAACTATAGTCCAAACATACCCAAAGGATAGTAGATTAGAGAAGGCTGGACTTGGTTATAACAGAAGCAACACATAGTAAGACCCTCGTACCCACAGGGGTAAGTTCTTAGCCAGAAGTCAAGTTATGCAAGTTATGTTTTTAAATTTATACATTGTGTTTTATATTGTATTTAATAGTCTTAACTGATTTTATGTATTGTTTGAGATCGATTTTGTATAGGCATCAAATTGTTGCCATTGTTATAAGCCGCCCTGAGTCCCTTCGGGTGAGAAGAGCGGGATATAAATGCTGGAAATAAAATAAAATAAATGCAAAACCACGGATATGAACAAAATATGAATTACTACACTTCCAGATCCAGCATGTTGGAGGAAGTAGAGAAACCTCCCTAGGAAATTGTTAGGCCCTTTAACATAACTTTATGGTGACTTCTAGGGGAAGTACAGTAGAGTCTCACTTATCCAACATAAACGGGCCGGCAGAACATTGGATAGGTGAATATGTTGGATAATAAGGAGAGATTAAGGAAAAGCCTATTAAACATCAAATTAGGTTATGATTTTACAAATTAAGCACCAAAACATCATGCTATACAACAAATTTGACAGAAAAAGTAGTTCAATACGCAGGAATGCTATGTAGTAATTACTGTATTTACGAATTTAGCACCAAAATATCACGATATATTGAAAACATTGACTACAAAAATGCATTGGATAATCCAGAATGTTGGATAAGCGAGTGTTGGATAAGTGATACTCTACTGTATATCATAAAATCACCCAAAGAGCCTAGGAAATTCATAGAGAGAGGATTTTCGCCCAATGAAACCAGATAAAAGTTTTGCAGTTGCAAGGATCTTATGTATATATTTCCTAGGCATCACAACATTGGTCCATCCAAACTTTCTTTGTTCTGAGACCCAAGGCTTAATGAGGAATTTCAGTCTAGATTAGAGTATCACTAATTAATTGCACCTAATCCAATTTCATAGAAGGAGAGGAAAGCATCCATAAAACCGCTCAGCCTTCCTTCAGCTGTGGTGGCAGCATTATCTATTATGCATTTGCTGCCGTCATTTGAGATATGGTTTAAATGGCCAACGCAATTCATTATCTACCCTGCAGCAGAGGTATTATAATAGGAGTCCCGACAAATGAGGGGGCTCACTGCATTACTTTTTTATCAAATGTATTGGAACATTTACTGGAATGGCTCTACCTCCTATAATTAAAAATTAAAGTCATGGGGAAAAGGGGGAGGGAATCGCAAATTTGCCTGGGGCTACTCTAGCTTTGCTCTCTCACATAAAAGGCACTGGCCAGAGCTGTGTACATCCTGCAATTGAATAATATAGTATTGAGTGCAGTCATCGCCTTCTAAGTCGTCGGGAGAGATAAAGCGGGGTATAAATAAATATTATAATAATACCCTAAAGTCAAGAAGCAACATATACAAGGGTTGAATGAAAAGTAATGCCTCCACCTTCGTAACTCCTCAGCAGATGACAGTACTGATATGCGGCAGGTCCTGGCTTGTTCAGTAGACTCTCCTCTACAGTTCCATTTGGCGGGAAGCCTTAGCATTGAACGGTTGTGTTGTTAAAGTGCGAAGTATAGAACCCTGCGCAGACAGTCGGTCAATGCAACTTAAGCAACGTGCAATCATTGAATTCTTGACAGCAGAAGGAGATTCATCCGAGGATGCAAGCTGCTTATGGTGATTGTGTTGATGTGAGTCCTGTTGGGCGAGTGAGTTTAAAGATGTTGAGGTGGGAACATCTGACTTGCATGACAAACAATGAGTTGGACGTCCTGTGACAGCAACCACCGAGTTTCACAAGCAAAAGGTTAACAGATTGATTCAGGACAATCGTCGTATCACTCAGAGAGAAATTTCAAGCATAATTGGCATTTCACAAGAATGTGTGGTTCACATTACTGCTTTGCTTGGCTATCGGAAGATCTGTGCATGATGGGTAATGTGAGATGCTGGTTGCGGAAACAGAGTGTCGACTTCTTCCGCGACGGCTTCAGAAAACTTGTTCATCGTTAGCAGAAATGTATCCAATTGTCTGGTGATTACGTGGAAAAGTGAATAGTGGTAATTAAAGAGCACATGCTAAGGATTATTTGATTTATTAAAATATTCCCATCCAAACCCAAGTAACAAAGGTGGAGGCATTACTTTTCATTCAACCCTCGTAGATAAACACACACACACAAACAAAAACAAATAGGCTTTTGTACATCCTTTAAGGCAGAGATGGTGAAGTGCTCTGTACAAGATTTCATGCATTAGTCTTGAAGATGCCACAAAACTCCATTGTTTAAATTCTGAAATATGCAAAATGCATTATTGCTTTCATTTGCCATCAGGCTGGTGTTGGTTTAAGTATAGTAAGTCAAAGCTGGAGACCGAAAGGTCCCAGGTTCAAACCCCAGGAGCGGCGGGAGCGGCCGCTGTTAGCTCCAGCTCCTGCCAACCTAGCAGTTCGAAAACATGCCAATGTGAGTAGATCAATAGGTACCGCTCCGGCGGGAAGGTAACGGCGCTCCATGCAGTCATGCCAGCCACATGACCTTGGAGATGTCTATGGACAATGCCAGCTCTTCGGCTTAGAAATGGAAATGAGCACCAACCCCCAGAGTCGGTCACGACTGGACTTAACGTCAGGGGAAACCTTTACCTTTACGTATGTCAAATCAACACATGAAATATCCAAAGCATGGTAACTTCAAGTTGATCAATTTGACTTCTATAAAGAATTCAAGTTTGATTTATTCCCATGTTTTTTATCTTTTGGAAAGTCAGTAGAATCTGAAAAACGCTCTTCCAGCACCCCATTTCAAATGAGTGCTAAGTTGGCAAAAGCTGGGGCTAACAGCGGGAGCTCACCCCGCTCCCCAAATTCTAACCGCCAATATTTCCATCAACAAGATCAGCAGCTCAGCGGTTTAACCCATTGCGCAACTGGAGGCTCCATGCCATAGACACCATAGATGCCAAAATAACTCTCCTTAGAATCCAAAATAACTGAAGTGAGCTATTGCACTTGCAACACATCATGATATGACATGAAAATACAGTGTTGTTCAGGAAAGTCAAAGAAGAAGACCACGTTGCAAAAGGATTGACTTAACCAAACAAGTCCCAGCCCTGAATTTGCAACTCTTCTTGCACTTCGATCATGGATAAAATTGCCTTGAAGCTAACACAACGCAACCTACGCAACTGCCTCAAACTCTCATTTGGGAATTTCCACCCCAGCCCGAGCTTAAATTCAAAAGAAACCCAGAGAGAAAGGATGATATATTCCACAAAACTACAAAAGGTCCCCAAATCTCTTGAGAGTGCGACAGATACTAAATCAAGTCTCAGGATCCTTAGGCTACTTTGCAAAGCCTCCTTCCCTCCCCAGTTTTGCCAACAAGATAGCTGTAGGGATAATAACAGATGGCTGGAAAGGCCACTAGGATTTGCAATTTAAATTCCAAATTGATTGAAATAGTAAGAAGGAAGTGTCATGCATTCACTGAAAAAGGCAACTCAATTCTCAATTCTCCAAGTGACCATACAATTTTAAGCATCCATGATAGTCTATTTCATCACATTTACTTTATTTATTACTCCAGTTGTAGTGTTGTTGTTGTTGTTGTTGTTGTTGTTATTTCATTGAGAGGTGGAAATGTTAAGCAAGTATCACACTTTCAGTCACAGAGGAAGACAAAGACAAACCTGAACAAATCTTGGGAAGAAAAAACTTTGATAGGTATGGTTTAGAGTCATCGTAACAATTTGGAAATACAGTAGAGTCTCACTTATCCAATACTCGCTTATCCAAGGTTCTGGATTATCCAATGCATTTTTGTAGTCAATGTTTTCAATATATCGTGATATTTTGGTGCTAAATTAGTAAATACAGTAATTACAACATAACATTACTGTGTATTTAACTACTTTTTCTGTCAAATTTCTTGTACAACATGATGTTTTGGTGCTTAATTTGTAAAATCATAACCTAATTTGATGTTTAATAGGCTTTTCCTTAATCCCTCCTTATTATCCAAGATATTCGCTTATCCAAGGTTCTGCCGGCCCCAAGGTTCTGCTTGGATAAGTGAGACTCTACTGTACTGGGTTGCTGTGAGTTTTCCGGACTGTATGGCCATGTTCCAGAAGCATTCTCTCCTGATGTTCCACCCACATCTATGGCAGCATCCTCAGAGGTTGTGAGATCTTTTGGAAACAAGGCAAGTGGGGTTTATATATCTGTGGAATATCCAGGGTGGAAGAAAGAATTCTTGTCTGATTGAGGCAAATGTGAATGTTGCAACTGGCCACCTTGATTAGCACTGAATGGCCTTGCAGCTTCAAAGCCTGACTGCCTTCTGCTTGGGGGAATCCTTTGTTGGGAGGTGTTAGCTGGCCGACTGTTTCCTGTCTGGAATTCCCCCCTTTTTTAGTGTTGCTCTTTATTTACTGTACTGTTTCTAGAGTTTTTTTAATACTGGTGGCCAGAGGAATCCTCTCACCTCTGCAAGGGTCTACCATATACCATGCAGATGTGGACAAGTCTACATAGGGACCACCAAACGCAGCAGCCTTGCCCAAACACGAATCAAAGAACATGAAAGGCACTGCAGACTGATTCAACCAGAGAAGTCAGCCATAGCAGAGCACTTGATGAACCAACCTGGACACAACATATTATTGGAGAACACAGAAATGCTAGACCACTCTAACAACCACCATTTTAAACTATACAAAGAAGCCATCGAAATCCACAAACATGTGGACAATTTCAACAGAAAGGAACAAACCATGAAAATGAACGAAATCTGGCTACCAGTATTTAAAAAACTCAAAAATGAGGACAGTAAATAAAGAACAACACTCAGAAAATAGGGGAATTCCAGTCAAGAAACAATCAGGGTCAGCTAACACCTCCCAAAAAAGGATTCCCTCAGGTAGGAAGCATCCAGGCTTTGAAGATGCAAGGCTATTCAATGCTAATCAAGCTAGCCAATTGCTACATTCACACTTGTCTCAAACAGACAAGAGTTCTTTCTCCTGCCCTGGACATTATTCCATGGATATAGAAACCCCAGTTGCCTAGTTTCAAACAGACCTCACAACTTCTGAGGGTGCCTGCCATAGATGTGGGGGAAACATCAGGATAGAATGCTTCTGGAACATGGCCATACAGCCCGGAAAAACTCACAGCAACAACAACATGACAGCCACCTTTCAATATCCAAAGTATTTTCATGGGGAAGATAGAACAAGCTTATTTTCTGCTGCTCCAAAGGGTAGAGCTTGAATTAATGAATTAAAGTGAAAAGGAAAGTGGATATTAGAAATAACCTCCTGACTCTTATGGAGTTGTTCAACAATGAAATAGACTACTTTGGATGGCTTCTGGACTAGATATCCCTTCCAACTCCATGATTTATTTAAGACTTATTTTGAAACTAATACGAGCTTCTTGCAATTCTAGCATTTTTGGATAAAGTACATGGCATCACAAAGTACATGTTTTTGTGGAAGCTTCAATTTCCCTCCCGTATGCTGAAGAATTAGATCCAGGGTATCTGGGGATTGAGTGAGAACGACAGCTTCCAACTGTGAAGGAAACAGAGAGCTGAGATGTCCAACAAGGGAGCGATGTCAAACTCTTGTAGCGAGAACTCCATGCATCTTAAAATGTTGTATTTGGCACAATCTTTCACAGGCTCTATATCAAACGGTACCTCCATGGCTAGATGTTTACAAATATGTTACGACTCCTATCAGGGCTGGCCCTAGGTAATTTCCAAGTGTAAGCAAACAGAATTTTGGCACCCCCCCCCCCAAACCAATCACTGAAAAATAAAAGCGTTGGATAAGCTAAAATGTTGGATATTAAGGAGGGATTAAGGAAAAAGCGTAAATAAAGAACAACACTGAAAACAGGGGAAATCCAGACAAGAAACAATCAGGGCCTCTCGGCTACTCCTTGGCTTTAGGGCACTTGGAGGTGCCTCAAGAGGCGCTTCAACTGCGCCCCCCAGACAATGGCGCCTTAAGCAACTGCTTAAATTGCCTTACTGTTGAACCGCCCCTGACTCCTATATCTATAAGGACTATGGATGATATAGGAGTCTATAGGACGCTCCAATGGGAGACTTACTATGGAAATGCAAAACCATGGATAGCAAAGTAATGAAATAAAGAATTTCAGGCAGAAATGTACTGCATGCCGGTGAGGATGAGAAGAAATAGAAATGTAAATGTCAACAGAAGGTGACAAGTTCCACTGTGGCCCTTTGAAAGACACTAAATGCATTGGATAGGGAGGGGAGAAAAGTGGAAAGCATCCTGTACAGTATATTTTAAGCAGACACTCAGAAGAATGGGAAGCCACTCTCTTTGCAAATGATGGGTCGGCTTTGCGTTTCAGCACAACCCCATCCAACAGACCAGGCAAGGGAAAAGCCACACCAAAAACATATACTTTCTGAGCAACTGGAAAGACATTGCTGCCAATCAAATGCTAACGGCGGTGAATATAATGCTGCAAGAACGTGTTTCGATCCTTCAAAGAAGTCTCATCAGGGAAGCCAAAAGCATCCGATAGGTTTGGATCTGAAGGTGAGGATTTGGTCCCCACAGGGTCCCCGTACGCTGTTAGGAATTGTGGGACTTGAAGTCCGAAACACCTGGAGAACCAAAGTTTATCCTGTCAGGGTAGGGAGCAGGGGAGAGATGAGATCCGACCTTCGTCCTGACATGTTGATGAGTCTCACCTTCCACTCATCAGTCAGACCACTTGTGCTTCTACACAGTAGCACTGACAAAACAACACCACAGTCGTAGATGTAGATTATCTGCTGATCACAGCGGTACTAGGCTTTATTTATATACAAGGCTATTTACAACTCCAAACACCATAACTCTCTGGACACATGTTCCCCGCAAGGGAAAAGCACGGCACGTCTGTTCAGCACAGCCAAGAGTCTGTTATCAGAACAAGTCCTCCCAACATTCCACAGTCTATGAGGAATGTTCCCTCCCTGCAGTGTTGACCCATTGGCCCTGCAGGCTATCAATCAGGACTAGCATGCAGTTAACTCCTCTGCTGCTGGAAAGCTTACCGGAACACAGATGCACAAACCAACAGCAAACATTTGATCTAACATTTCCCTCTATCACATCAAAACACACTGACATACCCATGTCTGCCATAGAACCACCAGGCAAGGTGTGCAGCAAATAAAGGTGGTACAATAAACAAGTCCATATAAAAACAAGAGGCAATGCTACATACTAGGAAGTTATACTGTACCATGGACAGCTCTGGGCAATTAAAAACATATGATCTCAGAAAGAAACAAAATCAACTTAGAGCTGGTTAGAGCAGAGTAGGACTCATGTGGCCTCTCCTCTGGGCAATACGTGAGCATGAAAAGACTACACATGGTAGACTCTGATCTTCTTTAGAAACTTTTCAGTACTCTACAAAGACTGGGTGAAATAGCACTCTATGTACTCAAATATAAGTCTAGAAACAAGACGAGGCTGGGGCGCAGCTGGTTAGTAGCCAGCTGCAATAAATCACTACTGACTGAGAGATCATAAGTTCCAAGCCAGCCTGGGTCGGAATAGGCTCCCGACCATTAATAGTCTAGCTTGCTGTTGACCTATGCAGCCCAAAAGACAGTTGCATCTGTCGAGTAGGAGATTTAGGTACCGCTGTATGTGGGGAGGCTAATTTAACTAATTTACGACACCATAAAACCTTCCAGAAAATGAGGATGTATTCCATCAAGGACTCGATGTCATAAGTGGACGGTGAAGCGAGAGCTCCCCCTGTGGCCGGAATCGAACATATCCTCATGAAGCCAGAAGCTGGAATGTTAAATTGCCTCTGTGTCTGTCTAGATATACTGTATGTCTAATGGCACTGAATGTTTGCCATATATATGTGCATTGTGATTCGCCCTGAGTCCCCTTCAGGGTGAGAAGGGTGGAATATAGATACTGTAAATAAATAAGTAAATAAATATATTCAGCTAAAACATCAGAAAAATTGACAAAATCAACACAGCACAACAACAGCACATGGCTGTAATGAGAAATCACGTGATTCCAAAAGTCATTCTAACTGGGGAATAATATTATATTATTATTATTATTGGAGCCCCCAGATGGCGTAGTGGACTAAGTGACTTGAAGGTTGGGTTGCTGACCTGAAAGCTGCCAGGTTCGAATCCCACCTGGGGAGAGTGCGGTTGAGCTCCCTCTATCAGCTCCAGCTCCATGCGGGGACATGAGAGAAGCCTCCCACAAGGATGTTAAAAAAATTAAAAAAAACATCAAAAAAACATCCGGGCGTCCCCTGGGCAACATCCTTGCAGACGGCCAATTCTCTCACTCCAGAAGTGACTCAAGTTGCTCCTGACGCGGAAAATATATATATATATATATATATTCTTGTTATTATTATATTATTATTAGTAGCATTTCAAGTCCCTCACATATCTTAAGTTGAGTAATGAAGGGTCAGAATGCCAAGTTTGGTCCAGATCCAGATCCATCGAGCCACAGAAGTGTCTTAGTGGCACAAACCAACCAACCAATCAACATACATACATACTTTGACTTGCTTATTTATATATAGACTAGCTGTGCCCGGCCCCGTGTTGCTGTGGCGAAGTATGGTGGTATGGGAAATAAAGTATTGAGGAATTTGTGTTAGTTAAGGGAAAGGGTAAAGGTTTTCCCCTGACATTAAGTCCATTATAAATGGGTTATATAGCTGTGTGGAAGGGCCTTGGGTCTACACTGCCATATAATCCAGTTAAAATCAGATAATCTGTATTTTATAGGCAGTGTGGAAGAGGCGTAAGTGAGGCCAAACTCTGCCTGTCCCCTGGGCTGAGTGGGTTGCTAGGAGACCAAGTGGGTGGAGCTTAGCCTTCTAACTGGCAGCAATTGGATAAAAACAATTATTCCTCTCCCGCTAATTAGGACTTTATATTTCTTTTCTTTTTGTTGTATGAACGTAGAGGCATGGATGAGGGGTTGTGCTGCCAAGTTTAGTGTTTCTGGGATGTGTAGTTTTGTTATTTTGTCCTAGGCCGAAATTTCATTACCCTTTTATATATAGAGATAGAAGATAATTACTTTCTGCTGAAACCCTCAACAATCATTTTGTAGACAGTGGTTTTGGTGTCACCTTTTCTAATGGTGTGACCCAATGTGGTTTGCACCCTTCACACCCACTGAAAACATCACAAATAGACCTCCAACATCTGCTTAATTATTATATAGACAATTTCATAAATTTTATGTTCATTTCTGATCATAATTATTGAATTCTTGTCCTTTTCACTTTGTGGAAACATAGCGTGTTAAGATTCATAACAACACAGGGACATAATCCAGCTTTTGCGAAATTTCAACTTCTGTTGAAAAGAGAAGAAACCTTCTGGCACCTGCCGCTGCAAAGGTATGCTTGAAAGAGTTTAGACAATGCCTGCCAAAACCAGAAGCCAGCCAGGTTGCAGATAAGATTGTACGTGGCTGGAGGGAAGCGTTTGCTTCCCTGTTGAGACAGATACCAAGGCAACACGGAAACAAAAGTTTGGAGAGTTAACTCAGGCTGAACTGGCTGAACTTATAAAACAGGGAGAATAATCATAGGAGGAAATTCAGAAAAATGGCCTTGAGAATACAGAGAGAGTAAGCACTACTGGCTGGCACTAGGAAGAACATAATGTTTTGGAAATTGAAGAATAATGTTTGAGAAATACCAAGCAGACTTGAGCTCCAGAAGAGGCTTTCCATGGTAGGACATATGAAACAAATTGTAAAAATATATAGAGTTCCTTTATTTCTTTCAGATTAAATTTACTGTATATATTCATGTACAAGTCTAGACATTTTAGCAAAAATTCAAACCTAAAAAGGTGGGTCGACTCATCCATAGGTCAATGCAAGTACTATACCTTAACGTTTATCAAAATGGGAAACATCTATTTCTTTGAGTGGAGTGGTGAAAGGCAATACCCTGTTTCCCCTAAAATAAGACATCCCCAGAAAATAAGACCTAATAGAGGTTTTGCTGAATTGCTAAATATAAGGCCTCCCCTGAATGTAAGACCTAGCAAAGTTTTTGTTTGGAAGCATGTCCGCCGAACAGAACACCAGAGCATGCAGGATTGGTAAATGTACATACCATAAAGTGTTGTACATGGAAATAATGGTAGTAACAAGAAATTCCTGATAGGATTAACAATTTGTCTGGTTATGCTGGTTTGTGATGACAACCACTGTACAATATATGATAAATGTTCATTTTTTGTTCAACAATAAATGTGAATTCTTCTTCATGGAAAAATAAGTCATCATCTGAAAATAAGACCTAGAGCATCTCTGGGAGGAAAAATTAATATAAGACACTGTCTTATTTTCGGGAAAACACAGTAGCTAGGTCTGCCCCGGGAAACCAAAATCAAGCACCAATCCTACTTTTTCCACTCCATTGCAGCTTCTAGAAATTTTCAATGTCCTGGAGGGAAAATTGTTTGATCTAGGGTTGATTGGCCCCATAAGGAAGCAATAGTGATTTCTTCTCTCCACAAATTGACCCTCAACTTATCCATGGGTTATATCAGACTCCATAATTTTGTCCTCAAACCTGCCCTCAACTTATATATGAGGCCGACTTATATACGAGTTAGTACAGTAAACTAATACAGGTGAGCATTTCTTATTTGGAAATCTGAAATATCTCCAAAATGCTTTTGTCAACAAGTACAGTAGAGTCTCACTTATCCAAGCCTCGCTTATCCAAGCCTCTGATAATCCAAGCCATTTTTGTAGTCAATGTTTTCAATATATCATCATATTTTGGTGCTAAATTTGTAAATACAGTAATTACAACATAACATTACTGCGTATTGAATTACTTTTTCTGTCAAATTTGTTGTATAACATGAAGTTTTGGTGCTTAATTTGTAAAATCATAACCTAATTTGATGTTTAATAGGTTTTTCCTTAATCCCTCCTTATTATCCAAGATATTCGCTTGTCCAAGCTTCTGCCGGCCCGTTTAGCTTGGATAAGTGAGACTCTACTGTACCTGCTTTTGTCTTAGAGGAAAGGGGGCTAGTTGCACATCCAGCCCAGCTGTGTTTTTCAACAAGGAATAGGGACAACATGGGAGGACTCCATTTACAAAGGACCCCTACAAAGTGTCCTAGACACGTCTGCACTTGCCTTTCACCTGGCAAATAACAGGACATGGCTACAAGATCAAATGCCAAGTGATCTCATTGGCCCCTATTCATTTCCAGTTCAGAGAGAATAAATAAGATTTGGAGGAGAGAGGATTTGACCTTAAGTTCCTGGTTACTTTGGTAAAGGGGTAAAAATGTCCTGTAAACTGGGGAAAACTTTTCCTTAAAGAAAAATTTAGCAAATGCTGGACGTGTGACTAACCCCCTTTCCCCCATCCTTCATTCACTATGTATATAGAAATAGAAGTATTCCAAAATCTGGGGGGAAATTCTGAAAATCCCCAAAACAACTTTTCTCTAGCACTTTAGGCAAGAGAGACTCAACTTGTACTAATTTAATGATGAAAATGTTTTCAACAATGTTTGCAATTAAGTTAGATTCCAATGATAATAGCGAGTCTACTCAATATAGGATGAAGTCCCCATCTAAGAAGTCCCATTGCTTGAAACGGTTCAACTCGAAGTAGCAATTCACTGGGTACCCTTTGGCTAGTAAAATTCTCAATCTTAGGTTGCCAACCTCCCCATCTTAAACCTTGCCAAGAAAACCCTACAATGGGGTTACGTAACTGACAGAGGCATGACGACACACAACAGCATCTCTTCAGCTAAATCAAGCTCAAACTAATGTTACTGTGTGCCAATTATCATTGTTGAGTTTTTACAGAGAATTTCATGCTGAGCCGCTTTGTCACATTTCTGGATGCTCTAAATCCATGTGGGAGGAAAAGTACATTTATTTAATATAGAATAAACACATTTTCAGGAAAATTGTGGGAAATGCACTGTTTAGCGCTGTTTACTGACGGAAAATTATTTTGATGTGACAAGAACATAAAATACTTTAGACGTACCGTATATACTCGAGCATAAGCCGACCCGAATATAAGCCGAGGTACCTAATATTACCACAAAAAACTGGGAAAACATTGACTCCAGTATAAGCCAAGGGTGGTAAATTTCAGAAATAAAAACAGATACCAATAAAATTACATTAATTGAGACATCAGTAGGTTAAATGTTTTTGAATATTTACCTAAAGCTCAAATTTAAGATAAGACTGTCCAACTCTGATCCAGTCATTATTCTCATCTTCTTCAATGTAAATGTGCCTTTTAATAATAATAGAGTAAAATAATACATGTAATAATAATAGTAATAAATACAGGAAAATAATACATGTAATAATAAATAGAATAAAATAATAAATGCAATAATAATAATAATAATAATAATAAGATCAGAGTGAAATAATAAATTTATTAATAATAATAAAAAACAGAGTAAAATAAATGTAATAGTAGCAACAATAATAGAGAAAAATAATAAATGTAATAATACCAATAATAATAGAAAAATTGTACCATATATTCTTGAGTATAAGCTGACCCAAATATAAGCCAACCAGGACCCTCACCCGAGTATAAGCCGAGGGGGGCTTTTTCAGTCTTAAAAAAAGGGCTGAAAAACTAAGCTTATACTCGAGTATATACAGTACCTTATTGTAGGATAAATTTATCATGTGTGATACATTAAATGTATAGCCTATTTGGAAAATTGAATTTCATCATCATCCCCAATGGCTAGAAAGTATATCCAATGGGAATATTCCCCAGAGTGCATCTACACTATACAGACTCCACTTTAACTGATATAGCTCAAGGCAATGGTATCATGGGAGTTGTAGTTTTAAAAGCCCTTGAGCCTTTTCTGCCAAAGAGTGATAGCGAGTCAACAAAAAGCAACTCCCAGGAATCCACAGCACTGCATCATAGCAATTAAAGTGGTATCAAGCCGCATCAATTTACAGTGTAGATGCACCCAAGGTTATCTATTCCTTAATCCGACCTTAGATTTGGAGTATCAGAATCCCAGCAAACTGCACCCCCTTCCCAAGCATATACTATTGGCAACTCGTCGTCCACCCGGTCCATGCAAATGAGTCCCAAGGCCTATGAATTATGGAAAAGTCGAAAAAGATTTGCAATTCGAATGAGACGCATTCACCAGCCTAGCTTTCGGCAAAAGAGTCGAAGGAAGCTTGTAATTGGGGTGGAAAGGAAGAGGAGAGGAAGAGGAAGGGAGATTCTATAAAAGAACGTCCCCAAGACGGTCGCTGTCCTCTATATATGGAAAATGCCAAGAACCACCAGCAAAATATTATGGCTGAGAATGTGTCACATTTAGGGGCTTCCTACGCCTCACCAGTTAACCCAGTGGGAGCAGCTGGTCTTTTGCGCTCGGCTGATGCTCCAGGGAGCCGGTTGATCGTGCCTGTCATCTGGAACGATCCATCAATTCTCAAACGTCTCATTAAGGCCCTTTCCAAACCCCATAGCCCTCCCCCAAAACTGTCAACAGCTGCAGAAAGGAGGAAAGCAAGGCAGGCAGAGACCCTTCATGTTTGGGGTTTAATCAATTATGAATATATCAACACATCCCAGGACTCTTGAGTTTTGCACAACGATAAGCATTGGTCAGTATTGACTCGACATGGACCAAGTGACCAATGCTATATTACGTTTAGGTCACCTAAATATTCAATCCCATTTGATCTTGGATGCTAAGAATATTGGTCCAATGGTTCAATACTACCCTGTTTCCCTTAAAATAAGACATCCCCAGAAAATAAGACCTAGTAGAGGTTTGGCTGAATTGCTAAATATAAGGCATTCCCCAAAAGTATGACCTAGCAAAGTTTTTGTTTGGAAGCATGCCCAACGAACAGAACACCAGAGCATGCAGGATTGGTAAATGTACGTATCATAGAGTGTTGTACATGGAAATAACAATAGTAACAAGAAATTCTTGATAGGATTCACATTTTGTCTGGTTATGCTGGTTTGTGATGAGAACTACTGTACAGTATATAATAAATGTTCATTTTTTTTGTTCAACAATAAATGTGAATTCTTCTTCATGGAAAAATAAGACAGCCCCTGAAAATAAGACCTAGCACATCTTTGGGAGCAAAAAAATAACATAAGACACTGTCTTATTTTCGGGAAAACACGGTAGCCATACAGCCTGGAAAATGCATAACAACTCAGTGGATGTGGTTCTTATTGAAACATGCTGCATTATCACAGGATGTCTACGCCCACCGCTAGAGAAATTATACTCTTTAGCCGGTACTGCACCACTTGACATCCGTTGGGAAGTAACAACAAGCGGGGGCCGGGCTGTGGCGCAGCTGGCTAGTAACCAGCTGCTATAAATCACTACTGACCGAGAGGTCATGAGTTCGAAGCCCGGGTCGGGTTAAGCCTCCGACCATTAATAGCCTCGGCTTGCTGTTGACCTATGCAGCCCCGAAAGACCATTGCACCTGTCAATTAGGGAAATTTAGGGACGCTTTATGCGGGGAGGCTAATTTACAACACCATAAAACTGCCAGCAAAACACGAGGAAAGGAATGAGGAAGTACAGCCACTTCTGGACGGTGAAGCAACAGCTCCCCCTGTGGCCGGAATCGTGAAGCTGGAAAAATGTTTTAAAAAATGCCTCTGAGTCTGTCTAATGTATGTTGTTTGTCTGTTGGCATTGAATGTTTGCCATATATGTGTTCATTGTAATCCGCCCTGAGTCCCCTTCGGGGTGAGAAGGGCAGAATATAAATACTGTAAATAAATAAAATAAATAAATAAACAAGCAATGAAAGGACCAAGGCAGTGACATCTCCGGCCCATCCCGTTCAGATATCAGCCAGAACGCCAACGCCTTAAATCAAGAAACAGCTTCCTAAGATCCACAGAGACACTTGCAGGAAAACCTCAGCAAGCAAGAATCCAAAAGTGGCAGCTAAAACCTGGAACCTCCATCAGTGCTGAGACTGGAAGAGTCTCTCCCTCCTGGGCACACAGAAGACTGGGTGACTTGGAAGGTGCTGAACAGACTGCGCTCTGGCACCACGAAATGCAGAGCCAACCTCTGCATTTCCAAAATGGGGCCACAAAGTGGAGTCCATGACATGTATGGAGAAGAGCAAACCACAGACCACCTATTACAATGCAGCCTGAGCCCTGCCACATGCACAATGGAGGACCTTCTCACAACGACACCATAGGCACTCAAAGTGACCAGCTTGTGGTCAAAGGACATTTAGTATAATGCCAAGTTTTTAACTTTGTGGTTTTTCTATACATTATAACTATATTCTGAATTTGCCTCTGACACAATAAATAAAATAACCCCAGGAGGACTGACAAAGCAAAACAATAAATAAATGCCTGAAAGTCGCAATTTTGAAAAATAGAAAGGGGTGAGTTTCAAGGAGTGCAGAGAAGAGGAGGCTGGAAAGTACTGAAAAGTGACTCGACTTTCCCTGAGATTTTTAGGAAAAGCAATTTTGTTCTCTTTTCTTTATCTGGAAAAGGCTTTAAGGGATTTTAGAGCGGCCGAAGGCTATAAAAACAGCTTGCATACGGTCAATGTGTATGTGCCTCTGAGTCACCTGTTGATTGATTTACAGAGGACCCATGAAATGCATAGGGTTTTCTTAGGCAAGGGATATTCAGAGGCTTATACCAGTTCCTTGCTCTAAAATATAGCCTGCAGCACCTGGTATTTGTTGGTGGGCTCCCATTTAATGCTTAGGCCAGAACATAAGGTCAATAAATTATACAAAGCAAGAAGAACATCTGCAGAACCGATCGGCTTGCATAATTCATTGCTGAATTAGGGCCATCAGGACACTATATATATCCAAATTTCAGGTTGTATAGAACCAGTCTGAGAGCTAGGCTCTGACTGAAAGCAATATTATTTTTTCATACCTATATTTTAATATATTCTGCATTCCTTTTCATACATTTGTGTGTGTGTGTGTGTGTCTGCATATGGCAACTATATAGTCAGATATAAATTTTGAGTTGATTTGATAAAATTAAATTATTGAAAAGGTTTTTCAGCATATTATTGGAGAACACAGAAATGCTGGACCACTCTAGCAACCAACAATACCAGACGACACAAAGAAGCCACTGAAATCCACAAGCACGTGGACAAATTCAACATAAAGGAAGAAATCATGAAAATGAACAAAATCTGGCTATCAGTATTGAAAAACTCTAAAATCTGGACAGTAAATAAAGAACAACAGTAAAAAAACTGGGGAATTCCAGATAAGAAACAATCAGGTCCAGCTAACATCTCCCAACAAAGGATTCCCCAGGCAGGAAGCGGCCATGCTTTGAAGCTGCAAGGCTTTTCACTGCTAATCAAGATGATTAATTGCAACATTCACACTTGCCTCAAGCAGACAAGAATCATAGAATCATAGAATCATAAAATAGTAGAGTTGGAAGAGACCTCATGGGCCATCCAGTCCAACCCCCTGCCAAGAAGCAGGAAATCGCATTCAAAGCACCCCCGACAGATGGCCATCCAGCCTCTGCTTAAAAGAGTTCTTTCTCCCACCATGGACCTTCCACAGATATATAAACCTCCCTTGCTTAGTTTCCAATATACTTCACAACCTCTGAGGGTGCCTGCCATAAAAGTGGGTGAAATGTCAGGAGAGAATGCTTCTGGAACATGGCCATACAGCCCGGAAAACTCACAGCAACCCAGAACAGGTTTTTATTTAAAGCACCAAACATTATACCTTTTGTCTCTTTCAATAATATTAATTTGTTTGTTTATTTAGTATCTCGCCTTGTCAGTATCTCCTGACAAGGAACTCAAAGCAGCTTACAGAACTTTGAAAACAAATTCCGGCTAAAAATCTCGTTTCACACAAGCCGAAGAGGAAGCACTTCTATTTTGGGAAGCATGTGCTTAAAACAGTTTGAAACTCATTCATTGCATAATCAAAAGATAAAAATATATGAGCACAGCATGCTGCACTCTAAACACCCTGCTGCCATACGTACAGTTTAATTTAATTTAAGAACCAAAGGGCTGGCTGTGAAAAGTCACCGAATTCTCACAATATACAAGAACAGAATTCAAGGATTGCGGCTCAAAATTAAGGCCACTAAGGTGTCAGGTCTGTAGGGTCAGGAATTGCTTTTCCTTTCCTTTTTTTCCCTTCTCCAGCATGTTCAGATTGAGAAGTTTCTATATTGAAAACAGAGTCAAATCCTCCACATTTGCTGGGTTAAGGGCATGGGACCTCATGAAATTGAAAAACCACAAATAGGTGACACCTGGCTTGACAAAAAATATATGTGAAAAGAATCCAGGAGTCTTAGTAAGCCACAAGCTGAACACGAGCCAAAAGTGTGATGCGGCAGCTAAAAAAGCCAATGCGATTCTAGGCTGCATAAATAGTATAATTTATTTATTATGTATTTATTTACAGCATTTATATTCTTCTCACCAGAAGGGGACCCCAGGGCGGATCACAGAACACATATATGGCAAACATTAAATGCCATTATACAGATAAGACAGACAACAGATAGAGGTATATATAGGCATTTTCTCATCTTCGGCATCCTGGAGGTTGTGCTTGATTCTAGCCACATATCGAAGAACTCAGATCACAGACTTCCTCCTTTCTTTGTTCGCCGGCATTTTCTGATATTTCCTTTTTATGGTGCCAATAAAATACCTCCCCACTTAAGCAGTACCTAATTTTATCTACTCACAGCTGTTTTCGAACTACTTAGGTGGGCAGTGAGCTGGGCTGAAGGTCAGGTGCTCACTCCGACCCGGGTTTTGAACTGCCAACCATTTGATTAGTATGATCTATTGCAGCTGGTGATTAACCAGCTGTGCTAAAGCCCGACCCTAGAGCAACTCTTTACAACTCTGCTCCACAATTTTCAAGGCTCAGAAACCTAGGATACATTTACAATGATCGCTTAATGTCGGCTGGAAATTAACAGAGAAGGAAGCGATTTCACTGTGCGGATGATTACACTCGAAATCCTGGAATTGGTTCGAAGCCTGGATGGTATTTCTACACACCACAGAGGCTGGCCTCAAACCGGTTGCAGGATCCACAGGATCTGCAGCTTCGTGGCCATCAAGGAATTGAGTTTTCTTTCTCACGTTGGCATGTTTTTGCCATGCAATTTGGTTTCACTTGCGGCCAAATCTGATTGTCTTCCAAGTGACCGTAGAGACCTATTCTTGATCCATATTTGGACAATGTAGCAATCGGTCCAGCGAAGTTGATGATGGAAGATCATCTCTTCAATGCTGATGGTTTTTGCTTCTTCCAGAGCACTGGTGTTTGTCTGCCTGTTGTTCTTCCCAAGCTGGCACAATGGGTTAAACTCTTGTGCCAGCAGGACTGTTGGGTTGCAGATGAGTTCCCTCTGTCAGCTCTAGCTCCCTATGCAGGAACATGAGAGAAGCCTCCCACAAGGATGGCAAAAACACTCGAACATCTGGGCGTCCCCTGGGCGACGTCCTCGCAGACGGCCAATTCTCTCACATCAGAAGTGATCCGCAGTTTCTCAAGTCCCCATGACGCAAAAAAAAAAAATCTTCCCAAAAGATTTGCAGGATTTTTCAGAATCAACACTGATGGAATTGTTCCAGAAGTTGAGAGTGATGTCTATTGATGGTCCACGTTTCGCAGGTGTATAACAGGGATAGGAAAACAATAACTTTATAAACAAGCATCTTGGTCTCCCTACAAATGTCCCAATCCTGAAACACTCTCTGCTTCATTCAAGACAATGCTGCACTCGCAGAGCTCAGACGGTGTTGTATTTCGGTGTCAATACACTTAGACACACTGATGGGCTCTATTTCAAACTTCGCTTATCCTGGTCTAAAGCCCTTAATGTGCATTAGTGAGCATGCACCCGCAGCATACATTGTTTAAACACCATGCAATTAATCTGCCTTCAAACTACATTTAGTGGTTAATGCAAATGTGGCCTAACACTGCACTAGGCTTGTGATGAGGCAGCTCAAAATGCCAATGCACATCTAGGCTGTATCAATAGGTGTTATAGTGTCTTGACAGAGGGAAATCATGGTCACTCTCTATTTTGCTTTGGTCAGACCTCACCTACAATAACCCTATGACCAGTTGTGGGTAAAGCAATTCAGGAAGGATTTTGACAAGCTGAAAAGTGTCCAAAGAAAGGCGATCAAAATTGTCAAAGATCTGGAAGCCAAGCCCTAAGAGGAACAGTTTAGAGAGTTGACTATGCCTAGATTAAAGAAGGCTACATTTAAGTCCTTGTATGGGTCTACAGTGGTCATATAATGCAGATTCCACCTGCATTATATGGCAATGTGTTGGAAATAGCAACATCCCAAGTCTTTCACTGTTTATTTGTTAATGTATATCTTTGCTAACTTGTATTCTATGTCATGTTGATTTGCCAGTTTGACTGGTCTCTTTGGTATGGGAGGGGTTATAGACATATGATTGCACTGAGCATGTTCAGACTCAGGACTCCATTTTGCATTTAGTTTGCTTCCCATCTCAGTGGAGGTGGATGTGTGATTATAGACTTCAATGAGTTTGTATCAGACCTCAGTGGAGGTGGATACATGTTGCTGTTTTGAACTTCAGTAGAGAAGTATGACTTATGGACTTCAGTGAGTACATTGACTATTGATTAAGAATGATACCCTGTGTACTCATACAGAGAAACTACATTATTATTTATTATTATTTACAGTATTTATATTCCGCCCTTCTCACCCCGAAGGGGACTCAGGGCGGATCACATTACACATATAAGGCAAACATTCAATGCCTTAACATAGAACAAAGACAAGACAAACACGGGGCTCCGAGCTGGCCTCGAACTCATGACCTCTTGGTCAGAGTGATTTGTTGCAGCTGGTTGCTCAACAGCCTGCGCCACAGTTATAGATACATCCTATCTATAACTGAACTTTAATAAGAAATGTGCCTGTATGGTGAATTAATACAAGATGTTTGTGAGTAGGGCCGGGCTGTGGCGCAGCAGTCTAGTAACCAGCTGCAATAAATCACTACTGACTAAGAGGTCATGAGTTTGAAGCCCAGGTTGGGTTAAACCCCCAACCATTAAATAGCCCAGCTGCTGTTTACCCAAGCAGCCTGAAAGACAGTTGCATCTGTCAACTAGGAAATTTAGGTACGCTTTATGTGGGAGGCTAATTTAACTAATTTACAACACAATAAAACTGCCAGCAGCACACAGAAAGGAATGAGGAAGTACAGTACTTGGTGTCACTTGTGGATGGTTGTGATGACTCATGGGCCATGTAGTCCCGTTCCTAGTACTATTGTGGCAGATGAAGAGGAAAACTTGGGTTTCCCACCGTTTCAGCCAGAATTGGAGCCCTTGCACCTGCAAGATGTTTGCCCACAAGAAGTCAGCCAAACAAGCCTTGAGCAGAAATCTCCCCCGTTTTCTCGCCGGGATAATTATAATCGAGATAGAGGCGCTAGGGAGGCGAATCGCAGAAGCGCCAGAATTGCTGCCAGACAATTAGCTGATTAAGCCTGTTTCCCTTGGGAAATCTTAAGGAGTCATGCATCTGGACACAGTATGGGTTTCACTTCTTGTTCCCCAGGGAAAGTGTTCCTTGGCGGGGAAACAAGATCCTATATAGGTGTTTAACCGCAAGGGAATCTTGCGGAGTCAATTCGTCAGCTTCGGGAGTGAGATCGTGTGTGGACTACACTACTCCTGTTCCTTGTTTCCAGGACCTTGCTCTTGTTCCAACCCTGCCTTGTTCCCCGGACCTTGCCACGGACCTCGCCACGGACCCTGTTCTCGTCTCTTGCTTCTTGTTGCCACGAATCAGGCCTTGTTTGCCAAGAATCTAGTTTGCTCTCCAGCCTTGTTGACAAGCTCTATTGGACTAAAGGACCCTGTCATTTCCCCACACTTTGCTCGGCAAAGTGTGTGTTTCGGTTATTGGATTATAACTTTGGACTCTAATATCTCATATTGGACATTGATTTCCTGGACTATATTTGACCTTTCCTGAAAGGTCTACTTCTGAACTTTATTCTTCACCTGTTTTTATTGACTTTATATATTCCTTTAATAAAGATATTAGATAGATTCTGGTCTCTGCGCATGGTTATTGGTGCTCTGCAGCCTGGGTCTTGACAATGGTAAAGCAACAGCTCCCTCTGTGGCCGGAATCGTGCATACCTCATGAAGCTGGAAATGTTAAATTCCCTCTATATGTGTCTATACAGTATGTTATTTGTCTGATGGCATTGAATATTTGCCATATGTATGTTCACTGTAATCCTCCCTGAGTCCCCTTCGAGGTGAGACAGGCAGAATATAAATACTGTAAATAAATAAACAAGATACATTATTTTTCAAAGAAGACTATGGATAAGGCACGAGGTTTTCGAATGAACTGATCTGAGCATATATATTTTTAAAATTTATATACTGTAATTTTATATTGTATTTAATTGTTTTTAATTGATTTTATGTATTGTTGATTGTTTTTGTATAGGCATCTAATTGTGCCAGTGTTGTAAGCCGCCCTGAGTCCCTTTGGGTGAGAAGGGCGGGATATAAATATTGGAAATAAATAAATAAATTGTTTTTTTTATCTCTGAGTGCATATATTAAACTAAGAGTTCTCAAGGGAGTGTATATCTTTTGGACAATTAGAATTGCAACTGCAAACTGCAATTTCAACTGCAAAGAAACCACCATCCTCTGCCAACCAAATATATTTTTGTAGTGGCATGTCTATATCCTTGGCAGTTTAAAGACACGGTTCTTCAGTTTAACAGCTGAGTTACCTGTGTGCCATTGCCATGAATGCTTATGAATATCACTTGTTCAAAGAGCTGACTTCTAACAAAGTCATGCTTTTCTTGACTAGTGGTTTTCAAAAGGTGGTCTCCACATATTCATGGAGATTCACATTTACCAAACGGATGTGACATCATTTTTACCTTTATAATAATAATAATAATAATAATAATAATAATAATAATAATAAGTTTATTTGTATCCCGCCTCCATCTCCCCCAAAGGGGACTCAGGGCGGCTTACAGCAAAATCAAAATACAAACAATGATAAAATATAAAACATCAGGACAAAAACAAAAACCAATAAAAAATATACACAATAAGTTAAAAGGTTATGATTATTGTTTATTTCCAAAGGGATATGTGTCTAGGTGCTTTGGAGACTAGGTGCAGTTATTTCCAATACAGTGTAGGTCCAGCTTACGATTGCACCACATAAAACCAATTTAACGGATAAGCAAGTTCATACATTTTTAATCTCTGAAACTATTCCTAGTATTGATCGTTTCAAACTGATTTTATTATCAGCTGCCCTGAGAGCTTCAGATCACAGTGCAGAATTTAAATCCCATAATAAACTAATACACTTAAAGTTACAGGAGCGCTCTTCGGTTTTCACTCTGGCAACTCTACATTTTTAATGCAATGAATGCAATCACAGCCTTATTGTCACCCCACGTTAAGACTTCATATCAGACCCCAAAAGCCGAGACATAGCCGCAGGGTTTCCCTGCAAAACGTTCCCCCGGATCACGTCTCCGAATCGCTAATCGCAAATTAGGCATCCGCACTGCAAGTACAAATCAAATCCTGCCAGCTGTCAAGAAAAGTTTAGCACCAAAAAGGGAAGAGAGAAAAGGAAAGCCAGAGTTTATATGATTTTTAAAGCCTTAGGGGAAATATGACAGCTAGCTTTTGGGGGAACTGAAGTGTAACTATGACTGACTGCCAAAGCAATCTGCGAAGGGCATGCGAACATGCCATTGCTGTGACACGTCTGGAGCATAAACAACACGCAGCGGGCGCCAAAAATGCCAACAGCAGAAAGGGAAACTCATCTCGAATTAGTCCTATTTAACCCTGGACAGCTATGGGGGATCACTGGGTTTCCACTCCTTGGTTATGTCCAAAGGGATTTAAAATTACTATATACAATTATCTATATATATAAAAGAGTGATGGCATCAGGGCAGCGGACAAAACAACAAAACTACAGGCCCCCCAACCTCGAAATTTGACAACACAACCCATCATTCACGGCTCTAGGTTGATACAACAAAAAGAAAAGAAAAATAAAGTCCTAACTACAGGGAGAGGAATAATAGTTTTTATCCAATTGCTGCCAGTTAGAAGGCTAAGCTCCACCCACTTGGTCTCCTAGCAACCCACTCAGCCCAGGGGATAGGCAGAGTTAGGCCTCATTTAGGCCTCTTCCACACTGCCTATAAAATACAGATTATCTGATTTTAACTGGATTACAGTAGGCTCAAGGCCCTTCTGCACGGCCATATAACCCATTTATAATCTTATATTATCTGTTTTGAACTGGATTATCTGGACTCCACACTGCCATATAATCCACTTCAGTGTGAATTTTATACAGCTGTGAAGAAGGGGCCTCATATAATCCAGTTCTAAGCAGATAATATAAGATTATAAATATAATATGTAATAATTACTGTGACATAATAATACAGAACAATACAATCTCTAAAATCAGGACAGTAAATAAAGAACAACACTCTGAAAGCATAAGCCACAGCAACGTGTGGCCGGGCAAAGCTAGTTATTTATATAACACTGTCATTGCTAAATATTATGGAATCATGGTGTCAAACTACATTAATTCCACAACCAAGGAAGCCACAGGTGCCCAGAGACTGCAAGACCTGAGCAGGACTATGCCTGACGTGCCTTTAATTCATTAAGTTGGAGCTGACTTGAAGATCACGATAAGGAATAAATAATAATCTGTCCACAGAAGGTCCCACATTCAAAACCTGGCATCTCCTGAATAAAGGAAGTGAGAAACCTTGGAGAACTGCCAATCCCAGCAGACAATGTGTGTTTGGACGGACCGCATGGCCTGACGGCAGAAGGCAGCTTCATGCTGCTTTCCAAACCCTGCTGTTGCAACCAAAAATAGCTTGGCCACGCTTGCTGCAGCATTACATCACTGTCCCATACGAGTTTGCCGTCTCCTATGAATCTCTCTTTCCCTCTTTCGTGTGTAAGCATTTAGGTATACAGTATATATACACACGTAACCAAATGTCCATGAACTCTATACATATGTACAGTAGAGTCTCAATCACATAAACGGGCCAGCAGAACATTGGATAAGCGAAAATCTTGGATAATAAGCAGGGATTAAGGAAAAGCCTATTAAACATCAAATTATGTTAAGATTTTACAAATTAAGCACCAAAACATCATGCTTTACCACAAATGGATAGAAAAAACTGTTCAGTACACGATAACGTTATGTAATAATTACTGCATTTATGAATTTAGTACCAAAATTTTGCAATTTATAGAAAAATTGACTACAAAAACAATGACTACTAAAAGGCAAACTGTGTTGGATAATACAAAACCTTGGATAAGCAAGATTCTACTGTATATGCATATGGATATACATGTCTGTGTGTATGTTGTATATACAGTAGAGTCTCATTTATCCAACACTCACTTAACCAATGTTCTGGATTATCCAATACATTTTTGTAGTCAATGTTTTCAATACATCGTGATATTTTGGTGCTAAATTCGTAAATACAGTAATTACTACATAGCATTAATGTGTAATGAACTACTTTTTCTGTCAAATTTGTTTTATAACATGATGTTTTGATGCTTAATTTGTAAAATCATAACCTATTTTGATGTTTAATAGGCTTTTTCTTAATCTCCCCTTATTATCCAACATATTCGCTTATCCAACGTTCTCCCGGCCCATTTATGCTGGATAAGTGAGACTCTACTGTATATAGTTTTACCATCGTCTCTGATGTCACTTCGTTCTGCGTTCCACTGATTCCACCCAACTGCTGCTGCGCTGCAAATTATTCTGACATCCCTTACCTAAGAAAAAGTCTAGATTGTTAGACGCACCTCTGAATCCCCCCAACGAATAGCAAACAGGAGACATCCTTTGCATGCAGAAGGCCCTGGGTTCAATTCCTGGCAGAACTGAGCACTTGGATAAACACTGCCAGATTGAACGAGATGGCAATGGAAAAGTGTGGCAGAGTGTCCTTCTTTGGAGGCTTTTAAACAGAGTCTGTCAGGAGTGTATTCATGGCAGAATGGGTTGGACTAGATGCCCTTTGGGGGCTCTCTCCCAGTTCTAGGATTCTGTGATTCAACATCACTCAGCGGCAGCAGCAATAGCTCTGGAATGCTTCCTCCTCCCGGCAGGATTCCCGGCTACATAAATAGAGCCTCCGAAAGCATCTTCCAGCCAAGAAAAAAGCTCAGCCGTTGGCCGCCCGTTGAGTGATTTTTCAAACCAGCATCCATAAGAATCGTTGCCCATTCTGCCTACACATCCACGCCGACCGACAAGTGACTCATCACGGAGTTTTATCCAGACAGATCCCAAAGCATGGCTGTAATTTTCAATTTCAACACAACGCGGAAAAGAATGAATTGAAGCAACACACTTCACTCGATTACAAACAAAGCATGCCGGCAATGCTTTCCAGGGAGGAAGGCTATAGTTCCCAGTGCTGAGGAGCCACCAAGTCACTCTCTCCCAGGACATTGCAGGTTACAGCGAGCCACATCCCAGTGTTCCTTTCTCTCCCCATTTGCATGACCCCGCCCACTGCCTCTCCCTTAACCCTTTCCTACCCTGTCCTATGACACACAACAAACAGAGGAATTGATCAGCAACGGAAAATACTGTAAAGGCTTGGGGAGAATTCACCATGATGTATAAGAGTTGTAAGGCCTGGGATGTATAGTTCACCTGCAATCTAAGAGCCCTCTCAACCCCACCAATGATGGACTTGGAACTAACTTGGTTCACAGACTCAACATGGCCAAATTTGCATATTGGTGGGGTTTGGGGGTGATTGATCTTGGCACCAGAGAGTTATAGTTCACCCGTATTCAGAGAACACTGAACCCATCTAATGATGGATCTGGGCCAAACTTGGCACACAAATTCAACATTGCCAACTGGGAATACTGGTGAACTTTAGAAGTGATTGGCCTTTATCTCTGGGAGTTATAGTTCACTTGTATTCCGTGACCCCTCAGAACCCCAATGACAGATCTGTCAGAGCGCACGGTTTGGATAAACACACATGCAGCAGAAGATCAACGAAGAATCACTGGCACCAATAAATAGGCTGAAGCCTGTTTGGCTTTCTACAAAAAATTTACTGACAAACGGAAAACTCTCAAGACGACATATACATACAGAGTGCAAATAGGCAGAGAGCAGAGGGCAGGGAGAGGAACAGATAACACAGCAAGCTATTTATAACCACCTCTGCTGTCTGATGCAATACACAGTTAACTCTTTACACACTCGCATAGTGGACAGCAGACAGCATGATGCAATCTCCAGCTCACATTGCAACACTATAACTCAATTACATTTAAACAACTCTATATACAATCATTCCCACTTCAACAGACCCAACTTGGGGTGATTGACCTTGTCATCAGAGAGTTATGGTTCACGCGTATTCAGTGGCCACTGAACCCAGCAAGTGATGGATCTAGACCAAACTTGGCACACAGACCCAACATGGCCAACTGTGAATACTGGCAGGCTTTGTGTGTGATTGACCTTGGCACCAGAGAGTTATAGTTCACCCGTATTCAGAGAACCCTGAACCCAGTAAGTGATGGATCTGGACCAAACTTGGCACACAGACCCAACATGGCCAACTGTGAATACTGGCAGGCTTTGTGTGTGATTGACCTTGGCACCAGAGAGTTATAGTTCACCCGTATTCAGAGAACCCTGAACCCAGTAAGTGATGGATCTGGACCAAACATGGCACACAGACCCAACATGGGCAACTGTGAATACTGGCAGGCTTTGTGGGTGATTGACTTTGGAACCAGAGAGTTATAGTTCACCTGTATTTAGAGAATACTGAACCTAGCAAGTGACGAATCTGGACCAAATTTGGCACACAGATCCAACATGGCCAACTGTAAATACTGGCAGAGTTTTGGGAGAGTTGACCCAAGATTTTTGGGAAATGTAGTTCACCCACATCCTTATGCATTTTCTAATGGGAGCATTCATAAAAAACAAAAGCAAAGACTGAGTTTTTGCAAAGTTTTTTTCTAAGAAATAGCATAACATATGACCAAACTGATATTACCTAACATCCAAAAACAAACAAAGCCCTTTGCAAATAACCCAGGCATCACTGGTACCCAAGCTAGTATATTAAAAATAGACTCCACAAGGTGTTTTTATGGCACCAACTTCACCTGTGAAAAGGTCCCAAGTATATTTGCTAGCATTTGTAAAGGTAGCAGACGGTAGGAAAGCTCTTTGCCATAGTTATCAGGTAGACTGCCTGATTAATATGGGACACAAAGCAGAGTTAGATAGACCTTTGTTTTTTCATATATAAAACCCTGCCTTCTTAATCAGGCTGGTCTTGTGCTAAACGAATCAACATGATAAGAAGCCTGCTGGATCAGGGCAAAGGTCTCTCTAGCAGTCAAGTTTCCTGTTCCATGTAATTATCATAAACGGTCTCCAGGTATTGTTAAACTGCTTAGAATGGAAGTTAATAATTTGCATAAGGGCTGGAGCTACATTACTCCCAAGGATGCATCTACATTGTAGAATTAATGCAGTTTGACACCACTTGACCTGCCCCAGAATCCTGCGACTTGTAATTTGGTCAATTTACTAGGAATCTCTAGGTCCTCCAATGCAATTCTGTTCTCAGGTTCCAAGGCTTAAAGTCAATGTTTTCAATACATCGTGATATTTTGGTGCTAAATTCGTAAATACAGTAATTACTACGTAGCATTACTGCATATTCAATTACTTTTTCTGTCAAATTTGTTGTATAAAATGATGTTTTGGTGCTTAATTTGTAAAATTATACCCTAATTTGATGTTTAATAGGCTTCTCCTTAATCTCTCCTTATTATCCAACATATTTGCTTATCCAACGTTCTGCCGGCCCGTTTATGTTGGATAAGTGAGACTCTATACTATATTAGTATAGTGGAGTACAGGATATTGGAGAATTGTGTTGTCAAAGGCTTTCATGGGCGGAATTACTGGGTTGCTGTGAGTTTTCCGGGCTGTATGGCCATGTTCCAGAAGCATTCTCTCCTGACGTTTTGCCCACAACTATGGAAGGCACCCTCAGAGGTTGTGAGGAACTTGGCAAGATAGATTTATATATTTGTGGAATGTCCAGGGTGGGAGACAGAAAGAAAGAAAACAACCAGGGCCAGCTAACACCTCCCAACAAAGGATCCCTCGGGCAGGAAAGTCAGGCTTTGAAGCTGCAAGGCTATTCAATGCTAACCAAGGTTGTCAATTGCAACATTCACATTTGCCTCAAACGGACAAGAGTTCTTTCTGCCTCACCCACAATTCTATAGCAGTGATCCATGGTAGTAAAAGTGGTGTCAAACTGCATTAATTCTACAGTGTAGATGCACCCAAGGACTCCTGCAGATCAGAGGCTTGGCGTAAACCTTTCCTCATCCCAAACCTAAACAATCCCAATGCAGTTTAACAAAACTGGGCTTGTTTAGCATTAAGGATTAGATTAAGGGTTTGTTGGGAAATCAAGCCAAACGACAAAAGAGCTAAATACAGTCCTCACTTGCCAAGGGGGAAAAAAGGATCCCATTATGTATGGAAATAAGCCGTCTTTAATTGCTGGCTGTAATTGTTAATTATTTAATCATTAAAGCAGAGGGGAAAAAACTCCCTGGCCTGCAAAGCTGAATTTGGTTCTATATAGAGATGCGAAGAAGGCCTGTGAAAAGAATGGGAAAACTTCGCAAAAGACCCAGGTTTTTTTTCTAAAGGGTTTTTTCCCAGGAAAAAAAAACACGGGAAAATGTGAATATTTGCTTTTAGAATGATAAATATGTTCATATATTTATTCCCTTCAAAACTGCAGGCTGAGCATCCCTCATTTGCAAATTATGTCACACTGTGTAAAAAATTATGAAACATGAAAAAGCAATGATCAGTAAAGTTATAATTGCATCTACATCAAGGAAACACTGACCGCATAGGGAAGCTGATAAAAAAAACCCCATCTACAGACCCACCAAGAAAATCCAACAAATGCTACTACGTTCAGCCAAGGATTCCCTCAGGCAGGAAGCAGCCAGGCTTTGAAGCTGCAAGGCTTTAAAATGCTAATCAAGGTGACTAATTGCAACATTCACACTTGCCTCCAACAGACAAGAGTTCTTTCTCCCATCTTGGACCTTCCACAGATATATAAACCCCACTTTCCTAGTTTCCAACAGACCTCACAACCTCTGAGGAGGCCTGCCATAGAGGTGGGTGAAACATCAGGAGAGAATGCTTCTGGAACATGGCCATACAGCCCGGAAAACTCACAGCAACCCAGTGATTCCGGCCATGAAAGCCTTTGACAACACATTAATTGCATGGTTCACTGTGATGGAGAGTTGTCGTTTCACAACTTATTTGACAAAGAGTTCATCAAACTACTAATCCCAGGATCCCATAGCTTTGAGCCGTGCCAGAGAGATAGAAAAATATTAATATATCTCAATTTTTCTCTCTCAAAAAAGATTCACAGAGGCGAACAATACAAAAAGCAACACCAATATACAACATAAAGCCTCAAACATATAAACATTAAAATAGAACCGAACCAGGAACTACTAAAAAGAAATGGTTACAACCCTTGATTAAAATAAATAAAACTGGCATAAGACAATAAAACTATTTGTTCTGCTCAAGGCGGGCTATAAAATTTCCATCTGTGATGCCCAATAAATTCAATTTATTTTGAAACAGACCTAGAATCGAGAGAAAAGAGAAGTCACTATTATGCTGCCATATAAAATTCAGATTATCTGCTTTGAACTGGATTATATGGCAGTGTAGACTCAGATAATCCAGTTCAAAGCAGATTATTAGATTATCTACTTTGATAATCTGGATTATATGGCTGTATAGAAGGCACCAGAGAGAGAAATGGCATTTCTAAAAACCATCATAATTCAAGTGCATCACATTTGTGTTTACAACTATTACAGCAGACTCTCAGTTAACCGGCACCTATGGGGATTCATAGATGTAAATGTAGTTTCTGCTAGCTTGAGAGTTACTATTAAAATCTGGCTTAACTAAGAACTCTTCTACACTGCTATGTAAAATCTAGATTACCTGCTTTGAACTGGATTATATGGCAGTATAAACTCATAAGACTCAAAAGGTCACAGGTTCGAATCCGGGGAGCAGAGTGAGTGCCCGCTGTTAGCTCCAGCTTCTGCCAACCTAGCAGTTCGAAAACATGCAAATGTGAGTAGATCAATAGGTACCACTCCGGCGGGAAGGTAACAGCGCTCCATGTAGTCATGCCGGCCACATGACCTTGGAGGTGTCTATGGACAATGCTGGCTCTTTGGCTTAGAAATGGAGATGAGCACCAACCCCCAGTCAGCCAGAGAAACCTTTACCTTTATCTTTAGACTCATATAGTCCAAAACAGATAATGTGGGTTATCTGCTTTGATAATCTGGATTATATGGCAGTGTAGAAGAGGCCTAATACTATAACCCATATTCTATTATCCCACACTCTCTATAGACTTGATATTAATGTAAAGTAAGGGATCCATCTTTTACGGTCCCAGGGTCAATGGGTGAACAACAGATTTGGTCCCAAAAAGTAACTCTTTTCCAAGGTTTGTTCAGGAATCTGGCAACCATAGCATCCTGGACAGATGGCCATTCAGCCACAGCTTAAATAGATCCATTGAGAAAAAGCCAACCACCTTCGGAGACAGTCTGTTCCACTGTTGCACAACTCCTGCTGCAATGACGTTTCTCCTTAGGTTTAGCGGAAATCTGCTCTCCTGCAATTCCCACCCGTTGCTTCTCATGCAGAGAACAAGCCTTCCAAACTTTGAAAGCAACCTTTCAGGCATCTGAAAAAATTAACTTCTGTTCTCCAAGATAAAGATATCCCACTTTACGAGTTTCTTATAATTCTTGGTTTCAAGTCCCAACACCAACTTCATCACCTTCCTTATATACATGTGTCAATCTGCATCTACACTGCAAGAACGAACACAGTTTGCTACCATTTCTTGCAGAGTTGCATCACACAGGAATTAAAGTGGTACAAACTGAACTAATGCTATAGTGTGGATGCACCCTCTGAGCAGCAACTCAATAGGAGCATGGCAAGAAGAATATTGGCAGGTTCAGGGAATAAGCACAGACTTGGTGAGGTCTTGTGTGGTTTTGCAAAGACTTCCAGCCAAAACCCACTTGGCGTCAGTGGTCCATTGCGGAGAATGTCTCTTCGGGGGCAGGAAATGCGAACCGTCACCAAGAACTGAATCTTCTTTTGTGGCTTGGGAAGGAAATGAATGTTTCCACTGCCACCAAAGACGATCCTTTATGGATCACGTTTCAGGTCATGATGTGTAAAATTATTCCCTTCTGAGCAAAAAAGGGGGGAAGGGGGGGCTCCAAAACCACAGAAAGGAGATGGGAATGTGGGGATGTGTTTGAAAAAAGGATGTCTTATTTGCATGCATCAGCTTTTTCAATAATGTAGAGCCTGGATGGTTGCCTTCTTGCAAAGACCCCCTAAACTGCACCATCAAGTCTACTTATTTATGGAGTCCCCATGAATTCCATAGGGTTTTTTAAAGGTGGTTTTGCCAAATCCTTCCTCTGAAATATAACATACAACACTTGGTATTCACTGCCGGTCTCCCATCCAAGTACTAACCAGGAGTGACCCTGCTTAGCTTCCATCTCAGACAAGAACTGGCTGATTTCTCTGGTTGAATTAGTCTGCAGTGCCTTTCATGTTCTTTGACTCTTGTTTGGGCAATGCTGCATTTGGTGGTTCCTATGTAAACTTGTCCACAGCTGTAGACTCCTGCAGAGGAGAGAGGATCCCTCTTGTCCTTCGCTGACCGTAGCATTTGTTGGATTTTCTTTGTGGGTCTGTAGATGGTTTGTAGGTTGTGCTTATTCATCAGTTTGCCTATGCAGTCAGTGGTTCCCTTGATGTATGGTAAGAACACCTTTCCTCTGGGTGGAACTTTGTCTTGACTCTCGTGGCTTGTTCTTGGCCTTGAACCCTGTGATCCCGGCCATGAAAGCCTTCGACAACACAGTATTATTACTTCCAGGTTCAACATCCACACGACACTGAATTCTGGTTGTTGAGAAGCATAAGAAGCCAAACATCAGCTCAAAGCTCAATGCTGAAACTCAAAATCTGTCCCATAAATTCATCATGCAAAACATTACATCAGATCCAAAGACTGTTGAGAAGGAGCTACAAGGAGCTGCAACACAGAAATGGGAAATATTTTCACAAGGATCCAGCCAACCACACAATATATTTATTTATATTCTACTTTTCTCCCATATGAGACCCAAAGCATTAAAATGCATTAAACCGCAATCCTCTTAAAACATTAGTTTAGGATAGTTCAAAAGACATTAAAACCTATCGCACTGTCAAACCAGCATGGTGTAGGAAGAAACTCATTGCATGGCCGCAACAAGTTAAACCTTTAAGTAAGGTCTTTGCCTGCAACCTTTTCATATTTGCTACCACAGATCCCTCCCACCAGAAACATTAAAACAATCTGAATACATCACTTTAAAAAGTATTAAACAACAATCCATGGGAAAGTATTGCTTTAGGACAAATAAAAACGTATTAAATACTATCACATAGGTATTGCAATAAACACATAAACATGGAACGGGGAGTAGATTCAGTCTCCATCTGGGTTCTGGACACAATTGTTTTAAGGAAAGCCATTGACCAAAGAGTCCATCCAAAGAAAAGCTCCAAGTATGTTGCGGAGAGATCAGTAAACCAAGTCGAGTGTTCAAAAATATAGTATTGGACTGTGTATATGCATATGTGCCTTCACGTCACTTGTTGACTTATGGACTTATTTCACGGGGCTTTCATAGACAAGGGTGACTCAGAAGTTGTTTTGCTTATTCCTTCCTTTGAAATATAGCCTGCAACACTTGGGATTTATTGGTGCTCTCCAAATACAAACAAGGGCTCACAGGTGCTTAGCTTTCCAACAGGATCTGGTGCCTTTATAGGGTATTGGACTACAGCTCTCCAAGTCCCAGTGGGTATACTAATCATTGGGATTTCTAGGAGCTGAAGTCCAAAAATACAACTTCCCTGAGCTCCAGCCAAATCCTATGACAAACTTTCCAAAGAGCTCAGTTATTGCTTCGCCTGGAGAAAAAACAATTAATGGGAGAGACACAATAGCAGACTTCAAATATCTGAAAGGCTATCATGCAGAAGATGAAACAGACTTTTTTCTGTTGCAAATGAGATGAGAACTAATAGGTAGAAACAGCAGGAAAACAGTTCGTAGGTAGACACTAGAAGGAACTTTTTAGAGCGGTTTTGGGAAGAGAAGTCTCTCCTTTGTACTAAATCAAGAATATGAAAACTGGGGCACACTGGCTAGATGTAGTTCGTACAGCTTCTTCTGATGTTATTTTCCCTAACAGGGAGATACCTTTTCTCTTATTTCCAATCAGTGCTTGGAGATAAGAGTATAATGTCTGGCATATTCAGCCCTTGGGGAACACAAGCTCTGGGTTTCACCCTGAAAAGGTACGTCTGGGAATTTCATGAGCCTTGCATAATTCACAGTTTGCACTGTCTCCATTAGATGAAGGGTGAAGATGCATGATTATATTTCTTTAGACCCTGCTTTCCTTTCTTAAACGAGTGTTGAGGCAGATTATGGCTCTCACATATGCATCAGGTTGCAAACACACATCTACAAATCCTAAATGCCAGCACACACACATTTTGTGGATAGTGTTCAGACAAACCAGATAACAAATAATAATAATAATAATAATAATAATAATAATAATAATAATAATAATAATAATAATCTTCAGCTGCTGCAAGAAGATCGCACAGAGTATAAACAGAAGCATAATATCTTTGCTCACCATGATCCATTGGAACTAGTGCTACAAATACCATCTGCCTGTGACAAAGAACTAGTAGGATCAAAAGCCTGAAAAAGTTACAGAAAATGAACATGCAAAACTACTCTGGGACTTCCAAATTCAGACTGACAAGAGTTTTGGAGCACAATACCCCTGACCCTAGGATCGTGTTAAAAAACAAAGTATGGCTCGTTGATATTGCAATCCCAGGTGATAGCAGAATCGATGAGAAGCAACTGGAAAAGCTTAAGCAATACAAGGATTTGAAGATCAACCGCAAAGACTCTGGCACAAGCCAGTCAAGGTGGTCCCAGTGGTGATCGGCACCCTGAGTGAAGTGCCTAGGACTCTGGCCAGCACTTAAAAATAATCGGCATTGACAAAATTACCATCTGTCAGCTGCAAAAGGCCACCCTATTTGGATCTGCACACATTACTCGCCCATACATCACATAGTCCTAGACACTTGGGAAGTTTCTGACGTGTCATCCAATACAACAGCCAGCATAGTGATCTTGTTTACTGTGTACTAATCTTGTTGTGTATAAATTATTATTATTATTATTATTATTATTGTATGACACAGCAAACAAGATAGATATGCTGGATTTTGTATCACAAAATTACAAGTCGAACACTTCCCAAGTGTCTAGGACTGTGTGATGTATTTTCAGATGATGCGCGCAGATCCCAGTCGGGTGGCCTTTTGCAGTTGGCAGATCGTGATTTTGTCAATGTCTATTGTTTCCAAATGCCGGCTGAGATCTTTTGGCACGGCACCCAATGTGCCAATCACCACCGGGACCACCTGCACTGGTTTCTGCCAGAGTCTTTGAAGTTCAATCTTGAGGTCCTGATAGCGGCTGAGTTTTTCCTGTTGTTTTTCGTCAATGCAACTGTCACCTGGGATGGCAACATCAATGATCCAAACCTTTTTCTTTTCCACAACTGTGATGTCTGGTGTGTTGTGTTCCAGAACCTTGTCAGTCTGGATTCGGAAGTCCCACAGTATCTTTGCATGTTCATTTTCCAATACTTTTGCAGGTTTGTGATCCCACCAGTTCTTTGCTGCTGGAAGGTGGTACTTGAGGCATAAGTTCCAATGAATCATTTGGGCCACGTAGTTGTGCCTCTGTTTGTAGTCTGTCTGTGTAATTTTCTTACAGCAGCTGAGGAGATGATCAATGGTTTCGTCGGTTTCCTTGCACAGTCTGCATTTTGGGTCATCAGCTGATTTTTCGATCTTGGCCTTGATTGCCTTTGTTCTGATGGCTTGCTCCTGGGGCTGCAAGGATCAGGCCTTCTGTCTCCTTCTTCAGGGTCCCATTTGTGAGCCAGAGCCAGGTCTCCGCCTTGTCAGCTTTTCCTTCAATTTTGTCAAGGAACTTTCCATGCAATGTTTTGTTGTGCCAGCTGTCAGCTCTAGTTTGTAGTGCGGTTTTCTTGTACTGGTTTTTTGTCTGCTGTGCTTTGAGGAGTTTCTGATTTTTGACTTCAATCCAAGCAGGTTCTTCACTTTGCTTTACATATTCTGCCAGGGCATGTTCTTCTTCTTTGACTGCTTGTTTTACTTGTAGGAATCCTCTGCCCCCTGATCTTCTAGGCAGATATAGCTGGTCAACATCACTGTGAGGGTGCAGGGAATGATGAATGGTCATGAGTTTTCTTGTTTTTCTGTCCAAATTCTCCAGTTCCATCTGTGTCAAGTTTATGATGCCAGCAGTATATCTTATGACAGGTATGGACCAGGTGTTTATGGCCTTGATGGTGTTGCCTCCATTGAGCTTGCTTTTGAGAATTTTTCTGACCCTTTGTGTGTATTCTTTGCTGACCACAGTTTTCACATGCTCATGCTTGATGTTGTCCAGCTGTAGTACGCCCAGATATTTATAGGCCTCTGGCTGGTGACACTTTATTGTTTGGCCATTAGGCATATTTATGCCCTCACTTTCAATGATTTTTCCTTTCTTCAATGCCACTGTCGAACATTTGTCCAAACCAAACTCCATGCTGATATCAGTGCTAAAAATTCAGACAGTGTTGGTCAGAGATTGGATTTCAGTTTCCGTTTTCCCATACAGCTTCTGGTCATCCATGTATTGTTGTTGTTGTTGTTGTTGTTATTATTATTATTATTATTATTATTATTATTATTATTATTATTATTAGGATATAAATAATATAAGTCCTCCAATGAAAACTGGATGGCCCTGGCAGTCTCTTCCAATGCTATGATTTCCAAGTTCTGAGGTCTGCATGCAAAACATTCACTTCTTGCTTTTCTTAAAGCCATTGTTGGGACCTCCCTTGGGCATTTATTCCAGTCCAAATCCCAGCACAGGGTGGGGCAGGTTAAACATCAACTATATGGCTTTTACGCTTTTCTTTGAGCTGCCACCGCACCGGCTCAAGCATCACGGTGTTTTGTGTACTTCCACCTTTGAGATTGTGCAATCCGTTTGACAAAGAGGCGTTGAAAGAATGAAACCTCGGCATCCCGAACATATAAAGCAAAAAAAGCAGCATGGGCAAGGCGACAGTGTTATGTTTTTTGGCATTATTCCTGATCCACATTCAGAAAACTGGTTCATGGAAAGGTGTGTCTGGTAGAAGGGAGGGCTGAATGGGGATATATGTGTGTGTATATACATATATACATATACACACATGCATACCCGTGTGTGTGTATAGTAGTCTTTGCTCTCTTCTTTTTGGAATATATACTCAAGTATAAGCCAACCCAAATATAAGCCGAGACACCTAATTTTACCACAAAAAAACTGGGAAAACATTGACTCCAGTATAAGCCGAGGGTGGTAAATTTCAGAAATAAAAATAGATACCAAAAAAATTACATTAATTGAGGCATCAGTAGGTTAAATGTTTTTGAATATTTACATAAAGCTCAAATTTAAGATAAGACTGTCCAACTCTGATCAAATCATTATTCTCATCTTCTTCAATGTAAATGTGCTTTATGTATCCTTTTAATAATAATAGAGTAAAATAATACATGTAATAATAATAATAATAATAAATACAGGAAAATAATACAAGTAATAATAAATAGAGTAAAATAATAAATGCAATAATAATAATAATAATAATAAGATTAGAGTGAAATAATAAATGTATTAATAATAATAAAAATAGAGTAAAATAAATGTAACAGTAGCAATAATAATAGCGAAAAATAATAAATGTAATAATACCAATAATAATAAATGTACCATATATTCTCGAGTATAGGCTGACCCAAATATAAGCCAATCAGGACCCTCACCCGAGTATAAGCCGAGGGGGGCTTTTTCAGTCTTAAAAAAAGGGCTGAAAAACTAGGCTTATACTCGAGTATATACAGGACTTACAAATTACATACCGGTCATGTCAAGACAAATCATTCAAACCACTACACCATGCTGACTCTCAGTTTCAAAATCAACATTGCCATTTCCTTCATGGTCACAACAAGCTCCTAAGTTTTGCAAAAGGGGAAATTCAAGCAACTTTTCTCCACACTGTTGAACTTAAGAAGCTTCAGATTATAACTCCCATTAGTTAGCATACTGGTTTCATTAATGGAATAGGTAGTTCATGAGAACTGAAAAGTGTGTATCTGAAAATCTATGCAATGTTGATACTTATATAAGCTGTGATGGAACCAAACCTAAATGGGAATCCATAGCATGTTGCCATCATAAAACTCATTATTTTGGATGACTATATACGTATATGTATGGATACAGAGGGCATACTGTATACAATCAACTTCTAAGAGTCTTCATATATAAAGGGTGGAATTTACACAGCGAAGCCACTGAAATCCACAAGCATATAGACAATTTCAACAGAAAGGAGGAAACAATGAAAATGAGCAAAATCTGACTACCAGTATTATAAAACTTCAAAATCAGTACAGGAAATAAAGAACAACACTCAAAAAACAGGGGAATTCCAGGCATGAAACAATCAGTGCCAGCTAGCACAAACTTTTGTACACTTAGGCTCCACGAGGGAAGGATACTTGAAGTTTGGGGAAGATACATGAAAACAGGGGTTGTGTTTGCATCGAGACAGAAAGCACAAAGCTTCCCTGCAATATGTCTTGTTCACACTTAATTCCATATAAGAAGACATAGAAGAGTATCGAACCCAACTGAAATCCACAAGCATGTGGACAACTTCAACAGAAAGGAGGAAACCATGAAAATGAACACAATCTGGCTGCCAGTATTAAAACTCTCTAAAATCAGGATAGTAAATAAAGAGAAAGTAAAAAAACAGGGGAATTCCAGGCATGAAATAATGAGGGCCAGCTAACACCTCCCAACAAAGGATTTCCCCCAGGCAGGAATCAGACAGACTTTAAAGCTGCAAGGCTATTCAGTGCTAATCAAGGTAGCCAATGGCAATGTTCACACTTGCTTCCAACAGACAAGAGTTCTTTCTCCCATCCTGGGCATTATTCCACAGATATATAAACCTCACTTGCCTAGTTTCCAACAGATCTCTCTCTGAGGATGCCTGCCATAGATGTGGGCGAAACATCAGGAGAGAATGCTTCTGGAAAAAACCATACAGCTTGGAAAACCCACAGCAGCACAATGAAACCTCTTGTGTTACGTTAAAATATATTTAAAGGTTCACTTTAAAACTACACTGTCCCATTCCCAAATATAGCAGAGAAATGGGCATAAAACATAAAATAAAGTAGGTAAATAATGGTTCTAGTGAAGGCATGGGCAAACTTGGGCCCTCCAGGTGTTTTGGACTACAACTCCCACAATTCCTAACAGCCGGTAGGCTGTTAGGAATTGTGGGAGTTGTAGTCCAAAACACCTGGAGGGCCCAAGTTTGCCCCATGCCTGTTCTAGTGGCACAAAGGGTTTAATTGTTTTATATTCATATTCTAATGCATTTACATTGATTTTATTTTCATTTAATCAATTGCCCTTGAGTCCTTATATGGGAAGAAAGGCGGCATAAGGAAAGTCAATAAATAACAGTATTAATGACACAAAGGGTTTAATAGTTTTATAGACTTATATTATGTATGGTTTTAAACTGCATTTAATTTGCATTAAAAATAAAATATTTTGATGAATGCACATGGCTGTAATTTGCATATACAGTAGAGTCTCACTTATCCAAGACTCACTTAACCAAGGTTCTGGATTATCCAAGGCATTTTTGTAATCAATGTTTTTAATATATCGTGATATTTTGGTGCTAAATTCATAAATACAGTCATTACAACATAACATTACTGCGTATTGAACTACTTTTTCTGTCAACTTTGTTGTATAACATGATGTTTTGATGCTTAATTTGTAAAATCATAACCTAATTTGATGTTTAATAGGCTTTTCCTTAATCCTTCCTTATTATCCAAGATATTCGCTTATCCAAGGTTCTGCCGGCCCGTTTAGCTTGGATAAGTGAGACTCTACTGTAATCTGCATAAGATAAAATACTGTTGATGAATGCACATGGTTTTAATTTGCAAAAAATAAAATAAATATTTTAATGAATGCACATGGCTTTGTTTTGCAAAAAATAAAATAAATATTTTAATGAATGCCCATGGCTGCAATTTGCGTCTAATCTGCATAAGATAAAATATTGTTGATGAATGCACATGGCTTTAACTTGCAAAAAATAAAACAAATATTTTAATGAATGCACATGGCTTTGTTTTGCAAAAAAATAAAATAAATATGTTAATGAATGCCCATGGCTGCAATTTGCATATAATCTGCATAAGATAAAATATTGTTGATGAATGCACATGGCTTTAATTTGCAAAAAATAAAATAAATATTTTAATCAATGCACGTGGCTTTGTTTTGCATTTAATTTGCATAACAATAAAATAAAATATTCTGGATGAATTTGCATGGGTTTAATTTGCATACATACATTACAAAATATATACTGCAGAAACGGTGAATTAAAAAGCACCCTGTCCAAGGTCTGTTCCTAAAAATTGGGATCTATTAACGGGGGGGGATCTATTAAAGGGATCCACTGAAAACTTTTTTTTTAATAAAGAGGATAAAGGAACAAAGAGAAAAGGCAGGGAATGAGTCTGGATGAATGGATGCTTTTCCCACTCACCTTTCCTGGGTCTCCCGGATGAGCAAAGGCTCTTCTGCTCCTTCTGTTGTAGGTTTCCAATGCAAAAATGCAAAGAGAGAGAAGTGCTTGCCTTCTGCTGCTTGCTCGCCTCGCCCACTTCCTTGCACTGCAGCCAGCCAGCCTTTTGGCTCCGCCCACCTGCGGTCTGGCCACGCCCACCTCCCGGGCCGGCTCGGCTCAGGTCTCTCGCTCCTCTCCCATTGGCTCGCCCATTCCCGGCCACGCCCCTCTCTGTTCATTGGTCGGTGGGCGTGTCCTGTAATGCCACGCCCCCTTTGTCAAAAGGTGAGATATTACAAGAAGCATAGAAATCAAAAAATCTTTGCAGTTAGTTTCCTTGCAGTTTAGATATTATTATTTTTAATATGCATTTTATTAATAAATGAAATCAATTTATTATTTTTCTTATCTCCAATATCTGATTAAGAAATGAATGTTGGTTGGATCTGAATGTTTGTTGGGCAAGTGCTTCTTAGACCTAATTGCACAAAAAAAAATTGTATTTTCAATATTGTCAAAGGCTTTTTAATAACTTACAAGTATATAAAATATTAAGACCTAATTGCACAAAAAATATGTATTTTTCATATTGTCGAAGGCTTTTTAATAACTTATGAGTATATAAAATATTAAAATGCATTTCTTTTCTAGGGGAAGTGTGTGGATGCAATTGCAAAAATTATTATAATTTTTGCAAATTTACAAATATCAAATCCATAAAATGAAATAACATTTATTTTTCTTGGGGAAATAAAGTTATAATTTTTGCAAATTTATAAATATCAATACATAAAATGAAATGGTATTTATTTTTCTTGGGGAAATGCTTAAACATAAATCTAAAAATGCATGTATTATATTTATATTTAGATATTATATACATTTTATTATTATCACTTTTATCAATGCATAAAATAAAATACATTTATTTTTCTGAGGAAAATTCTTAAACATAAATCTACAAATGCATGTTTATACACACACACACACACATTTTATTATTACTGTTATCCAAATATAAAATAAAATATATTTATTTTTCTGGGGGAAATGCTTAAACATAAATCTGAAAATGTGTGTATTTTATTTATATGTATATATTATATATATTATTATTATTATTATCACTGTTACCAATGCATAAAATACATTTATTTTTCTGGGAGAAAGGCTTAAACAAATATCTATAAATGCATGTATTTTATTTATATTTATATATTATATAAATATTATTATTATTATCACTGCTGTCAATTCATAAAATATAATTCATTTATTTTTCTGGGATAAATGCTTAAACATATATCTATAAATGCATGTATTTTATTTATGTTTATATATTATATACATGTTATTATTGTTATCACTTCTGTCAATGCATAGAATAAAATACATTTATTTTTCTGGGGAAAATGTTTAAACATAGATCCAAAAATACATGTGAGATATGCAGAATTTGCAGATTACATTTATTTCAGATGAGAAGAAATCCCTTGACATAATTACATAAGTGTTTATTTTATTTACATGTTATAAATATAGAATAATAGAGTTGGAATAGACCAGAAGGGCCATCCTGCCTCTATGATTAATCTACACACGCACATACATTATTTATATATATATATACACACACACACACACACATATATATATATATATATATACACACATCATATATATACACACATTATATTTGCACACATATATGGATAAGAGCAGATTGACATAGCAACTCATCACGAGTGTGTGTCATAGATTTCTATAGATTTCACTTCCTTCCAATCTGTTAAGTGAGATTCTGAAGTATCAGGAAAGTTGGTAACTAGCAACTACCACTGTCTTTATCTATGGGGAGAAGTAGGTAAGTAGGTGGACCTCAAAATCTCTGAGGATGCCTGCCATAGATGTGGGCAAAATGACAGAAGAAAATGCTTCTGGAACATGGCGAGACAGCAACCGAGGTAAGGGTTGTTGTATGTTTTCCGGGCTGTATGGCCATGTTCCGGGCTGTATGGCCATGTTCCAGAAGTATTCTATCCTGACGTTTCACCCACATCTATGGCAGGCATCCTCAGAGGTTGTGAGGTATGGAGAAACTAAGCAAGAAAGGTTTATATTTCTGTGGAAGTTCCTGGGTGGAGGGAAGAACTCTTGTCTGTTGGAGGCCAGTGTGAATGTTGCCATTAATCACCTTTGTTAGCACTGAATGGTCTTCCCAGCCTCACATCCTGGCCTGGGGTTGCCTCGGGTGAGAAGGGCAGGGTACAAATGTTGTAAATAATAATAATAATAATAATCAGCTGATGACCCAAAATGCAGACTGTGCAAGGAAACCGATGAAACCATCGATCATATCCTCAGCTGCTATAAGAAAATCACACAGACAGACTACAAACAGAGGCACAACTATGAGGCCCAAATGATTCATTGGAACTTATGCCTCAAGTACCACCTTGATGTCGCCACCCCAGGGGACAGTCGCATTGACGAAAAACAACAGGAAAAACTCAACCACTCTCAGGACCTCAAGATTGAAATTCAAAGACTCTGGCAGAAACCAGTACAGGTGGTTCCAGTGGTGATGGGCACACTGGGTGCTGTGCCAAAAGATCTCAGCTGGCATTTGGAAACAATAGGCATTGACAAAATTACGATCTGCCAACTGCAAAAGGCCACCTGACTGGGATCTGCGCACATCATCCGAAAATACATCACACAGTCCTAGACACTTGGGAAGTGTTCGACTTGTGATTTTGTGATACGAAATCCAGCATATATATCTTGTTTGCTGTGTCATACAATATTATAATAATAATAATAATAATAATAATAATAATAATAATAATAATAATAAATGGGGGAATGCTTTGTTCAGAGTCATAAGCTGCCCCTGATTGATTCCTGTCTGGAATTCTTCTGTTTTCAGAGTATTCTGATTTTGGAGTTTTTTAATACTTCTGGAACATGGCCATACATTCCGGAAAACATACAACGACGCTGTGATCCCGGCTGTGAAAGCCTTCGACAACACAACAAACCAAGATAAGTTGTTGTTATCATCATCATTGGCTAGAAATGGAGCATGAAGAACTCTTCCTTGGTGCTTAAGCATCTCACCACCTTCTTGCCTTTTGTGGCTGCTTTCTAGTCTTTTTCCAGGCTTGAAGAAGGTGGAGGAGGCCATGTCTCTCCTGCTGGGAATGTTGATTCGTCACCTAAGCCCAGCGATTCACAGCATTTGACAGCTTTCCCTGCTAATATGGGCCCCCCCCCGGGGTCATTGCATTGTTTCCTCAATGGCCGTTCTTTCTTTCTCCGGGGTTATGCAACAAAACTGAGACACAGGAATGCAGTGGCAATGGCAGGCCAGACAAGAATTTGGGATTTCATTAGGCGCTTTTGTCTCAGGGTGGGACACCTGGGGATCCATTGCAAGAAAAGGGAAAGAGGAGGAGGAGGAGAAACAGATAAAATAGGAATCCTTGTTTGCAGTTCTTTTGCAGGTGGAGTGTCCCTTATCTGAAATGCTTAGGAGAAGAAAGCTTTTTGATTGCAAAAATAAATGCAAGGGATTTTGGAGTATCTGTATTTGCATATACAGTAGAGTCTCACTTATCCAACGTTCTGGATTATCCAACGCATTTTTGTAGTCAATGTTTTCAATACATCGTGATATTTTGGTGCTAAATTCGTAAATACAGTAATTACTATATAGCATTACTGTGTATTGAACTACTTTTTCTGTCAATTTTGTTGTTAAACATGATGTTTTGGTGCTTAATTTGTAAAATCATAACTTAATTTGAAGTGTAATAGGCTTTTCCTTAATCCCTCCTTATTATCCAACATATTCGCTTATCCAACGTTCTGCCGGCCCGTTTATGTTGGATAAGTGAGACTCTACTGTACTTACATAAGGCGATTTCTTGGAGATAGCCGAATCTCAATACAGTAGAGTCTCAGATAAGATAAACGAGCCAGCAGAACCTTGGACAAGCGAAAATCTTGGATAATAAGGAGGGATTAAAAAAAAAGCCTATTAAACATAAAATTACAAATTAAGCACCAAAACATCATGTTTTACAAGAAATTGACATCAAAAAGCAGTTCAATACACAGTAATGTTATGTAGTAATTACTGTGTTTACGAGTTTAGCACCAAAACATTGCAACATTTACTGTATATACTTGAGTATAAGCCGACCCGAATATAAGCCGAGGCACATAATTTTACCACAAAAAAACTGGGAAAACATTGACTCCAGTATAAGCCGAGGGTGGTAAATTTCAGAAATAAAAATAGATACCAATAAAGTTACATTAATTGAGGCATTAGTAGGTCAAATGTTTTTGAATATTTACATAAAGCTCCAATTTAAGATAAGACTGTCCAACTCTGATCAAATCATTATTCTCATCTCATCTCATCAAATTTGATCCAGGTCCGTCATTCTTGTGGGTAGCAGTGGTCTGGAAGTTGGAGCTGATGTGGGTGAAGGTACTGCAAATCCCATCATCCATGGTCCATCCTCCACCAAACCACACCAGAACGCATTGTGGGTCATGGGGGGGGGGGGGTCTGTGTACCAAGTTTGGTCCAAGTCTGTCATTCGTGGGGGGCTCAGTGGTCTCTGGAAGTGAGTGAAGATACTGCAAATCCCATCATCCATGGCATGTTTGGTCCAGATCCATCATTGATTGGGTTCACAGTGCTCTCTAGATGTATAACTCCTATAAATCAAGGTCAGTTCCCCCCAAACCTGGTCATGGGGGTTCTGTGTGGTCCGGATCCATTTTCAGAGGGGGTCACAGTGCCGTGTCTTGGTGCAGGGTGAACGACAACTTCCTTCATGTTGAGTCAAACCCCTTCATTATGTTCAGATCCTCTGTTGTGGTTCAGTTTGATGATGAAGGGGGATTTGGGTTTATGCAGGCTGACCAAAGCAATGCTGAAGAATGAAATCTCGAAGGCTCTGATGCTGGAAATGTTGAAGGCTCTGGCTCAGAATTGTCAGAGAGGCCGCAGGCAACAGAAACAAATGATAAGGGTGACCTTTAACAGGATTCAGAACATCAACAAGTTCCAGATGTTTTGGGCAGCGAGTCAGAGGAATCTTCCTTAGATAGAGATACAAGGTTAAGGTTAAAGGTTCATCGCCCCAGACGTTCCCTTAGAATAGCTGGCAAACGCGTGGGAATTCAAGGGCAGAGGAATGCCTTTTTGGCTTGTAAACATGGGTAAATACAGGAGAAACAGAGAGAGATTTCAGACGAAGCAATGTTGATTTTTGGAAGCACATCTCCTGTCTTGTCTAAGCTCATGGAAAAAGATTCTCGTTTATGTTCATGCCTGGAAACTGTGTTTTGGATTTTACTCTGAAGTTCATGGTGCCTTGTTTTTCAGGACTAATTTCCTATATCAGAGACTTGGATTTATATTCTGCAAATTGCTTTTACTACTGGATTATATTGCTTTTTATTGACTGCCATTGCATTTGGATGTTTGCTTTCTTTACTGCTTTTTATTCAGACTTTGCTATCTTTTATCAATAACCTGTTTATACCTAGCCTGCTGTGGTGGAGTGTGTGTTAAGAGCAAGTTGAACCAGTGCTGAGGTACAACATCCTCTGTCAGCTGTGTGCCATAGAAAAGAGTAGGGAAGGTTTATGGGAGAGGCAATGGGCAGGGTAATGCAAATTCCACACCAATGGGGAGAGTAAGGAACACTGGGATGCCTGTGGTGGAGGAAAAACAGGAAATCTAGGAGAAAATTGTCCCCTATCAAAGTCTTTGCTTGTGTGGTGGGAAGTATGGTGTTTTTGGAGGACATTGGCAGGACTCTTGGACATGTTCATGTGCTCACTATAACCTGGAACGTCATTGGAGGGAAGGCCATTGGTGTCTCCTGAGTGGTGTGAGTTACAGCATTTTGTAGAGGCGGGAGCTTGTCTGTGTAAGTGGACACCCCAGCCACATATACACATACACATTTTCACTTTTATTATGTACTAACTTGGATACCGGTCAATGCCTGGGTTATTTGAAAAGGGCCTTGTTTGTTTTTGGGTGTTAGGTAATATCAGTTTGGTCATATGTTATACTATGTCTTATATATATATATATATGTTATACTCGGCCTTTCCTGTTGTTTTTTATGAATGCTTCCATTAGAAAATGCATAAGGATGTGGGTGAACTACAATTCCCAAAATTCTTGGGTCAGCCCTCCCAAAACTCCTCCAGTATACAAAGTTGGCCGTGTTGGGTCTGTGTGCCAAGTTTGGTCCAGATCCGTCACTTGCTGGGTTCAGTGTACGCTGAATATAGGTGAACTATAACTCTCTGATGTCAAGGTCAATTACCTTGACCTTACCTGGTCAATTATCCAGGTTGGCAGCGGTGGGTCTATGTGCAAAGTTTGGTCCAGATCTGTCACTGGGGTTCAGAGGGCTCATGGAATAAGTGAACTATAACTACCAGAGATAAAGGCCAATCACCTCCAAGGTCCACCAGTATTCCCAGTTGGCCATGTTGAATTTGTGTGCCAAGTTTGGTCCAGATCCGTCATCAGATGGGTTCAGTGTTCTAACAATATGGGTGAACTATAACTCAAGGTCATTCACCCCCAAACCCCACCAGTATGCAAATTTGACCGTGTTGGCTTTATGAACCAAGTTAGTTCCAGGTCCATCACTGGTGCGGTTCAAAGTGCTCTTAGATTGCAGGGAACTATACATCCCAGTCCGTAGAACTCCTATAAATCATGGTATATTCTCCCCAAGCCTCTCCAGTATGTTCAGTTCCTGATCAATTCATCTGTTTGCTGTGTGCTATAGGAAAGAATAGGAAAGGGTTAAGGGAGAGGCTGTGGGCGGGGTCATGCAAATGGGGAGAGAAAGGAACACTGGGATTTGCTCGCTGTAACCTACAGTGTCCTGGTGACTTGGTGGCTCCTCAGCACTGGGAACTTAGCCTATTTGTGGAGGCTGGAGGCTGTCTGTGTGACATACACACATACAGATTTTCACTTTTATTATATGTATAGATGTGTCAAGATATCAATATCTCAAAGATTTCAGAGTAGCATGCAAAAAAAAATCAGTTGTCTCTCTGTGCCGTCGTGCCTAGGGCTATAACTCTTAGCGAAAGAGGCATGGATGTGACATCTTTCCCCAGGGGATTGCTTCTTGCCCTCCTTTAGGGAAACGGGAACTCCCAAGGACCAAAACACTGTAGATAACTCAAAAACTGGTTTTATTGTTCACAAAAGGTTATCCCTTTAAGGCAATAAGCTGGAAGTTTCAAAGGGATAAAGGAAAATATACATTACAGTTTTTGGTTGTCTTAAATCCAAGGAGTTCTGCAGCTGAGAAGCTTTTCCAGGTCCCTCTTTCTCAATGGCTGTGAATGCCGGAGCAATCCTCAGCCGCAATCCAAATGGCCTATGTTTGAAGACACAGTCTTCCTCTGTGGCCAAAGAACTGATTTGAAGGCGCTTGAGACTCCTCAGCGTCGTTCAGGTTGGCCCTGAACACGAAGCGTAAGTCTCAAGGGTAAGAACCTCAGAATTGGTGCTGAGAGGTAACTTAATCAAGGGCTTTTAGAGCCAAGTCTCTCTCTCACATCCATCTGGTAGAAAGCTTGATGGTGGAATGAAAAAGGAAACACTGACCCACTCCAGGAAAGGGTGGAGTCAAACAATTGAGCTGAGGGAGCAATATAACTGGTGCAAACAACATTGATTGACAGCTATAAATAACCAATCAGTCCAACTACATTTACAGGGTAAAGGTAAAATCAGGCATGATACAACAATTCAAATCTTGCAACTTACAGTTCCACATATTGATGGCGCCACTCGCGCCGTCACCTCTCCATGCTGTTAGTGGGCAAGACTGAAGCCTGTCGTAAGTAGATAAAGCCCAGTATAAGATAGCGAGAAGGCATTCACATTATCTATTTTTCCTCCTTTTCTCTCTTGTGTGAATTCAGATCCTTCCTCCCATAAATCCATGTCTCTTCAAATGAGGCCGCAGGTAGTTCACAAGCTGAAGGATGAACACTACGAACTTACCCGTTGTATAGAAGAGGTGATTTCACAATTGGTTAAAAATCTTGGATTCTGTGCGGCCATTAAAATGCTCCCTGGGGTCTGAAACTGGCAAATTTGTGAAGAATTAGCACTCCGGTTGGGCTGCCAAGTTTTTCCACCCACCTCTGCTCCCCAGTGTTTAACAGTTGTTATTCACTCTCCTTTTCTTTTCTTTTCCCCCACTAGAATATGACTGGAAACCCTATGTATAATAATACTATTTCATTTCAGGGAAATTAGGGAAATGGCTATGATAAGGCTCCCGCTCTCTGTTGTGGCTGCTGTTGATGATTGTTTTAAGCAGGCTTTTTGGAGAGTTTCCATTATTAGCAGTGAAGCTTGGGTGAAGCACTGGAAAGCTCAGCTGCTAATCCCCAGCACTTTTCCCGGTTGGACAACAACAAAGGAGGCTCCTTGTCTGTTAAAGGAAGCGTGAAAGATGGCGAAAGAGGTTGCCGTGCAGTAATCGGCATCCTGACTGTTCTTTACTTTGAGGATTTTTCAAGCAAAAATGGGTTCTGAATGTAATGTATCTTATGAATCGAATTGCAAGATGCAGACCATCAGTGGCATCTGCAGAAGACCTGGGAAATTGTAGAGAGATCCCATGCATAAGCGTGGGTTTTAGATCATTATGCAAGAAGTATTGACTAGTTGAGTTGCTGTGAGTTTCCCGGGCTGTCTGGCCATGTTCCAAAAGCATTCTCTCCTGACGTTTCGCCCACATCTATGGCAGGCATCCTCAGGCAATTGGCTAGCTTGATTAGCATTGAATTGCCTTGCATCTTCAAAGCCTGGCTGATTCCTGTCTAGGGGAATTCTTTGTTGGGAGGTGTTAGTTGGCACTGATTGTTTCCTGTCTGGAATTCCCCTGTTTTCTGAATTTTGCTCTTTATTTACTATCCTGATTCTAGAGTTTTCTTTAATACTGATAGCCAGATTTATTTATTCATTCATTTACAGTATTTATAATCCACCCTTCTCACCCCGAAGGGGACTCAGGGCACATGTACATGGCAAACATTCAATACTATTAGACATACGACATATAGAGACAGACACAGAGGCAATTAAACATTTCCAGCTTCTGGCTTCATGAGGGTATGCTCGATTCTGGCCACAGGGGGAGCTGCAGTTTCATCGTCCACTTGTGACACTGAGTCCTTGATGGAGTACTTCCTCATTCCTTTCTGCAGGCTGCTGGAAATTTTTATGGTGTCATAAATTATTTAAATTAGCCTCCGTGCATAAAGCGGTACCTAAATTTCCTACTCAACAGATGCAACTGTCTTTCGGGCTTCATAGGTCAACAGCAAGCTAGACTATTAATGGTTGGGAGCTTACTTGGACCCAGGCTGGCTACAAACTCATTATCTTTCGGTCAGTAGTGATTTATTGCAGCTGGCTACTAACCAGCTACGAGATTGTGTCCATTTTCATGGTTTCCTCCTTTCTGTTGAAATTGTCCACATGCTTGTGGATTTCAGTGGCTTCTCTGTGTAGTTTGACATAGTGGTTGTAAGCATGGTCCAGCCTTTCTGTGTTCTCAGATAATATGCTGTGTCCAGATTGGTTCATCAAGTGCTCTGCTATGGCTGACTTCTCTGGTTGAGTTTCCCCCCCGGTGAGAAACAGCCAGGCTTTGAAGCTTCCAGGCTATTCAATACTAATCAAGCTAGACAATTGCAGCATTGACTACTGCCTCCAACAGACAAGAGTTATTTCTCCCACCTTGGACATCATTCCACAGATATATAAACCCCACTTGCCTAGTTTCCAACAGACCTCACAACCTCTGAGGATGCCTGCCATAGATGTGGGCAAAACATCAGGAAGGAATGCTTCTGGAACATGGCATACAGCCCGGAAAACTCACAGCAGTTCAGTGATTTCAGCCATGAAAGCCTTTGACAACTTATTGACTAGTTCTTGTTGCAAACACCTTCTCTGGAGGTTTTTAAACCGAGGCTGGATGGTCATCTGTAGGGTGGGCTTTGATTATGTCTTCCTGCCTGGCAGAAAGGAGTGGACTGGATGGACCTTGGGATCGCTTCCAATTCTATGATTTTACTTTGTTGTGTTACAATTCACTCATACATACACACACACCACACACACGTAACCAGAAAAGTGTCCAAACCATATCTGATCAAGAGTTGTTGTATGTTTTCCGGACTGTATGGCCATGTTCCAGAAGTATTCTCTCCTGACGTTTCGCCCACATCTATGGCAGGCATCCGAAGAGGTTGTGAGGATGCCTGCCATAGATGTGGGCAAAACGTCAGGAGAGAATGTTTCTGGAACATGGCCATACAGCCCGGAAAACATACAACAACCCTGTGATCCCAGCCATGAAAGCCTTCGACAACACGTATCTGATCCAATTTTTTAAGTCATGCTCTACCTGGATTTTTTAGAAATTGGGGAGGATGAATTCTCTTTTAGTGCAATTTCACCCCACTTAATCAGTCTGCATGAATTCCACAGTGTAGATGCATCCTCGTTCTCTCTAGCCGTGATGAGGGTTGTCGCCCATATGGAACTATGCTGAGAAATGCAGGAATGCCACCATACATTTTCATGCAAATCGGTGCCCTCCTTTGTTCTTTTTCCTTCCCTTTTGGGTGATATTCAGGCAGCATCCTACTTCAGGCAACCACATCCAGCTTTCCTTTCACGCCCAGGACCAAAGACGGCTACTGAGCTCCGATTTTGCACTCTCGTTTGCTAGGAGAGACAGAGACAGCCTCTGTTTTCTGCAACTGGGCCGTGGCATTTCAAGCTGCGCCGGCTTCCAGAGGGTTTGGTACCTGAGGCAGAAAATTCCAAGTGGCAGTCTCTTGTAGAGATGGCAAAAAATAGTATCTTGGGACCACTGTTGCTACTGTTGCTCAGTTTGCAACAATTGAAGATATTTATCTATGTATCTGTCCATCTGAAGCATATCTCCAAAACAATGAAACCTGGTCACCTGCAAATTTGGTATGCATACCTGAGAGGAAAGATTAGGGTTTTTCACTTGTTTTTTTTTTTTCAAAATGCTTTCATTATTTTTCATTAATTTGAATGTTTTATTGGCAGAAGATTAGCTGCCAGGGGATGAACTGGCCCCAGGAGGCATGAACATGACAAAGGCATGAGATAGTAGCAATTTGCATCAATGGATTTTCACACGGATGAAATCATGCCTTTTCAGTGCAATCTAAATGTACAGTAGAGTCTCACTTATCCAACGTTCTGGATTATCCAACGCATTTTTGTAGTCAGTGTTTTCAATACATCGTGATATTTTGGTGCTAAATTCGTAAATACAGTACAGTAGAGTCTCACTTATCCAAGCCTCGCTTATCCAAGCTTCTGGATAATCCAAGCCATTTTTGTAGTCAATGTTTTCAATATATTGTGACATTTTGGTGCTAAATTTGTAAATACAGTAATTACAACATAACATTACTGTGTATTGAACTACTTTTTCTGTCAATTTTGTTGTATAACATGATGTTTTGGCACTTAATTTGTAAAATCATAACCTAATTTGATGTTTAATAGGCTTTTCCTTAATCCCTCCTTATTATCCAAGATATTCGCTTATCCAACATTCTACCGGCCCGTTTATGTTGGATAAGTGAGACTCTTCTTATTTTCATTCAACAGGCTCTTTAAACTGTTCTTTGTGGTGTTGCCGATCCACATTGTAGCCACAGAAAGCAGGGAAATTCCAGACAGGAAACAATCATGGCCAGCTAACACCTCTCAACAAAGGATCCCCCCAGGCAGGAAGCAGCCAGGTTTTGAAGCTTCAAGGCTATTCAATGCTCATCAAGGTGGCCAATTGCAACATTCACACTTGCTTCAAACAGGCAAGAGTTGTTTCTCCCACCCTGGACATTATTCCACAGATATATAAACCCCACTTGCCTAGTTTCTAGCAGAGCTCACAACCTTTTGACAACACATGTTCTTTGTGGTGTTGCTGATCCACATTGAAGCCACAGAGATACTAAGCTGTGGGAAAGCTTTACTCATGGAAACAGAGACCCCTCTATGAAGAAACTTTGCTGCTGTGTGTCCTCAAGTCATTTCCAATGTTGGCAGCTTTAATACTTGTATATTATGGGGTTTTCTGGGGCTGAGAGTGTGTGACCCACCCAAGGTCTCCCAATGAGTTTTCAGGGATTGAACCTTTTTCTCCAGAGTCTGGTACATAAACTTTTGTGCATATAGCCAATGGCCTTCACAATACAAAGGGTAAACATAAATAGAACTGGATTGCTGTGGCTTTTCAGGGCTGTATGGCCTTGTTCCAGAAACATTCTCTCCTGACGTTTCACCCACATCTAGGAAAGGCATCCTCAGAAGTTGTGAGGTCTGTTGGAAAGTAGGCAAGTGGATGGGAGAAAGAACTCTTCTCTGCTTGAGGCAAGTGTGAATGTTGCAATTGGCCAGGTTGATTAGCAATGAATGCCCTTGCAACTTCAAAGCCTGGCTGCTTCTTGCCTAGGGAAAGTGTTAGCTGGCCCTGATTGTTTCTTGTCTGTAATTCCCCTGTTTTCTGAGTGTTGTTCTTTATTTACTGTCCTGATTCTAGAGTTTTTTAAATACTGGTAACCAGGTTTTGTTCATTTTCATGGTTTACTCCTTTCTGTTGAGATTGTCCACATGCTTATGGATTTCAATGGCTCCTCTGTGTAATCTGATACGGTGGTTGTACGAGTGGTCAAGCACTTCTGTGTTCTGAAATAATATGCTGTGTCCAAGTTGGTTCATCAAATGCTCTGCTATGGCTGACTTCTCTGGTTGAGTTGGTCTGCAGTGCCTTTCGTGTTCCTTGATGTATGTTTGGGCATTGCTGCGTTTGTCCACATCTTATGGTAATGCTGTGAGTGAGAGAGAATCTTGATATCTTCCAGGGCAATTCTATACCAGAATGCTATAGAATAATGGGGGTTGCTATTACACAAGATTTTTAGTCTCCTCTTCTAGAGAGAGCTAGTGCCTCACCATACTAAAACTCCATAACATTGAACCATTGTAGTTAAAATGCTGTCAAACTGCATCCATTCTACATCCAGCAATAGCATATTTAAACCACTGTTAAATCAGGTGAGATTTGGGACAAATGACTAAGACTGGATATTTATTTATTTATTTATTTATTTACATTATTTATATTCCACCCTTCTCACCCCGAAGGGGACTCAGGGCGGATCACATTATGCACATATAGGGCAAACATTCAATGCCCATAAACACATTGAACCGAGACAGAGACAGACAGACAGACAGACGCAGAGGCAATTTAACCTTCTCCTGAGGGGATGTTTGATTCTGGCCACAGGGGGGAGCAGCTGCTTCATCATCCACTCTGATGGCACTTCCTCATTCCAACGTTGTAAATTAGTTAAATTTGCCTCCCCACTTTATAAATGGTACCTTATTTCCTACTTGATAGATGCAACTATCTTTCCGGTTGCTAGGTGAGCAACGAGCAGGGGCTATATTTTATTTTTAATTGACGGGTGCTCACCCCGCCACAGGCTGGCCTCGAACTCATGACCTCATGGTCAGAGTGATTCATTGCAGCAGCTGTTTACCAGCCTGCACCACAGCCTGTGGCTTCCATTAATAAATTAATAAATTAATGACTTCCATTAATACAAATAATCATTACATTTATACAGAACTGGGTTGACGGGGAAATATTTTACCCATGTATGAATTTTTGAGGAGCCCTTGGTAGTGCAGCGTGTTAAAGAGCTGAGCTGCTGAACTTGCAGAGCAAAAGATCGGCAGTTCAAATCCGGGGATCGGACTGAGCACCCACTGTTAGCCCCAGCTTCTGCCAACCTAGTAGTTCGAAAACATGCAAATGTGAGTAGATCAATAGGTACTGCTCCGGTGGGAAGGTAACGGTGCTCCATGCAGTCATGCCGGCCACATGACCTTGGAGGTGTCTATGGACAATGCTGGCTCTTTGGCTTAGAAATGGAAAGGAGCACCAACCCCCAGAGTCGGACACAACTAGACTTAATGTCAGGGGAAAACCTTTATTTATTAATTTAATTAATACATTTATATCCCGCCCTTCTCACCCCGATGGGGACTCAGAGCAGCTTACAAATTAAATTTACATACAATATTATATTATTAGCATAGCACAATACTGGCAATAAATTACTATATTGTACTATATCAATATATTGTAATATTATTATTAATATTACATGTGATATAGAATATATAATTAACATTATTGTATTGTATTATTAGTATTATATTGTATTACAATATAATACCTTTACCTTTACCTTATGAAATTTTGGGAGAGAGGGAGGGCGAATGAGAAAAGTTCTCTATAATTTATTGTTGTACTATCATATTTTGTATATATTGTGAGCATAAAAGTTTGTGTGAGATGTTAAAAAGTATGGAAAGAGATATTTTTTTCCCAGTTCATAAGATGCTCCTATGCTCTCATCTTTTCAATACTTACAGACATGATTTGGGGAAGAGATTATCCTGTGAAATTAAATACAAGAGAGAAATAGACAATTGGAGTTTAGTTTCAGCGAGGCGCAAAATAATGCTCCTTTTTCCTGGACTTTGAGTTGCTTTGTCTCCCTTGTTCCAGTTGTTTTGTTCTCAGGCATATCCAGTTGCAGAGCTGGTGAATCAGACGCAATCTTCGAGGGACAAAAGGAGTCTGCTTCGAATGCAGTTCTTGAAAAAAGTAGTCTAAGTGAACCTCACCGACTTTTACAGAACTGGATGCAGTTCAGAATCACTCCCAATATTCATAGGGGTGATATATCAGGTTGAATCTACACTATAAAACGAATGCAGTGTGAAATCACTGCCATGGTTCAATGCTATGGAATGCTAAGATCCGTAATTCAGTGAGGCACCAGCAATTTTTGGCAGAGGTGAAAGATGTTGCAAAACTACATCTCCTAGGATTTCATAGCAGTTAAAGCGGAGTCAAACTCTATTAATTCTACAGTCACCCCAAAAAACTCCCAGTTATTTCACATGCAATCAGTATCCTTATGTGGAGCAAAGGAGCTTGGTAAATCTACACTGCAGAATTAACACAGATTGACACCACTTTAACAGCCATGGCTCCTGGGTGTTGTAGTTCGGTGAGGTACCAGCACTCTTTGGGAGAGAAGGCTAAAGCACTTGTAAAATTACTACTCTCATAATTCCGTTGCATAAGGCCATGGCAGTTAAACTGGTGCCAAACTGCATTAATTCAACAGTGTAGATAGACTCTTGGACTCCTTCACACAACACAAGAATAGTAAAGGTAAAGGTTTCCCTGATGTAAAGTCCAGTCATGTCTGACTCTGGGGGTTGGTGCTCATCTCCATTTCTAAGCAAAAGAGCCGGCGTTGTCCATAGACACCTCCAAGGTCATGTGGCCGGCATGACTGCATGGAGCGCCCTTATTTTCCCACCGGAGCAGTACCTATTGATCTACTCATATTTGCATGTTTTCAAACTGCTAGGTTGGCAGGAGCTGTGGCTAACAGTGGGCACTCATTCCGCTCCCGGGATTTGAACCTGGGACCTTTTGGTCCACAAGTTCAGCAGCTCAGTGCTTTAACACACTTCGCCACCGAAGTTTAAATGCCATGGATCTATGTGATAGAATCCAGGGATTTACAGTTTGCAGTTGTTGTGTGCCTTGAAGTCGTTTCTGACTTATGGTAACCCTAAGGTAACTCTATCACACAACCAAAATAATAATAGTGGTGGTGCTGATCTATACTTGGTGTTATTTTAAACACAGCAAAGTCTTAAACATTACTTTAAAGTGATTTCTTTTCAGCCCTTTTTGCACGGCGCTTGTGTTGTTCACTCTGGAACCAGAATTGACTGGGTGGAAACACAAGATATAAATGTTTCGGGCATAAATTAAAAACCGGAAAATACACAGAAGCTTTTGTTCACGTCCAAACTTTTCACCTGCTTCGCCTTTTCTAGTCTCCTGAGAAATGTACATCTGAGCGAGCGGAAAACTGCTGCATAGGAAAATAATTACTACTGAACCCTGTAAAGAAGGTGTTATTTCTGTATGTGAGACACCATAATACCGTAAATGCCAACTAGAAAAGAACTTATACAAACAGTCTACTAGAAATAGCTCTGCTCTAAGGCTGGGTTCATGGGTCTTTAATCATATTTTCAGTGCATGGGGAAGAAATGGATGCACGATCCTACAGCCCTGGACAGGGAAACTGTATAGTTAAGCCATTATTCCAAGAATTTCTTTCCCCATAGAATAGGATTGTAGAGTTGGAAGAGACCACCGGGGTCATCCAGTCCAACCCCCTCCTGCCAGGAAGGAATATACAACCACTCCTGACAGACGTCTCTGCTTGGAAACCTCCGGAGAAGGAGATTCCTCCAAACCAAGGCAACATATTTTATGGCCAAACAGCTCTTACTGTCAGTTCTTCCTAATATTTAGATGAAATCGTTTTAACTGAAATTTGAATCCATTGTTCTGTCTCCAGAGCAGCAGAAAAGAAGCTTGCCCCTCCTTTAACATGACATTTTAAAAATATATTTAAATATGGCTAACCTTTCATCTTTATCTCCTCCAAGCTAAACATACCCAGTTCCCTAAGCTCAGGGCTTATTTCCAAACCTTTGACCATTTTGGTTTCCCTTCTCTGGACAGTTTCTGTTATACCCCAGCCACCTTTGGTTTCTGAACCTGGTTCAGAAATGAACTTTGACCATGATGTAGCTTATTCTGACCATTTGCCCAGTTCTACGAGCTCCTTCCAATTACAGACCCCAGCTGTGGATATCTCCGATGCTTCATTAATTGGGAGAGATATTGAAAACATTACTCCCGTGGAAGAACCTGTGATGTCTCAGAGACCCTTGAGCCATGACCCCGCAGCCATCTTAGATCAAACTGAAGAGGATATGGGATTTTTCCCAACTCAGCAAGATTCCGTTCCATTCCAGATGTTCCCTGTTGACAGTTTGGTGCCAAAGCTAATTACGGAAGCCTTTGAATCGGAGCCTGGTTCCCCAGACAATGTTGTGTTTGATAGAAAGTCACTTCTCAAAACACACCGCTCTCAAAAGGAGTTTCAGAGACGAAGTGTGAGATTAGCGGAGAGAGAGGATCATAATTAAACCAGTTCCCTTGAGAAGATTCAGGGAGGCTTACATCTGGCAGGTTGTTGTCATCAGTCCGTTTCCCTTGGGAAAATGTGGACTCAGACACCTGGTTCGGGGAGTTTCTGAACTTCCATAAAAGTTCTGGGCACAGGCTACCCGTCGCGGTGTCAACGTGACAGTTGGAAAGTTAACATCGACTCTTGTTCCTGTGTACCTCAGCGGCCTGACGGCGCGCTACTCTCGAGTAGACCGGGCGATGCGTCCCGTTTCCCTGCCAAGTTTGGACTGAGTTTCAGTTCCACCACGACCAACTTTGCCTTGCCTTGCTTCCTTGCCTTGCCTTGTTTCCCAGCCTTGGACATTGAATCTGGAACTCTCTTGAGAGACTCTGCTTTATTCCCCACTCAAACTGCTTGGAAGTTTGAGTGTGTTTCAGTTATTGGATTTGAAAAACTTGATCTCTAATACTGGACATTAAACTTTATATTACTGGACTATATTTGACCTTTCCTAAAAGGACTATTGCTGGACTATATATTCTGCTTATTTTTGTTTGATTCCTTTATTGCTATAATAAAGATATTAGATTGTTTATTGACCTCCGTGTTGGTTTCCAGTGCTCACACAGCCTAGAGGTGTTACAGAACCAGATGTCCCGAGTTCCCCAGGGAATGTATCCTTTAACAGAAGGGAGTTTTTGCATCGCCAGAGATCTCAGAAACAGGAGCTTCGAAAGAGTCAACGTTTGGCGGCTAGAGGGGATAATGGATAGAAGTTTTCCTTGGGAACCTTTGGGAAGTTGGTTTCCTTTCGCTGTGATTAGATCTAAGTTCCATAAAAGTGTCTTGCACTGTGAACAATTTGTGGTTTCAACATAGCGACTTCTGAGAACACTTCACCGTTTCCAGTTCCCTGATTTCACCAAGCCAAGTCTCCTGTTCCTGGGGGTCAAGCCGAGCTGCGACTCCCGATTTAATCCGGAGTAAATTCAAGTCCTTGCCTTGTTCCTGGATCCAGATTGCTTTTAGCTTCGTCTTCTGCCTGCCTTGATATCAAAGATTTCCTAGTGACTTTGGACCTTGTTATTCACTCCTGATTTCTTGTTTCCCCGCTCAAGAACTTCCCAGCAGTTTTGAGCGTGTTTCAGTTTCTGGACATTGGACAATAATATTGGACATATCTCTTCAACTCTTGGGACTAATTCATACCATTTCTTAAAGGACTATTGCTCACTCATCTTTTCCACTTATTCTTTCCTGAATTTATTATTGTTTTAATAAAGATATTATATGATTATTGGTCTCTGTTTGGTTTCCAGTGTTGATGCTGCCTTGGGGTGCTACACTTTCTATCTTGTCCATTTTTGTTGTTTATTCGTTCAGTCGCTTCCGACTCTTCGTGACCTCATGGACCAGTCCACGCCAGAGCTCCCTATCGGCCGTGGCCAACCCCAGTTCCTTCAAGGCCAAGCCAGTCGCTTCAAGGATACCGTCCATCCATCTTGCCCTTGGTCGGCCCCTCTTCCTTTTTCCTTCAATTTTCCCCATCATCATTGTCTTTTCCAAGCTTTCCTGTCTCCTCATGATGTGGCCAAAATACTTCACCTTTGCCTCTAATATCCTTCCTTCCAGTGAGCAGCTGGGCATTATTTCCTGGATGATGGACTGGTTGGATCTTCTTGCGGTCCAAGGCATTCTCAGGATTTTCTTCCAACACCACTGTTCAAAAGCATCTCTTTTCCTTCGCTCAGCCTTCCTTATGGTCCAGCTCTCGCATCCATTGGTTACTATGGGGAATACCATTGCTTTCACTATGCGGACCTTCGTTGCCAGTGTGATGTCTCTACTCTTCACTATTTCATCGAGGTTGGCCATTGCTCTTCTCCCAAGAAGGAAACGTCTTCTGATTTCCTGGTTGCAGTCTGCATCTGCATGCCTAGAAATACAAAGTCCATCACTGCCTCCACGTTTTCTCCCTCTATTTGCCAGTTATCAATAGGTGTGGTTGCCATGATCTTGGTTTTCTTGCTGTTTAACTCCAGCCCGGCTTTTGCCCTTCCTTCTTTCTTTCCCCTTGGTGATAAGGCTCCTCAGCTCCTCCTCACTTTCAACCATCAAATTGGTATCATCTCCATATCTGAGGTTGTTAATGTTTCTTCCAGCAATTTTAACTCCGGCCTTGGATTCGCCAAGCCCCGCACATCTCATGATGTGTTCTGCGTACAAGTTGAATAGGGAGGGTGACAGGATGTTCCTTGATTTGTGTTTGGTGGTCTCCATGTAGATTTGTCCACAGCTGCATGGTATACGGTAGACTCCTGCGGAGGCGAGAATATCCCTCTTGTCTTTTGCTGGACGTAGCCTTTGTTGGATTTTCTTAGTGGGTCTGTAGATAGTTTGTAGGTTGTGTTTCTTCATCTTCAACAACACAACAGTGCTATGGGTTGTGAAGAGGTGCGAATGGAGGGTGCCAAGAAGAAGAAGTTGTATAAAGCAAACCCTCGTCAGGACCACCTTTCATCTGCAAATCTATGTCCTCATTGTGATAGACTATGCCAATCCAGAATAGCCCTCTACAATTACTTACGGACCAACCACCAAGACTCAACCCTTGGAAGACAATCAGGACCATGAGGAATTGCCTATGATGATGATGATGATGAGGTGAAAAGTAGCCTTAGAGTTGTCATAAGTCAGAAACAACTGGAAGGCACAAAAACACAAGGTATTTTAAAGTGATCAATCCTATAATTTTTGCATTCTTCCATGATGTAAAGACACATCCCTTGGAGAATGTAAATTTGCTTTACTGAGACAGATATCCCAATATGTACTACTGTGGCATTTAGCGATTCCTTCTATACATTTATCCTTAAAATCTCTGCACCAATGTAAAAAGAATGCTTCTATCTGCAAAGTGGACCAGATAACACTTATAATGTTCAATGTCCGTTTGTGGTGTTATCCATCCAGCAATATTTCCAGCACCAGTACTTTGCCAAGGATTGTTTATTTATTTTCTTGGGCAAATCCCGTGTTTTATTTGCATCAACTCAAGGCCGGCTTAAGACTGTGATACAATAGGGTTATAATCCTCACAATTGCAAAACGGATTCCCATGAAGGCATGAGACAGTCTCTTTCTGTGGGTTCAGCCATCGTGAATAGCAAAGGCAGACAGGCAGCATATTCAAAGATGCAAATGACTGTTTCTTTAGGTCTTTTTTTGCCAAGCCGTCTGGAAGCCTTGAAGAGAGTGAGGTGTAATTAATACTGCAACTGCATTTCAAAAGGAGGAATATATGGAATTCATACAAACATATCAAATGGCTTACAAATCTACCAAGCTATGGATAAACGGGGGCAACTCATGATCCATGTAGAGTGGCATGTTGGTAAAGGTAAAGGAAAAAGTCCAGTTGTGTCTGACTCTGGGGGTTGGTACTCATCTCCATTTCTAAGCCGAAGAGCCGGCATTGTCCATAGACACCTCCAAGGTCATGTGGCCGGCATGACTGCATGGAACGCTGTTACCTTCCCGTCAGAGTGGTACCTATTGATCTACTCACATTTGCATGTTTTCAAACTGCTAGGTTGGCAGAAGCTGGAGCTAACAGCGGGCGCTCACTCCGCTCCCCGGATTTGAACCTGGGACCTTTCGGTCTGCAAGTTCAGCAGCTCAGCGGTTTAATGCACTGAGCCACCGGAGGCGCCAATTGTATGTATTATTATTATTAGACTAACTCTAAACTGTGACTTCTGCAGCCAGCTATCATTTGGGTCCTGAGCAGAATTGCATTCTGGGAAATGTAGTTTACAGCAGGGCCTTTTGCATTACCTGCCATTGGGAGCTTCGCTTTCCAAAACTACATCTCAATCTCCATTAACTTTAGCCATGCCCACATCATTTTCCTTATGGCAACGATGGAGCAAAGGTAAAAGAATTGGTTTTTAAGCACTTTATGTTCTCTTGGCTTTACCAAAGTTGTGTGCATTTTAACTGCGTCACAGCAATTTATGAAGGAATTGAAACTTAAGAACTGAAGAAATGAAAAAATTTGATTTCTTAATGTTGGTGCGCACCACGTTCGCGTGTCGGAATACGCGTCGTAACTATAAAGCATACGATTTACTTCCGAATAACGAACACTTCCGATTCATTTGCACACCTCTACACACTAGAATCAATGAAATTTGACACCACATTAACTGCCATGGTGCAATGCCTGTAGCCTTCTTTGCCAAAGAGTACTGGTGCCTCACCAAATTAGCATCAAGGCATGGCATGTAAAGTGTCGTCAACCTGTAGGAACCCTGGTTCCTTTCCATAGGTGTGGCACAGTTATTAACCTTTCTCTCGCTTCTGCAGACTCTCTGCCTTTATCTGCTAGTGCTTCTCCAAGGGGACCCAAAAATGCCATGGCAACTGCCAAGAGAGAGATAAAATAGATACCACCTTCATTTATGCCTCTTCCTCCTGCATCTTGCAAAAGGACTTCAAAACAAAGAAAATCAATATTTTAAAACAAGGCTTGTGCCACTTGGTGAGCTGAATGGTCAAACCTGTCTTCAGGAACAATGGCATGTAAATCACATGGCTTGTAAACCTTGGATTCCCGGCTTTGTTTTTTGTACCCGTTCTTGCAAACATGAGTTTCAAAGGTAATGGACATGCCTATTGACAAACCTTGCTATACAGTAATTGACTCAACTGTAGACAAAGAATCTATGACACCCAGAAAATCAATAGATTTATTGCAGCATGAGCTCCTGGGAGACAAGAGTGTATTCTTCTAAAAGAAGAATTCGGGACATAGAGTAACGTTGAGAAAAAAGATGCCACTGGCTTGAGATGGGTTGGAAGATCTTTGGTTCCAAAAGGAGTCGCTTATGATTTCTAAGGGTGCCTCTACGCCAGACATGGGCAAACTTCAGCCTTCCAGGTGTTTTGGACTTCAACTCCCACAATTCTTAACAGGCTGTTAAGAATTGTGGGAGTTTAAGTCCAAAACACCTGGAGGGCTGAAGTTTGCCCATGCCTGATTTACACTGTTGAATGAACATGCGAGAGTTGAATGAAAAGTTATACCTCCACCTTCGTATTCCTCAACAGATGACAGTCCTGGTATGCGGCAGGTACTAGCTTGTTCAGTAGACTCTCCTCTACAGTTCCATTTTACAGGAGGGAAGCCTTAGCATTGAACGGTTGTGTTGTTAAAGTGCGAAGTATGGAACCCTGCGCAGACGGTCGGTCAATGGGACTTAAGCAATGTGCAGCCATTGCATTTTTGACAGCAGAAGGAGATTCATCACAAAATGCAAGCTGTTGATGGTGATTGTGTTGATGTGAGTATTGTGCGTTGTTGGGCGAGTAAGTTTAAAGATGTTGAGGTGGGAACATCTGACTTGCGTGACAAACAAAGAGTTGGATGTCCCATGACAGCAACTGAGTTTCACAAACAAAAGGTTGACAGATTGATTCAGGACGATCATCGTATCACTCAGAGAGAAATCTCAAGCATAATCGGCATTTCACAAGAACGTGGGGGGTCACATTATTGCTTGTCTTGTCTATCGGAAGATCTGTGCACGGTGGGTACTGTGAGACGCTGATTGTGGAAACAGAGTGTCGACTTCTTCTATGACGGCTTCAGAAAACTTGTTCATCGTTGGCAGAAATGTATCCACGTGTCTGGTGATTATGTGGAAAAGTGAATAGTGGTAGTTAAAGTGCACATTCTAAGGATTATTCCTGTGTTTGATTTATTAAAATATTCCCATCCAAACCCAAGTAATGAAGGTGGAGGCATTACTTTTCATTCAACCCTCGTAGTTTGATAACACTTTGATTGCTATGGCTCAGTGCTGTGGAATCATGACAGTTGTAGTTTTCCAAGGTCTTCAGCCTTCTCTACCAGAGTAATATTGTCTCGGTAAATTACAACTTCCAAGATCCCATAGCATTCAGCCATGGCAGTTAAAGTGGTGTCAGATTGTATTCATTCTACAGTGTAGATGCATTCCCAGATAGTCCTTTCGTGTTAAGCAATTATGATTCCATTTTAACTATTGTGGCAATATCCTACAGAATGCTAGAATTTGATGAGGTACTAGAGTTCTCTGACTGAGAATTCAAAACGCACTCCCTAAATTGCAAATTGGATCATGGAAGAAACAATGGTGATTTAAGTAGAATCACTATGCTATAACTGTGTCGGTAATGACTGCCTAGGCAGACCCGTAAAGACGAAAGCCAGTACTAGGAGTTTCTGTGACATTTCCTTTCAGTATGGGGAGAAGTGACAAGTGGAGTGACATAAGCAGGGTTCCATCCTGGGTCCACTTCTGTTCAATATCTTTATTAATGACTTAGATGAAGAGTTAGAAGGCATAATCATCAAGTTTGCAGATGACACCAAATTGGGAGGGAGAGCCAACACTCCAGAAGACAGGAGCAGAATCCAAAACGATCTTAACAGATTAGAGAGATGGGCCGAAACTAACAAAATGAACTTCAACAGGGACAAAAGCAAGAGACTCCACTTAGGCAGAAAAAATGAAATGCAAAGATACAGAATGTTGGACGATGCCTAGCTCGACAGCAGTACGTCTGAAAAAAGATCTTGGAGTCCTTGTGGGGAGGAAGTTAAACATGAGCCTACAATGTGATGTGGCAGCAAAAAAAGCCAATGGGATTTTGGCCTGCATCAATAGGATTCAGGGAAGTCATCCTATTCTTTTATTCTGCCTTGGTCAGACAACACTTGGAATCACACTGTGTCTAATTCTGGGCACCACAATTGAAGGGAGATGTTGACAAGCTGGAATGTATCCAGAGGAGGGTGACTAAAATGATCAAGGGTCTGGAGAACTAGCCCTGTGAGGAGCGGCTTAAAGAGCTAAGTATGTTTAGCCTGCAGAAAAGAAGGTTGAGAGGAGACATGATGAGGGATATGTAACAAGATGTGAGGGGAAGTCATAAGGAGGAGGGAGGAGGCTTATTCTGTGCTGCCCTGGAGACTAGGACGCGGAACAATGGCTTCAAACTACAAGAAAGGAGATTCCACCTGAACATCAGGAAGAACTTTGAGAGCTGTTCAGTAGTGGAACTCTCTGCCCCAGCGTGTGGTGGAGGCTCCTTCTTTGGAGGCTTTGAAACAGAGGGTGGATGGCCATCTGTCGGGGGTGCTTTGAATGTAATCTTCCTGCTTCTTGGCAGGGCATTGGACTGGATGGCGTGTGAGGTCTCTTCTTATCTTATGATTCTATGTGTTGTGAAGGCTTTCATGGCCAGGATCACAGGGTTGTTGTGTGTTTTCCAGGCTGTATGGCCATGTTCCAGAAGTTTTCTCTCCTAACGTTTCACCCACATCTATGGCAAGCATCCTCGGAGGTTGTGAGGTAGCCTCACAACCTCACAACCTCTGAGGATGCCTGCCATAAATGTGGGCAAAACTTCTGGAGAGAATACTTCTGAAACATGGCCATACAGCCCGGAAGACATACAACGACCCTTATGATTCTATGTTCTAATTTAACTTACTATGAGTAAACTCTAATACAGTACTGATTTTTTTAAAACCTTACTACAAGTAGCTAGACAGCCCACATGGTGTAGTGGTTTGAACATTGGAATACAACTTTGAAGAGTGGGGTTCAAATCTCCACTCTGACATGAAAGCCTATTTTATTTATTATTTACAGTATTTATATTCCGCCCTTCTCACCCTGAAGAGGACTCAGGGCGGATCACATTACACATATAAGGCAAACATTCAATGCCTTAACATAGAACAAAGACAAAGACAAATGCAGGTTCCGAGCTGGCCTCGAACTCATGACCTCTTGGTCAGAGTGATTTGTTGCAGCTGGCTGCAGATGGCTGCTCACCAGCCTGCGCCACAGACTACTGAGTGATCATTAGCAAGTCACACTCTCTCAGCTTCATAGGATGGCAAAGGTAACCTCTCTCTGAACAAATCTTGCAGAGAAAATCCCATGACAGCTCAGCCTTAGTGTTGTTATAAGTTGGACTTGACTTGAAGGCACACAACAACCAAAAATGAGTATCAAGAGCAGCTATTCCTGCTTTTTTATGTCAAGATGACAGCAGTAATCTGTTGTGCCAACTATAAAAATGTAACATAGTCTTAGAGGATTAATATCATATTAATATTTTAATATTACCAGGATGACGGAACTGAACATACCAGTGAAAACAGAACAGAAATGTCCATATGTGCTTTTTGAATGTCTGTTTTCAGGGATGAAGCTTGCTGTTTGACAATACGTCAGAAACATTGTGATCCAAAGGATTTGATGGAGTGGGCTGCAGTCCACAAAAGCTTATGACGAATAAAACCCATGACTTCTTCAATGCTGCTCCTCTTCTCCTTGGATTTTCAAAAAGTATTTCTTTCCTGTGACTCAAAAGGAATACATTGAGTTGGTTTCCAATTGTGTTTAGTTAGATTACTTACTTTTAAAAAAAAATGCTTTGTGCCTAATGTTGCCAGTCTGGGATACAAAACGTGTTATCCTCTGGTCCATCTAATTGTTATCTCAGCATCCCCAAAAGAGTGGAAAGTAGCAAGGCAATGTATTGTATGAACCTGTGCTTGAACCACATTGTTATTGGGTCATCATCACCAGGATTTTTTCTATGGAGAGTTTAGTGTGGTTATTTTTTGGAAAATAGAAATCTCCATAAACTTTTGGATATTTTATGATCTTTGGAAAGGCATGACCTTGTTAGAAGTCATAGCTCTTTCGAAAATGATGCCATAAGATTTTGGGAAAATGGCATTCATGCAAAGCACTCAGGTTACTCAGCTGTTAAACTGACGTACCTAGATATCTCTTTGAACTATTAGGGACAAAGATATGCCAATGCACAAATATATAGCAAAGTTTCAGAAGTGTTCTTTCAGTTGCCCAAAAACAAATACTCTCCATTAAAATAGATTTGCCTTTAAATCATGCTTTTAAGAGACAAAAATAAGCAGACTTCTTTAAAAGGAACATAGTTGTTTACTCACAAGCTTCATGTATTCTGCGTACAGATACTTTGCATATCAATTCAGTTACAAGTAGATTTGAAGTAGTTTCTCTGTGTAGATAACACAGGGAATTTTTGTTATAAGCAACAGTCTATAGTCTAAAGCATCACTCTGGTCTGAGAGTTTAATAGAGTCTCTGTTCTCTAAACTGAAAGTCTAATGGCTTTTGCTTATACTGTACTAGCATCTGAAAACATACATCTGTTTCTACTGAAGTTTCTAAGCATAGTGTTCCTACAGTCTTCTAAAAGCATACATCTGTTTCTACTGACTTCTAAAAGCACACAGTTCTAAAATAAAGTCTGAGTCTTGAACATGCCCAGATCTGATCACATTGTCTGCAGCCCCTCACACAACAAAGAGTTAAGAAAATTGCATACCAATACATGCATATACAATACAGTAAGCAATTTGAATTATATACATAACAAACAACTAGTGGAGGCTTGAAGAAGGTTGCTGTTTCCAACAGTATTGTCGCACCTCAGGTTAGCTTCACCTTGCTAAAGACACCAGGCTGCACACAGAATGTAGTCTTTTGTAAATTATTAGGAAATAGGGGGAAAGATAGTTCATAAAAGGTAAAAGTTCAGTTCCAAAAAAATAGTTACAAAAACAGGTCTGTAAGAAACAAATCCATAGAAACTTTAAGCATGAAAGAAGGTCCTTTCAAAAGAAGCCAAACTCCCAGAAACGAGAATACAGGCCCGGGCTGTGGCGCAAGCTGGTGAGCAGCCAGCTGCAGCCAGCTGAGACCAATCACTCTGACCAAGAGGTCATGAGTTCAAGGCCAGCTCGGAGCCTGCGTTTGTCTTTGTCTTTGTTCTATGTCAAGGCATTGAATGTTTGCCTTATATGTGTAATGTGATCCGCCCTGAGTCCCCTTCAGGGTGAGAAGGGCGGAATATAAATACTGTGAATAAAATAAATAAATACATCCAGGCTACAAGATAATACAGGAAAGCAGACTTGGTTCTTGATTCAAGCGAGGAAATTGCTTTGACAAAGATTTCCCTCTCAGCAGACTGTTTTAATAGCATAACATGAAGGCATTTCTTTGCCCTTTGAACTCCCTCTTATTTGCTATTTTAAGACTTCTGTGCAACCCCCAAAATTCCAAACAACTAGCCCGATTGAGAGAAGCGGCCTCATCGTCAAGGCTTGTTAGTGTTATCAGGCTGCGGCTGAGAGCTGCTCTCCCTTCCTGCTTCTTGCACCTGAAAACCATCATCATTAACAACCTCATTTCTTCCCATGGGAAAGCCTCCCTGCTCCTCATCTCCCACAGCAGGAACACTCTGCACCTGAATCCCATAATTCTCATCAGAGTTATCATGAAACTCATCCTGAACCTGAACCCCCTCATCATGCACTTGCATCCCAGAATCCACATCAGAGCACAAAAAGGATCACACAAAGGCTGAATCGCAACAAGTATTGTCATACACACACTTGTTCTTATTTCCTTAGAGATGCCTTTCCCTTTCCCTTCATGACCTGAACTTTTGCAGTCATGGTTTGACCTGCTGATCTGCAGTTCTGCTTAGTGCTAGTGGGTGTAGCGACTGTTGAAGGATATGGGAGATGAAACCCAACATCACCCACAGGGTCACAGCTTCCTACCCTCATATAGGATTTTGTGGCCATTCTAAAATATGTATGCTGCCTACACTCCACCCACCCTTCACCATAAAGACTTGCTCATCCCGTTGTCGTCTCACTTTCTCTCTCTCTCTCCCTTTTCTTGTTTAGTCCATGTATGGAGCTCTGCTCATCTTCAAGGCAGGGTCTTGGACGGCTGTGCTTTCCTTGTGGAGCTTGACTCAGCACTGAGTCATCCAAAGTGTGATTTCACACTGGGATTGTGAACGGACCCTGTTTGCTCAGCCCGCTATTTTTGTACAAAGTGGAAGATTTTCTTGAGGCCGTCCTGCTTTTCCAAATTGGCATCAGCTCACATGGGCCTTACATAACCAAGCTGTTACCCAAAGTGTGTTGCGAAGTACAGAAGGAGTGGGCACAGGTTGGGCTGTGAGCGAGAGGGAAAAACATGATTCGTTTCTTGCTTTGCAGTTTCTCTTTCAGCCATTGAGAAACCCAGAAACATCACTGGGCAGAAAATATAATCACGGTGGAATGCTGCTACACTCTTTTCTCAAGTACCGACTGAAGTGTTTACACAATCGCCTGCCAATGAAATCGCCATCTGTTATAATGCAATACGCTGTCACTTGTTTACATTTTTCATTTTCTTCTCTCAATCTGAGCTCTGTGCAGTGGTCACCAATGGAAGCTTCATGAAATTACTTCTGGATTGGCAGCTGGCAAGGTTTTTAAAAGTATGTTTTCTGACTGCAAAGGCTCTCTCTGTCAAACATCGCAAGCTTTATATTAAAGCAGAAAAAGCAAATTGAACCCAAAGTGTGTTTTGCTTCTAGCTAACATCTCATACCAGAGATGGTTTCTCCATAGGAGTCAGTGGCTTTTATCTTCTGTTTAGGGGTGATTCATACTTGTGACCCAATTATCTATGTTCGCAGTTGCATTGAACGTGTGCTGCTGGAATTGGAACCTCTGATACATTTTTAAAGGCTCACAATCATCCGTGACTGCTCTTAAAGTTTCCGAAAGGTTTTTCCCTTCACATGCTGATATTAATTCCTATTCCTATGGTCTGTCACCAGTGTATACCATGTGTCCAACCTGCCATCCTGCTTTCCAATGTGACATCTGTCAGCTTTTCAACTGCACAATAGAGTTGTGCGCGGAATTCGTTTCTACAATTTCTTTCGTGTCTTTTGTTTCTTCAAGAGCACAAAACTGGAAGACCCCTCCCAACACAAAAATCAGTTCGACACAAAATTCTACTTTTGTCTTCAGCTGAGCATCTCCCAGAACTTGCCTGTTGTCACTCAGCCTTTGTGTGACTCTGATGAGGATTCTGGGATGCAGTTTCCAGATGATGGGATTCAGGTACAGGATGAGTTTCAAGATGACTCTGATGGAGATTGTGGGATTCAGGTGCAGAGTGTTCCTGCTGTGGGAGATGAGGAGCAGGGAGGCTTTCCCATGGGAAGAAATGCTGTTGTTAATGACGATGGTTTTCAGGTGCAAGAAGCAGAAAAGGAGAGTGGTTCCCAGCCTCAGTTTGATAACACTAGTGAGCCCTGTGGCCCATGGCAATCAGTTTTACCCAGTAGTTGTAGGCCCTGATTTTGGATAAGCCATCAACAGTATATACTCCCAGTTCCGCTCTTACTGTGGCAGCTGGGG